>NW_024609914.1:0-699999 GCF_016920785.2 Ixodes scapularis
AATCTTCCACTTTGAAGTGAGCGAAACGCGAGATTTGGCATGGCTGAGCTGAAGCCACCAGGAGGACTCCGGCTATCGGAAGACACGGCCGAGAACTGGAAACGCTTCAAGCAACGAATGGAACTGTACTTCATAGCCACAGCGACTAAGGAACCGAGAACGAAGCAGCAGAAGGCTGCGATTTTCCTCCATGTAGCCGGGCAGGAAGCGATAGACGTGTTCAATACGTTCCAGTTGACAGCCGACGAAAAAGAAGACTACGATGTGCTAGTGCAGCAGTTCGAGGACTACTGTCTCCCGAGGGTCAACGAGACCTACGAGCGATACGTACTCAGGACCAGAGTGCAGGAGCCTGGGGAAGCCTTCGAGCTCTTCTTCCGTGACCTGCAGCTCAAGGCAAGGACTTGCAACTTCGGGGACTTGTCGGAATCGATGCTGCGCGACCAGATCGTTTACGGCACCGCCAGCAAGAAACTGCGGGAAAGACTCCTGCGTGAAAAAGACCTCACCCTGAGTAAGGCTGTAGATTTCAGCAAATCCGCAGAAATCTCGGAGCGCCAAAACAAGACATTCGAGCACGTGGAAGAAACCGTTGACCCCGTAGCTAGCAGAATGAAATGCAAGTATTGCAGCTATGTTCACGAGCCCCGCTTGTGCCCAGCATTTGGTAAGGCATGCAAGAAATGCGGCAAAAAGAACCACTTTGCTAAAGTCTGCAATAGCGCAAAAAAGTCCGTGGACAACGTGATCAACCAAACAACGGGTTCTCGCACGGACACCGACGATTTTGACATTCTGTCAGTCAACGAAGAAAGAGGAAAAGAAAAGCGCGACTGGATGGTCACCGCGAAGATAGGCAGTCACGCAGCCCGTCTGAAAGTCGACACTGGAGCACAAGCAAATCTGCTGCCCCTGTCTATGTACAAAAGACTTCGTCTGTCAACGCCGCTCGAGCCGAGTTCCACAACCCTGCGGTCCTACGGCGGAGCGACGCTTGAACACATGGGAAAAGTGTGTCTCGACGTTCAGATACACGGACAAAGGGGTCGGTTGAACTTCTTTATTATGAAGAAAGGAAGGCAAGCCCTTCTTGGCCTCGAGGCCTGCGAGAAATTTGGCTTGGTCAACAGAGTTGATTCCATAGAAAACAAGAGTGACCTGGTGCAGCAATTGACATCCGAATTCCCAGGTTTGTTCAAGGGTCTGGGAAAAACCAAGACTGAATACAGGATGGTGCTCAAAGACGATGCACAACCGGTAGTAATACCGGCCCGACGTGTCCCTCATGCTCTCCGGGGCCCCCTGAAAGCAGAGCTTGACAGGATGGTTGCAGGCGGCATCATCGCGAAAGTTCAGGAGCCGACCGATTGGGTGAGCCCTTTGGTTGTGGTTAGAAAGAAAACGGGGAAGATTCGTGTTTGTATGGATCCTAAGCACGTAAATGCCGCCTTGAATAGGGAACATTTTCAGTTGCCGCGAAGGGAAGACATTGAAGCAGAGCTAGCTGACGCAAAATATTTCAGCAAGCTAGATGCCAACAACGGGTTTCATCAAATCCCGCTTGACAATTACACATCCAAGATATGCATGTTCGCCACCCCCTTTGGCCGCTATCGTTATTTAAGGCTCCCTTTCGGCATCGCTTCTGCGCCTGAAGTTTTTCAGAAAACCATGAGCCAAATATTTGATGATCTTCCAGGCGTCAGAGTTTACATTGACGACGTTCTGGTTTGGGGAACTTCACGCGAAGAACATGATTTGCGGCTAAGAGCAGCATTGAGGGCAGCCCAGTTAAGTGGCATCACTCTAAACGCTGAGAAATGCACGTTTGGAGTAGACGAGATACGGTACTTAGGGGACAAGATCAGCCGGAGCGGAATCAAGCCGGACCCCGAGCTAGTACAATGTCTTCGCGAGATGCCACTGCCGACGTCCAAAAAGGAGGTTCAACGCCTGTTAGGAGCCGTAAACTACTTCGGCAAGTTCCTTCCTAATTTGTCATCAAAGACAGCCATGCTTAGAGACTTGATTAAGGAAGACTCACTATTCGAATGGAGCGATGTCCACACGCGTGAGTGGTGTTCACTTCAGCAAATGTTAACAGAAGGTCCAGTTCTAGCCATTTTTGATCCCTCAAAGCCAATTAAACTGTCAACGGGTGCATCAAAAGGTGCTCTAGGAGCGGCTCTGTTTCAACAGCACGGAAAAGAATGGCGTCCAGTAGGCTACGCGTCACGGGTGCTGACAGACAGTGAGGGCAGGTACTCACAGATTGAAAAAGAAAATCTAGGCATAGTATTCGGATGCGAAAAATTCCACGACTTCGTGTATGGCCAATCCATCATGATCGAAACAGACCACCGCCCGTTACTAGCTATTGCACAAAAAGCTATTGGTGATATGCCACCACGGCTCCAGAGACTATTTTTGCGTCTAATGCGGTACGAATTTACGTTACAGTTCGTCCCAGGCAAGCAACTGATACTGGCGGATGCACTGTCTCGCATAAGGACCACGAGCAGCGCTTCAACTACTGACGATGTCGACGTCCACGCAACAGGTGTTCTATCCACACTAGTGAGTGACAAGACCAAAGCACGTCTTGTCAAAGAAACAGCACAAGACAGTGAACTCCAAGACGTCATCCATGGCCTGATGAGAAAGGCGCCACTGCAAGGCAAGTTTAAGCCGTTCCGGTCGGAGCTCTCCTTCATTGATGGTGTACTACTCAAGGGCTCCAAAGTAGTCATACCACGAAGCTTAAGACTAGAGATGTTACAGCGCGTGCATTGCGGGCACCTAGGACTGGGAAAATGTCAATCTCGCGCAAGACAATTAATGTTCTGGCCAGGAATGACCGCAGACATAACTGCGTGGATCAGCAAGTGTTCCACCTGCAAACACTTTACATATCGTCATCCCGATGAACCGCTCTTGCTCCGAGAGACGCCCAGGCAGCCCTGGGCAAGAGTTGGAGCAGACCTTTGTCATTTTGCGGGAAAAAACTATCTGGTCATCTATGACTCTTATTCAAATTTTCCGGAAGTTGCGGAACTGCAGGACACTACGTCAAGAACGGTCATCAGCACCATGGAAAGCATTTTCTCTAGACATGGAATACCCATTGAAGTATCCACGGATGGTGGACCACAGTTCGCGGCGCGGGACTTTTCAGATTTCGCTGCACGATTCGATTTCGTTCATGTGACCTCCAGTCCATACTTCCCCAGATCCAACGGCCTCGCCGAGAAAGGCGTTCAGGTTGTCAAGAGGCTCCTAAAAAAATGCGAGCACTCCGGCGATGACTTTTGGCTGGGTCTCTTGTGCTACCGTGCGACGCCGCTCGAGTGTGGAACAGCTCCAGCAGAGCTACTGATGGGCCGCAGGCCCCGCACTCTTCTACCAGACTTTGCGACTCCCCCAGCACGCTCCGTACGCAAGCACACCCAGAACCTAAATCGCGGACATCAACTTGCCCCGTTAAAAGAAGGCGACAGTGTTAGAGTCAGAGGGGACAAAGCTTGGGACAGAAAAGCGCAAGTTGTGGGAGGCGAAGGCCCGCGGTCATATCGAATTCTCACAGATGAAGGACGAGAAATGCGCAGGAACCGCCAACACCTTTTGAAGACAGAAGAGGCGCCAAGCTTTCTCGATGAGTTCGACTCCGATGGGTATGACACGGCCGACGAAGGTGTGCCACCTTCCACGCCCTCACTGCCGGGACACAGGGGCACTGATAGTTTATCCACACCAGCGGAGCAGGCGGCTCAAGGAAACAGTACGAGTAGCACCACCAGTCAGAATTCGCCACCATCGTCACCTTCGCTCAGGCGGTCGTCCCGACAAGTCTTCCCACCACAGCGCTTGACATATGACGAGAACTTTCAGCAAGTAGTGTGACTGACTCGCAGCAGACGAAGGACTGCGCAAATCTATGGTATATTGAGCGTGCGTGTTGTTTTTGTAGTGTGTGTGCTTTGTTTTCTTTGTGTTTTTTTGTTTTTTTGTTTGTTTCTTTTTTTTCAAGACAAAGAAAGGGGGATGTATCGGCAATCGGCTAGCAACATCATCGTCTGCAGGTGCGCAGGCACCAGGCAGCACGCGCCAATAAATGGAACGTCGGCCCAGGGCTCGGGCGTCGAGACGTGTCAGCAATCATGCCTGTCTCCTCTTTGTGCTAATCACCCACCGTTACACAGGAGACCTCGACGGGAGGCGCAGATCGTCCATAGACGTCTGCGTTCCAGTCGAAACCATTGGCCGTACCGGTCCCCCATGTACGACCTGGGCATACGAGCCTTTGAAAACAAAGGCAAAACGCTCTTTGGCATCAATGTAGGAAATGTTTTCATTAACCTTCAAGGTGAGAATTTCTTTTTCTTGCTTCCATAACGGGCAAGATCGGGAGTATGCTGGGTGTTTTCCTTTACAGTTCGTGCACTGAGCTTCGTTCTCGCACACATCAGCGACGTGCTCTTTACTAGAGCATGTGGCACAGGTCTCGCTGCCCCGACAGTTGCGCGACCCATGGCCGAACCTTTGGCACTTAAAGCAGCGCTGAGGATTCGGCACATAAGGCCGGACACGGCACTGAAGGTAGCCTGCCTTTACATTAGTGGGTAGAGTCGTGGAGTCAAAGGTCAGAATGACATGCCTGGTTTTACGTTCTATGCCATCGCGACGGATGGTGATGCGTCGTGCTGCAACCGCTCCCTGTCCGGAGAGACCCTCAACTAGCTCTGTATCTGTCAAGTCGAGCAAGTCATCTTCAGAGATGACCCCTTGGACGGTGTTCAACTTTTGGTGAGGGGTCACACTGACCTTATAGTCTGAGACAGAGTTCAGGGCTAGGAGTGATTCACTTTGTTTCTTTGTATTCACCTCAACAAGGAGGTCGCCTGATGCCATCATTTTGGTGCTAAAGTGCGCACCCATAATACTTTTTAACACTTTAGATACTAAAAATGGAGAAAGTTTAGCCAGTGGCTTTTCACCCTCAGCGTGCAAAACAAGAAACTTTGAGAATTTAAAAAGATCAGGAGTCTTAGTCGGAATGTGAAGAACTTCGGTGCGGGTCCTTTTCAGGGCCCGATCAGTTGGTTTAGTACGAGAACCCATAAAGATGGGAAGGAATTTCAGCGCCCGGGTGCACCGCCCACCACGGAGCCCAACGAGGGGGTAGGTAATGTGCAATTACAAGAAAGGCTTGGCTGACACAATTACTCTACCAGTGCTGCCCGGGCACTATAACCGAGTGTGGATGCAGGGACAGGACCTGTTTCCACTCAAGGTTAGCCCTTGCCACCTAAGAAGGTGAAAAAGGAAGGGAGTGTAGAAGAAAAGAGAAAGAGGTGGAAGGAAAAGTGAAAGAAGGAAGAAGAGGGTAGAAGAGGCGACTGACTGAATCATCCTGGTCGGGCCAAGCCAGGACACCCGTCCACGAGAAGCAGGGGTCGAAGCGGTGTATTGCCTCGCCCGGGGGCCCCAAAGGGTCCGAACATACCCCGCGCTCAGCTCAACCACCAGGGTGCCCTTTTCCCTGGACACGGGTACGCCACGCACAGCCAGACGTGGGTGGGCGAACCCACATGGCTCGGGGTTCGTAGGCGAACCCCGAGGTATGTGGGGTATGTTCGGACCCAAAGGGTCCGAACATACCCCGCGCTCAGCTCAACCACCAGGGTGCCCTTTTCCCTGGACACGGGTACGCCACGCACAGCCAGACGCGGGTAGGCGAACCCACATGGCTCGGGGCTCACCAAGCACCTACTAAAGTAGGTGCCCCCTGCGTGCGGGTATGGTGGCCCACGTGGCTGGGGTTCGTGGTGACGCTACTCACCAAGCACCTAGCACCTAAGGTGCAGGCGCCCCCTGCGGAGCTCGGGGTCCGTGGAGACGCTACTCTCCAAACACCTGCTTTCACAGGTGCCCCCTGTGGGGAATCGCGGCGATTCCGGCAAACACGCTGCCGTCCTCCCAGCTAATTAATACAGTACGGATATTTAGAGTGTCTGATGGCGCTTGGAACACATAGAATAGGCGTATACGCCCCCTTCTCTAACTCGGCCGAAAAGCCGCGCTGTTCGCTTGGCCTTACCGGGGAATCCGAGCCTCGCTTACCGTCCGCCATGTTGCTTTTGGGGGTAGTCAAATTTGACTACCTGTTTTTTGACTACGTGTGGAGTCGTCATTTTTACCCTTTGGGACAACTTTTTACCACCCCAAAGGTAGTCACATATGACTAACCTTTTTATTAAAGTGCAGCGCACTCGCGTCGCGATTGTTGACTCGGAGCTCTGCCTACCGCTATGACATGTGCGCGGGTGTTTAAAAACGGCTCTTCTCGATTGCACGCGAGTCAAATGAAGTAAAAACTAACAGCTAACAGCGCGATAGGAATCAGTAGCAACGGTTCTATTCACCCGGGGAACGACGCGCGAAGCGGCGTGTTGTCCGTCGGCACTCCCGTCGAAAAAGGCAAAATAAAAACACAAATACTATATATATACAAGAAATATTGCGCGCCGAAGAGATTAGAAACACTTAGAAGCAATAAAAGTTACACTGAAATAGATAGAAATAGGTAAGAATCGAAAAACAGTGGATTAAGAGGAGACAAGTGGCAAGGCAATGCGAACTCAAGGCAGAGCGGCCAGGCGAGGGACGGTCTCTCCCACAATTCCTCGCGCGGGGGCTGGGCGCTTGGGGGGTCCCGGCAGAATAGACCCCTTTCAAAAAATCTGACAACAGCGAAAATCCGCTGAACAAGTCCAACAACATTGGGCGGCCGGCGCCATTGGGAAGGACCCTGTTGCGGCCGGCATGGTTGTTTTGACTGTAGCGTTCTTGTTTCGTCGATCCCTTCGCCTCTGTATGGCTGCAGGCAGCGTTTTCCCGATCACGGGTTGGGTAAACGACCTTTCCCAGCTCCCAGCCGTTAAAGATGATGAGGTATATCGCTTCTTCAAGAGCCGATCGGACTCTGAACGACAATTCGAAAGAAGTTACAACTTTCTCGTTGAGGGGTTCGTGGTCGCCGCATCTATAAAGGCCAACTACGCAAGAAAACGGTAATTACTAAGATCTTTGTAGTTACGACATCAAACATGTCATCAAAAAATGATAGGAACCGGTTATAATTTACGGGCTGTAGTTAGAAGTCGCCAGTACTCTCCGGATGTGCGACAAAACAGGCGCAGGGGTCCCGCTTCGCTGTCGCTCGGACAGTCGCGCGATGAAGCACACCGCATAAAAGCGACGAGCGAGCGACCAAGGCGATGAGCGTCGTTTTCTAGAAATCCCAAACCAAGCGACGCGACAAGCGACAGTGAAACATTTTCGTTGCTCGTAGCCGACTTTCGTCGCTTGTGCCGTCGCTTGACTCGTCGCTCGTCAAATCGAGTTTTTTTTACTTGGAATTAAGACCTAAAATTTCAATGCGCAAGTTAACCAGTAAAGGACGTATTCGACACAAGGTCCTACTTGATACGTCGAGTCCCTTTTTCTTGAGGGGGATTTTAGAGTTGGGAAAAGTGGCGCAGCAAATTTTGCAGTGAAGCAGAAGTTTCAAGCGCGTGCATGTTGCTTTGCATAAAGCACGCGCTGCACAGATGTCTGCGCTACAGGCAGTTTAAAGCGTCAGGTCGTATGGCTTCATGCGTACCTAACATATAATTGACACGCGCAACTTTGAAGCACCGCGAGCTCGTGCATACCTGAAGCTAGGGGCTCGCGAAGCTGTCACGTCCACAAGCGATACCACGAGCAACATTATATTTGTATTTAACGCCTATTTCTTCAAGCTAGCTGAAACTTGAAAACTCTACCTCCAAACGCAACAAAGTGAGATTAAAAACACCTGACTCAAACACCCAAGAAAGCGTAGCGTGAAAACGGTTCGTGTTCCGTTTTTGCACTTCAGCAGGGAAACGTTTGCGCGGCTACGCCGCCGTCAACCGATAACGAGTACATTTCCGAATACGTACCTTAATGCCAGACTTGTTCAGATACCCACTCTGCTTACAGAGGGGTACGCAGCAGTACGTTGGCAGCGTGGGCAGGAATTGACTAGCGTCTACGACCAACGCAGCGTATGCAGCGGCGCGCACTATCCTGCAGCATGGCGGCTGCCACTAGTTGCTGTTGCGTACGACGGGTGGCGCTTTTTTCTCTGATGGGTCTATAGACACTGCCTATGTTTTCTGTCCGCACTCAGCCGACTCAGCTCTGTAGAATATGCAAGCTGCGTAAAGGTCCGCCACGAGGGGGGCTTACCAGAAAGATGCTTGTTTGGGCTGTGAAGGCCGTCGCAAAGCATCTTCCGCTTCCCAGCCTGAATCAGACAACGACGACGGACTGTCTTGCTCCTGGTACCGCCATCGCTTCGGAGGGTGGGCCTCTCGCGGAGGGAGTTGGGGAAAGATGTCGTATTCATACGAGTCCGACTCCCGTCCCCTCCGGGCGTCCCCCGGTTCGCTGCCTAGCAGCCGGCCACCCGGTTGGTAAAGGCGTGAAGCCATCTCCGCTCGAAACGTCACGCGTCACTACCTGACTACGTCTGCCACAATCGGCGAAAATCCCGCCAGACACCTGGATTTTGGATTGGATTGGTCCATTAGAAATGGTTGGAGCGAATTAGTGTGCCTAGATTTCAGAGTAGCTCTAAGGGCTTTACGGAGTCACGTGGATTATGGGACGCGTTAACGAGTTGTCCGGGCTGAGAGCTGACAAAAGCAAATACTTGACAAAAGTGTTAATTGTCTGCAAACGCCTTCGTCTCTCCACTTGCTTCTCTCCTCACCAAGCAAAAATGCACTGCATGCGTACTTGAAGCGTTCGTTAATAAACTGCAAACGCTCTCCATGTTTTGAGTTGCTCTCTCTTTAAGAGCGGCTCTCTTAGTCGAAACTTGTAGCAGAAGTTGTGACTCTGGCGTTGTATATATTTACAATATTTACCGAATATTTGTTTTAATAATAAAAAAAAATATTTTTCAAAGTTTCAGGCGTATAATAGGAAGTGTGATGAACAAGACTTACGGAAACGCAACACTGATGCACTTTTATCAAATCAGTCCAATCCGTTTGTTATGGTTTGGTCATAGAGTTATTACAATAAACGCTAGAGGCTCAGCTGGCGCTAGTGTCTACGGGACTTCCGGTTGCAAAATGAAGCAGACAACATGGAGTCTACTTTTTCAGTCTTCCTGTGTATTCCTATGGGAAAACGCGCGTGAATTTCGTCTCGTCGCCGGAAAATAACATGAATAACGCTTGTTATTTCAGTTGTACCGGATAGTATGCATCTTTATTACTATTGTAAAAGTGTAATTGCTTTAGTTACAGCAATTTTCTTTTACCACTTATGGCGCACCGTGCATTCACGAGGGCGCCCATCAAACCATTCGGCCAATCTTGGCCGCGACACGATCGCATGGTTGTGTTGCCGCGGGGTGCCCCATGGGGCCCGGCCCGCCCCCCCCCCCCCCCCCCCCAAAAAAAAAACAAAAAAACTTCCATTTTGTTGGGACCCTCCTCTCCCCCCCCTCCCCTTCATACAGCATTTTGTTATCGGCGGCGGCCCCCCGTCCCCCTTCCCCCTTCCCCCCCCCCCCCCCCCCCCCCCCCCCCCGAAACAAAATCCTGGCTACGTGCCTCTGCTGAAGTATCAAACTGCCTCTGATGTTGTGAATGAAAAAAGATGTCACCAGAACATCTCAGTGCTAATAGTCGCTGACAAGATGAGAAACGCAGGGCATCTGGCATCTCTTAGCACCCAGCCTCCAGCAAGCACTTGTCGCCTTTTCTCATGCTCTCAGAAGGGTTTGGATTTGGGCTAGTTGGTTGAACATGTTTAGGGGTTAAAAGCGCTAAAAACGACGGACGAGTAGGAGAGACACACACCACAGAGCGCTCTGTCTCTGTCTGCGCTCTCATGCTCTGTCTGCGCCTGCATTCTGGAGGCTCGCAAGATGCCAAAGCATTGCCAAATGTAAGAGGCTCCTCCCTGCATTTCTTGTTGTCCTACATTTAGTCCTCCAGGCACCACCCCAGGTCGGAACAAAAACATACAATAGTCTATTCAACACCCGAACACGATTTGGCCGATATGTTATAGTCCGTAACAGAATGAGAACGTCTGGGCGTGTCTTAGAAATGCTTGGGCTTGAAGCATTGCCAAAGGTAGGAAGCTCGTGTTGGAGCGAGGGCAACTGATGCTTCTCCCTGCCGTCCTCATCTTGCGAGTTTCTAGAGTTATTAAACAATTTTAAATGTGGCAATGCTACACCATACAATAAAGGTTTTTACAAAAGCAATTTGTGGTTGATCTTATCAAAAGCTTGTTATAAATCGAAATAAATAATATCGACCTGCTTCCAAGAAAGAAGAAACCGTGAATTCAAGAGTACAGAAACTAATTTGTATTGAGCGACTTTCTAAAAAAAATTGCATTCCATGGTGCTGCTTGTAACGAGTAAAAAGACCCATGTCAGTATAACTATCTCACACTTTCAAAAGAGCATAGAGTAGGGAAATGGGGCAATGATTGTCTACCCTAGACATGTCACTAGCCTCCTTTACTGGTAATACAGTAAACTTTCTCCACAACGATGGAAGATCAGATTTCTCGGGCGATATGCATGCTTCAATGATGGGGCAAACAAAATCAGTGCTGTTCTTAACAATAAAACAAGACATAAAATCTCCACCCAACAACATCCTAGATTTAATTTCTTTATTGCTTTCAACATTTCGGTATCAACTTCCTTGATTGCTGAAATGTTAGTCAATATAACTGAAAATTAGTTTGGCTGTGCCAGGATACACGTAGCGTGAGCTTATGCGCACAAAATGAGAGGCGCTACCAAGCGGCTCCGGTGCAGCGTCAGACTTGGCTACTGCGCAACGGAGGCTCACAGCTGGGGACACGGCGGCGCCAGTGCGTCTGCCGCGGCTATGACGTCGCTCCTCTGGAATGCAGAGACCGGCAAGGCGTGCGCGGTGGCGGCAATGGCTCCGGCATGCCAGCTGTGCACCGTGTGAAGTCACTGCTCCTCGCGCTTGCGCAGCACAGCGCACGGCTCATTACGCGAGCCACGCGAAGCTGCTCAACCTCGGCCAGTGTTGCTTAGGCTACAAAAGATGTGCTTGCATTGACCAAAGTGTGAACATTGTAAACACATTTCTCAGCAAACACAGCAGATATCCAACAATGTCTGGACTCGCTTGGCAATGTTAGCAATGTGTGTACATATGTTCTTAGATCTAGGCCAGTTGAAAAGCTTCAGAAAACTCCCGACGCCTTTTTGCGGCACATCCGCTCAATGGCACCTGCTCCACTATAACCTCATCCTATGGACAGATCTGAAGGAAGGTTGGATGCACATTACCTGCGGTGGAAAGTGATTTTATTGTGGTTCTTACACTAAACATAAGGTCTTCACAGCACTTAATGCAAAAAGAATGTCGTCCCAAAAATGTTCTTTGTTGACCGTGGAGGCATCGACACTATGGGGCTAGGAACGTTGTCTACCTTTACCTGCTTGCATGCCAGCAACAGAGAACTGTTTTTGAACGCTGCTCTTCTGTGGAGCTCGTCAACTGATAGATCTAAGAACAACGATGTGTAGGGCCTGAGCGGAGGCACCTATTTTCTCAAGCACCGGTTTAGAAACCCCCATTTTATTGAATCCTTTAAAAAAAGACACAGTTTAGAGAAAATGGCGACAAACCTCCTTTGAGGAAATTTGTTTTCAGGAAAACACAAGTCACCGAACTCGAATGCTTGCTCTGCCTTGGCCGACGGTGAAGCCGAGCCAGTCAGTGAATCACTCGCTTGAGCGGCCAGCACATTCAGAGTACGATAGACATGGTTTTGTGCACGTCGCAACCCTGCTGTTTTCGCAATACTTTTACGTTTTCCCTGGTTTACAACCTAAGAGAGAAGAGCGAGTGCTCAAAGCATAGGCAAACATGCCTCAGTAACTCGCACTAGCATTTATGTGCTTCCAGGTTTGCGTATGCCCATCGAATAGATTCACTAAATGGCGATATTTTTTTCAATAATTGATGTTGCCATAAAACTGAGCTTCGATAAACTGTTCCCGTACTTGAAAGCATGCTTTTATGGGACGGTGTTCGGTCAACTGTCATAGACCCCGGCACGAGTGCAACTAAGCAGTAGTTGTAGGTGCAGCACATTCTATTAGCATAAAATAAAGCCACACAGCCAAACAAAGCACCTCAGTGATGCCTAGCAGACCAGCAAACAAATAAATATTTAACACTGGGTACTATTCTATTTCATATCTCCAACATCACCGTCCCGCTTCGGCTCGTCACTAGACTGTTGACAGCTGCCCGGCAAGGATGCTTTTTGGACATGCGGAAGTAAAACATCTCAACACAAGTGCTATCCACCCAAATAAAAAGTGATGGTGATAGCGATGGGTTCTATAAAAACTCTCGAGGACAAATGTAGTCAATGTTTTTTTCTTTAAACTTATCTATGGCAACTGCAAACTGGAAAACACACTTCCCCTGATTAAAATCATGGTGACAAAATAGTGTAAAGTTTAAGCATGTAGACGTGTTGAAATCCACTTGACAATTTCTAGTGGAGTGCAAGTTTGTCCGTTTCTTTTGCAGGGGTAATGTCAGAATGTAGAGCTCTGATTGAAGGATAGTGGGCGGACCTGAAGGCAGCTAGCATTGTGTACCCACCATCCTTCCATCGGGGCATTTCGACGTCACCCCTGCAAAAAAAGCAGACAAACCTGTGCTCCGCATAAACCTCTCTCAGTAATTATTGGAAAAGACTTGGGATCCCTTCTTGCTGATAGCCTTTCCTTGAAAGTGTGAAAGGTCAAAAGCCAAGGCCACGATAGGCTGAAATACTTTTGACATAGCATGTTAAGGTGGCAAAAAAAATTAAACGGGGATATCTATCTGCTTCCCATCATACGTTCTAGAGCTTCATCTTTTGTATAATTACCTTCTCGCATGTTTCACAGCAATCCGTGGCATGGATTCACCACTCTTTTTGTGACGTGTACCAGTAGGTATGCGCCGTCATCAGAAAAAAATACAATTTATTTAATTACGACAGGAACTCACAAGAAGGGAACATGGCAAGACCCGATCCACCAAAAAGGACTGGGCCTAAGAGTGCAGTCTTGCAAGGCTTCGTCCATGATTCAGGACGGTTTGAAACCTATGATGAATGCAGGGAACAAAAGAGTCCATCAGGTCAACACAAACAATATCTGACCAGAACACGCAGTGCAATGAAGAGCAGGGGTGAATTTATAGGTCAGGCTGGGCGGGGTAGGGGAGAAGGGGGAGTTTGCAAGGAGATACTTATTTCACGGGCAAAATGTAGCCCAGATGTGTTTTGTTGACCTAATATTTGTTATGTCACCAAAAACTAATCATTTCTTCCTAAGAAAAGTTGGAGTATGTTGATTTTTCATTAAGAAAAAGTTAACCTGAAAAAGAAACACAACTCACCCCCCCTTCCCCCCCCCCCCCCTCTCTGGCCTGTGGCTTCCGCAGTACTGCGCATACCTATCCTGCGTGCACCCCTATGCTGACAGTGCTGTGGAAACCAGGGCTGTAACCAGGGGGGGGGGGGGGGGGTCAGGGTCTTCTGACCCCCCCGAAATTTTTTTCTGGGTACGGCCCTGGTCGGTGCACTGGCAGCCAGCCGATTTTAATCTCCACCTCTGCGCACGCGCAGTGGCGCCGGTCGGCTACCGGGTACCAAACGGGGACCGGTTCTCCGGTTTGCTGTAGCTCTCCATTATATGCCATCGGTGCACATGATTCATAGGCGAAAATAAGACAATAGACACTTTCAAAATGGCCGCCGTTGTCCCCGAAACCCCCCCCCCCCCCCCCCGAAATTTTTTTCTGGGTACGGCCCTGGTGGAAACTATGTGCTCTTTGGGCCAGCAGCGCTTGAATCTTCTGCCACATGATCACGCTCCCTCGCATATAGCCACATTCGCAGAATGGGGTCAGGTGATAGACAGGGGCGGGCGAGGTTTGTCAACTAACGTCCCAACTTTCCGCCCCCGCACGGATGGCGACAGAGATCTCGCGGTAGCTGACGTTCGTTCTGAACCTTTATTTATCCACCAATGTATTTTAACGTCTGCGCGGCAACAAAATGACTGAAAACTTGCAAATAAAGCACAGGTTGTTGATTGCTTGCTTCACAGAATAGATAGCCCAGCTCGCGTCCGATTTTGTTGCCCGTGGGACGTGCTTCCTTTTTTTCGGTTCTCCCGTCTCTTATGGCGGAAAAACCCCAGTTGTCTCCTCTCGTTCTTCTCGTGAGTCATGCATGACAGGAGTGCATTGTGGTGCACACCTGATTCTCGAGGTGCAGCGAGTGCATGGACGCGTGGAGTGGCAACGCCGAAATGAACTATGCATGGGCACGAGTGTCCATGTATACAGGTAGTCGCACACTGCACTCTTAAAAAAAAAAGGTGCGCAAAGGGACCAATCGCCATCTTTCATCCCCGCGACCCTAGCGCCCTCTATTCAGAAGCGGTAACTCGAGCAGTTCGTCCCGCGGGCATTTCGTTGCTCCCGCTGGAGTTGATCCCCTAACGAATACTTTAGTCCCCTCGCCAATAATGGCTGCCGCAAGCCTTCGATGAAGTGGACGAAGCATCACTCGAGTAGCTATTTTGGAAAGAAGCCTTGGCAAAACAAGATTTTGGTCCCGGGATTTAGAAATTGTGACTACACGGGCATATTCGGTGAATGTTTCCGGCCGCGAAAAACATGAGAACGGAATCCGAGGGACGCGGAGGCGCCGGAGACGAGGCTACCTACTCTCCGACTGCCGCGCGCGCGCCCGAGTTTGAACTGGTGGTGACGGTTGACCCAGTTGACCTGTGGCGGTGCGGTGGAAGCCTCGTCGGATGCGGTCGGAGTGGCAACCGATTGGACGGTGAGTTTTGATTGCTTTGGCTACTTGTTGAGCAGCAGAAATGTTATAGTCATTTCAGAACGTACTTCATAAAGTCGCAGGGTTACCCTGTACGATAGGCGCTCGCTCTCTGACGCGGTCGGGCTCGTACTCGTCCATGTTAGCGTGCAAACGAGGCCTAGCACTTCAAAACTAGACCCGGCGGCAATCAGTTCACCAAACAAACGATATAACACCGGCAGATGGTTTCGTCGACGCAGCAGCGTTTTAATGCCACTTAGGTTCATCGAAAAGTACCCGTGTTCGTTTCATCGACCAACCTTGCGACGCTTCATCGGAAGCGTCTTTCCGCACATATCACCTCGGTCGGCGACCAAGGCGATGCGAGCTTGACGAAACCGTTGCGGTTCGCATGAGGCCTGGTGCGAGTTCGCGCCTCGAGAGTAAAGTTTCGCGCTTACGCTCTTAGGCGAAATGTATGGTCGTATCCGATATCCGTAAATAAACATGTTCTCGATCAATATTAAAGTGTCTCCGAGCGGAGCGAAGGGTTTCAGCGCGTAGTGCGGACGGTTTGAAAGCGGCGATCGCCAATTCATTTGTGGCGTATCAGAGTCGCCTGGGCAAGTCCGCTTTAGTTGAAGTAGGTTTGCGGCGAACGAAATTAAACCAATAATGCAATCCCCGTCGTGAACGAAACAAAACAAACTCGACGAAACGTTGTAGGAGCACGTATCGACGAAATTGAGCGGTGCCGCGAAGTCGTGCACGCGCGCGTTTAGTGAAGCATTATTTTATGTTTTTACTTTCTCTGCGGGTTTCCGAGTGTCTTTCGGCCCTCTATGTTTCGGCCGATGCTGGTCGGCTCCGCGGCGCAGTTTATAGTTTCAACCATGGTCGGGAATCACCACATTGGAATTGAACTTGAACGCTGTAACGATACTATTGTTTATAGAGCCCAGCAGAGGTGTTTTGTCTTGTAATACTTCTGCTTTTGAGATCCTCACTTCGGAGTTTGCTTTCGCCCTGTGTAACTTGTGCTCGTGGCTTCGAAATGTGTGTTGTATTCTTCAAAGCTGCTCTTGTGATCTTCGTTCAAAAGTTTTTTTTTTTTTTTTTTTATGCTTGTTATTGATAGCTGTGTTTCCTTTGGGCTCTAAGCATTTTCAAACAGTCTGGTTAGGACACGCGTGTCGAAAAATACATTTTACGCGAATAAACAACTAAAAAAAATTTAGAGAAATATTTATTTATTTATTTATTCATTTATTTTTTCTTTTTTTATTGAAAATACATGCAGGGCCCGAAGGCATTACAGAGGGGGAGAGGCACATACATAAAATAAAGATATTAATATAGTAACAAGTGAACAATATTAAATATGCAACAAACAAAAAAAAAATCGACAGGTCATGGGTCACAGACGCGATTTAGTCGGTAATCACGTCTTTTCCACTTGTTTTCTTGCGGGGAGGAGAGGTGGATTGCCTTGGCCATCGTGTTCAGGTGGAGAAATGGTATGCCAATCTTATTGAGGGGAAAATTGCTTATTATTATTCCGTGACGTCATGAAATTAATAGAAAATTAATCTTGCGCCGTCAATATTGCTAAAAAATGTTTTTGCGCAACATTTATTTTTTTGGCACTTGTGTCCCTTATAAAGTGTTTGAAAGAATTTTTTTTTTCAGGGTTCCTTTAGGGTGCAATTTTCTCGTCTTGACTGTCATTCGATTTCGCATTAATAAATTCTGGTTATGACAGACACTATGCTTTATGACAGTATCTTACATATATAATAAGGTATTACCACATAGCATCGTAATTTTGGAACAGAAGTAGGTGCAATCAAAAATAAAAACAAGTCACGTAAAAATAAATTTGCACATGCCATGAACAGTTATCACGACACAAAATGTTGCTATAGCTTCATTTAAAGGACACTTTAATTTTGAGTTGGCCTAGCACCTCCTAAATACCAATACCTTAGCCCTTAATTTTCTTTCTCGGTTATCATATTTCAGTGCAGGGTATATAGTGGACAGTGCTATGTTAGCATTGGCCTAGAACTCGTGTTCAGTTGGTGAGAATACGTGTTCCAGCTGAATGCAAATGCAGCACTTTTTCCAGTCAGCCTTGCGATGACCTATGAGAGGGGGTAGAATCCAGCAACACTAAAGCCTTGCGATCTAGGAGGCATTGAACTAACTGAGTAATCTTTGATTATCGAGCTCCTTAAACTATTGATTTCGCACTTGTAGGCTTCTTTGTCTCTTGAATGTTATTAAAAAAATGCTTTTGATGTAGCAAAAAAGAAAGTCGACCACAGGTGGAGAACAGACATATGGAAAAGGGTTGATTTATGAGGTTTAGGGCGAAAACGAGCTGGTGCTAGTTAATTAAGACTATGTCTGCCTGTCCTTTCTTTTTCGAAATCTCTGAGTGTTTTTACTATGTTCAAGGTTGGTTTACTTCGTTCCTTCTAATTTTCAGAAGCTGCAAGCATCCTCGCCCACGACTGAAGATTGAAATTTCATAGCCGGCCACATGGACGCAATGAGAAGAGAAAGGAAGGCAGCTACTACGTATATGGAGATGGTGAAAGATGCCATGGAGAGGACTTTTTGGGCAAGAAGGGTACATCAGCATACACCCGACAATCTTCAACACCGTAGACGACTATCCAGCCCTAAAGCTCACAGACCAGGTAATATGTTGCTTACTAACGATGTTGCTCATGCTTTTAGGAGCAGTAAGTTCCCTGAGAAGACCACGACCACCCCCATTATGGTGCATTCGCGCTGCTAGCGAATGGAAGCTCCTGCAGGGAGATCTCGGTGACGCGGTTGGGGAAAATGTTCCTCAACGCACAGATCTGCTTTGCAGTTGCGGCTCCAGTCCTGGCATAAATGCGCCGTTAGTCCTGTCATGGTGAAGTCCGGCACCATGATGGGTCTCCTTTTTTATCCCACTTACATCAATTACGATTTTGTTACAACTGATAAGTAATGATTTTTTTCGCTTTTTCTTTTAAAAAGAGCAGTTTACAAATATCTTCAAGTAGACTGAAAATGTGAAAATAATGTTTCTTGCAGATCTTTGCAGTGTCTTTTTGTGTTAGTACTGGCGCCAAGGCAAAGGAGCGATTTATGAATGTTGCCTCAGAAAACCTGCCAACTGTTCTCATGGTGACTGAGGGAAAACCAAGACCGGCCCTGTTCTGCGAGATCATTGTAAGGCTTCATGATGCAGAAGATATAAAAAAGGTGCACTTTACTTTTTGTTGTATTACACTTTTCTTTTTCAGCACATTTGCAGTAAATGAAGCCGTTCGTCTTTTGCTATTAATTTCCTTCCAAGGGCTCAGCTTACACTCTAAGCCCTGTCCCACTTAGTAAGAGGGACATTTCTTCGATTTTTTCCCACTTAAATTTAAGGGGGGCGACAGACCTCTTAATATTACATGGGGATGCTCCCTCTTAATTAAGTGAGACACTACCCCTCTTAAAGTAAGCGGTAAGGCGTCTCCCTTAAATTCGAGGTCAGTCCCACTTTGTAAGAGGGACATTTTTTAGATATTTTCCCCCTTAAATTCGGAGGGACGGTGGCCCGCTTAATATGCAGGGGTATAGTCCCCCTTAAGTCGGGATCACGCTGCTTATACATCATACAAAACACATTCTGCAGGCATGTTCCGGAACGAGTCGCCGCGACATCCGTGCCTCGTACGCCACGAGGCAATTGAATCAAGAGGTTGCTTTGTCACGTGGCATACAAAGCACGGATGTCGCGGTGACTCGTATTGGAACATGTCTGCAGAATGTATTTTGTATGATGTATAAGCAGCGTGACCCCGGCTTTAGGTTATCTCTCTTATTGTATCGTAAAATTTCTGCTCCTTCGTGTTTGGACTGTCGGGTGACATGCTGCACTGCAGTGATATAGTTCTCGCACTTTCGCTGATATTGTTTAACCAAAGTTATTCTGTGCTGCGTAACACAATTGAAATAAAACAGTGACAATCTTTAAGAGTAAACACGTGTTTTATTTGCCATGACACAAGAAAATATTTTGAAATGTCTTTATCAAAATAGTAATTTTATACCGATGTTCTGGTAGCTTTTACGGATAAAAAAAGACGTTAGAACGACGCCAGAAATCGGCGTTTCTCGGAAACTATCACACAAAAAATTCCGTGCTGCAAAGTGACTCCTTTTCCCTATCATAAACAAAAACATAACAATCGTGTTGAATTTTTTTTTTATCGGGTAACATAAAAAAAATAAGTATACATTTTTTCAGGCACAACAAATGGAAAGAAAATCAGCATAACTCTCGGAGGCAGCTCAGCGAATGTAGATGCCGAAACATATGATATTATACAAAAAAAAATAATGAATTGCGACACTAAGCACAACAAGCGTGACGTTTTGCATTGCTTAATGTCACAACTCAGACTGGGTTTTGTGGTCTAATCTAATGTTTCGGCATCGTGATTCGCTGAGCAGCTTCCGTGAGTTAAGGTGATTGACTTTCCAAGTGCTGTTCCGGAAAGTAGATTCCTGTGCTTTTTTTAGAGCGTAGTTACCTACTTCATAGCATTAAAAACAAATTATTCGGCGTCTCTTGCCATCAGCAGAAGCTCAGAATTTATGTTGTTTTTGAACGACCATGAGCAATTGTCTGAGCTTCTCTGACATAAACTGAATCGAAACACTTCATTTTCAACGAGCAGACCCTAGAGGAGTCCAAGGGTTTGTCCATGTGCCATAGGGTAGGAGAGCCTTGTTATTTAATACACCCATAAGCACATGACTAGTGCCCCCTCCATAGTCGTGCTAGCGGAGAGTTTCACTCTGACCCGTTCCCAGAAACGATCCGTTTCTCCGAACCGAAGAAAGTCTTGGGTCCTGGAACTTCTTCGTCAGGGGTAAAATCGTCCTGCAAGCAACAATTGTTAAAAAAAAAAAAAATGCGTCAGCGTCAAACTTGCATTTCTATTTTTGCATTCGCTTTTTCACATACCATAGGTGATGAGAGAACTCCTGGCCAATCGAGACCGGAGAATGGTCTTAACGTTCAAGAATGTTGTCGGGTTGTCTCCGCAAAAGGCGCCTTTTACCTCCTCCAGTTTTCCCAGCAAGGTGACGATCGTGTTATGGAACCGAAGCTGTGCATCCACCTTTAGCTGAATGAAAGATCATATTGTTTTCCTTCAGATACAGAGAGTGGGAATTAGAATGAAGGTAATGAAGCGCTTTCACCTGTTTTCAAGCAGTCGGTAGGAAACAAATGCGAAAATAAAGTGCAAACAGCTCAAAGATTCGGAACCCAATCTGTATACGATAAAAAAGCGAGTGACATCAGCTTATGACGTAACTTCTGCTACTATTAATATTTGGTACGAGAATAGACTGCTGTTTTAAGCAATTTACGAGAATCGTTTTTGTATTAGCAAGACAAAACGAAAACGCATTTAGTAGTAGATGAACATTAGAAGCCCCGTGTGCTTTGGAAAGCATGGATTGCCTTTGCGGCTCGAAGCTGCAGAAGAGATGTAAGCATGTTTTAGAAAGCAACATAATCAAATAAAAAATTATATTTCTGTAGACATTTCGGCGCAAGCCATTCATTTATTCTTTTTTTCAGAAGCAACGCATATGCCAACAGAACGTGAATAGTGCCTACCTACATACCAGAATACAAAAAGTTCATAATTACCGAGTTCGTTGTGGGCCGCGTGCGGGTGGCCGCAGTAAGCTCAGCACTCAGGGTGGTGCGTTCCACCGTGCGGGGGATCCTGGTAGAGCTCTTTACACGAGCAATCCGAGCAGAACCCCCGTCTGATTTCCTTCATGTCAACGTTCGTTGCCATTGCCTCACTCTGAAAGATTTTTAACGGTCAGTCATTTAACGCCCATAGTCAACCTAGCCCTAAAGCGCCTAAGAAAAAAAAAAGTTTTGTTTATATATTTTTCGCAGATGTACCACACAGAAAAAAAAAATATTCAACCAGCTACAGAAAACAAAGATCATAATAGACATCATGAATAAAACCTCCAAAAACAAAAGCATGGTCAACGCCGAAAAAAAACAACAAAAAAACGGTAGCTTTGCCGGCGCGACCGTCAAAATATAACGAACAAAAGAGTACGCCAAAGAAATAAAAAATAAAAAAAAGTACTCCCGGGCCACCGCTCCACCCTTCCCCTCTTTCCGCAGACGCCGCGACGCCGACGCAACTCGAACGCGCGAAAGAAAAAACCTTTTCCTTTTTTTTGTGGGATTTGAATTAGAAGTTCGTCCACCTAACCCCCCCCCCCCCCCCATTTTCACATACATACACACACATTATGGGTTTTTGCTCGCCTCCCACTTGAGAAAAAGTTCATAATCACTGCAACGCTAACGATGTCTGCAACATAACGTTGCAGTGTAAATTGCTGTAATGAATTCTGAAGGCAAACAAACGCAAAATCGCCGACATTGTTTCCGTCAATCAACGCTCTCGGGCGGTCAACCTCAAGCATTTAGAGTGCACACCGAGAAACAAATCGGCGAGCCAAGCTTACAAACACTGACAGCCCCAGCTAGGGTGCCTTTATGTTGGCTTTGCCTTAGGGAGGGCGATGCCGTTCTTTGTAGTACCCGATGCCGACAGTGTACGCTCACGGATAAAATAAAAGGAAATTGCCGGTAATAAAATGCCGGCGTAGCAGTGCCAAAGCTAGCAGCTCGAGCTGGGAGAAGAACGATCGCGCGTTCAATATTAAAAAGTAGACAAAAGCGTCGGACAGAAAATGGTCTGATATCACCAGCCTAGGACATACGCGTACCGCTAAAAGTGTTTTGTACGGAAGACAGCCCTGCGGCTCACGGCAGGGCAAACGATTAGCGACGCTTTGTCCTTAGCTGAACGAGCAGATCCAGGAAGCGACCGCGTCCGCGGACTACAGCTGAACACTCTCTCTCTACATGCAAAGGTCATGCATCTCACAGCCAGCGTGAAAATATTGATGGCTCATTATTCCCACCCGCAATGCACCCAAAACAAAAGCATCAAAATGACAGGATTACTCACCCGAAGGAAGTCAAACGAGCAGCATGACGCTTGCGGCTCTCCGGTAACGACCGTTTCCAGCTCTCCGTGAATTGGCGCGAAGCCTCAGCACCATCCGAACTCTTTGCCGTGGATTAGTGCGCCTGCCCCTCTCCTCCTGACCGAACTACATTGGTCCAGTTAAGAGGGACCAGTTCCCTCTTAATATGAAGGGAGACGCGTGAATCTTTCTGTCGGTCTTTCCTGTTCAGAGGGACCAACGAAAGGGTTTCCTTGGTCTCTCTTAATATGTTGGTGTCCCTCTAGATGTTGCTATTTTATTTTTCAATTTCCCTCTTAAAAAGAGCTGTCCCCCTGAAAGCATTGTTGTCCCCTCTAAAATCAGAGGGACAGCGTTTTTTATGAGAGACCGGTTTTAGAGTGTACGGGTTGGCAGAAACTTCGGGCTCTCTGGACAAGTATTTCATTACCTGACCCTGCCCTCATGCACATGAGTATGTGCAGAAAGCATGGTCACCAGTTTTATGATCGACAGCTGGCTGGATCTGAGAGCATACCCAATGTGATAACAAGGTTTAAAATGGCACTGCCCTGCCAACCTGTTGGAAGTTTTCAAGAGAGCAAGCACACTGTCCTTGCCCTGTTGCTCAATTCAGTGGGAGTTATTCAAGTTCAACATGCCTTTAAAAAAAATTCTCCTCATAGGCCACTTCTTGCTTGCCTTTTTTATAGCAGCATTATAAGAAAATACTTGCGTTTTAGTTATATTTGTGGAGGGCTAGAAAACCGAGCAAATAGCTTTATATTTTGGTGGGTCCCTCCTGCTGAGCGAGATTTGGTGCAGCTGAGATGTATCTGATCGTAACTGGCCAACCAAAAACACTGCACATTCTGAATTAGTTGGCTTATGTGGAAAATTGGGGTACTTCATACTTGTTTTTATTCCTTTGTTTATTTTAAAGTAAGTATTAACAGCACTTCTCAAAGCACGGGCAAAACTAAATGTGATCACAAGCATAATGAGATGTGCTTGGAACGAATTACTTTAAGAAGACTGATAACAACATCATAGTCTTATTAACTGGCACTTCCTCCATGGCAAAAGCAAGCACCACGAGTCTTTTATTATCCCACTGACATCTTTGCAATTACGATTCTGTTTCTCATAATAAATTGGGAATCTTTTTTTCTTATCTCCCGCTTTTCTACAGGGTAGTTTACGATTTATTGGCTCACTAAAGATCATCTATTTTTATTTCAGATTTTTGCTGAGTTTAATCGCATCACAAGCGTCGATGTCGAGCAACTCTCTTTTTAAATTGCCTCAGAAAACCTGGCGACCGCCCTTGAACTGACAGAAGGCAAGACAAAGCCGGACATTTTCTACCAGACTGTTGAAAGGATGGATGATGTTAAAGAATCGGAGAAACAAGGTATACCTGCTTTACAATTTAGCCTTCATTGGCTGTTAGCGGAAGTCCCAATCCAGCTAGCTTTCTATTGCAACTGAATTGGTGCCGACTCAGTTCATGTGATAGGTGGGTGCAAACTATGTAAATTAAATTCGAGATATCTAACAGTTATCTGTACGGCATCTGAAATTCCAAATGCTTCTGTACATTAATTTTAAATTGTGAGTGACCGTCTAATGATGAGTAACATTAAAAAAAATGGGGGAATGGCTGTATTTAAAAAGAAATATAAATTTGCATTACTGATGTGATGCTTAAATAGAGCCTTCATATTTTGTGTTGAATTGCTGTGACACTTGGCACTGAGCACAATTGAAAGGATTAGTTTAAAAAACAATCTACTAGCATGGGTGATTATTCTGTTATTAACTGTGTGCATATCAGGAAACAAAATCAGGCCCTTATTTCTCACCTGGTAGGATTTACTGCATGGTATTACTGTTTCACCCTATGTCCGGATGCAGGGGATGCTAAGAGCAATCCCATTTAATCGTGCTCTTTGAACATAGCACATAACACATGTCGCCGCGCCCACTCTCTAAGGACACATGACACCCGCACAGCTTTGGATTTGCTCTGATGGCTCGCAGCATCCGCTGCGCCCTGACTAAGGTGATACAGAGTATAGTGTATATGGTGGTTGGATAAAAAAATTCTGAAGTTTCTGTGCTATGTGGTATGAAAATATTTTAAAGGGATACTTAACGAAATTTGAAATATACCCGTCCTGTTCAGATATGGGCTGAATATGATCAACAATATCCGTAAATGACAATCTCACGTTTGTATTTTGAGCCTGAAGGCTGAATTTTTCGTTATAAACGAAATACCTTTCTGGCTTTAATGCAAGGCATTAGATGAATCCGTGTTAAGAGCCTTTTCATATACATCAACCGCATCTAGGAGTTTTAGATATCGCAGTGCTCCCGAAACTTACTGCTGACCGGAGATGGTCCATCTTTTGCGTTGTTTGTGCTACTCCTTTGCTCACCAGTCGAACAACGTGGTGAAGTTTGGGTACCCGATTGTGACCTAGCCTGGAGAGGATATTCCAGCTGCTCCAATGACCAATTTAGCTTTGACTTGCCAAGAGCAATATTAGGGTAACTGGTTTGGGGTGTTACATTTAGGGAGTATGTACTGAAACTGTTTCAGGTAGTCTATCAGTTACCTGTATCTGCTTATCATCAGTTACTTGTATCTGCTCTAAGGGCAGGCCTCTCTTTTTGTCAGAAAGCCTTCGATTTTATGATTTGTTTTAATTCCCAACCTTTGTTTCAGACGTGCCCCGCAGTCTATTCCATCGCAGTGTGTCCCAGGACCCCAACAGAGCGCTGCAGTGTGCTTTTTGTAAATCTGGCTTATGAGACAGAGGGCCCTCTGGAAGCTGTGGCACTTCGCGTCTGCCTGGCATGGGTTTTCGACCTTCAGTACTTCGTTAAATATTTTTGCACATTTGTTTGTTTAGAGAGACTTGTAGGTCTCAAACATTCAAAGCTGGGCTGCATGGACACAAGGCTGCTGACCATCCTAAATTTAAAAAAAAAAAGTTTTTTCCACACATGTTCTTAAAAGAATGTTGTTCTGGGCTTGTGTAATGCATTGAAGGAATGCATTCGCATTTAAGTGAACATTATTTTTACTTTCTTGAGCACATGCATTCCTGAAGGTCTAAAACCCATTACAAATTTTTTGTTCTGTTTTTTTTTTTTTTATAAATATAGGGTGACCCAAGTCACCGGGCTCGATCAAAAATGGACCGTAAAAATCGTCGCCTTCACGTCGTAGACCGTGGCAAGTTTATTCGCCCTATTATTTACAGAAAAAGAGCTACGCTTTGTAATTAAAAAACCGACCTGTGAAATACACCTATGACGAAAAATTTAGATCGCTACGTACAGGCGTCAATTTTTACGGTCCATTTTAGGTCGAGCCTGGGGACTTGAGTCATCTTATATACTAGTAATTTCTTGAGCAGATATGTTCCTACAGGCCAAAAACCTTTCCCAGGTTTTTTTCTTTTTTTTTTAATTTATAAATATACTAGTAATTTTACTGCCTCACATTTTATGATTGGGAGCTCTTTTACTAAGGTGTTTGATTTTTTATAGTCATTTTCATTAAAAAAGGGAACAAACGACATTAAAAAGAGCTGTCTCTTGTTAGCTTTTTTTTTCTCTACAAGTTTTCTTATTTTTGAATGGATATTAGGGTGTCTGCAATATGTTTTAGTGCTGTGAAACGAGCCAGAACAATCAGATCCTGCATGTAGAAAGCTCAATTAAGATTTCACCAAATGTGAATTTTTCCTGCAGAAATTTCAAAGCTTAGCTCCCTTCACATGAAAAATAAGACAAACAAACTGGCCAGTGTCAATAGCAGTCATGTCTGCAGATGATAGAGTTAGCGATGGTTGTAACTCCCGGTAGGCACAACGAGCAGATGAGATCGCCTTCTGCTTCCCTTGCTTAGAACAAAATGACGTCGCAGTTTACAAGCATTGCTAACGCTGCAAGCATGTCCACCGTAGGCCCTGGCAAGTTCGCCTAATTTTTCACAGGAAGGAGGCGAAATTCCTTACAATTTCAACAGGTAACATGCACATTCAGTGAATGCTTTAACTTTTAAGGTGCAGGCACCGATTTTTCCGGCTCGTTCAGCAGCACTAAGAACCATTGTAGATTCCTATATATATGCTAGTCATGTAAAATTTCGGCAAGTTCTTCAGTGCCAAGATGGCAGTATTTTCTTGTATACTTTCTTGTGATGTGCAATTGGTTTCATTTACAGTGTTGTGTAGTTCTAGAATAAATATATTTCCACAATGAGAGTGCTAGGTTTTTTTTCTACAGATAGCTGGTGCAATGTTTCGTAAAATGGTGATCTTAGCTGTAAAAAAACCTGCCTGAAAGTTCTACTAGTGTTGTCCGCATATCCAGTCTTTGCAGCTTCTTTCACAACAAAGGCTTGCTTTTTCCAAATAAAGGTGTGCGACTTTTCATATGTACTGCAATATTTAGCTGGAATGGGAGTGAAAGGTCTGAGTTATGGAATACCTCCCTGTTCTGAAAAGACACTTTGTGCAACTTTTCAGAAGATATACCTTTTCAAACAAGTTGCACAATCTGCCTTTTCTGAATAGGAAGCTGTTCAATGCCGCAAACCTTTCACTCCTATTCACAGCTAAAGGGTCTCATTACTAGTAATTTCGGCTCTAAAAGTGTCAAAATTCGTTCACAAAAGGACGAAAATTACCCTCTCAATACTATAAAATTAATCCCTAAAAGGGTCAAAATTGATCCTCAAAGGGACGAAAGTTACTCCCCTGTCACTATAAATATCATCCCTTGAAGTGGCAAAATTAATCCCCAAAAGGACGAACTTTAGTCCCCAATAAAAAAAATTTAGTCCCCCAATCACCACTGTTCATTCCCAAAGGGATCAAAGTTACTCCCCCAATTATAAACACGACGGCGCTCAAGGGACCATAATTAATCCCCTGAAGAGTTAAGCTTAGTCCCCGATGCCCTGCTGTAGGGATCAAAAGCACTCCTCTTAACGGTTCAAAACTTTGACCTGAAGGGATCAATGGAAAGGGACTAAAAAAAAGGGAGGGACTAAACCGGGGTTTTGCCGTTTTTGGGGGATCACTCTCAGTGACATCGATTTAGTCCCCAAAAAGGACGAAGTACTACTCCTTTTTTTTAAGAGTGTGGGCACGAGCCTGTGGCTTCGTCTTGCATCTTGTTCGCGTACAGAAGTTGCTTTGACAGCATTGCAGAAATTTCACTAGCCCTGACAATGAAGTACAAAGAGGTGTGTTCCGTGTCTAGACACTGCTGCAAGACCGCCGAGTCAGAAACCGAGCCGCCACTAAATGTGTTCCGTTTCAAAATGGCCTCATTGGCAAGACTGAACCGCCACCAAATGTGTTCTGTTGTGGAGTACCAAAGTACATTACCAGACATGAGTGTCCAAAATATATACTTACAATGGCTAGCGACGCCTCATAAGTCATGCAATGACCCTCTGCTTGGCCAGTTAAGCCACACACAGTGCCGTGCAGGGTACAGTACGGCATCCGTGAGCCGGCCGGTGCAGTGACCCAGGGTCCCGCCCATAGTGTTCCGCTGCTGCCTAGGACAAGGTGAAGGCCAGCTCATTGATGTCCTGGTCCTCGGGACCTGTGGTGTGTAACCTTTGTGTTTAAAGGGACCATGAAATGAAATTTTTACTTTTTCCAGATAACTTTTACATTAAACCGTCAATGTTCACTGAATGCCGAACAGGCATCCGTTTTCGTCTCGGTTTATTAACTTTTACACAAAAAATTATTGAAATATCGACTTTTTCATTCTCTCCAACTGACCGCAAAAGAAGCCGTGACGTAGACCGTTTCCGGAACCGGAAGTTCTCTCGGCAGTAGGAGAATGGGAGTGTTAGCGGCAACGAGTTGGGGTGCGCCGGTAGGTTTTACTGCGCTGATGTCACCGACGTATTTCCTGAATCGGCGCCTCTCATCGCCGCATCGCAGCTGAGCGAATTCAATGAGATATGTTGCGCTACAGCGACAGCATGGGACTAGTCCCATACGCCGGTATGCCTGTTGGGAAGTGCAGCGAGTTTTGTCACCACCCCGTCATTGTTGGCAGAAGGGCCGGCCCGTGTCAGTCGTTTGCAAAGCGACGTAGATGGCGTTTTTCGCGGCCTCGGAGATGCAGGAGCGAGCCGACGTTAAAAAAGATACGTTTGAACTACGAGTGTCAGCAAGAGCCACGTAAATACCTGCTTACACTCGGAGCGGACGCGCGCGCTTGATGGAAGTCTCGTATTCGCGCTGTTGGTAAGCGCTTCGGGACCGTTCTTTTACGATTGCAACTCGATACTGACGCGACACTCGGCAAAGAAAGGTAGGACCGGGGTCGACAGTGACGTGCAGTCTGTCAGAATAAAAATGGCATACCAATAACAAAGTGTACATACCGTGTTACGAAGGCAATCCATACGGCGTTTATTTCAGCTCTATATCACACAAAACAAGAAGATAGAATCGACGAGAGTCCCTTTTCGACGAGTGTTCGTCAACACTGCCTCGGAAAACAAGGGGGAAGAGATTGACATCCTCACCTCTTAATCTAGAATTGAGGTCAGTGATCAAACTATAATACGGGAAGGGTCCACAAGGGTCGCGCGGGCATATTCCATTTAGCACGCCAGCCGGTCGTATACGCAGACGGTCTTGCGACGAAGCAACGCAGCGCCGAGTCGGAATGCCTGCTAGGCCTATACGCTTCGTCGGAGTCGGTGAATCCAGCGTTCTTGTTCGTCGTGGTCTGTTTTAAGTACTGTTTTCTTGCTGCTTGAAGTCGGCACGCGCGGGAAGAACACGTAGAAAAATAAACGTTCAGTCAGTCAGAGTTTTGAGAGGAAGGAAAACAAAGACAATAAATGTTCGTCGGTCGCCGTCACCCAAGTAACTGGCGGCCCTGCCCTACTGCGCACGCGCAGTAGTTGCTTCGTTTACCACACGATAGATGGCGCTTGGCTCTCAGCATTATCAAATTTGGCAATTTTCGCCACACATCTCTAATTATGCTACAAAATGTGGATCTGAATATTATTTAACAAAACTTTTAGGAAACATTCGCCGGCTATTTATTGTTTACGATCGCGGTGCTGGTGAGGTAGGCTCTTACCCAATAGGCGATGTGGATTCGGCTGACGTGCACCGATTCTGCGTATGCATCGTAGTGAACAGGCGAAGGAAGGAAGGCGCAAAAGAGTCCAGTTTTCTTTTAAAAGTTCTATAGGAAATAATTTTTTTGGGCTCCCTATTTTTGTGTTTTTGTGTTTCTTTTCACACCTTTTACGACGTGCGGTGGATGAAACTCGATTTTAAAATCATTTCATGGTCCCTTTAAGTTTGATAGTCACCGACCAATACTTCGGACTCGATGGGGATTACGCAAAACTCAGATTAATCGAGCAGTCCGAAAAAAATGAATTTATAGTAGAATACCGCGCATTCGACCATTGCACATAAAGCGCCCATATCCAAATTTCTAAGATATGAAAAAGTATGCACAGTACATTTATTTCTAGAATTGATGACCGGACAAGTGGTCATCCCACATTTTTTCGCGGTTATCTCTAAATTTTGAGTGGGCGCTTGCCCGGTACCTTACGGTAGCCTAAAAATGACTTTATTGCGATGTTAAAGGGGCAGTCAAGTGGTTTTTGAGTTCGTGTTTTGATAATGACAGCTGAATTTAGACGCCTTAAGTATCCCTAAAAACCAAAAAGTATAGTCATACGGTGATTATTTCTTTAATAAAAATGTAATTGGAGGCCGCCAAACCTCGGATCCATCCGAAAACGAAACCACTCTCATTGGTCGTAGCACGCTTATCAAAAGGATCTCGGGCCAATGGCGTTGGACGACGTTCCGTCGCGCAGTGATCCCGAGGTAGCCGCATCGGCCGAACCTCTTTGTCATTCGAGCTTCGATCATGGCGGAGTTCTCTACGCTCGAGAACCTGACGCCGTTAGAGGTTGAAGTTCTTCGGCGGACAGCCGACCTGGGGGTGATTTCCTATGACGCCACTCCGACGTGCGATGTGGACGATAGCAGCGCTTCGGAGTCATGTTCGGGTTCCGAGGACGACGAAACGCAGACCTTTTCGGGCGTTCTTCGATTTGCGGTTGGGGCAAGTCGTAACCAAACCAACGTTTGACATCGCAGCGTTACCTCTGGTACGTGATGTCAAACGATGTCGCCACGTTGACTTTCGCCTTGGGAGAACGGGGGGAAGGCTGGTTCAGACATGTGCAACGAGCGCGTACTATACGGCTGCGTCCGTTGCAACCGGAACGACCGCACTCCGCCGCGCGTACACACACCTGTAACCACTACAACAAGCGCAGCGGGTCGTCAGCACGGCGACCGCTTCTGTACGCCGCCGTCAGCTGTGTCAGCGGCCGCCCTAAAAAAGGGGACGCACTGCTACTCAATGCCGTAACAGAATATAGACAGACATTTTTCTGGTCTAAAGCTTTATTATTTTTTCTTGATAGGCTTGCAGGGTACAGCGAATGAAAAAAATAAAATAAAAAGATGCAGCGCCGTCTTGGACGATCACGACTCTAATACACGACATTGCAATAGAACAAATATCGCCACACGCCTTTTCTACGATTATAAAAGACAATGTAATCTTAGCAGCGATATAGCAACGTAGAAATATGATTTCGTGATCAGAAAGACGTTGCGAGCGTTCAGGATTGCTAACCCTAATCATTTTTCTCCGGTGATGAAAACGCGTCAAAATTCGTATCCTTTATACGGTACGCGACAGTAATACCTTGAACTTAAGCACACGCATGAAATGCGCCAAATCAGAAATCCGGGCGATGTTCGAGGACACAAATGCTTAGAAAGCACCACTGTAGTCGAAGTAAACAAACACGACGGCGCGGGCGTTTCTGCTATCTTGAGAGTGCCGCCACGACATCGCCGCACGAGTAGGTGGATGTTCCCTTCTAGTACGTGCTGGGTTATCATAGCCAAACACGACGAAAATTCGCAGTCAAGGATAGCGCTTTTACGCGGAACGATGAGCTTTCACCAGGCCGTCCATTCCGACGATCACCACCGACGCCACGTTTGCGGATAGAAGGAGCCGGCCGGCCTGCAACGCGCGGAGATACGTGCGCTTCCGCGCATCCCTGGGGAACGGGAAATTCACCCCCCGCGGAGGAAGGCAAATAGAAAACGTAGTCCCTTGTTTGTGAAACGATAATTGCGCTATCGCGTATTCTAAACTAGAAATATTTTACGTCTTGTGAAATTATCATGCACAACATATTTAAATGAACTGAAAATTGTTTTTTAGCGAAACTTTAAAAAGACCGCCAAAATTTTCAAACATACGATAATTTCATTGGTCCTCGCAAGTACAGAAAAGAGTCCGCACGTATTTTATTCCTGCGTGATTAATAGGCGTTTCTGCCTTCTAAAACTGAAGATACTCATTCACTGACACTTCCTTAACACCATCGCACCAAAAAGTAGCTTCTCCAAAAACCGCTTGAGTGTCCCTTTAAGTGCAAAGTTGCTGCAGAAAGTAATTGATACAATAGGCTCGCAATAATTCAAACTCGGATATTTCATACTTCCGGTTAATTCAAACAGATTTGAAAATTTTGGTAGTCACGCTATGTTTTTAATGTATTTATAAGTCGCCTAATTCGAATGGCGTTTTCGCTTAATTCATACTCTTTTGTTCTCGCGACCCCGTTGAGTGCACCTTTTCTGAGCACCGGTGCACCACAGAGAAGCAATACCTGCGGAGCTTGCTTTTGCGCGTGTTGCTTCTCTGCAGTGCATTGGTGCTCGGAAAGATGCGCACTCAATGGGGCTCAAGCGGTCACACATTAGCGGAAAACAGCGTTCACATTATGTGCTTCAAGACTAGCAATGATGACCAATTAGACGACATTCAGTATAAGGACCAGCTCAACGGCGTCATGCTTTCTGGCCTTGAAGCACATAATGTGAACGCCGAGCTGGCGGAATATGCTAGTCTTGACGACGATGCGTGTGTTTGTCGTGATGACTCATTAGAGGACATAGTACAGGAAGTAAAGCCAGCACAGTGCAGCAGTGAGTGAAGATGACGATTAAGAAAGGGATGACTTGCTACCAACTGTCACAGCCACAGCTTTGAGCACATCGCTCAATTCCAAAAATTTCTGTCTGCAGAGGAAAAGTCTTGTAAAGAGCTACTTGCGTTGGCTGGTATTGAAAATTTTGTTTTCAGATCGTATGTGCTGTCTAAACAATTTTTGCCGGATAAACTTAACGTCACAGCTCTTTCAACAATGTGTTATGCCTGCACTTGCTTATAATTAGGCCTATGTAGACGAAACTGGCAAAAATCTGTATGTCATCTAGTATCATGTTTAGATGAATTTCTGATAATTCAAACTTCTGATAATTCAAACTAAAACCTGTGACTTCCTGTAGTTTGAATTAATGAGTCTACTGTAGTTTGCTGTACGGCATTTTGCATTCAGCGAGTCATTTTGTCACTGTATACAGACGAAAGCATGAAAGCATTCGGAGAAGTTACGCATTTACGGCTGCACGATGCTGGCAAATGTAGGGCCAGTCGTTAAACTTTGCCCTTGGCAAAGGGCAAAGTCCGGTTTATAACAATGTGTCACTGGAGCAAATGCACAGATTGATTGCTACTTCCTTGGCGATACAACTGCTGCCTTCTCCATCGACATACGAGAAATACCGCAAATAAAAGCAGACACCGTCACGACTTCGCAAGGTGAAACCGGAGAGGTCAAGAGCGGAAGAATTGCTTCAAGCAGAGACCTGCCATTTAAAAAAAAAAAAAAAAAACTAGTTTGTAGTTTCTTTGCTGGACGTGACGTCATGACAACTGACGGCAGCGATTGGCTGGCAGAGTTGATGTAGATTCTTTTGGGGGGAATTTGCCGCTGAATTCATAAACTGTCATCAAATGTAGCCTCTAAACATGGCAGATATAATCAGGCCAGTTTCCTTCCACAAGCTGCCGCCTAGTCTGTCGCACAAATTATTTCTGTTGCTAAGGGGCACCTGGGGCTTTACGTAAACGTAGGCTGGACGTGCGTGTAGGAAAAATAACACAAATGACCGACCACATCATTGACTCTTCCAACATTTTTATAATGCAATTAAATGCAAAGGTGCAAGCGAGCTGGACGAGAGTGACGAAAATAACCCCTGAAGAACGGGAACAAGAGGGACAAAAGACAAACACAAATCTCCAAACACAGCTAGGTGACTGGTGCGCGACCGTGTGTTTGTGTTTGTCCTTTGTCCCTCCTGTTCCCCTTCTCCAGGGATTATTTTCGTCATTCTTGTCCAGCTCGCTTGCACCTTTGCATTTAATTGCATCATAATCATACGGTAACCTTGAATTGCAAGCTTCACCCCTGTTGGTGTTAGACTGGTGACAGCTGATAAAATCCGTTTGCTCTACTGACGTCTACAGTGATGTGATTGGCTTAAGCCGTTTTGGAGAACCTTTTGGAGCAGCCGAAACAGTGTTTTGGAGCAGCAAAAGTGGCTTTTGGAGCAGCCCAAACAGTGTTTTGGAGCAGCAAAAGTGGCTTTTGGAGCAGCCGAAACAGTGTTTCGGAGCAGCAAAAAGTGCCTTTTGAAACAGATTTTTTTATAAAAAAAATATATATATATATTTGTTTTAAGTGCTGGACAAAAGAAGGACACTTTGCTCGCCACAATAAACAAATTATGGTCAAGTCAGACGACCTGGGAGCCTTTCAAGTTGTTAACTGAAATGCCAATGACACAACATATTTTGCATTGCTTTAGTTAAATGACATATATATATATATATATATATATATATGTACCCGCTATAGATAAATAGGAACCAAATTGCACATATTAAATTTATTTGAAAATGACCAGCTTAACAGTAAATATGAAAGCATAAACTTGACTAGTTATATAATCTAACAAATTGAAGCAGTACCCGACTGATGAAACACGTAACTACTGCAATGCAATACGAAACTGTACATATCAAAAAAAGGTGCAGTACGACTGGTGGGTGCTTTTCCTTTTGGTTGTTGAAACTTTCTGCAAGGCTGCTGCAAGCCTCGCTTAGCTTTCGTCAAGTAAGGAATGTCCACTTTCAATGTCTCCAACGAGACGTTGAGACATCCCACAAGTGTACAGTGCTGTAGACGTTGCCGAGCCATTCCAAAACGTTTCCCACCGTTTTACTGCTTCCCGACATGCCAGATTTTCGTCAGAAGCAAGCAAATGTAAAGCAATGAATTGCAAGCGTCCCTGCTGGTGCCTCTGTAGTGCAATCATGTTCGCATGCACGTGAGGGCAACTTCGGCAGCTTGCAGTAGCACGCGCTTCGTTATGCGAGCGGAGACGGCTGTTCGATCGAAACCGAAACTCTGCCACTCCGCTCCGTCGCCATCTGGTCCCCAAAATTGTATGTAAAATGTAACGATCCAGCATAAAAAAGAAAAACAGTCTAGCGGCACGCGCTTACCAGGCCAGTATGCGAGGCACAAGCTAATTTAAAAAGTTAAAAAGCGCAAACAAAACAAGGACAATAAAGATAATAAAAAAAGAACCTGAGCGCATCAGTGCAAGACATCGCGAGTCAGGGTCAAAAAGTTCTTGGAGCGCTTTGTGCAACAACGAAACTCAAAATAAACAAGCGCGCTGTGCGGGTTCAGCGTGCAGACATTGCCTTTTGTTGCTTTAGCTAACTTGTCTTAAACTTTCTTTTGCGACAGACCTTTCACGTACCGGGGTCCCTCTCAAAAGAAATCCGACCGAGAGAAACATAGGTAAACAGTACTTCGACACAACAGTCTTTGAGCTAGAGGGATTTTTGTAGTAGCGTTTAATTTAAACAAGGACAGGATTGCTGATTACCCTGCAGCGGTCCTTACGTTTCATCTTAGAAAGCGCCATATCTGCAGCAATGTGTGGACGGGAACACTCGCCGTCATGACCACGGTGACTGGTAGGCAGGGACCAAAAATAGTTTTGCCACGGCCGTTTTTTTCAGAAGCGAGTGCTTCACATCACGAGTAACTTCCAATGCGCAAAAACGTGGTTTCGTTTTACAACATGACGGCATGGCTGGTACCCGGCAAACTAGCGTCGGGGCGTCTATATACGCTTGCATCTGTCGTTAAAATATTTTCAAGAGTATGCGAGACGAGACCCACGAGAGCGCGAAATGAGGAACGGCGGGAAAAACCATGTGAGACCGGATGGACGATTGATGCAGCATAGCTTTCTCTCGGGCGGTCGCTTGCGCCACCTAGCTCACGCATGCTCAATTACGGTACTCAGTTTAGTTTCGGTTTTGAAAGGCGACCGAAATTAGTCCTTTGGCGCAGGCTTGGCACAGACTACCCATATTTCGGGGAAACGTAGCAGGATGTAGCAGGGGTAGCCCCTTGGCGCGGTTTGGCGCAATTGGCGCAGCAATCACATCACTGCGTCTAACACCTAACCCTTGGTTAGCTTGGTTGGTAGAGCGCTCCACCTGTAATGGAGAGGTCCCGGGTTCAATACCCAAACCAGGTGGATTTTTTCGGTTGCGCACCAGTCACCTAACTGTGTTTGGAGATTTGTGTTTGTCCTTTGTTCCTCTTGTTCCCCTTCTCCAGGCATTATTTCCGTCTTCCAACACATTTAAAAAAAAATAAAGAAAAATCTGACAAGCCAACATTTTTTTGTTTTTTCCCCATTTTCAGTGGCTGTCGTGTAACATTGAAGTATAAGTAACAAATAAGATAAAGTGCATAACGTAAGGCGTACATGAACTCTATAGATATAATACCAGTCGCAATGGTTTAGCAAAGAGGCCGGTCTTCACAGAAAACCCCCTTTTTCACTCGAGTCCATATTATCATGATTGAATCTTAAAAAGAAGCTGCCCCGTAAAAGCTGCAGCAAATGCACAAAACAAAGTGACAGCGCCTAAAAAGGTCACACCTGCCTTTCACATGGCCTTTTGAACTACATGCAGTGCAGGATGCAGAGCGGTACCCATGGGCTAGCAGCAGCTGTAACCCAGCGCTTGTAGTATATCGCAGCTGCTTGGAAGGGAGAAAGGCCACCTCCTTCCTGCCGTGGTATCGGGAAAGGCGATACCGACGAGCCGCAGACGTCAAGCACCTTGGGTATTTCTGTGCATCCACGAAGCAATTCTGGGACAGCAACGACAGAACACTTCAGTAACACAGTGAACAAAAAAGAGACAAAAAGAGTAGGCATGCAGGCGAGCGTGAATTGTGAACACAGCTAGAACCCAAGGCAGAAGAAGCAGAAAGAGGGCACATGAAGAGGCCTCGGCTTCCTTGCATGTCGGGTTTGAGTATCGTACGGGGTAGTAAAAAGCAACAATACTGGCTCCCTAGCCTTTTCTGCCTCAAGAAGCCTTGAAACAAAGAAATCCTACTGGTCATTTATCTTGTTTTTTCTTCTCGGGCGGATTACAGAGCATGCTGCGGCAGCAAACTGCCTCGAAGGGGCTCAACTCACACTTCTAAGAATGATTGGTGAGCAATTTCTCCATTCTGTATTACGTGCACTCTATGTTTTCAAGGTGAACTCCGCCGATTTTTTGGTGGACTTTGATTTGGCTGGAAATTTGCAGACCGCATCAATAACCCCTTCTTAACTGATAACCAAAATATTTAAAAATATATATATATATTTCCGTGAAGTTATTGAACTTTCAAGTTATGCCGGCCGGGAAGGTTCCAGGAGGCGACTCTCCACTGGCAACAATGAAAAACCCCTACTTTTCCCTACCCGCGTACGTCACGCATGTCCAGGCGGACAAGCGACTTGGGCAGCCGCGGCTTTCTGGACGCCTGCGATCGAGATAACTTTTTCGCAGCTTCAAGGTTGAAAGTTCCTTTGCCATGGGTAGCAATCTGTGCTCCGCAATAGATTGTAGAAACAGTGCGGGGAAAAGGCTCCTTTTTTACCCTTGTTTTCGTGGGAGAAAAAAAAAAAAGCGTTACCTGGCAGCAATGGAGGCCAGTCACGTCAAGGTACAGAGCGCGACACTGTTAGCGCGAACAAGCGATCAACGGTTTTTCGAGTGTTTCTCTTTGAAACCAAAGGATGTCATCCAAGTTATTATTGGTATGGAAAGAGCTCATTAACTTCTATAATGTAAGCGATAACATTTCGTGCTCGCTAATACTATTTAGGAATAAAATGCGAAAATGCGCCGACGTCGTGTTCGCGCTAACAGTGTCGCAATGTGTACTTTTGCGCGAGCTGTGTGCCAAGAGAACTAGTGTCATGTGAAACATTTTCACTTTTGCTCGGAATACTTTATAGCCGCAAGCTGCGAGTTGAGTATCCTTCAGCAGCTGGAACAGCTTCAAGAGCGGCAAGCGCAAACTCAAGCCGGCTGTGACCATTACGACATCCGTCCAAAGAAGAGCGCTAATAATATTGCGAAAAATAGTACACTAGCACTATAGTCGACATTTGGCAAAGTCACATTTGTTATTCCCAATTAGTTCAGTGATTTTTTAAAATTTTTTAAAAACACTATATTTGTTTCGGACATAGAATCTAGCTCAGGCTGCTCTCGGAGTTCCACTCACGCGGCCGATATGTTGAAGACGAGAAGTGAAATGTCTAAACAAAGTTCAAGACTGAATTTAGACATGATTTTCGACATACTGCTATCCTCTCTGCTATTACAGAGGTTCATGGAGCAGGTGTTGAGTTCCATTAATAAACGATAGAGCCTTGCCTGGTTTGTCAAATGGTTGGCACGCAATATTCGCTGCAGAAGAAGTGATGAAAACGTCTTTAATTTATTATATTGCGGAGAAATTTTTTATAGAGCTGGGAAGTTTTTTTTTTTTTAATTATGAAAATATTAATGTTGTTAAAGGGAGGCATGCAAATTTACAGCTGATGAGAACTGTACTAAACCAACTTTTAAAAAAAATCTTATATAGAGTTACCCCCTTCCCATTTGCTCTCGTGGATGGGTGTTTGAACGTGCTGCATTCTACTCCAGAAGTAAAAAGAAAAAAATATCGGTACACATTTTTTAGTAACTTTTGTTAACGTATTTTGAATTAAAAGAGTTATGATGTCTTTCTGTACCTCACACACTATTTGTATCTTCGAGCAAATATTTTTTATTTGGAGATGAAAAAAAAATTGGTTTGCTCCTTATGTATATGCAGCCTCGATGGAGATGCACCTCAACGGGTAATCGGTCTCTTAGCTCTAGATGAGAAATTTAGCCAGTGCAGTAGTTTTTAACGTGCATCACGCAGTAGTGATCACACAAACGCGTGCCGGTACGAAACTCATCCAGATCGAACCCAGGAGGTTCCAGCGCAAGCTTACGCTCCGAGCTGAGACGGGTTAGCCCACTCGGCCACTTCCTCCCCATTGGAGATGAACAGTGTATTTGTGTATTTTATACGCATTCCACTGCACCTTGATGTTTGGCTTGGTGGCTGTGAAGTTCTTTTAATCGTCATTTTAACACGATCTTCATGACCAGTAACCTGCCATCTGATCTACACGAATGCAGTTCCTTCCATTCTATACATTTCATTGTTTACGAGAATCACAGTCTACATGTCTTAGGTCCCAGCCCAGCATGCACATGTTCATCGCTTTGGAAGGCGAGCAGTGTACACGCCACATGCACAAACGCTGAAAATGGCATCGACCAGAAGCGCTTTTCAGAAATGGTCTGCAGATCTTTCGCTAAATTACTTAAGCACCAAGGAGCATATTCACGCCACAAGAGTAGTTGCACGTGCTGACGCCTACAACAGTAACTTTTCGAAAAAAAATCTAAAAGAAATGGTACATTCCTTCAGGTCATACAAGCGGGTGGGGCATCTGTACCCACATTTCGAGCATTTTCCGCGGTGCTTTGGCAATTCAACAAAAAATGTATCGCGCGACTCTTCGACCTTTCTTCGCCAGCCATCTTCTAATAACAGGAAATGGATTTACCAGCAATATCACGAAACTAGCGAGGCGCGGCTTGAGCGTAGCGAGTTGCAAAAACGGTTTTATGAAAATTTCAATTGCTCTTGTTTTTCTTTTTTTACTTTCTTATAGTTACGCAGATAGACCAAGGCCATACTTTGTGCAAATATGTATAATTATCAACCTCAAACAGCACGAACGCCCAGATTTTCTTGCTGTTAGACGTGAGAAAGGCGGGCACGAGCGTAGCCGATTGCCGGCCGCGCGCCTCGCTGCACACAAGTGACGTCGCGCTTGGGTGGCGGGGAAAACTGGGGAACAGCTAGGGAGAACAATGTTTCGGCAACAAACAAAATATCACTTTTTTAATTAATTAGAGTGAATCTGGGAGAACGAGACAGTATTTCGGAAGCAGGAAGCCACCCACATTCAGATTGTGCCCTTGGATTAGGTAGCTCCAAAAGTCGGCATAGTTCCCCTTTAAAGGGGTACTCCGGCATTTTCTTCATTGTCCCCGATTTGCCTAAAATCTTGCTTAACACACCAACGAACATCGCTAAAATAGTAACCCAAATATTTCGCCAAAATAGCTTTTTTTCGCCAAGTTACAGAATTTACAATTAGGGTCATCATCGTGTTTTTCAAAGTGAAAAGCTCTACTGGCAACATTGAAATAGTGACATCATGGGAAGGCAGGGGTTCACTCTTTGGGCTGTAGACTTTGTTCTCAACTGACCACAAACAGTTTCATGGCGTTAAAAGAATGTTTTGGAAGGTTACTCCAGCTCCCGCGCAGCACGAAACAAATGCTCGGCATAGTTCATTTCTAGACAGCCCGCTCGAACCGCAAGCCTGCCATCCCGTGACGCAGGCACGTAGGCAGGGGGGGGCCATGGGACCTGGGCCCCACCCCGAAATCTTCCATTTTGCTGGGACCTCCTCTCCCCCCCTCCCCCTCATACAGCACTTTGTCATAAACAGCCCCCCCGAAACAAAATCCTGGCTACGTGCCTGCCATGATGTCACGGCAATGAAAAGCTGAAAAGCGCAAGTACACCGTAAAATACCGCGCGCATCCCCCCATTCCACATTAAGCGCCCATTACCAAATTTGTGAGATCTGAGGAAATACGTACAGTACATTTACATGTAAAATTGATGAGCGGACAAGCGCCCATCCCCCATTTTTTTGCGATTATCTCCAAAGTTTGAGTAGGCGCTTGCCCGGTATTTTACGGTATTTGAATCTTAGTATTGGCGTCATTTTCATTTGCCGATTTCATAATAACTATTTTGAGTTTCGTGATAGTAAATAGCACACCGGAAAGAGTAAAAGATGGCGATTTCGAAAATATGGTTAGGTGGGGTTGCCCAAAAAATCGCTGGATTTTTGAAGCTGGTCTTTTTTCTGCGAACACGACAGTGGTAGGAACATTACTTGTGTCAAGCTAGAGAAGCCATATTGAGGGGATGCGGGGGTCTTTTTTCTGCGAACACGACAGTAGTAGGAACATTACTTGTGTCAAGCTAGAGAAGCCATATTGGGGGCTACCCCAGCTACGTCCACACTGGCTTTCATGGCAGTTATGTGCAATGCAGACAGCTTTCACTATTTCAACCGAGTGCCTAGGCAAACACAGAAGCAGCCACATAAGACAGTCAGGGGAAGAGGCCGAGTTGTACAGGCTAAGGAGGAAGGAAATAGTGCAGCGAGCTATCTAGTCCAGGCTATTCCACTGAGAAATGCAGTCGGTGGAAATGTAGGTCAGTTATTCCCGCCATTAATTTAGGTAACTAATGCAAATATTACACTATTTTGCATATTTCTCTACTGCAACGCTAGTCATCCGCAGCAGAAACAACGCCCCAAACTAAAAAGAAGTCTCATTGCATTGTTAACACAGACATGAAGTCCATAAGCGAGCTGGAGTTCATCAAAGCACAACTGAGAATCTCTCGGAAGTACTTGGTTCCTTTTCAGTAGTTATTGAATGAAAACACAGTGCAGTGGTGATTACCATCAGCACAGCATTGCCACTGGCACTGCTGTCCCTCGGGTGGCACATGCACGAAATGGCCTGCAAGCCACATATATTCCTAAAAGAAAGCTGCATAGGATGCACTTACCGTGGCTAGCGTCGCCACCCAGCGAGCTTGCACAAACCCTCTGCATGGCACGCAGTGCTGTTCAGACCAGAGCGGCACTGGCTAGCCAGTTAATGCGAAGGCTTGTAGTGTCTTGCTGCTGCCTCGGCAAAGCTGCAAGTCACCTCTTTCACGCCTTGTGGTGCTCATCAGCTTCAAAAGAAACGGTGTTGAATCGCGACTAGCTATAACCTGTCGCACAAGGGAGAAAATTGTGTGAATGTGTAGACTCCTATCTGTTTGCTTTTGTCTAGCATGTGAGTTTTGTTTGAGAAGAAAACAACAATGACACTGCTTTCACAGTAATATGCAAAACAGAAACGAGAACGGCTCGGTTATTAATAAGTTGTGTGCAGCAGAGGCACGGGTGCGAGGGCGTAGCTCCGCAGAATGTTCTTTTTGCACGGTTGCTCGTGCAAAAAGGGCGCTTTTGTGCACGGGCCTGTGCCTTTTCTGCACACAACCTATGTCACAGAGTGTATAGCACGCCTTCGAGAGCATTCGCGTGCGGCGAGAAATCCATAATATACAGGGTACGATCGCAGGAAACCTCGCAGGGGTGCAGGAAGCTGAAAGTGCACGGTGCACCAGAATGTGAAACTAGAGGTGGTGATAGAATTTCAGTTTGAGAATATGACGTTACTTGGGTCAAAATATAGAAACGAAAAACGTAACTGCCTTACCGGCTGATGATAAGGGCCATCGGAGCACGACCAACTATTTGTTGTGATCGGGGCATTCGATTGGACGCGGGTTGGTAAAGATTTGAAAAACACGAAAGAATAAAACATGTAGGGACGAAGACAGACAGCGCAGTTCTTTGTTGACATGAAATGTAAGATCAAGCACATTATTCTGTCGGATCAAATGGTTTTGTTGAATTAGGTATAGCTCGCAAGTCAGCCGTTCTTCGGCGGGCTTTCAGCTTTCTGCGATGGTTGTTTTAATCGTGAACGCAGGCTCAAACAATGTAGGCAGCGGCGCCAAATAGATATGAAACGAAGAAACAGCTCGGACGCGTGGAACGAACACACATCGAGATCACATCACAGGACAACTCAAACCACTCACCTTTCGTTCGACGACGGTTCGTAAGGCACGATGTTTCCGATGTTTCTCCGGGCCAGGGGGCTCCGGGCCAGTGCCTATGCCTGTCAGCTCCGAGCACTGGCAAGCAGAAGGGAGAGGGCAAAGAGTATGTGTGGTTGCCGTGCGGTGGAGCCACCTAGGCGTACAAACCTGCCGTGTAGTGAAGCAAACCATCTCTTCCGTAGGAGGTTCAATGGTGTCGCCCCAGCAGCACCGACAGCAAGAAATCTAAATGTTTTAGATGCGGAGCATCTCTTGCTGGGGTCTATGTCCCGCGGCGTCGTAGTCCGCACTCAAACTACGCATGCGGAACTCTCCTCGCTGCGCGTGCGTTCTCTCTCTCTCCAACAGCTGCGCGAAGTGCACGCAGCTACCAGCTGCGTCCTTCTCTCCAACAGCTTCGTGTGCGTTCTCTCTCTCTCCAACAGCTGCGTGCACTTCGCGTGCGTTCGCTTTTACTCACACCGCACGCACAGGCGCAACTCTCCTCCTCTAATTTCCCCTCCTTCAAGTGTCGCGCTGCGCGCGTTCAAGGGGAGGAAGTGGCCGAGTGGGCTAACGCGTCTCAGCTCGAAGCGTGGAGCGAAAGCTTGGGCTGGGTTCGAGTCCCCGCCACCCCCGCCCGTTTCGATCTGGATGAGTTGAGGCGCATCTCCATCAAGGCTGTATAAACACAAAGAGCAAACCAATTTCTGCGCGCGTTCAGTTCACCGCTGTTGACTCCACTTTACTCCGTTCTTCTAATGAAGTGTGATGGAACGATGCTCCGCATCACCCCATGGTTCCCCTCGGGAAGATGGTGTAATTTATTTTTACTGACAGCTCGGGACCAGCTTGCCGTTTTCAACGGAATATTACTTTTTATTTTCCTACCTTCTCACCCACGCAAGGCCCGGCCCCAACTATTTCTATGCGCGCGATGCAAGGTGACCGCCAAAGTCCCAAACTGCCGCCAAAGCAGACGGTCAAGCGGCCAAGCGTTCTCCACGTTCGCGCTGCAAAAGCGGAGCTTGGCCGTGCTTGCTTCGTATTTTGTCTCAGCGAAACTCGTTTGAGTCAGGGTGGTCACATCCAGAACAGTGTTCGGCATGTTGTTAAAAAAACATATATTTGATATATCTTCAATAATAAAGTAAATACAACATGCTAGAAAAATAGACAAAACGAACGTCCGCCAGGCGGCGCTACCTAGCTGTATGTGCGTGTTGTGAGGTGAAGCATCGGGCCTGGACACGTCTTGGAGAGAAGCTGACAGGCATAGTGTAACTTATATAGGAGGCACTGTCCGGGCGTTGAGGAGACCGTGTCTGTTTCCGTCCTCCTATTGGTCGTGACGTTACCAAATTAATCCAATAAAGTCCCAAGTAACATTGATATGTTGTAGATATGTTGCGAGAATGTTCCGAATGTTGTGGGAGTGTTGGGAGATTTTGCGGAACAGTCCCCAACAGGGCCGTAACCAGGGGGGGGGGGGGGGGGGGGGGGTTAGGGGGTTCTGACCCCCCCCCCCCCCCCCCCGAAATTGTTTTCTGGGTACGGCCCTCGTCGGTGCACTTTCAGCCAGCCAATTTTAATCTCCACCTCTGCGCACGCGCAGTGGCACCGGTCGGCTACCGGGTACCAAACCGGGACCGGTTCTTCGGTTTGCTATTACTCTCCATTATATGCCACCGATGCACATGATTCATAGGCGAAAATAAGACAAAATGGCCGCCGTTGTCCCCGAAAACTCCCCCCGAAATTTTTTTCTGGGTACGGCCCTGGTCCCCAATATGTTTCTCACACAACAGTGATTGGCACGACAAACACGCAGCGTTACGCTACTGTTTCGAACGCCATGCTGCCTGGGGAACTGTTTATTAAAAGTCGGAAAAGGCTGAAGGTACAACGTGTGCTAGGAGGCATAATTTAAATGTTGAGCAACTGCGGCACGCGACATGGTGCTTTAGCAACATGGTATCAGTGTAGTACAGACGCGAAAATCGCAACGTTGTGTAGTGAACTGTTTCCAATATGTTTCTGGCGCGACATTGATCGGCACAACAAGGCACGACGTTAGGCTACTGTTTCGAATTTCATGCTGCCTAGGAAACCGTGTGCTAAAGTTAAAAGAAAGTTGAAGGTACAACGTTTGCTAGGCGGCATAATTTAAATGTTGCGCAACTGCAGCGCACGACATGTTTCTTACGCAACGTGGTATTACTGTAGTACAGACGCAAATATCGCAACGTTTTTTAGTGAACTGTTTCCAATCTGTTTCTGACGCAACACTGATTGGCACGATAAAGGCGCAGCGTTAGGCTACTGTTTCGAATTCCATGCTGCCTACAAAACCGTGTGCTAAAAGTCGGAAAAAGGTTAAAGGTACAACGTTTGCTAGGCGGCATAATTTAAGTGCTGCGCAACTGCAGGAGGCGACATGCTGCTTAAGCAACGTGGTATCAGTGTAGTACGGACGTGAGGATCAAAACGTTGTGTAGTGAACTGTTTCCGACCTGTTTCTGGCGCAACATTGATCAGCACGACAAAGGCACAGCGTTAGGCTATTGTTTCGAATTCCATGCTGCCTAGGAAACCGTGTGCTAAAAGTCGGAAAAAGGTTGAAGGTACAACGTTTGCTAGACGACATAATCTAAATGTTGCGCAACTGCAGTGCGCGACATGTTGCTTAAGCAACGTGGTACTTATGTAGTACAGACGTGAAAATCGCAACGTTGTGTAGTGAACTGTTTCCAATCTGTTTCTGGCGCAACATTGATCGGCACGACATAGGCACAGCGATAGGCTCCTGTTTCGAATTTCATGCTGCCTAGGAAACCGTGTGCTAAAAGTCGGAAAAAGGTTGAATGTACAACGTTTGCTAGGCGGCATAATCTAAATGTTGCGCAACTGCAGCGCACGACATGTTTCTTATGCAACGTGGTATTACTGTAGTGCAGACGCAAACATCGCAACGTTGTGTAGTGAACTGTTTCCAATCTGTTTCTGACGCAACATTGGTCGGCACAACAAAGGCACGGCGTTAGGCTGCTGTTTCGAATTCCATGCTGCCTAGGAAACCGTGCGCTAAAAGTCGGAAAAAGGTTGAAGGTACAACGTTTGCGAGGCGACATAATTTAAATGCTGCGCAACAGCAGCAGGCGACATGCTGCTTAAAGGGATACTTCAACGAAATTTGAAATATTCCCGTCGTGTTCAAAAATAGGTTGAATATGATCCACAATATCCGTAAATGACAATCACACGTTTGTATTTTGAGCCTGGTGGCTGTATTTTTCGTTATAAACGGCCCACTCTGGCAAGCGCTCGGATAAGGTCCAGCGGAGACCACGTGACATCCAACGCAATCGTGACGTAGGTCGTCTCAAGACGGGCAAAGCTACGGCGAGGCTGACGTCGAGAGGATGGCCTAGTCGTTCCAGCCACCGAAGCGGCTGCTTTTGTACAAATTTTGAGTGACGGGTTAATCTTCTATAATCTTGTAGGGGGACAATAGCGACTTCTGTGACACACAAAAGGCATTCTCGGGAAGAGGGGAGTTCCTCCTGCCCCTCTTCTCTCGTCGTGGCCGGAGACGAGACAACCTCCGTCACTAGCTGCCAAGGTTGCTTGACGGGCATTACAAGCGAGGCGTTAGCGACATCCACCAGGTGCTCTTTGCTAATCGTTTAATTCGTTTTAAAATTCCTTTTCGTGACTTTTTTTAACAAGATACTGGTATGTTCGATTTGATGGTGCTTTTCTGAACACATATAGACCAAAAAATGAGCGCCGAAATTTCGTTGTAGTATCCCTTTAAGCAACGTGGTATCAGTGTAGTACAGACGTGAAAATCGCAATGTTGTGTAGTGCACTGTTTCCGATCTGTTTCTGGCGCAACATTGATTGGCACGACAAAGGCACAGCGTTAGGCTACTGTTTCGTATTCCATGCTGCCTAGGAAACCGTGTGCTAAAAGTCAGAAAAAGGTTGAAGGTACAACGTTTGCCAGGCAGCGTAATTTAAATGTTGCGCAGCTGCAGCGCACGACATGTTTCTTATGCAACGTGGTACCTATGTAGTACAGACCCAAACATCGCAACGTTGTGTAGTGAACTGTCTCCAATTTGTTTCTGAAGCAACTTTGATCGACACGACAAAGACACAGCTTAAATCAACTTAAGTCCGCTCCTTCACACTGGTGTTCGAAACGCAAATGCTTAGCGGATCCGCCCGTTTTCATCAACGAATCACGAGCAATTGCACTGAATCTTTAAAGGGCAACTCCGGTCCATACTTTCGATTTTGGGATTATGGCTGTTTTGAATGCAGTTAGCGCCCCTGAGTTGCAAGGTGTATTTTTTTTCTCTTTATGTTGCTTAGTTTTAAAGATATCGACGTCTCAAAGTTTTGTTTGGGGCGTGGCCGACAAAACCGAAACTAGCCGCTCGAGGTTCCGGCAACACTGGAAATCAGCCGCTATGTGGACGTGACGCCAACATCGTTCTCGTCCAGCGAGAACGGAGTCCAAGCGGCACCTACCTGTGTTGCGCTAGTCATCTAAAGATAGAAGGTAAACTGATTTTGTTTTAATTCTGTATACGTGGTAGATATCCAGCATATGTAGCAAGAGTTAGTGCGTATACCCAAAAGCTAGTGACTGGAAAACCCGTCAACTCGTTCGGTGGCGTACTGGGCGGCCGCCGCCGCGCGTGCGCTATGCCGTGCCGTACTCGTTGCTTGTATACCCAAAAGCTAGCGACTGGAAAACGAGTGAACTCGTTCGGTGCCGTACTCGGCAGCTGTCGGCGTGCGTGCGGTCTCTCGCACTCGTCGCCCTAAATTGTCATCGGGGCTCCGTCGATGGAGCGGCGTTGCTCTACGCCGCGCTGCCAGTGACGTACAGTGCTGGCGCTTTCGCGCGGCGGGTCAGTCCCAGACACGAAGCTTTGAGGCTCTCCGGCGCGTTCCGCAACAACCGAACAGACGTGTGTCAGGCTGTAGACGTCTGTTTTTTCGTTATTTTTTCCTCAGGCGCGTAAAAGCCGAATTTGTAAGCTACGACACTAGTTCACCACATAAGTTCGTCCAGGTAATGGATCTTTGTACAAATAAAAAAAAACTTGCCGCACTAAAAAAAAAAAAAAAAAAAAAAAAGTTCTTTTGGCAGTCATTTTCTTCTCAAATTCTCAAAGCTAGCAAAAGTTTTTGTGGGTGATAAAGGAAAACAGAGAACGTTAGCAAGGTGAGAACACTTTCTTTCCCTTCCGCATTCCCACCCCCACCCACATCAATTTTTTTTTATTAGAATACATAGGATTTTAAGTTTTCCTTCGTAACTTTTGACTAAGGCAAGTGTTTTTTTTTTTGTTTTTTTTTTTTGCATTTTTAAATATTATATTTACCTCCAGCCGAACTCGGGCAAATGAGAAAGTTGTAACTTACAAATCCGAACTTTCGCGATTTCTTTAAAGTCCTTTGTGGTATTCACAAGAGCAAAGTTAATTAATACTACTGCGTAACGCGTTGGAACGATTGGGAGTCGAATGTTTATATCGCATGAGCATCACGCGCCGGCTGTTCGCTAGTAGTCGTTACGGACCTGAATACTACGCACGAGATTGCGTAGTAAACAAGCAGTGACGCAAAGCCGAACATTGTTTTCGTTTTCATTACAAACTTCTGTGTTTGGAGCTAGTTAGTGGTTGTACTCTACATGCCCACCATTCCCCATTCAACAGACATTCAATGGAGCATGAATGCTCAATCTTCAACACTGCACTTGACAATGACTGTTTTATTTATTGATCAGGATACTTTTATCGTGTTTACCTTTTCTGTACATGTACGATGGGCAAAGAGCGACGGCACGGCATCCTTTTTAAGCCTCGACCCCTTCGCTGACAAGCCACAAGCAACCAACACCCGTAGGTTTCGTTCGTAACTCTCCGGCGAAAAATGATCGGAGCAGAGCTTCGATCTGGGGGTCGACGTCCAAGGCTTTCCAAAGTCCACTCGTCGAACAGCGTTCACCCACACCTTCTCCAATTTCCGATCCGTTGGAAACTTATGAAAAAGCACCTCCGGGTTGCGCAGCGGCTTGTTTGAGCAGCCCACAGCGCTTTAAACTGTACTCGGCATCTTTCGAGGAACAGCTGGGCAGTCTTGGGCGCACCGAGTTGCTCGCTAAAACGAGTCTAGGAGACCTCACAAGCAAATAAACAAAAGGCTATACCGAAGCTACGGAAGCTACAGGTAAAAGCAACGGCTAAACACGCAATTACAAGCCGAAGTAGCGGTGGTAGCGGCACAAAGAAGAGCGCGCGACGGCTGCGCCGTGCTCCCGTCCGGAACGGAGGAAAAAAAGAGAACGATGTTGACATCATGGCCCAATGTTGCTTTAGCGATCGGCAACCCGCTGGCCGCCCGCTAAGGAGCAGCGGTTCGCGGCGGGTCGCGTTTTTATTATCGGCATTAGTTGAGAATGCGGCGTCCCACGGACGTGAAATTTTGGCCGGGGTCGTATTTTGTGTCACTAAAGCGATACCAGTAATTTAATTCATTTTGAGTTTTGGCCGGAGTTGCCCTTTAAGCAAACCCGTCCGCAAACGCGACTCAACCGTTGGTGTGAATGGGCCTGCACTGGTTCGAGCTCCGTGTTGCCTAAGAAACTGTGTACCAACGTCACTATAGAACCACTCTGTTAGGATGCGATGCACCAAGGTCGGGACGCGCTTCCTGAAATCACCGCTGGGGCAAGGTTGTGTAAAAACAATATTAATTGTGCTGCAAAACCTTGAAGCTAAATATATTGGAAAAGATCACGCGCACGTCATTTGGTACTAAACTCCAATAGAATTTAGAAGAAAAGCTTTTTCTGTTTGTTTTACTCAAAAACATGCTTTCTGCAAGCTGAAGGTGACCACAGTAAAAAAAAAAGAAAGATTAAGAGTGTCAAAACGGTCGTATTTAGCTCGGTATTGGTGGACGCCAGGGGCCCAGGTTTCAGCGGTGAGTTTCCCATCTGAGTGTTCTTGCAACGTTGCCGTGTAGTAAAATTCGGAAAATGGCTGAAGGTACAACGCTCGCTAGTCCATTCGCTACCAAAGCTGGCGCATCCCCGGTCGCGCCTGCAGAGACCTAATTGCCAAAGCCGGCGAGTCGCCGGGCTGTACACATTTGTGGTTTCAGATTTAACTAGTGGATGGCGCGCTATAACTGCTTACACTTGCAGAGTTTGGGTATATTACCACCGCACGGGTTATGGATATTTTCTGCTAATTCGTGCACGTTTACCATTGCGACATGGGGGAGAACGCCACAGCCAAAAATATCCCGATCTCTATCAACCCACGGCCGTAGATGACAACAGGAGATTGGCCGTTGTATTCAATTTTCAATCATTGATTTCACATGTCCAACAAACTTTCACCATGTCGAATACGCTGTCGTCCATTTCCGACGTCATACTTGCCAGCGAATTGCAATGTCGCAATAGGTTTGCAGCGCGCGCGGCACCCGGGTTTGAAAGCATTTGAGAGAAAGGGCACTGCAATATTGCTACAATGTACTGTTCGAGGCTAAGCTGAAGTGATGATGATGATAGCGTTTATTCCACTTACAAACGTGGGTTCCGTCTGCCATAGTATGAAGCGGCTTCTCTCTCCGCTTGAGTCTCTATAAGATACGCTAGATGGACAATTTGGTCATTGCAGGACAACTGGAAATTTGATAATGGTCACACGGACTCAAGCTTGCACGGCGTTGATTCATATCAAACCAGATATGGCATCCGTAATACATATGTTGAGAACGTGTTTCTGCGTAAATTTTTAGTCGCCAGTTGAAAGAGCCACCATGTTTTGAAGGTTGTTTCACCAGGAGATATCTTTGGGCGAAAATAATTTTGACGCCCCACAGGAGAGACGTAGTCACCTTCCGGTTTTAATAACTTGTTGATAATGATAAACACAACTAGCCGGCTCCGATTCTGGTGTTCCAACAAAGGTGGAAAGCGGGACGAGAGGGAGCAAAATTCGCAAAGCTCGGGGGCATCCGCATGCAGACAAAGCCAAGCACCACCGGCGGCGCGTTATCAGCGTTGCCAGATATCATAATTCTCAACACGCGATGTAAATTTTGACGCAAATACTACAAAATAAAAATTAAATGAAAGAGTAAGTAAATAAAATGGGTTTGTTTGTCAGAAAAAACACTCTTTTTAATTTTTCCATGGAAAATAAAAATGCTTTTGAACGCTTTCAAATGTGCTGAATGCAAAACAGCGTACCGCGCAGGATCACGTGATAGTTCGACCGACCTTCATTGGGCGAGAGCCGCTTCGACGCCTCGGCGGGCGCGTCTTGTTATGGGTCAGCCAACGCTCCTGCGAAAACGCGCGCACGCGCGCAGGAAACGACGTCAGTTTGACGCGCCTGAATTCCGAGCAAAAACGCGCATCCGGTCTGCGCTTCAGCCGATTTCGGCAACTTGCCAAGTTGCAAAGTTTGCCGGATCGGAAACATTTAGACAAATCTGCCTCGTAATATTTGACGTGTGGTCTTCCTAGGCGTTACGGAAGAGGACTGCATTGTTTTTTCAAAACCAAAAATGAAGCGGAGTTGCCCTTACGGAAAATGCCCCTCGCGCCCTTCCTTTGTGTCGGCTGTTCTTGTACGGATACCTCAAAAAGCGCAGAATGAGCGGCTAGCTGCGAGCGCGACAACGACCTTGAGACTTCCAGGTGTCTTCCCCTCATTGTCGCGGGCACGCTCAATCTGCGAGCCTGTAGCGCGGCCCCACGCAGGCCCGAGGGCGCTCGGTCGGTGGAGATCGAGGGGCCGCGCTTGGGGTCGTTGCAGCAGCCGCCCTCTGGCATCGCGCGGCTGCTGGAACTATTCCCGTGTCTGCACAAGGATTGGCTTGCGCAATAAAGGGTTCAAGTCGTCGATAATAGATTTCTTGCCGAGACATATAAACGAAGTGGCTTTCCCTAATCTCGTCATTACTGTTCGAAACATAGATCTCCCTCATAGGTTGTCCATCCCATTTTGAATTATTTAGCGAATTTATTCGTCCTTACCTCTGCTCGATGTTTGTTTTATAACTTGATAAAGACATTTAAATATTGGCGCGGGCTTCCGCGATCAACGCTTTACCGAATTTATCAAACATTGGATATGACTGGCGTCAGGAAGGTGGAAGAAGCAAGCCTCAATTTCGGCTTCTAACAAAGACGGTGCAGTCGTGAAATAAGTCTTTGCTTCACCTGTATCCACAACGCCCCATCGTTTGCACGATCATAATTTCTCAATGACATAGGTGTATACATTTTACTCATAGTTACTATGGATGTGGCCCCACAGGCTTTCCTGTTATGAGCGAGTCGACTTTTGAATGACCGGTGGCTCTCCTGAGTGAGAATAAATATTATCATCTTCCCACAACAACCGCACCTTTCTCTCTTCCCCCTCCCCCCCTTTCCCGAATTGGGGAGATATCAGGCCACTTCAGGAAGCAGCCTGCACCAGGGTTTTCGGCTACTTATTCTCAACACATTCGAACTTGGAAGTAAAAACATCGCATGAACGTCGCCCAATTATTTGCAACCTAAATAATGCGACTCTACTGTTAGGATCCAATCAATTTCATCATCAATCATTATTTGCTATGATTCCATGGTGAAAGTATGATAGTCGTGATGCCACAGAAGTGGTCGATTCAAATTTCAAAGGGAGAAACAGGTCCTCGTATTTATTTTGCGGAAATACTCGCTCCTGTGACGCTCCAGTGCGTAAGGTCAAAGCACCCGAAGCAGTGCGTAATACTTTACAAACTGTCATTGACGATGAAACATTTGTGGGTAGTGCGTAAAATTGTTTACACCATATATAATTAGGGTTCGGAGTTTTCGGTTTAAACCGATAAAAACCGATAAAAGTACGCCGAATCCATTTTCGGAAATTCGGTTTTAACCGAAAAAGGTCAGTTTGTAGGTTCAGCGTTTTTGGTTTAAATACATAAAAACCGATAACAGTACGTCTAATTCGTTTTCTAAAATTCGGTTTTAACCAAAAAAGGTCCGTTTTTACGGCCGCGTCGAGGTGGGTGGGGGAGGGGTATAGAGAGAGGGGGCTCGACACTGTGTGAGGTTCGACACTGTGTGACGTCTTCGCGATTGCCCTCTTCCAAGGTTCAACATGCAACAAAAGAGGTCTTGAATCGGCCTTCGCGGGACATCTGTGTCCTTCCTGTGGTCAGGCTTTGTGTGTCAAGTTCGTCCTAAAAAAAGTTCGGATGTGGGCTGTTGTAAGGTTTTTAGCTTCATGCACTTCAGAGGACATCGAGGAAAGCCTTTGAAGCCTTTCTTAACACCCACTCTCAAAGTTCCCTGTAATTAAAAACATAAATACAATAATTTTTTTTTTGCCATTCCGTTGGTTTTTGTACGGTCATCACCTCAGACGGTCATGTCGTCAGAATGGGAAGGAAAAGAAGCGCGCTGAAGATTACGTCCGCGAATTCTACGATTCTGAGGTGTGTCCTGATGGAAGTTGTAGCGAAGACCACGTATATATATGTGCCGTTATTTTTTCAGTGATCACAAATATCACAGCTACAAGGATCATCTGATTCGGTGTCCGATGGTGTTCCTTTCATTTCACCGAAAAAGACTGGTAAAATTTTTGGGGAATAAGTATACACCAAAAAAAACCGAAAATTAAATTTTAAAATAAACACCGAAAAAAGTACGCCGAATTTTGAACGAATAAAAACCGAAAACGCAGAACCCTACATATATTGTAGCACTCTTAACAAAGGCATACCTACCCGCAAAAAAATGTCGCAATTGTGGCAAAAACAAACAAACACATATTAGCTTGCAAAAATTGTTGCATCCCCCCCTCCCCCCCGGCGCTCTCTCTCTCTCTCTTAATTTTTTTCCCCGCGCCACTACAAAGAACAGCGGCCCAGCAACGAATTTCTACCAAAACCTCGGTTCTTGGAGAAAGGACTCGGTATATGGTAGTGAATCTGTCAGGGAGTTTGTAGAAATAAGAGGCGACTGTTGAATCTAGCCTTTTGCACAAATCATGCCCGGGATATTTCCATTTTCCTTCCACGCGATTAGAAGGCAAGACGGTGGGGGAATTCATGCGCACTAACATGCTGCTTCTAAGAGAGAGTGCCAGATTTATAGTCCATGTCAATTTACATGTAAATAGTTTAATCACCGTACACAAACATTCTCGGCCTGGAGGATCACATGGAAGCATGGCGGAAAGCAGCTTGCTGGAAATAGAAGTCTCTATTGAATTGCACTGGTGTGAAAAATTATTACGTATGCTTGTCTTATTTCTGTGCGAAAATAAAAACAGCGTTTAGAAACCGAACATTGTGAGATTTGAGGAGCGCCGAAAGGGACATAAAAAAAACCGGCACAACCTCAACAATACGAGGAGCCTTGCGGCACTCAGCCTGTCCTGGTTTCTTGTTTTTCCGGAGCCTTTCAAAAGTGGATGAAAAATTATGAACTTGCTGACCCGACTTACCACATTAGAGCAGTTCATTTTCATTACGACAGGCTCTCTTCAAACGTCCTGCATAGTTCAGCTTGTACTGGTCCGTTCTTATTTTCGGTTCCTTTCAAAAAGTGAGCTCTAAGCCACTGGACCAATCTACCACATTCATAATTTGCGGAAGCGAAGAAGTGGAAATGCGACAAAAGGAAAGATTCGCCCGCGTTATTTGAGGCCTATAGAAAAGCGGACCGGATACAAGGGAGCCAAAATCTTTTACAAGAAACACACAACCTTCTCTACAGTTTTGTCTAACAATTTGGTATGAAGGTATACTTGGATGCCTGCATGATTCGTTTAAATAAAGCGAAACTTTGCACCGGATCATACTACGTGTACGTCCACTACCATTCGATGATTATCATGTTTTCGACTTCGTATCTCCGATCCTTTTGACACCGGAAATGTCTCCCAGCAGTGCTGTCCCCGTTACCGAAAATGGGTAGCGGACATTTCGTCGAACGTCATTTCATCGAAAGCCGTTTCATCCAGTGAACGGACATTTCATCGAACGCCGTTTTATCGAACGCCGCTTCAACGAATCGCTTTGGGCCGTTTCATCGAATTTCTCTGTTATGGCTCTGTACCGAGTTTTGGGGCATAACAGTGGTTTATAGATGTTTCACTTTGCATTTGTTAAGACTAAGGTAGTCACTTGTAAAATTGTTTTGAAGGCGGCGTCAAATTACTAAAAATAAAAACAATTGCCATAAAAAGAAATAAAAACAATTGGGTATGCGACTTACTGAAAAGCTTTACTCATGTACATACGTGACTGAAATCACGACACTGCAAAAAAAGGACGCACACTTAAAACACATTTAAATGTCTGTGCTTTCTGTTTTTGTCTCATTTTTAATTGTTTCATGTGACATGGAGAGGGGTCATTGTTTCATGGAGGCTTTCTTCTCGAAGCAGGATATGTTCACGATGGAACAGAAACAAAAGAAGAAGAAAAAAAAAATGAGAGAGAATTAGATGAAGTTGTATCTAAAAATTAAAGTAAATTCTGAAATATTACAGACTGTAACGTTGTTCGATGAAAAGGCGTTCGATGAAACGGTTTTTATGAAAAGGCGTTCAAAGAAACGGCATTCGATGAAACGGTGTTCGATGAAACGGCTTCGATGAAACGGCATTCGATGAAATGTCCGGACGTAGAAAACAATCAATGAAATAGCGTTACTGGTTAGCTTGGAAAAGAGCTAACGCGTTACAGAGCTCCGTTTCAGTTTTGTAAATGTAACGAAATACCGCGCTGTCGTTACTTGCCATGACTAACGGACGTTACTTTTACGTTAGTTTGCCGTTACTTTGTGTTTCACTGTTAGTATATTACAGCTGTTAGTATATGACTGTCTCAACCCCAAACGTGCCTATAAGATTGTTTCAACACTTCTTGAGAAACTGGAGTTTGATGCATACGGTCCATCTTCCTCTGCTTCTTCAAGGGTGTGTTGGGAAAGTGGGTTGTAGCTTCGGTCTTTCGTTTCTCTGAAATTACCGCGAACCCTGTCAGCGTGTGCGAATAGAGGGACTAACGGAAAAGAAAAACAATTAGGACTGATGCGAAGCACCGCTGTTAATTTCTAGTTATCAGTAGTGTGGAACAACGAAAGATTAACTAAATAAACTGCTTCATGAATTAGTATAGAAAAAAAAAACGGTCTAAATGAACCGCAACCTTAAACATATATCACATAAGCGTGTTTATATATAACTTCTATGATTCATTTATTTTCCTTCTGAATTATACAAATAACTAAACTATAGCGTTTTCGAAGGCTTTTTCGCTAGGTTACATTAATGAGCATCGTGAGATGGTAGCTGAAAAACTGCGACTAACAAAGCGATCTCGAAAGAAAGGTGCGTTATTTTGGCTAAGAAGGCTTAACGACGACATTTCAACGGAAAAAGGTAAGTGACATTGAATAATAACTCTTAATGTGCTTTTTCAAATTAGAGTTCCACGTCCTGGATGTGCTCAGCAGTTTGAGTTTCGGCATACAGAGCAGACACTTAAACAGCAAATTGTCTGACTTTGTTTCGTTCAGTTTAAACATAGCACTTTAGGCTCCACGGGACGAATATACAGCGAAAAATCGACGAATGTAGCCCGGCGGCTTTTGCTCTGCGCGTGGCATCAGCACAGTTGCTGCTACGTCACGCGCCCAAGCGAGCGTGCCGTCGGGCGGCGTTCGTCAGTTATTCGTTGCATAATTCGCTCCATGGAGTTTAGCCTTTAGCCCGGGCCATAATAACAAAGTTTGGGTGGTCGTTGCCATCTTGCACGAAAAGTGAGTGCGAGATGGCAGTAAAAAGGGCTTTTATAACAAGCGTTCCAAAACGGCCCTGTTGGTTAGAGGCAGGAGTTGCATGACAAGGGCAAGTGTACAGTACACGGACTGCTCACAAACAGCATACCTTATAGCCACACCGGTTTTAGTGACATTCCGGTTTAGGCTACGCAAGCAACGAAAATAGGACACCGATCGCTTAGATAACCCATAATAATAACCAAAAAAGTTTATTGGTGATTATAAGCGAAGTATAGCGCCGGCCATACTTTGGTTAATATTCCATGCGTACTCGTAGTATCTTTATATATGATTAAAAAAGGTGGCGAGCGTTTATAAGCTCTTTAGTTTTACCCTAAGTTTGTCTTTCGTGTCCAAAAACATTTTTTTTTTTTTCACGCCGGTAGCGGAAAAGTAAGGGCGAAGCGAACGAAAGCCATCACTATTACTGCTACGAATGTGTCTCTTTTGACACGCAACCAGAAACTGCGAGAAGGATTACGCGGGCGCAGCGTCCAGCATAATTCGGTCTTTGAATGCCAGGGAGTTGGGGGCTAACTCCGATGCAACGAAGGTGCCGTCCGTGGTGGTTACGCAGTCTTTTGTCTAATTTTGGGGGCGCTATACACCTTTCCAAAAAACACTCGACCCCAGGGGCCACAAACCGTTTTCGAACCCAGTCACTGAGTTTGAGGCTAGACTCTGACCGGCGTCCCTCCTAACCCTAACCGAGTGGACTGTGATTTCAATAGGCGCAGCCTGCGTAGGCGCAGTTTCAAACGCTGCTGGCGGCTAAATTCTCGTTTTTTCCGGCAATATTTTGTATTTCATTGTACATGTATTTTCCCGAGGGCATTGAGAAAGCATTGTGCCACACTAAAAAAAACAAAGAAAACTGTAAACTGTTTTTGTTGGGTACGCGCGCGACAGAACGAGTGCGACTGGAATCTATAGTTCTAGTTATTTGTTTTTTTCTTACGATCAGTTTTGACGACGCCGCGGGATTCGCCGCATGTGAAGCGACAAAGCGCTTTGCTGTCAAAAATAAATTGCAACAGAAGACGGCCGAAAGGCATGCATTTTTCACGCTCACAAATAACGTGTTTACCGATGGACAGGACACGGACGTGCAATTGAGGAAGTGGTAACATTAGAACAATATATCGTACATACCACACGATGCAGCGTTATCCGAAAAGAATTTATTTGAGAAAGATCTCAAATAACACAGTCACAGTCGACGACAGTCACATCTTGACGATCGGACGAAATCCGAGATGACTTCGTTTGGGGCACGTTTCGGGGAGAGCTTCCTTTTTTTCACAACCGCACCAAGGCAAAGAAACAAACACGACTGACCCGTTTCTCACCCCAACCCGGGCAACTATTTTTGGAGATGACTGAGGATTCTACGCGGATTATCTCTGGGAGGGGGGAGAACAATGTTCGCAAAATCGCGTCGAGGGTCGTTCGACGTCCTTCACCTGCTTCGTTTCCCGTGAATGTCGAGTAGAAAAGCTTGAATGGCAGGCACTTACCAGCCTTATTTCTCACAATGGAAGATAACACAAGAAGGGTAGGCAGCACGCATAAAAAATAATGAAGTGGAAACTTTCAAGAAAGCGAGAAAACGTCGAATGCAAAACGGCTAAAATGCATGTAGAGAACCGCGCTGAGCGGGTCTTCACAGTCCCAGAGAGTGGCAGAAAACTTCTAGCTGATAGAGGGCGCGAGGGTCGCACCAGCCGCATCAGCATCAGCAACATGGCGGCGGCCTAGGAGCGTTTTTTGGAAAGGTGTATAGGCTCCTTGCACTGACGTCACATCGCATACTTTTGAACACCAAGTAAAAGGAGGAGAGGGAAACTGCTTTTGTAAGAATTTTGAGTGACAGGTTAATCTTCTATAATCTTCTGGGGGGAGAATAGCGACGCCTGTGCAAATCCGGGAGGCACAAAGGAGGATCCTGATAAGAGGGGAGCTCCTTCTTTCCCTTTTCTCTGGAGGGCATCGGAAATGACGGCATGTGCAAGGAGCCTATGGGAGAAAGGATGACCAGAGGATTTAGTGGGAGGCGACCTTCTGAACGGGAGTCGTTACCGAGCGAGCGAACGCACCTTTGTACCACGGCGGCAGGGATTCTAAAAGATGGTGACGTCTTTCTGGTGACGGACGCATTTCAATCCTGCGATAACCTTGCCACTTATTTTGGTTCAAAGTGTGGGAACGTCAATGCTTCCAAATTTAGAGTTTATCCTTTCTGTTTTTGACAGAAAGAGAATATATTTATTTTCAAGAGAAATTCTTGACCAGCTAGAGTAGCTAGGGACGATTCGTCAGAATCCTTCAAGCGGCGGCAGACTGTCGCCTTCTGAGCGGATGTCTCTTTCCAGCGAGACGGCTTCTCCTTCAAGGCATAGCGACGGTGGCCTTAGTAGCTTCGATACAAAGACTGCACCAAGGACGCTCAAGAATTCGACAAAGCGATAATCACGCGCCTTTTGGTCCCGGTTGTGGGGGCGTTGAAAGTGTCTTCCGAGGGATTTCGAAATGAAGTCGTTTATACATAGCTTTGTTGGGGTTTCTTTGCCATTTTTGTAGTGCGCAGAATAAAAATTAGTTTGCTTTCGAACCACCATGCTGCCATTTTTAATCAGAAGTAACGAGTAATGGGTAACGTAATTTGATAGCAGATACCGTAAAATAATAACGACATTACTTTACTCGTTACTTATTTGGTATTCTAACGAGTACGATAGTACGTTACTAAAAAGAACTAACGCGTTACCAGTAACGTTGTTACTTGTAACGCGTTAGTTCCATCACTGTGACCCAGGAAGAAAGACAAGAAATTGATGTTGACTGCGAGCTTGCTCGAGTAACTTTTATCTGTTCAGATATTCCCCTGTAAACAACAGTCCCCACCGCCTGGGAAGTACGTAAGTGGGCGAACGAGACGCCTCTGGGTTTTGTGTCACGCCTGCATTTCAAGGGTCAGACTTGCCGCTCATTCACACTGGAAGCGGATCCGCGTTCGCAAGGCGGTTGCGAAAGCGGTTCTAAAAAGATCCAGTAAATTGCACGCGCATTCGCTGTCATCGAGTACACGTGCAATTGAACTGGATCACCGCACTCGGTGGGAGTTGGTACCACGAGGGCGCCACAGTATTTGGTGCCCCAGTGGACTTCCGGTAGTGTATTTATTTCTTCTTCAGTAACACACAGCGAGCGGAAAATAAGATTTTCCTTCGGAGAGGTACCTGTAATAGGTTTGTAAGAACCTACGCGCTTTGTAGAACGTAGTACAAATAACAAAATGATGTGTGACAAGAGGAAAAGAAGAGGAAAACCGGAAGCGCGCAGGGGTCCGCCGATAGTGGGCGGCAGCGAGCTTGTTTGCAAACAAAAATTGGTGAATACAACCGCGTTCGCAACCGCTTTGCGAACGCGAATCAGCTTCCAGTGTGAATGAGCGGGTTTCCGACACCTACACGATTGACGGCTCCGCCCAGGACTGTTTATTGATACGGAGAAGAAGGGGAAGAGCGCGACTGCTCGCGGCCATAGGGCGTTCTGGCACGGGCAATCAGATTAAAAACCCACCGCTGAAAACCACCCTGTGTACGGATTATAAAACACGATAATCATCCAATGGGAGTGGACGTATAATTTTCCGATACAAAGTTTCGCTCGATTCCTAAACGAATAATACCGGCGTCCAAGTATACCTTCATATCAAATTGTTAGAGAAGAGCGCGACGGCTCGCAGACGTACACTCTTAGTCCGGTAACGGCTAATGAAACGGCTACATGCCCATTTAGGCGTGACATACGGTGGATTTCGGCATGACAAGAGAGTGACCCTGAAAGTAGCCATGACAGCGTTTCCACGTCATCCTAGACCACTCAGGCGTTACAACATAATTTATAGCCATGGCATTAAGAGCTCCTCACATCATTGGCGTTACAAGCTGTTTGTCACGCTGATAATGTAACGCCGATAGAACGAGTAACGGCTAAATTAAGAGCACAAAAATAATAAACATACAATTTCAAAGTTGGTGCCTTGCCGGAGGCAGCGTGCATTGGCAGTGCTACGAGCAAAACAAAGCGACAAAGCGCCGGTCCCGGGGCCCGAGCACGGTTGACCTCTTCCGAATGTGCAATATTTTGCCTTGTATCAATATATATTTTCTTGTCTTCATATTTGTATGTGATTTGTCATCTGTGATTAATAAAACATTATATATTGACAATTAAAAAAAATTGCTATTGTGTTTTTAAGGCTTTGCTGAAACATCTCTCTCTCCTCATATGTAACTCATGCAGTAAGGCACGCCCGCGGGTGTACGGCAAAGCTTATATGCCTTGCAAGTGAACTCAAGGCTGTACCTTGCGGGTGAGGACGTCAAAACAATACCTCGAAACAGAGTAACGCGCGAGACACATGCGCGAAATATCCATTCGATCCGACGTCCGATCTGGCAATACGATGCCTGATTCGAAAAATTTGGTCGCTTCAGATGTCGGATCGGCGATCCGGCGTGCGTCCAACGTGCCAGATAGTTTAGCACGGCGGACGGATTGTCGGAAGCGTCCAGCCAATGACAGCACAGCTAGCGCGGATGTCATGATGAGGTACTGGGTCTGGCGGGGCGAACAAGAAAACGGGACGGGCGAAGGAAAGCCGGACGCGTGGATTCCGCTGACCCATTCGAAAAAGATGGCCCCGGCAAAGAATGCACGCGCTAGCGAGGACAGGCTCCTAACTTCGCCTGTGCGAGCTAAACCGTCAACCTGGGACCAGAGATCTATGAACGCGGACTTCCGCTGGAGGGCTTGGAAGTTGGATCTCCTGGGCGGAGCCGAACGGATTGTCGTGTCTCTTGCAAGGTCGGAAGCGTGTGTCTCAATTCGAAGCGGCGTTCGGACTGTCGGATCGGACGTCGGATCGGACGATTCTGCCGTCCATGTGTCTCGCCCTTAAGGATGAAAAGGGCCTCACTAATAAATGGGCGAAATGATAAACGAACTGCCAAGGGAAACGATCACGCTATTTTTTTTTTTTTTTTAATTTTAACTGAGGCGATACAAGTGAGTGTATTTGGTGGGTAGTTATATGCACGAGGCGCGTGAATAGCAGTCGTCGCACGTGCACAGTCTTAGGTATAGTATTCGACGTTTATAAAATGTGTACGAAGTAAACCAAGCTGCTGGTTTGGCAAAACGAGCGGTATTGCTTAAAATTACCTAAAAGCCCTGGTTTTGCGCGCGTTGTGGTATCTTTTATTTGCCTAACTCGAGTGATGCCGAGTCTGCAAATGTACTTTGTTCAAGCACATGAAAAGTTTTAGAAGGACGTACGCTATAGACTACGAGCGTTGCGGGCGCGTGCCAATTCATGCTCAAAGCGACGGCACGAGCTCCCGCCAGCAACGCAGTCCTCCTACGAACCTCTTTACACTCAGGGAGAGGTGCAGTCTATCGTGTGCCTGCTCTCAGCTCTTGCTGCAATAAACGGGTAAACAAAATATATTTTTGCGGTGCATGCCGATGCCCCGAAATATTCGAGACTACATTGGAATTTTTTTTTTATGTTTTGTGTTTAGCGGAATCGGAGAAAGCTCGGAGAAAGAAAGCGATTCCAACTCTGCTCACGTTATTATATTTGCTGATCTAGACTTCTTCACGTGCTTTAGAGCCCCAATAAATGTGCACAAACGCTAGTTTCTTCACGTTAGAAAACAAAACTGTCTTCATATTTAGAAAAAAAAAAGGAAAAAAAAAACTCTAGTCCGTCGTATGCAATAGCAAACAAGTACGACCCGGCACGCAGGCGCAGCGCCTCCTTGTGGGCCTCGCCCAGACATGACGGTGGGGGGCGTAGCGCGGAAGGAGGCAAGGAGGATAGCTTTCGATGGAAAGGAATAAAACGCAGGGAGAGGAGGAATTAAACTAAGCACGATAACAGCTCCACCCTTTAGCGACGAGCTGAAACATGAAAGTTGTTTCATATGGCTATCTGCTAGTCACTGAACGTTCCCAGAGTCCGAAACTCCCAGGCACGAGGTGCCAAGATGGCGGCTCAATCTTTTTTCATTACTGTGGATACAGTTGCCTAGAGAGGGGTAGTTGGTCCACTCGGCCATGAAAGCGGTCTTGACGACGGGACCCGCAAACGTGGGGGAAAAAACAACAACAGAGGATAGCTATACAGACAGGACAAACTTTCAACTTGAACAACATTTAATTTTCGCCTTCAAGCTCAAAGCCCGTTCCGTGAAAGTGCGAGAAAGGTAAATCTTGGGGGAAGGAGAGGACGTGCCAAACGAGAAAGGGAGAGGAGGGGGCTCGAAGACTGGATGTGCGGGAAAGAAAGCAAGGCCGCTTCTGCCGGTGACCTTGTGGCCTCGTCTAGTCTGTCAGCGTTCGGGTTCCATTGTGGGTCTCAGAAAGATCCTTTCTTGAGAGGGAGATGGAAGGGGTGCTTACGGTTTTCGGGTTTGTCGCCATCGGATAGGCCTCAAATATTTCTCTCTTTGAGAGAATAATTGAGCCCCCTTCCCTCCTCTCCCTTCCTCCTTTGGCAACCTCCTCACTTCCTCCTCTCCTCCCCCAAGATTTCCCTTTCCCGCACACCCACGGAGCGGGCGGGCTTTGAGCTTGAAGGCGAAAATTAAATGTTGTTCAAGTTGAAAGTTTGTCCTTTCTGTGTCGTCCCTTATGTGTCTCCACTTTCTAAATGTTTCAAATGCACCAACACGCTCAAATAGTACAAGAGGATAGCGATAGCGCTGTAGTGGACTTTCAGTTTTTTGCTGGCTGTTACCTAGGCAATACGCAATAATGTAGCGTGCGCTAAACACACCTGCTCGGACCGAATTTAGTTGTGCGTTACGTTTACGAGTGAACAACCCACATGACCTTGGTTAAATTCGCCTGAGCCGTAGAACTCCGCGTGCTTATAAACATGCTCCTCACTAAAAAAAATAAAAAAAAATTAAAATATTAACGTGGGAAATCATTACATTTCAAATTAAACCAAGCCGCAGCTGCCTTGTCAAGCAAGCTTTTCTGCAGGGTAAAGAGGCAACGAGTACGAGTGCGTAGCCAAATTCGATCACGGAGTTCCCGTTTATGTACATGTTGTTGTTTTTTTGTTTTTTGCTTCACCACTTCTTTTTTTAATGCTTCGGCCTTGTGAGTATATAAATGAAATGAAATTGTCCCGTGGAAACGGCACCTTTCATCAATGCTGTCGCGGAATGAAATCCATGACCTACTGACGTCCAGTGCATAGCGACCACTTTGGCGATTCCTTGAAGTTCGTCCGTCGGCGATGAACTGCGCGATTAGGTTTAGCGTTGAGCAGATCGCAGCGTTGACGCACATCGCGAGCGGTGAACATATTCGCTGTGCACTCCTTCAGCTGCACGGCGATCTGATTCGACCGCGGTAGGTCCCGGAATGAATTGCCGTGCTGGACACCACACAATTTCACGTAACCCTGTACTTCCTGAATACCCTGTCGCCCTTGCTGCGCCAGTCGAGGTAACTGCCATCTTGAAACTGCTGCTCTCGTTGGGCCCGAGGTCTCTCGAGAACTTCCCTCAAAGCCCGCTAGCCCCCAACGCAAGATCCCCAGCATTTGAGTGCGTATACGCTATACGCTAGATCTTCTATTGCGTTCTGCGCATCCGCGCTCACGACCCGCAATTTCCTTGCGTACGCAAAGCTGTAGAGTACAGTCCAGTAAAACTCTGTAATTTCACTGGCCGTGAACTGCCAGCGTGTTGCCATCGCTACGCGTTCGCGGCCTTTCCTTTAATTTAAAGAGCACCCGCCTTCTGACGCTGCGAACATGCTGCGCCTACACTCAATACCACCTAGAAGACAAGGCCTGCGCATGACGTTTCCTTAGTAGATCCCCGACCCGCCCCAGGCGGCAAACACCCCGAAGCTTGACGAGAGTATGTATGGGCCGCTTCAGAACTACGGCTGCGTTCCAAATCTTACCAAACGGATCCGAGTTACTCCGACGGGTCGTGTCACGTGGCAAGACAGATATTGAAAAACGCTGGACGCGGGTAGGTTTTAGAACGCCATTATCCTGGAGTAAGATCGAGTAAATTTTGGAACACGGCCAACTACGTCGCATTCACTTGCGGCCATAGCTGCGTGCGCGTCTCCTGAGCGCGAGCTGATAGCGAGCTTGCAGGTCATTTGTAACGTGCATGCGAACACTCCCTCGGCTAGAAGCGCCGGCTAGCACGCGCTCCTAGCTTTGGGACGAGCATTTCTCGAGCGTGCGCTCGTTCTGCCGAAGAACGCTTCACAGCAGCCACCTCGAGCTCTCGTGCTTGTGGCATTGGCTGCGTTCTCTGCTTAGGAATGAACGGAGTATGAACAGCGCCCTCAAAAATGGCGTCCACTGCCAAAGTCCAGCGCCCAGCGAAGGGCTTTGCGGCCCTTCGCACAGCAGTAAGGCACTTTCACTCATGCATTTGACGCTCCACGTGAACGTCTAATTTCATCGTATGCTATAGCAAAAGACACTCGACATGAGCATCTGTTTCATTATCTGCTACACAAACCACTGAAGCAGTCAATGGAGCAGACGATGTTGCAGACGATGTAGCAGACGATGTTGCTCATCCGGGTTAGCTAGGGGGCGCTGAGGGGATCTACTAGTGATGACGTTTAGAGGAGGAAACGCGCAGGCCTTGTGTTCTAGGTGGTATTTCTACACTACGATGAAACTCGAGATGAGAAATTAAAACAAAACGGTCAAGGCAAACGCAGCTGGGGGTTTATTCACCACAAAGCGTGAGTGGATACATATTAAAAGGTTAAAATGCGCGAACAAACAGGACGAAAAAGGACCACGGACAGGCGCCAACTTCCAACTGATTTATTGAAATACCAGTCATCGTCAAACTCCATCTCAATCACCTAAACACATGCAACTGATAAAAAATTATTATCGCTCATTACATACATGCTTCAAAAAACGCAATTGTTTTGGTTAACAGACAAAGAGATGGCATGCTTAGGCATCTGTCAGCCGCTTTGTGTATACAGGTACTGAAATACAAATACACAAATCTGTATACACAAAGCGGCTGACAGATGCGTACGCATGCCATCCCTTCATCTGTTAACCAAAGAAATTGCGTTTCTTGAAGTATGTATGTAATGAGCGATAAGAATTTTTTATCAGTTGCATGTGTTTAGGCGATTGGGATCGAGTTTGACGTTGATTCATATTTCAATAAATCAGTTTGAATGTGGCGCCTGTCCAAGTCCTACGTGTGCCTTTTTTCGTCCTGTTTGTTCGCGCCTTTAAATTTTTGAATAGAAATGAACCAACTAGCCCCAACCAAAGTTTTATTGTGGATACACATTCCGGCAAACGGTAAAAAAAACACGTCCTAAAGCGCGTTTTCAGGCGGTAGTCCGGCTGGTTAATCCTCTCTTAGGTTCACCACTTAAACGGAAAGTGGGCACGCAAAGGCCCAAAAAGGAAACATCCCCGACAGTACAAGAGCTATTCCTACTTTTGACTGAACAGGGCAGTGAAGAGAAATAAATAAACTTAATATAAACTATACCAACGAGTATGTCTCCCGTAAGGCGGGACACATAAATAACACGGTTCAATATGTTTGGTAAGGCACTTTCGCCACGCAAATGACTCATTAGACAGATTGAGGGACATGTAATTGTAATTCGTAATTTATTTGCACAAGAAGTATGATGTATATGCGACGACGTGCGAGGCTAGACAGAAAGGTCCCTTACGCTTGTGCGCCTGCTAGCCGGTCGCCGCATACACCGTGGATGAGGGGAAAGGAAAAGGGGAAAAGCAATTTGGGTAAGTATAAATAGTCAAAACAACAACAGTGGTCAGTGGTTATGGTGCCGCAGCTCATGAGGTGTCCGACGTCACTTGATGGGAGCCTGCACAGTTCTCGGGACTCATCGTTTGATGCCGGTAGAGGGTTGCGAGCGTTAGTGGGATAGTTAGAAAGTCTCTGATGGCGGCGGGGATGAAAGATTCGCTATGGCGAGTGGTACGGCCGCGGAGCGGCTCGGGCTGACCTGTCCTTTTGCTGACACGCACCACTGCCGCGAGGTGGGACCCCGCAAGCGACCTGTCGAGCAGCCGACAGACCGCACGTACACCTGATGTCCGCCTCCTCTGTCCGAGGGGTCGCCACTCGAGTACCCCAAGGCGTGCGTTGTACGAGACGTTCGCTGCACCGGATGACCGGCTCCAGATGGTTCGGGTCGCCCGACGCTGGACGCTCTCGAGCCGTTCACGAAGGTGCTGCTGAGCGTCGAAGGGGAACGGAAGGACAAGTCCATGACCGCGCTCCAGACCGACTAATCTGGTTATTGTTAGCGGTCGCGAAGGATGCGAAAAACGCTTTTCCAACTTTTTCTTGTTTAGCTTTCCTCCTCAACTCGTAAATGGCGCATTCTTTCAAAGAGTTCAAGAAGACGGAAAGGGGGGAGTCCCCTCTTGCTCGTAATCTCGTTTCTACGGACACAGCCATTGTCCCCTTAGAAGATTAGCCCGTGGCTCGAAATTCAGACAAAAGTTGCTTTCCCCGCCTCGTTCAACCCGAAGCTGACAGTGCTGTGGAAGCTACGTGCTCGTTGGACCAGCCACACTTTTGTCACGCGATCACGCTCTCTCGCGCATACCCACGCGCAGAGAATGAGGTCAGGTGATGAAAGGGAGGCGGCTGATTGGTCCGGCAAGCGCCTAGCTTCTAGCACAATGTCAGCTTAGGGGTGAAGGGATTAAGTGAGGTCCGGTGCCGTGTGACCTGCGTTTGGGCCCGGCGATGTATCACTGTGAAAAGGCAGAGAGCTTACGAAGGGAAGGAGGTACGAAATAGTCCGCTATATTTTCAGATTTTCGTACCGAAAATCAGGCTTTTGACTTTCTACCTTTCTTCTTTATTTTGACCCACTGAACGATGTGCTATTAGTAAAATCCCAATATATATTGATTTATCCTAGCCCAAGATTTGTTTCATGGAGCCTTTGACGAAAAAGCACTAACCGCTCCCTCAAAATGTAAAAAAAATTATATATATATATAGACCTTTTCTGCAAGTGCGCCGCCATCTTGAATTGACATCACTTCCAGTATGGGCGAAAACATTGTTTTGCCGTCGCCACGCCGATAGAAGGCATTTAGGATATAAGCGTAACCGTCACCTATTCTCGTTTTGCCTCCCCTTTATTTTTTTACTATTTGCAGGTTGAAACGTTGGATTATTTTTTCGCCGCCCATACCGGATACGCCTATTAGGTGGCTGGGGACGAGAGTACACAGAAAGGTCTATATATTCTGGTAGCAAAAACAAAACAAAACTGTGCGATTTTGCGCAACGGTGAAATAACTTCCACTTGGAAAGGAATACACTTTATGGACAGCGATAAAGGATTCGCTCGGCTTATGGAAAGCATGCAAGAAAATTTTAACTTATGCTTAGCGCCCACTCAGAACTCGTCAAAATAGCTGTCTGTCATTCGTAGGCAATGCACTAAAACAAACTTGTATTTATTGTATCTGAGGTGTACATAGCAATCAAATGAGCGATTATAATGTCAGCTGGCTACAGTTTGAAGTCCAATTACAAAAGCCCCCAAAGTGTTTCAAACTTAAATAGTGTGCTTCCGTGCTTCTCTGGTTCCTTATGTAAATAAAAAAAAAAAAAAAAACATTTTTGCTGCAACGTTTTTTTTTTTTTTTAGTGCTGCTTTAAAACGGTCTTCCGGATGAGATAGATAACACCGTTTCACTTAGAACATAAACAGGGACGTAACAACAAATGTAAGGTTCCGTCACTGGGCTGCGTTCCGGAGTTGTTTATGCCCGTGCCCCATTAGAGCGACAGACAGAAACAAAAGACAGCGACAAGCCTCGAACCCACGCAGCATGCTCGCGATGGTACCTATGGCAAGCGTTTAGTCGCTCGGTGCTCGTGAAGTAAGCACGAGCGATTGCAAGCCTGCCAAAGATACCCTCGCGTGCATGATGCTCGTGTTTCAGTATAGCATCCTTTATTCTACAAAGCCTCTCGAATAGCGAAAGACTCTGGTTTGAGGCTTGTCGTTGTGGTTTGCTTCTGTCTGTCGCTCTAGTGGGGCACGAGGATTACAAGATTAGGTGTGGTTCCAACATGTTCATGTGCTATGACCGCTTCACGAAACAAAAACGGGAATGTTAAAATTAGACCCTTAGTTCCGAACTTGCAGGTCGAGGTAATTTACATTGCCCTCTTTGGGGAAAAAAAAAAAAAAAAAAAAGCTTCAGCTTTTTGCGAGGCTTTTTTTTTTCGATGTGCCTTTACTTTTATTGATTTCCAGATTTAGAGGGGCCATGAAATTAAACAAAAATTTGGTTTAAGGCTAGTTGGTTCAAATCAATTAAAATATTAGAAGTTGTGACTAAAGTGGTTTTACGAGATTCCTTTTAGTTGCGGACAAGTTTACATCGCTCAGACCGGCCGATGCCTTAATAAGAGAGCGCGGGAACACAAGCTAGTCGGACGCAATGATTCGGGTGACCATCTTGCGGAGCACTGCGAACGATGCGGGTGTGGAAATTTGTTAGAGCACACAAGGTTTATTAAGAGAGGGAAGAAGATGGAAAAAAGATAAATCGAAGGTTTCGGCATGCACAAAGCGGCTGACAAATGCGAAAGCAGCCATTCCTTTATCTGCTATAAACAAAGAAATTGTGTTTCTTGAGGGCTGCGTGTGATGAGCGATAGGAACCTTTATCTGTTGCATGTGTTTAGGCGATGGGGATCGGCAGTTTGACAATGTTTCGTGTTTTATTAAATCAGTTGGAAGTTGACGCTTCCCCGCGTCGTACGTGGTTCTTTTTTCGTCCTGTTCTGTTCGCGCCTTTTATAATTTTATTCGAGATGAAGTGAATTTTGGGCTGGGACAGATGATTTTACCATTAGGGGTTTACTATTCGCATATCGTTTAGTGGGCCAAAATAAAGAGGGTAGAAAGTCAAAAGCCAGCTTTTCGGTTACGAACATTTGGAGATATAGGGGACTAGTTTGTACCTCATTTCCCTTGAAAGCTCTCCGCCTTTTCACTGTGATAGATCGGCTGTACTCAGAGCATGTCAGTGTTACCCAAACCATGTTAACGGTACCCACAACACGTCAGCCGACCTGAACTCACGCGTTGCACACGAGAACTGCTTCACTCGGATGTATGCGCTCGTCAACAAATATTTGGATTCGCGTTCGTGGTCAATGAGTGCCCTGACAGAACTTATAATCACTTGCGAATGACCAGTTATATGTTGTGTTCAAAAAGCACGATGAAAGCTTCGAGTCATCGCACCGGTGCAAAAGCATGTCACGACCACGTGATTTCTCAATCCGCGTTTGAGTTGAGGATTAAAGCTAAGGAGGAATGAAAAATAATTTCATGACTCCTTTAAGCGTAATACAATATGAATATAAATGCAAGGGGGGGGGGGGGGGGTGTATCACGTGAGTGGGATGCTTCGCTAATCTATGAGGATGTCACTTTCAGCTGAGTCATTGGATGGTTGTTTTTTGTCTCAGCGGCATGGTAGCGTGATAGTGCTCATAACGGCGCGGAGGGTGCTATCGCACCACTACCCGAATTAGAGAACCACAAGCAACAGTTAAAGTACGTGAATAATAGGCAGTTTCATGATACTCCTAAAACATATGGTTTCTGAATAATTCTTTTTAAAATAAATGCCATTAAAACAGCGGTCGTCGCACAGAGCTTCGCATCAGAGCGCTGCTGGAGGGGCCGGAGAACTCCGGAACAACGCGGCGGTGGCGCCCTCTAGTTGCATCCACAGAAAGAGTACATCTTTGGCGGGCATCGGGACTCTGGTTACCATGAACTTTAAGAAAACTAGTTCTTTGCATGAAAACAAACGGAAATAAACTTTTTTTGTAGGAACGTTTATTGGAGATTGGTACAAAATAGCAGACACGGGATGGTTCTTGAAAAAATAGTTTACAAGGGTTCGCGGCATAATTACTATTGTTTTTATACAACTACGACTCACCGGAAATTTGAGGTAGCGCGTCCGAAGCTGGGTACATGCTGACTTCTGTATGTATTCACGGGGTACCTCTGCATGGGAGACGGGGGTGGCTACCCTGAAGTCCTTTTACCTGCTCTGTTTCGGCTACGATATCGCCGATGAAAGCCAAAATAGAAGAGTAATAATTGACGCTACTGAATGCGACACTCTGAGCCAGTTCAAAGGCCGTGCAGTTTCCTCAGTGGCCGCGGCGGGAGAAATGGCGGCGTTGCGATCGCCGATAGCCGATAGTTGGGTTCCATTGTACGGATCTGTGCAACTTCTTTGGGGAATGTTCCATGCAGTATACACGTTTGCAAGTCCGGCTTCAGGGCGCTGCCATCTTGTTTGGCTGGGGTGCGCTTGGTCGAGCCATAACCCGATTACGAAGCCTTGCTAAGGCGTCGTAATCGGATTATGGCCGCGCCCAAGAGCGCACCCCACTGAGGAAGATGGCGGCGCCCTGAGACCGGACTTGCAAACGTGTATACTGAGCTTTATGGCATCTTCGATCAACTCGCACCGGAATCGCCCTGAAACCAACACAGTGCACAGCGCTCCTCGGTCGTGCAGCGCGATGTCGGTGCAACATCGAGGACAAACTGCGCCGCGCCGGTGCACCGCGGCGAGCTTCACCTTGCGTCACTTCGCGTTTTGTTCGTTTTTTCTTGCGTAGGTCAGCGCACGGTGCCCGTCTGCTGTCAATTGCTTCTATTCTTTTACTCGCGGATTTGACGGTCTCACAGAAATAAATATCGTGGACGTGATTGTCGATGGGGTCACGAAGCGGGTGACAATTCCACATGTATATGTTGGCCATCATTATTGGTTCAAGGAGACGAAACACCAGATAATAGCCGTACCCTGCTGTCATCGAAACGCTTCGCGCCGCTTTCCACGAAGTTCGTGCTTTTCGGGCGCTCCTTGCCACCGCAGCAATCGCCAGTAATCACGGCGATGGTGAGAAGCTCGTCGTCTCGCAGTGAGAAGACCCGAGGAAATCATCTAGTGCAGCTGCGAGGCGTGTTCGTTTTTGCAAGGTCGCCATCTCGATAGTCTGCGCGTCTGCTACTCCCGCCATCTTCTCGATTCCCGCTCCTGGCCGCAATGCCTGATGGGACTGCCCCCCCCCCCCCCCCCCCCCCCCCCCCCCGGCGCACCGCCGATTTTCTTGGTGCGCGTTGGGGCAACGAAAAGCCGCACCGGGAGGGTGCGCTTCGTTGATCGAGGACGTCCGGTGCGCACCGGTGCACTTGATCGAAGATGAAGGGGCGCACCTCAGTGCCCCAGTGCGCACCGGTGCGGATGATCGAGGATGCTATTAGTAACGTTGGCTGTACTTCTGTTCCGCTATAAGGTGCCCGCAATAATTGCCAAGAGGCTGTCCAACTGTTTTCGAATTGTTGCGAGATAAGTGAGGAACACCTGCAAAACTATGCCACGCAGCTGTGGCAGCCGAATGCAGCTAACGGAGTTCCCGGTTGGGCCGATTGGGGCGCCGCGTCGCTGGCTTCTCTCTCGTACGTCCACCCAAAGAGCAGATTCGTTGGTCTAGCCAACAGTCTCACGCCAGACTGTTTCGCCGCTGTACTTTTGAGCGCTGGCGTCGTGAATAGGATCTTCGCTACCAAAACCGAAGCACTCTGGGCTCTTCCGACCAATCACGAACCTTCAGTGTGAGGGCAAACGACCGTTTTTGTCTTCTCTTTTGCTTGAGCTCGTCACTCCAAGCTTTCAAACCGTTCCGCGCGTGTTGAAATTGAAAGTGTAGATTTTACGGAGTACGGAGCTGCGCGTCTGCGCTCAGAAAATGATTAGAGGGATTAGAGACGTCTCTAGTTTGACAGAGATTCTGCCGAGTGGGTTGCGTGCCTCATGACGGCGTATTATGGAGTCTACTGCGCGGCCAAGTGGAGTAACAGTTCTTCAAAAGAACTCGGAGTGCTTATTCTTCCGGTTTCCAACAAACGGCGGGTGAGCCTTTATATCAAACTTTTTTGTCAGCGCTCGAAACTGGAAGCATTGAAATATATGATCTCTCAATCTTTCCATTACAGCATCGAAATGGATTGCGTATGCAAAGCGCCAGGACTTTGGAAGCCTGCCGGTGAGCAAGCTGCGTCCGTGTCGTCTGTGCAGCAAGCACGCCGGTGCAACCGCGTTTGCAAAATGCAGGAAGATTCGTTTGCGGAAAAACACGTGCCTCACCGTTTTTGTTACGAATCCTTTGCTGCAAAGACTGGTTCCTCCAAGTGAGTTGCTGTCAGAGTCTTTAGTTAATTTGACAGCTTCAAGGATAGAGTACCTAAAAGCGCCCACAATCAGTCACTCCAGAAGATTTTTTTTTTCTTCTTTGCGTTGCCAATTAGCGAGTTTGTTTATGGTTTATTTATCGTTTATTCTATGGAGCTCGCCTGCAACCCTGCGTTAATTAAATTAAAATGCAAGCCTGCTTTATATCGGAGTTGATTAGTTTGTTTGGGTATTCGGCATTTTTGTTTGTAGGAGTTGTTTATAGACGCATTTAGATAATTCGATTATAAGTGCTGTTCTGTTAGTTTGTACATTAAAGTAGTTAATTTGGTTTTTACATATTTGATAACGTTTACTGCCTACTACAGTTCTTGGTTCCGCTCAAGGGGCGGTGGACTGCCGACGGAGTTTGTAAATACGTGCTTGGAATACTGCAACTAATTTGAATGGTGTTCAATAAAATATACATTTCAATGAACGTGCTGTTTTTGTTTTATTGCACTGGTAATTAATATCTCGCGAAGCGCATTTGTTGCGAAGTGTAGCGCGCGCGGCTCGTCTGCTCGACCGGTGCCGCGCTGGCCGCTCGCAGCGGCCAGCGCGACACCCATCGAGCGAACGAGGAAAACAAACCGAAAAAAATAGTAATATAAAAAGGAGCGGGAGGGAGAGAGGAGAGAGAGGGGGAGGAGGAGGGCCGGAGGGCGCCGAGGGCGCCTGCCGCGCCTGCGCACGCCAACGACATTGGTTGCGCCATCTGGCGGTCTTCCAATATTTGATTTTATTTTATTTTATTCACGATACCAGAGGCACTCCTCCTACAAATGCCCGCCCTGTTTTAAAAAAGTTTTGGCCCATTTGACTGACTGACTGATTTACTTTTTTCAGTCTCACGCCGTACTTTCTGCCACTTGCGACTTGTGGCGCTAGTTTCTCCTTACCACGGTAGGGAGGCTGTAGTGAGGGTGGGCGCAACTCAAAACTAGGGATGTCGCGAACCACCCTAGGTTCGATTTCGAAAGGTTTCGATATTTGCGAAGCGAACTGAGGTTCGATTTCGAAAAGTTTCGATATTTTCGTACCGACCGAGGTTCGATTTCGAAAAATTCACAACTTTAGACCACAGCGGTGTTTCGAATTCGAAAATTTCGAAGCTTTCACGGTTTCTAAAATTTCGAATTCGAATATTTCGAATATTTTTTTACTTCAGGTTCGATAAATTCGAAGATTTCGAAATTGTTTGTAAAAGAAATTCGAAAACTTCGAACGCTTCGAATTTTTATAGACATGAAGTTCGAACAATTCGAAGATTTCGAATCTCTTTTTGAATAAAGTTCGAAAAGTTCGAAGGTTTCGATTCCTTTTTAACGTTAAGTTCAAAAAAAAAACAAAAAAAACTTCGAAGATTTTGAATTTCTTTCTAATCCAAGTTTTCAAAGTTCGAAGTCCGATTTTCAAGTTTTTCCACAGTTTCAGTTTCAAATAACGTTTTCACGACTCACTGGTTTTCACAAAATCAAGTTTAGAAAAGTTAGGGTGTGATATCTAGATTCTGCGAAGTTGGTCAGGCAATTAAATGAGGCGACGAGTGTCCCGGACGTGCTAGAATATTTGCCAGTGCAGAATTGTGACCGCCAGCCCTGGGGGGGGGGGGGGGGGGGGGTCTTCAACCTGCATTACGCAGTAGTGATTGCACGAACACACTGTTTTACGAGACTCATCCAGTTCGAAACGGCCAGGGGCGAGCAGGAGGTTGAGGCTCAGAAAAACCTTGATGCGACCTGGCAAACTAGCTCGCCACCCCTTGCACGCTGGTAGTAATCCGATCCGGTGAAGTTTATAATTGTCCTGGAGGTTTATTTTCTGGGACGGAGGAATCGCCTCGCAAAAAGCACAAAAGCCGACACAACTCGAGGACGAGGAGCGTTCTACCATACAAGTGGCGTCGGAAGAGGAAAAACGGGGAAAGAGGGTAGCGAAGGGGGAGGGGGGGTGCTTCAGCCTCCTTCTTCCCCTTGCAGGTATTTCGGACTGTTAAAGAAAACAATACGGGGAAAGAGGGCGTGGTCGAGCTTATTTTAATCTGAAATTATTTATGCATATGTATAGCTACTGTCGCTCTTCACTGCATAAAAGGTTGCGTAGATGTTCATTGTTAGAAACTCGTTGTCAGAAGGCACTGCTCGTCACATGCTTAGTGGTTCGGAAGTTCAAAGCTGTCTTTTCGACCTAAACACCTGTGCCGATAGTAACAAAAAAAAAAAAAAAAAGAATAAATGCGGGAATAAAAAGCAGGAAAAAAAAACTATCAAGAATTCGTCGGAAGTGTTCTATTTTTGCATATTCAGAGGTTCAGAACTTCGAAACAAGTTTCTTTTACCAAAATGTGTACAGGCTAAAAGAAACACCTCCCAGGAACGTGAAGCGAAAAAAAAAAAAGTTTTCTTTTAATGACGTGCTGAACTTGAACTCTATTAGAAATCTTCTCCCATGAGTTAATTTATTCCTTAACGTGAAAAAACAATGAATATATTATTTTGTATTCTGCAGATGGCAATGATATGTACTGTCTGTGGTGTTAATTTAAATGCGGTACCTCAAACAACTTAGACGAAAATAAATATCAAGTTTAGGTCAAAATTGCATGCAGATAAATGTTTGGACATTTCTTCGAAACTCACGTTGCATAACAATAATCACATCTTAAGACGACACTTACCTAAGCTATACGTAGATCATTCTTAAAAAAGTATAACATGTCTACCATAAATAGCTCCGGCTGCAGCGTGCTTCAAATCTGGCACAAACGATAATCGTCAAAAACCCGTCGTCCTTCCTTGCCCCTTCGGGGATTTATTTCTTTAAACCTAAGCATGCCAGAACATTGAAATAAACGACATTGTCTTTCGTAAGGAACGCAGCACCGCGTGTAAAAGTTCGAGAAAAAAAATTACGAATGTACACCACTACCAGAAATCAAATGAAACCGTCCGCCGGTCTTTCGAAGTTCGACGAACGTCGAACTTTTACCCTAAAAGTTCGTTCGTCGCACTTCTGATTTTTCAGAATTCGAAAGTTCGAAAGTTTTCGAATTCTCTTGATAAATAAGTTCGAAAGTTCGAAATTCATCGAATTTTTTGGTCAGTCAAGTTCGAAAGTTCGACAAGCATCGAACCTTGCAGCGCAATAAGTTCGAAAGTTCGAAAAAGATCGAACCTTGCAGCGCAATAAGTTCGAAAGTTCGAAAAAGATCGAATTTTTTAGCGTAATAAGTTCAACGGTTCGAAAAGCGTCGAACTTCTTAGCTTAACAAGTTCGAAAATTCGACTTCCGTCGAATTTTACGATATAGAAAATTCGAAAAAATCGAAATCTTTCGAACCTTTCGAAACGCTTGATTCGATCATCGAAACTTCGATTCGAAAAAAGTTCGCGGCATCCCTACTCAAAACCCGGAGAGCGTTTGCAATTTAATGGCGGCGCCTGAGGGAGAGGATTCGAGAAAGGATATGCGCCAGTGTTGCCTGCACGAGAGCAGGCGCCCGCTCTGTTGCAACTCTGTTGCTCCATGCGCCTTTCCTCCTCTCGCCTCCCATTGCAAGCAACGAGCGCCTTGGCGCGCTTGGCGCAGCCTCTCTCGCTTCCTTCTCGCTCCGAGAATTGCAAACGTCGAGCGGAGCAAGCAAAGTTGCCAGACAAGCAGCAACGTCCAAGATGGCGGAATTTACCATTTTTCGCGTTAAAAAAATACTTAACCTATCGCAACAAAACTGGTGGCTATGGAAAAGTGATCATTTATACCTTGCGTGAATTATTCAAGCACCTTAATGGGCTTTTATGACCCGAGTTAGGAAAGAAAACGACCCTTTGCCCCATAGACTCCCAGCAAAATTTAGCAATTAAATGGCGTCTATGTCCCGTGATCGCCGATCTAGCAGTTGCACCCACCCTCACTTGAGCCTCCCTATACCACGGTGGAGGCTACAGCTGCACTCGGCTGGCTGTGGCGTGTCAGACTCTAGCAACAAAATCAAGACATTGTTGCCCCGATCATGGGGAAGCACTGTCGCGAGGAGCGCTGCGTGGTCATGCAGTGCAAATGTTGAGAAGATGCATGCGGCAGCAGTTGGCAAAGACTGATGTACAGCTGCAGTCCCGTTGTGGCACGCAATGTCTGCCGAATAGGCTTGAGCAACAGTCAACCAACAATGGTGTCCAGTGTTTCCGCAACAATTCCTCCACACATCTATCCCAACCTAGCGCGAAACTGTTGTGTCGTACGGTTGGAGCACTTTTGAAAAGCAATGTTTGGGGACTGCATTCTGGCAGTGTAAACGCAAACTGTTTTTGAACCTGCCACGGGAAACGTTTAGCAACATCAGGACAGCACACATTTTACTGGGTAAAAGCAATGCTCCGGTAACTATTGCGAGCATGAAACAATCAACGGTTGACCGACACAGTTGCCGCAGTGCTTTAGCAGCGGACACTTCTGCAGTGGTATGACTGTTGCTACAACACTGTTGCGCGATTGCAGTACAACTGTTTTCTGTTGCGAAACTTTGTTGCGCCGACTGTCTCCACAACATAAATTGTTACCTGGGGTGCGCGCCGAAGTTTTCTCTAGTCGCCCGTCTGGGTCGCCGCCATTTTGCTTGTTGTCGATATCGTTTCTGTTTGTTCGTAGTCGTTAGGTTCGTTAACGTTAACTTATAAACAAATTATAATAAATAATAAATAACAATTTTAGTTAAATGTTTTGGTTTGGTTTACATATAACAAACGTAATAAATAACCGAAGTTGATGTGCGAAACTTTCTGTAACATCATAAAATTCAAATATTAGAATAACTGTCATGGCTGCGCCCATCATCTGGCTACACCGCGATGGAGAAAACACTTCGTTTCTTCCACCGTGGGCTACACCAAGGAGGGCTACATAAACCTACGGCGCCTGCGGACTGCGTCCCTTTGCAAGTTTGCTTCGATTGCTTATTAAGTGACGCTATGCTCCGATATATGTGAAACATTTTGATGTAACGTTTGAGTACAAGCATCAAGTCTGATGTGAGTACAAAAACCAGAGGCGCTGACAAAAACAATCGTGGTGCACATTCGCCATGCCGATCAAAAACAAATACCCAAATAGCAGGTTGCCAGGAATTTGTTGCGAAGTTTCAAACGGGCAGAAAGAGATCGGCATAGCCCCGTTTGATTTCATGTTGGTGAAAGCAGATTTCGAGAGAGTGACACATTTTAATTCTAATTTCTTTGCGCAAGAGATTGGTGCGTACACGGAAACGCCAGCCGGGTGCAGCCGTAGCTTCCACCATGATATAGGGAGGCTCAAGTGAGGGTGGGTGCAACTGCTAGATCGGGGATCACGGGACATGGACGCCATTTAATTGCTAAATTTTGCTGGGAGGCTATGGGGCAAAGGGTCGTTTTCTTTCCTAACTCAGGTCATAAGAGCCCACTAAGGTGCTTGAATAATTTACTCAAGGTATAAATAATTACTTTTTCATAGCCACCAGTTTTGTTGCGATAGGTTAAGTATTTTTTTTAACGCGAAAAATGGTAAATTCCGCCATCTTGGACGTCGCTGCTTGTCTGGCAACCCTGCTTTCTCCTCTCGACGTTTGCAATTCTCGGAGCGAGAAGGAAGCGAGAGAGGCTGCGCCAAGGCGTTTGTTGTTTGCAATGGGAGGAGAGAGGAGGAAAGGCGCATGGAGCAACAGAGTTGCAATAGAGCGGGCGCCTGCTCTCGTGCCGGCAACACTGGCGCATATCCTTTCTCGAATCCTCTCCCTCAGGCGCCGCCATTAGATTGCAAACGCTCTCCGGGTTTTGAGTTGCGCCCACCCAATCCTCCTTGGCCCACCCTCACTTGAGCCTCCCTACCATGATACGGCGAAACTAGCGCCGCTAGGCGCTGCGGCAGTCTCGCGAACTAGGTCTGGGTTGTAAAGTACTTGCAGATGGCGCCACGGCGCCACTAAAGCGAACAGCTATCATCATCATCAACGTGCTCACCCTTCTCCTCTCCCCACCCCTCCTGTCTTTTTTTTTGCTTTCTTTTTTTTTTATGTATGCGTGTGTTTCACCGTAGGAAACAGCGCGAAAATCAGACGCGGACGAAGTCTTGAAGAAGAACACACGGGACGACCGCTCGTCCCGTGTGTTTTTTCTTCGTCCTTGTTTGTTTTTCGCGCTGTTTCCTACGATGAATTTCCACCAACTCGCCCAACTATCCATTCTTCGGCGTGTGTTTATCGCGCGTGCGTGTACGACGATGGGTGGTGATGCGTGTTGAGATTTTTTTTTACTCAAGAATACTTTTTTGGCGTGCTGCGCGCGCTCGTGCGTCTGCTTTTTCACACTGCGGCGCGCGCTCGTGCTTTTTCACACAGTAAACACGGACGTCGCTTGATACAGACATATGTGTTTGCCGGAAGATTGAATAAGACACATTTTATTTGAAGTCATTTCACGTTCTAAAAATGCCTAGCTATTTACAGAATTGAGAGAAAGTTTACAGGAATACATAAACGATGAATAAGTCAGCTTTATGGCGAGATCAAGAGCATAGATATAAAAACATGTAAGATGTGACATCATATAGAAATAATTGCGTTCACTGGCATCTCGCCATCTTTCAATTAGCATTTACATATTTTACATATTTACTTTATTACTACATACGTCTTAAACAAGCAGTTTTCACAAATAGCACATCTCATTTATTTAAGCTCTTACCCATGACATTCAATAAAACATTTACAAGAAATTATAAATTACTTTTATACCCCATAATGCCGTACTAGTCTATCACACGAAAAAGCATACTAAAACTCCAGCGCACAGCATTCGAATTCTTTTTTTATACAATGTATGAGCAACCTTAAAAGGACAATATACAATATGCAGGGAAGTATTGACAGGATTTTAAGTAACGAATGTATGCACCAAGTTGCCACACAGCCAATAAAAAAATTACACCATCTTCCCGAGGGGAACCATGGGGCGATGCGGAGCATCGTTCTATCACACTTCATCGGAAGAACGGAGTGAAGTGGAGTCAACAGCGGTGAACTGAACGCGCGCAGAAATTGGTTTGCCCTTTATGTTTATACAGCCTTGATGGAGATGCGCCTCAACGGGTAATTGGTCTCTTAGCTGTAGACGAGAAATTTAGCCAGTGCAGTACAACCACTAACCTGGGGTTTTTAACGTGCACCACGCAGTAGTGATCACACGAACGCTAGCCGGCACGAAACTCATCCAGATCGAAACGGACGGGGGCGGCGGGGACTCGAACCCAGGAGGTTCCCAGCGCAAGCTTTCGCTCCACGCTCCAAGCTGAGACGCGTTAGCCCACTCGGCCACTTCCTCCCCTTGAACGCGCGCAGCGCGCTACCGCTGCTTATATTCAAACTTGAAGGAGAAGAAACTAGAGGAGGAGAGTTGCGCCTGCGCGCGCGGTGTGAGTAGAAGCGAACGCACGCGAAGTGCACGCGAAGTGCACGCAGCTGGTAGCTGCGTGCACTTCGCGCAGCTGTTGAAGAGAGAGAGAACGCACGCGCAGCTGTTGGAGCGAGGGACGCAGCTGGTAGCTGCGTGCACTTCGCGCAGCTGTTGGGGAGAGAGAGAACGCACGCGCAGCGAGGAGAGTTGCGCATGCGTAGTGTGAGTGCGGACTACGACGCCGCGGGACATAGCCCGAGCAAGAGATGCTCCGCATCTAAAAAAACTCACACCTCGAGCGAGAAGCAAACAAGCTGTGCTCGAGGTGTGAGAGGGCTTACCCAGTCTGTTGGTTCTTGGGGCGGTGATGCCACTAGTGGTCATGCGGTCCAGTTCGTCTTTCAGAGGCTCGAGGAGAGCATGCGGCACTCGACGTGCTGGCTGAACCACAGGACGGCAATCATCCTTGAGAACCATGTGATACTCGTTCTTGGTGCGCCCGATGCCCTGGAACACGTCTGGGAACTCAGAGATCACTTGATGTCGCAGGCAATTTGTTTCCTCGAGGCTGTCTATGCGGTGAACCAATCCAAAGGCCTCACAGCTCTGAAGCCCCGCTTGCTTGCCCTTCTTCACGATGAACAAGTCCACGTTTTCAATCTTGGATTTGAGCTCTACAGAGAGGCAGACTTTGTCCACATGTTGTAGTTTTCCTCCTCCATAGCTTCGCAGTGTTGTGGAGCTTGGTACTGGTTGCGTCGAAACTTGAAGTTTCTTAAAAACGCTGAGAGGTAGAAGATTTGTTTGCGCTCCGGTGTCCACCTTTAGGTGAACGTCGCGGCCTCCTATTTTCGCCATCACAGTCCAGTCACGCTCATGCTTTACTTTGCGACCATCAACTGATAGAATCTCAAAGGCTTCTTCATCTTGGCTAAGCTCTCGTTCGTGAACTTTGTCGACGCTCATCTTCTTGCCTTTGCAGGCTACCGCAAAGTGGTTTTTTTTTTTCCACACTTGTTGCACGATTTTCCAAATGCTGGACATTTTCTCGGCTCATGCATAGAGCTGCAGTATTGACACTTGCGTCTTCCGGGAGAATTTCTGTCCCTTCGAGTCACTGGCTCCACAAGCGTATCTGGAGTTTTCCAGGTCTTGTTTTGGCGCTCTGAAATTTCCGCAGATTTGCAGAAGTCGACGGCTTTCTCAAGTGTTAAGTCTTTTTCCCTCAGCAGCTTCTCTCTGAGTTTTTTGTACTGTATGCCGTACACAATCTGATCTCGAAGCATCGACTCAACTAACACTCCGAAGTTGCAGGACTTCGACTTTAGTTGCAAGTCTCGAAAAAACAGTTCGAAACTCTCACCTTCCGTCTGCTGTCGTGTTCGAAAGACATTGCGCTCGAAGGTTTCGTTGCTTTTTGGAAGGCAGTAGTCCTCGAATTTATTCACGATCAGTTCATAGTCATCTTTCTCAGATTCTGCCAAATTGAGCGTGTTATAGACGTCAATGGCCTCCTGGCCAGCCACATGGAGAAATATAGCTGCCTTCTGCTGCTTCGATCTCGCCTCCATCGTCTCTGTTGCTCGGAAGTAGAGTTCGATGCGCTGTTTGAAGCGCTTCCAATTCTCCGCTGTGTCCTCCGATAGCCTTAATCCTGCCGGCGGCGGTAGTTCGACCATGGCTGCAGTTCGTTTCACTGCAGAGGAACTACTCAACCCCACTTCTGACACCATGTATCGTGGTTAATAGGCACAAATCAAGAGGACACTTTGCTTCAGAACGCTTACGTGCCGGCGGCTGCTTTTCCGTCACCTTTATTTTGTCGTCTTCTCCTAGCTCGCCCACGCTCAGCTAGCTTTATAACCGATACAGCACCGTACCAGCTGCCATTGCTGCACCGTACCTTGTGCCGCATACATTTCGCACCATTCAATTTGTTTCTCTGGGCAAGCCTTGCCCAGAAGACAAATTTGATGGTTTCAAATGTATGCTGCAGAAGGTACAGAAACAGGCGCATGGTATGGACCAATGGCGGCTGATGTGACGTCAATGCAAGCCATGTGTACCTGGGCGCATGTGTGAACTGGGAGAGGAGGAAAGGGAAAGGCACCATTTTTGGGGGCTCTCTCGTCCACACAGTCGCTCAGACAAAATTGGTTTGGCTTGACTACTTCCTCTATTCTCACGGCGTGGCTTCATAATTGTTATGCCTCACCACTGTGCTGCTGTAGGTTTTACAAATAGCAGCAAAATGGTTCAAAAGAAAATTTTTATAGGGTTTCAGCAGCCTTTTGCGGGTGGTGTACAAAAGCATCCAATGTGTAGCACACCGCCCCTTTTTGCCCTGCTTTCAAGAGCTCGTGTTTCAGAAGCCTGTGACGCGAATCCCCCGTGCCAGCTGGCCGGGTCCTCAACGTGAGGGCGGGACATTCTGCTTTTACCCAGAAGGCGGCTGGCCGGGGTCACACTGCTTGTACATCATACAAAAAACAGTCTGCACACGCAGGTCACCGCAATATCTGTGGTTCGAATGTTGCATGCTAAGTTTCTCCTTGAATCCATTGTCAGGCTGCATACGAAGCATGGATCTCCCGGTGACTTGCCCTCAAATCTGTATGCAGACTGTCTTTTGTATGATGTATAAGCAGTATGACCCTAGCTTAACGTAATCAAGCTATACCCGGTACTTAAGTAAAGAATAACTGGATTAAGCTTTTCGTTCTTAAGATGTGTGCTATACTCATTCACATCTTGCCACTTTAAAGCTATGAAAAAAAAAAGAAAACCGAAATATCAGTTACTGGCAAAACATCTAAAGTGTGCGACAGAACCCCGTAACAAAATGTCTTGAAAACCAATCGTAAACTCTCTTGTTCGCCGGGCCAAATTCGTTGGAGGTTTGTAGATGTGCTGAATTCAGAGAAAGATTGTTTCTAACATATTGTTCCTTACTTTTTGACGGTGCAGGCGAGCTTTCGTGATATCAAGACCGCCCGGATTTCACCCGTCCAAGTTTGCTTACATGGCCCCGGGTATGGCGCTGCCTCATGTGCTCGCAAGGTATACAATACAATGAAGTTACGGAACGCAATAACCTTCAATAACTTATGTGCTCAAGGTGGGTGAAATCAGCTGTTTGCAGTGGCCAGGCCGTATAAACGGAGCTCACAAGCACTGCACGAGGTGGATAGTTGGGTCGGGACTGGAACTGGTCCCCATTACTTTCCTTACATAACACTGTGCCTTGAAAGCCGACCCCTTTTTCGGTTGCTTGCACGACGCGACACTGAAGTGACGATTAAGTGACCGAGTCGACGGTACAAACTGATGCTGCGTTGGCGGTCTGTACATTTTTCAAGGTATAAAGACGAAAAAGGTCATCCGTATCGTAGACAGTGGATTTCATTAACCCTCCAGGGCATCAAACTGAAAAGAAAACCAAACATCAGAAAACAACTTCAATGGACTTCTTCCAAAACCGACGCGCCCCATCGCGGCAGAATACGACGCAGTGCACTCTGGGAACTAGTTGGCCACTCAGTTTTGGTTTCGACTGAGCAGCTCCATCTCATGCTATCGCGCCGCGACCGAACGCGCTGCTTGCGTTTTCGATTATCTGACTTTTCACGAACGCACAATACACTCATTTTGGAGCGATACAAAATGAACACTGGGGCACTTTCCTTGGTTCCAGAAACACCGGATATTATGAGTGCGTATGCAAACGTAGTAAGACGTGGCTTAGTCACCTCACCTTTGAGTTAAATTTCAATAATCAAGTCTAGTACCAGTGAACAACAACAGAAATTTGGTCACCTGGAGCCTTACACGTATTTTGTTTGCCAAACGTCCGCTTCTTGTTACATCATTGGGCGAAAAGCAAGCCTCATCCTCACAAGAGTATGAAAGTTGAACCCAGCGTTGACGCATAAACTTTTAAGGAAACGCAGTAAATTCAACCTCACTACTGCACCAAAGTTACTATGATGTCTTCCTCGTGTCATCATGTATCTCCCACTCAAATTTTATGCTGATAGAAGATTAAGTTTTCGCAAACGCTGAGATCGGCTAGCTACGACGGAGGCCCTAACAAGCGTCCCTACTCCTCGCTAAGCCTTTTTGGACGAGCTTTTATTGACGCCCAAGATCTGTGCCTGAACGGTGTCTGAAATTATCTCGGCATACTCAGGCAGGAAGAAAGCAAACACGTAACAAATATTATGGCCATTAGCAACCGTCAAATGCACTTTGAATAATTTCGTTCGTTTGGCGCACCGCATAGGGGTTCATGCCCGTCCGGCGTACTTCAGGCGAACGGTGCGACGTTTTTCACACAAGTGCTCGACTTTTGCTTTCTTAAAACGGTTTGTATGTGCGAATTTGCCTATACGATTGCAGGATAACGTTATGCGCATACGCGATGTTGAATATTAATAAAATGCAAGTGGGTGAGGACTTCGTTTCGTGCAGAGCTGCAGGTCAGTACAGATGAGAGATAAGAAGTGAGCTTTTTAATGGCGCCTCCGAGTTTAATCTCACGTACTGAGACGTATTAAAAAAACAGTAATTGCAAAAAGTAATATTTCGTCTATGGACGCACGAAACAAAGAAACTTCCTGATCAACAACACTAATGTAAAGGCGCGAGCTCGATGTATGCATACTTATTGGTTGCTGCAGCTTGTTAATTCGTACACAAGCAAGATCCCCGAGCTTCGCAGCGTCGACATTCCCAGCACTGGCTGGTCTACATACCTCAAAACGCTAACAGAAAGGCTCAAGTACAAAAATACAACAAGCATGTGTTAAGACAAGCTATACGTCTCGGGCTTGTGCTAAAGCTTCGAGGTCTGGCCATTTAGGTTAGTTTAGAGACCACAAATGACGCTCTCGGGACCGGAAAACGACGACGTGTCGATCGAAACCGAAACCCTGCCACTCTCCCTGGCCAGCTAGTTCCCAGAGTGCAACGCGCGCCGTGTTGCATGCAGGGCTTTATGGAAGTACACTATTTGTGTACAAACCGGAGTCAAACCGAAACATTATAATTTTTTTTATTCTGGAAGAAACTTGAACTGGAAACCGAAAAATAATCTGTGAGGTTTCCAGTTGAAGGGGAAAAATTGGGTACGTGAAACATACAGAAGTTTGGGGGTCTTAAATATTATTAACACAAAGATGTGGTGGTGCCACCAACGACTCGCTTGGGGGTGACGGCCGGCCTCGTACCTGAAAGTTTTTTCTCCTGCTTTCGCACAGAGCCTCTACCGTGTAAAACTGCGTAGGTTGCCCCTAAGTAACCTGCAGGTCCCTTGTCTGCAGGTTTGAAATCCGACAAAGGCACTTCACTGGGGCAGTGTTCATAACCCTAGCTGTTTCTTAATGCAAGTTGCCCAATCTTTTCGCGTTAGTGGCCGGTTGGGGAAAGGCACGCAAAAGGGACCTATTGCGCGATGTAACGTTGCAAGCACGATTGTGCTTACTACCTTACGTTTTGCACCCAATTCCCTGAAATTAGAACACCTGAAGGGTCAGTGACAAAGAGTTTATACCTCACAATTCAAAAAACGATAACACTGAAGATGACATAAATATTGTTTCTTTTACGCCATTGTTTATGTTATTGTATTTTTAATCGTAAAGCACCAAGGTATTTATGCTTTTCCAGAGTTTACAAAAACACGACAAAGAAGGTCCCAACATTAAAAAAGAATATTCGTGACTCATAATCTCCAGACTGTTCCTCAAGGCTCCCCTCGCTCTGTTTTCTGGGTTTTCTGCAGTCACATGCAACGATAACAGTATTAACTCTATATAAAAGAAAAAAAGAAGGAAGTTTTGAGGAGTATTGAGTTGTTGGGCACTGGGGCGTCGAACAGGAAAGAAAACCAAACATCAGCAAAAAATCCCATTTGTGTGCAAACCAAAACCAAATCGAAACATTAAAATTTTTTTCATTCTGGAGTGAAATTAAAAAAATAATCTTTGAGGTTTCCAGTTCAAGGGGAAAAGTGGGGTACGTGAAACATACAGAAGTTTGACGAAGTGCGAAGAAACTTTACCCAAATCGTATAAGGTCTTAAATATTAGTAACACAAAGATGTGGTGGTGCCACCAACGACTCACTTTGGGGTGGCGGCCGGCCTCGTACCTGGAAGCTTTTTCTCCGACTTTCGCACAAAGCCTCTACCGTGTAAAACTGCGTAGGTTGCCCCTAAGTAACCTGCAGGTTCCTTGTCTGCAGGTTGGAAATCCGACAACGGCACTTTTCTGGGGCATCGTTCATAACCCTAGCCGTTTTTTAATCCAAGTGGCCCAATCTCCTCCGGTTAGTGGCTGGTTGGGGAAAGGCACGCACTGAAAGCTATACCGGCTCGTGAGGCAACACTGGATCGGCACTCGATCCATTATCGTCAGTATCCGCTTGCATTTTAAAGCAACTAATATCTCCGCTTGTTTTCTTATTTTTTTTTAAGAAGGAAAGCGCGAAGAACCAGCTACACAAAATCAAATTTGGGTGTTTTACGAGCCAAACCGATGACAAGCATTTGGGACACCTCAGCAGACGACTGAGGATTAATTGGGACCACCTGGGGATCGGAGGTGCAACAGAAAGCTTGATTACATGACCTTCTCCGCAATAAGCCTTTGTCAAATTATGCGCACCTGGCCCGGGATTAGAATCCGCCATCTGGTGTCTGTAGGCCGGTACCTTGCCTTGGAGCCACTGAGGTGCCAAAGAAACCGGCAGTGTAGTGAGCCTGACGCACGACCGGTCATTACCTGATCAGGTGTATCTTGGGGGGCCGGGGGACCTGCGAGCTTGTCTGGTTGCGTGCTTGACCTTGAGCTCTGTCGGGTGCTGTACCTGCGGGCAGTGTTTTCTCTGCCCCACGGGCCATCCCGCTGGAAATAAACGCCCAGAGCAACTACAAACTTTCGTGAAGCAAGATGTCTTGCCTTGGCGACTTTGTCCGCATTCATCATCTTGCATATTTCGTTGTCTCATGCCAGCATCTCATTTAGGGGTATTCAGTCGCATTGCTTCCAGTTTGCAAAGAGGTAGCAATTCCTGGTGCACACCAGACCGCCTCAAATCTTGTCGCTGAACCATCCAATTCAAGGCTTGTTTCATAAATCATGATAAATAACGAGAAGTATCATGAGAACCTGATACTGAGAAGAGGAGTGTTTATGGCACAAAATAAAGTGTGCAGCGTTTTTTAGTCAAATTTGTAGCACTTTCACGTTTTTTCCACACGAGTTCTTAAAATCTTTATTTTAAATTGTGGTATTTGATCTCGTTTCTTGAGATTCAAAAACTTATATTAAAATTCTTCGAACATGAATAGCAAAGAAATTCGAAATTTTCCAACTTTTCATACTCAATCTGTAATGAGAGTTGGAATCTTCAAACCTGAACTTTCAGAAACTTGACATCTTTAAACTTTTCAAATTCAAAACACAGCAGAATTTGAAATTTGCGAACTTTTCAAGTTCAAACCTCAACTCCTGCAATCTCAGCAGGTTTGCGACATCCCTAGTTATGATTTTATCTAGTCAGCTAGTTGGGCTGAATGGATGTAGAAGTTGCGACAGTAGTTTTTCCGTCTGCTGCTAAGTTTCCAACGTCTGAGAATAGCTATTGACACAGCACCGTCTGAAACCACCACGCTGCAGTGACGTTATTGAGCAGCAATCGTCGCTCAGAATAAAGCAGTGGGGAACATGTTTGGCTGGACAGCAAATTCGCATGTCTAGACATTGTACATACGCTCAGATGTCATCATAAAGTATATCTGTCGTATTATCTACATCTGGCCCACAGCGCAATCATTGTTTTACATTCCTAAATGGCGTGTTTCACCCCTCTGAGAGGTGCATTCTCCGGTCTTGAACAACTGAAGGAAGTTCTGTGCCTCACTCACTTCGTGCTGCTGGGTAACCTTTCACAAAGAAATGCTCTAGCACTGATAGGTGTATAGTGCTTTATTATAGACATTCAGGAGAGAAAGCAGAATTTTACTCGCCTCACTCAGACATGGTACAGGTTGCACAGTGGGTTCGCTTTACAGAATTGTTTTGTTCTAAAAAAGAACCTCAGATTATGCCTGTAGTCTCCTTGTCACTGCCAAAATAAAAACATGGTTTGCCTTTGCAATGCAAACTATAGAGACTGCGGTGGTAGATTATCCCATTTCGTCTGAACTTGCAAGTATGCACACATCTTGTTTTGGTCAACGCAGGGCTAGGGAAGAGAGTTGAGATACACAGCCCTGTAAAGACAATGCTGCATTGCTTTTATTTTTTTTTAGTCTCTTTGTGTAGAATTGTGTGGCATGTAAACTAGCTTGTCTGACTGTTCAATTTTTTGGCTAACGTATTTATACTCTTGTCATACCAGCTGGAATGGCGATGGGCAACTCTTCGACGGGAAATGCACATCTGAAAGAGACGTGGCCCGACGAGCATCACAGCTACAACATTGCTGCCACAGTACAACTAGATACAATAGTTAACGGCTTATTCAAGTGACCAAGTGGTGACGAGGGAATCTCGTGGCCACCTTCAGCAGGTAGGTTTGTCAATAAGGTGGCAGATATCACTCTTTGTTCAATTCCTATGGTGCTGTCACTGCCATTCAATGGAATGGAATGAGGAAAGAGGTACTGTAGAAGCCTTGAATCAAGGTTTTTTCAGCACTCAATTTTGATGAATCTAATTATTGGGGCTTCAAGGGTCACACGAAAATTCCAAACAATATTTTTTACAAAACCATGCTGCTAGTTGCGAATTAGTTTTCTCAACTTAATGTGCGGGTTATTGCAGAACCACCACGCACTTTAACAGATATTAAACACAAGCATGATGTTGTATTGCTTTGTCATTTAATGGCCTCACCTATCGCCATCCCACACCTCTGTTTCAAGTGCTGCGTGTGTGTCGTCATGGATAAAGGTTTTATGGCTATTTAATTCCATTGTAGCTCATGAGGGAAATAAATGTATCTCATTTCCTTCCTCCTTCCAGCGGGGCCACTGTGAATCCTGTCGGAGAAAAATAACATGTCTGGCTCCTTCGTGGGTTATGGCAGAGCTAAATCGCCACAAACCTAGACGACTGTCACGATCGTGAACCGGAGGAGGAAATAGAAGAAGACGAGAAGGCGACCGATGCGTGGTGTGGGGAAAAAGAAAGAAAAGAAGAGTTTTTGGAACGAGCATCAAGAGGAACGAGACAGCACTGGTCCGGTGAACAGCACGGCGACTTCGGCTACGCTCCGGAGGAAGTCCACCCGAGGCCCGCTCCCGGGAGTCCACCGTTAACCAACGGGGCGACTTCGGCTACGCTCCGGAGGAAGCCCACCCGAGGCCCGCTCCCGGGAATCTACCGAGATCAACCAACGAGGCGTCCTCCGTCAGAGCGGCAAGATGATGTTCTTCCCCAAGGAAAGAGACCTGAGAGCGCACCAGAGCCGGGACACTTCAAGGTTGTGAGTGCTAGGGGTGGAGACTTGGGTCTAGGGGACTAAGACAATACTGTACCGTACGGTTTCTGATGCCTTTCGCTTTTGTTTATTTATGTAAATACATGTACATACGGTGAAATTTCGTAACCTGTTCGTCCGGGTCCTCTGATTTCGGGGTCCGTCTCGGTTGAACGTGACAAATTGGCGAGCCTGCCAGGATCCCTTTTTTTTCCATCAAATTTTTGCTTGAATCACGTCGACGGGGACACCTAGGGATATGTGAAACCGGACGCAACAGTATGGAAAACGACAGATTGATCGCGGCCGGGGAAAAGTTAGGTTATGTAGGGAAAGAATTGAAGAAATGGGTTGAGGATGAAAAGGCTAGTGCTCGAGAAGAAAGGGCAAGGGCAAGACAGGAACGGGAGTTGGAGGGAGCACTGTTGGAAAAAGAACGAGAGGTTCTACAACTTAGACTAGCGATACAGGAAGGAGCGGCGTCGGGTCGCGAAAGGATCCGAGGCGATGGGGAAGGTGCGCCGCCAGGACACGGACACCAATTTAGTCCTCACAAGTTGATTCCCCAATTTAATGAAGACCGAGATGATTTAGATGCGTATCTACAGCGTTTCGAACGCACCGCGACGGGTCTCGACTGGCCCCAGCAAAAGTGGGCCACGACGTTGAGTCTTTGCTTGTCCGGGGAAGCACTGACGGTAGTTGGCCGCCTGTCCCCAGCAGACGCGCTAGATTACGCGAAAGTCAAGCTTGCACTCATGCAAAGATTCAGGTACACTAAAGAAGGCTACAGGGAAAGGTTTCGCGAAGCTAAACCGGAAAACGGAGAAACGAGGAGGCAGTTCGCCGCCCGGCTTGCAGGGTATTTCGACAGGTGGATCGAGGTCGCTGGAGTGGAGCGGACATTCGAGGCCCTCCGAGACAGCGTATTAGTGGAGCAGTTCTTACTCAGTTGCTCTAGCCGGTTGTCGGTATTTCTACGTGAACGAGACTGCAAAACCTTAGATGAGGTAGCATCCAAAGCGGATCTATATCTAGAGGCCCAGTTGCAAACAGGAGCGAGCAGGCCGAAGATGGAGGACTGCACCAAGAAGTCGAGTGCTGGAGAGACAGACAAAGCGACGAGCGGTGCAAGCAGAAAAACCATCCGATGCTTCCTTTGTAATAAGGTCGGCCACAAGGCAGAAAATTGCAAGAACCGCCCGCCTACGTTCAAAAAGCTGACGTGCTGGAATTGTGGAAGACCCGGGCATCGAGCCGAGAATTGTGGGACGAGACCAAACGATCGACCTCAAGCGTCCTGCGTATTAGCTGAGCAAAGCGACGGCAGTGCGTCCGAGTTTGATGAAGCCTATGTCACGCTTCAGAACGGCGCCAAGATCCCAGTGATCAACGCGGCCGTAGGACGAGCTCCAAAGTTTCTAGTGGAAAACATGCCGGTAGTGGAGGGACGGCTAGGTGACCGCAAAATAACGGTTTTGAGGGACACCGGTTGTAATACGGTCGTTGTACGAAAGGAGATGGTTCAACCTGAGGAATTTACCAGGCAGTCCAGTCCAGTCTATCTGTTGGATAGGACCGTGAGGTATGTGCCGGAAGCGGAGATCAGGGTGAGGACGCCATACTTCACCGGAAGGGTAAGGGCGAAGTGTGTTAGTAACCCGCTGTACGATCTTGTGCTCGGTAACGTGCCGATGGTGCGAGGCGTTAATGATCCGGACCCGAAGTGGAACGAAATGGAGGAGGCGAGTCCAGCTGGAAATTTGGACAGGCAGACGTCCATAAAACAAAACCAGGAGACAAGCCAAGAAAAAAGTGCAGAACGAGCTGGCAAGGGCTCTTCCGAATCAATGCCGGAGAACACCCCAAGCTCGGGACAACGCGAGGACGAGCCCATGCTCATCGCGAACGCGACAGAGACAGGAAAGGACAAAGATCAATCCAAAGAGCCGCGAGCCGAACTGAGGGTACCGCAGGTTTCGCCACTGGAAGCGACAGCCGAAGAGAAGCTCAAGGAGCAAGAAAGCGACAAGAGCCTCGAGAAATGTTTCCACAACATCGGTAAGACCTTTCCTAAGCATGGAGGAAGAACTAAGCGAAAGTTCTTTATAAGGAACAAGTTGTTGTATAGGAGTGTCATCTACAGCTCCGGAAGAAAAACGGATCAGCTGGTGCTTCCCGAGAAGTTCCGACGAACCGTGGTAGCCCTGGCCCACGATAGCATAATGTCGGGTCACCAGGGGATAAACAACACGATAGGGCTGGTCGCAGAAGAATTTTTCTGGCCCGGAATGCAGAGTGAGATACGAAGATACGTGCGATCTTGCGACGTTTGGCAGCGCACCGTGCCTAAAGGAAGAGTGGGTAAGGCACCCTTGGGGACCATGCCAACCATAGCGACGCCCTTCCAAAGGATTGCCATAGACATCATTGGCCCCATTACGCCGAAGTCGGATTCGGGAAAGAGATACATCCTGACCATGGTGGACGTAGCCACTCGCTACCCGGACGCGGTAGCTTTGCAAAGCACTGGTACCCCAGAGGTGGCGGAGGCGTTGATGGACATGTTTGCCCGATATGGCGTACCGGAAGAGATCCTCAGTGATCGAGGATCAAATTTTACATCGGACCTTATGAAGGAGGTGGGCCGACTGTTGTCAATGAGACACCTCCTAACGACCCCCTACCATCCTATGTGCAACGGCCTTGTGGAGAGGTTCAACGGCACATTAAAACAAATGCTCAGACGAATGTGCCAGGAGAGACCTAAAGACTGGGACCGGTACTTGCCCGCTCTACTTTTTGCGTACCGAGAAGTACCACAGTCCAGCTTAAAATTCTCTCCATTCGAACTCTTGTATGGGAGAAGAGTACGAGGACCGTTAACCATCCTAAGAGAAGTCTGGTCCAACGAAACAATGAAGAAAGAAACAAAGACTTCGTATGGGTACGTTTTAGAGTTGAGGGAGAAGCTCGAAGAAACATGTGAGCTGGCCCATCGATGTCTGGAGGTAGCGAAAGAAAAATATAAGGGAAATTACGACCATAAGCGGGTCAAACGTGAAATGAAGGCTGGAGATAGGGCGCTAATACTTCTTCCAAGTGATAACAACAAGATGCTTATGCAATGGAAGGGCCCGTTTGAGGTCACGGCCCGAAAAAAACGAAGTAGATTATGAGCTTGAGATTGGAGGAAGAAGCAAAATATTCCACGTGAACATGCTTAAGAAGTACGAGGAGAGGGAAGAGAGCGAACAAGTCGGCTTACGCTGTGGGGTGGCCGTAAAAGTCGACGAGGATAGCGACATCATCACCGAAGCAGGTGAGGACGAAGTTCCAATGCTCTCTCTGACAAAACAGCAAGACAAACGAGACGTGGTAGTCCATACCGATTTAGACAGAGAGAAAAGACAACAAGTGTTTGACTTGATCAGTGAATACGAAGAGATCTTTTCAGATCTACCGGGAAGGACGAACTTGATGACGTGCGACCTCCAGTTGACCACCCAAACGCCGGTACACATCAAACAGTATCCGCTACCATTGAAAGTACATAAGCTAGTGGAGGAAGAGATCACCGCGATGCTGAAGATGGGGGTTATCGAAAGATCGACGTCACCGTATAATGCTCCTATGGTAATGGTGAGAAAGCCAGACGGATCGAACCGGTTTTGCATAGATTTCAGGCGTCTAAACCTGGTGTTAGTGTCCGATGCTGAACCCATACCAAGGCTAGACGTAACGTTTGCCAATGTGGGATGCAAAAAATTCTTCTCAAAACTTGATTTGACCAGAGGCTATTGGCAAATACCCATGGAGGAAGGGTCAAAAGCCAAGACCGCCTTTTCGTCATCAAGCGGATTGTACCAATTTAAGTTCATGCCGTTCGGGCTGAAAACGGCAGCAGCCACTTTCACTAAGTTGATGCGAAAGCTGCTGGAGGGTATCCCCGACGCACATCATTACATCGACGATGTACTGGTAGCAACAGACTCGTGGAAGCAACACCTCGACACGCTGAGAGCAATATTTGACAGGTTGCGCGCCGCCGGCATTACAATAAAGCCGAAGAAGTGTGAAATTGGATTCCGACAGATAAGCTTTTTGGGGCACCGAATAGGATTGGGGCTCATCGCACCAAAGCAAGAGATACTTACGCGGATACAAGACGCACCCAGACCAACGACGAAACGTCAGGTTAGGTCATTTTTGGGGCTGACAGGATTTTACCGAGAATTTATACCAAACTACGCGGGAGTAGCGGCTCCTTTGACAAACCTGACGAAGAAGGGAGCAAGTAATGAGGTTGAGTGGGGTGAGCAGCATGAAGCAGCCTTCTCGCTCCTGAAGCAGTCGTTAGCCGAGCCACCCATTTTGCTGGCTCCGAATGTAGAGAAGGGATTCACTTTGCGCACTGATGCTTCTGACACGAGCATAGGGGCGGTATTACTGCAAGACCGAGACGGGGTATGGCATCCCGTAGCTTACGCGAGTCGTAGACTCAGCGAGGCGGAGAAGAACTTTGCGACCGTAGAAAGAGAATGCTTAGCACTGGTGTGGGCGGTGGAGAGGTTCAAGATTTATTTGTACGGCCAACATTTTCGGGTACAGACCGACCACCAGCCGCTTGAGTTCATCAACAAAGCTAAACACAACAACAGTCGCATCATGAGGTGGAGTTTGAAGCTGCAGGACTACAGCTTCCACATAGAGTACATAAAAGGAAAAGATAACGTCGGTGCTGATTACTTGAGCCGGATATAAACGTGTAATTAACAGAGGGTAGGTAATGGTAGGAAAACAGCGTTTCTCAGTGTTTCAGTTAGATTAGTTTTCTTTCTTTTTGCTGAGGACGAGTCACAATGTCCCTTCAGGATTAATTGAGTAGGGCAATCGTATATCGAAGGAGTAGCGGTGTTTTGAGGTTCGTGGGGAGGCATGGAAATCTCGTGGCGCTATACACGTGCCGGTTTCTGTTGATAAACAGGGTGGGGTTAGTACAGTGCCAAGAGTGTGGTAATGTGTTGTGCATGCGGATGCTTCAACGACAGGCCGTGTGCTGTGAGTAAAACGATACCCGAAGGGTTCTGCGGCACGCGCCCTGACAGCCGAGAAAAGACACCCAGGGAAAGGACACGCAAGTGTAGACGAAGAAGAAGAAAATTCACAAGATGAATTTTTCGAACATTGGGGGCATTGTCACGATCGTGAACCGGAGGAGGAAATAGAAGAAGACGAGAAGGCGACCGATGCGTGGTGTGGGGAAAAAGAAAGAAAAGAAGAGTTTTTGGAACGAGCATCAAGAGGAACGAGACAGCACTGGTCCGGTGAACAGCACGGCGACTTCGGCTACGCTCCGGAGGAAGTCCACCCGAGGCCCGCTCCCGGGAGTCCACCGTTAACCAACGGGGCGACTTCGGCTACGCTCCGGAGGAAGCCCACCCGAGGCCCGCTCCCGGGAATCTACCGAGATCAACCAACGAGGCGTCCTCCGTCAGAGCGGCAAGATGATGTTCTTCCCCAAGGAAAGAGACCTGAAAGCGCACCAGAGCCGGGACACTTCAAGGTTGTGAGTGCTAGGGGTGGAGACTTGGGTCTAGGGGACTAATACAATACTGTACCGTACGGTTTCTGATGCCTTTCGCTTTTGTTTATTTATGTAAATACATGTACATACGGTGAAATTTCGTAACCTGTTCGTCCGGGTCCTCTGATTTCGGGGTCCGTCTCGGTTGAACGTGACAACGACACAGGCTCTGACCGGGCCTATGTACACTCGCACAACTGGTATACTCGGCTCAACTCTAAGCTGACGGTGCATTGGAAGTTACGTGCTTGCTGGACCAGTTGTATGCCCATCATTTGCCATTTGATCGCACTTCCCGCCCCGTGCGCCAGGAGCAGGGTCCGGTGATGAGAGGAAGGCGGTCGATCAGTGACGGCGTAGCTCCCACCGCACTGTCAGCTTGGTAGTGAACAGAGCATAGGAAACAGCTCGTTGCCACTAAATGACACAGAGCAGGTTTATATAATATGGAGGCCTCTTATTGAGTATTGGAGACCTGTGGCCAGAATCAAACATTTGGGATGGAACCAGCGATAACTAACTGGACTGATTCCCACCGAACAAATTGAAAGTGGGGAAAGCAACGGTAATGTTGCAAACCCAGCATATTCAGCTGTAGCTCACAGTTGTGTTTTGGGGTCAGTCTGGACATATAGAAATGACGGACTAGCACACGCCCAGAAATATAGGTCGGGCTCTGGGGATGATTGGATTATTTACTTATACTGATGAGCACCTTGGATAAGCAGGCATCATTCAATAGGTATGCTAACCACATTAAGGAATTCTGTGTTATATTTCCAAGTCTAACCTATAGGCCGGGGGTGGCCAAAGTGACATGGCGTTAGAGCCGCAAACAAAACAACAAAAGTTCAAAGAGCAACAGGAAAAATAAAGAGAGAAAGGCTACTTAAAACTATCTGGAGGGAACAGTGCTTTCCAAAAAGGTTAAGTATAATTGTTGACTACAACAAATAACAGCAAGCAGCAGAACGTTACTTTAAAGGGACACTACAACGAAATTTCGGCGCTCATTTTTTGGTGTACCGTATTTACTCGCACAATGAACGCACTCGCGTAATGAACGCACCCCCCAAGTCGGCTCACAAAATTTCGACTTTTTTTTTCACCCGCGTAATAAACGCACCCCCAACTCCGACGTCAAAATTTTGACCCCCTTCCCCCACGTGCGCGAGATGAACGCACTTTTCTATCCTGGTGCAGCGAGGTCGCGAATGCATGGGCAGCATGGGCGAACAAAACGCCTTGCAAAAGCCGTTAAAAAAAATTAAAAAAGAGCCAACCGAAGCAAGAAAAAAGAAACATGGAGCTTTTTTTTTTTTTTTTTGCACAGCGCAGTCTGGACTAGGGATGTCGCGAACCACCCTAGGTTCGATTTCGAAAGGTTTCGATATTTGCGAAGCGAACTGAAGTTCGATTTCGAAAAATTCCGATATTTTCGTACCGACCGAGGTTCGATTTCGAAAAATTCGCAACTTTTGTCCACAGCGAAGTTTCGAATTTGAAAAGTTCGAAGCTTTCACGGTTTCTAAAATTTCGAATTCGAATATTTCGAATATTTTTTACTTCAGGTTCGATAAATTCGAAGATTTCGAAATTCTTTGTAAAAAAGATTCGAAAACTTCGAACGCTTCGAATTTTTATAGACATGAAGTTCGAACAATTCGAAGATTTCGAATTTCTTTTTCCATAAAGTTCGAAAAGTTCGAAGGTTTCGATTCTCTTTTAACGCTAAATTAAAAAAAAAAAAAGAAAAAAATTTTGAAGATTTTGAGTTTCTTTCTAATCCAAGTTTTCAAAGTTCGAAGTCCGATTTTCAAGTTTTTCCACAGTTTCAGTTTCAAATAACGTTTTCACGACTCACTGGTTTTCACAAAATCAAGTTTAGAAAAGTTAGGGTGTGATATCTAGATTCTGCGAAGTTGGTCAGGCAATTAAATGAGACGACGAGTGTCCCGGATGTGCTAGAATATTTGCCAGTGCAGAATTGTGACCGCCAGCCCCGTGGGGGGGGGGGGGGGGAAGGGGGTCTTTAACCTGCATCAAGCAGTAGTGATTTCACGAACACACTGTTTTACGAGACTCTTCCAGTTCGAAACGGCCAGGGGCGAGCAGGAGGTTGAGGCTCAGAAAAACCGTGAAGCGACCTGGCAAACTAGCTCGCCACCCCTTGCACGCTGGTAGTAATCCGATCCGGTGAAGTTTATAATTGTCCTGGAGGTTTATTTTCTGGGACGGAGGAATCGCCTCGCAAAAAGCACAAAAGCCGACACAACTCGAGGTCGAGGAGCGTTCTACCATACAAGTGGCGTCGGAAGAGGAAAAACGGGGGGAAAGAGGGTAGCGGGGGGGGGGGGGGGAGGGGCTTCAGGCTCCTGCTTCCCCTTGCAGGTATTTCGGACTGTTAAAGAAAACAATACGGGGAAAGAGGGCGTGGTCGAGCTTATTTTAATCTGAAATTATTTATGCATATGTATAGCTAATGTCGCTCTTCACTGCATAAAAGGTTGCGTAGATGGTCATTGTTAGAAACTCGTTGTCAGAAGGCACTGCTCGTCACATGCTTAGTGGTTCGGAAGTTCAAAGCTGTCTTTTCGACCTAAACACCTGTGCCAATAGTAAAAAAAAAAAAAAAAAAAAATAAATAAATAAATAAATGCGGGAATAAAAAGCAGGAGAAAAAAAAAAAAACTATCAAGAATTCGTCGGAAGTGTTCTATTCTTGCATATTCAGAGGTTCAGAACTTCGAAACAAGTTTCTTTTACCAAAGTGTGTACAGGCTAAAAGAAACACGTCCCAGGAACGTGAAGCGAAAAAAAAAAAAAGTTTTCTTTTAATGACGTGCTGAACTTGAACACTACTAGAAATCTTCTCCCATGAGTTAATTTATTCCTTAACGTGAAAAAAACAATAAATATATTATTTTGTATTCTGCAGATGGCAATGATATGTACTGTCTGTGGTGTCAATTTAAATGCGATACCTCAAACAACTTAGACGAAAATAAATATCAAGTTTAGGTCATAATTGCATGCAGATACATGTTTGGACATTTCTTCGAAACTCACGTTGAATAACAATAATCACATCTTAAAACGGCACTTACCTAGGCTATACATAGATCATTCTTAAAAAAGTATAACTTATCTACCATGAATAGCTCCGGCGGCAGCGTGCTTCAAATCTGGCACAAACGATAATCGTCAAAAACCCGTCGTCCTTCCTCGCCCCTTCGGGAATTTATTTCTTTAAACCTAAGCATGCCAGAACATTGAAATAAACGACATTGTCTTTCGTAAGGAACGCAGCACCGCGTGTAAAAGTTCGAGAAAAAAAAATTACGAATGTACCCCACTACTTGAAATCAAATGAAACCGTCCGCCGGTCTTTCGAAGTTCGACGAACGTCGAACTTTTACCCTAAAAGTTCGAAGTTCATCGAACTTCTGACTTTTCAGAGTTCGAAAGTTCGAAACCTTTCGAATCCTCTTGATAAATAAGTTCGAAAGTTCGAAATTCATCGAATTTTTTGGTCAGTCAAGTTCGAAAGTTCGACAAGCATCGAACCTTGCAGCGCAATAAATTCGAAAGTTCGAAAAAGATCGAATTTTTTAGCGTAATAAGTTCGACGGTTCGAAAAGCGTCGAACTTCTTAGCTTAACAAGTTCGAAAATTCGACCTCCGTCGAATTTTACGATATAGACAAGTCGAAAAATCGAAATCTTTCGAACCTTTCGAACCGCTTGAATCGATCATCGAAACTTCGATTCGAAAAAAGTTCGCGGCATCCCTAGTCTGGACTTCGGGGTCGCGTGCCGCGCGCAAGGAGGTAAGAGGAGCGGAGAAACCCTCTAAGAAAACGAAACAGCTTGCGAAAGGAGGCAAAAAGAAAAAAAAATAACCACGGAACTAAGAAAAAAAACAAACAAAGAGCTTTTTTCTTTTTCTTTTTTTTTTTTTTTGCACAGCGCCGTCTGGACTTTGGAGTCGCGCGCCACGCGCAAGGAGGTAAGAAAGCGAAGCGGAGAAGCCCTCTAAGCAAACGAAACAGCTTGCGAAAGGCGGCAAGAGGAAAACAAAACAACCCACGGAACTAAAAGAAAAAACAAAAAGAAAAAGGAGCTTTTCTTCTTTTTGCACAGCGCAGTTTGGTTACCGAGGGGGGGGGGGGAGGTCGCGAGTCGGGCGCCGCGCGCAAGGAGATAAGAAAGATAAGCGGAAAAGCACTCGCCTAAGCAAACGAAACAGCTTGCGAAAAACAGGCGAAAAAAAAAAAACACCAAAGGAACTGTGAAAAAGAAGGCAAGAGGAGCTTTTTTTTTTTCTTTTTTTGCACAGCCCAGTTCGGTTACAGGACGCGCGCCGCGCGCAAAGAGATAAGAAGTTGCGTTGATTTTTCGTGATAAAAAGTCCGTTCATTATGCGAGTAAATACGGACGAAAAAATTTTACTTCGCGCAATGAACGCCCCCCCTAACTTTGCATCAATTTTTCGGAAAAAAAAGTGCGTTCATTCTGCGAGTAAATACGGTATATGTCTTCAAAAAAACAGCATCACATCGAACATACCAATATCTTGTTAAAAAAGTCACGAAAAGGAATTTTAAAACGAATTAAACGATTAAAAAAGAGCACCTGGTGGATGTCGCTAACGCCTCGTTTGTAATGCTCGTCTAGGAACCTTGACAGCTAGTGACGGAAGTTGTCTCGTCTCCGGCCACGACGAGAGAAGGGGGGAAGGAGGAACTCCCCTCTTCCCGAGGATCCCTTTTGAGTGTCGCAGAAGTCGCTATTGTCCCCCTAGAAGATTATAGAAGATTAACCTGTCACTCAAAATTCGTACAAAAGCAGCCGCTTCGGTGGCTTGAACGACTAGGCCATCCTCTCGACGTCAGCCTCGCCGTAGCTTTGCTCGTCTTGAGACGACCTACGTCACGATTGCGTTGGATGTCACGTGGTTTCCGCTGGGCCTTCTCCGAGCGCTTGCCAGAGTGGGCCGTTTATAACAAAAAATACAGCCACCAGGCTCAAAATACAAACGTGCTATTGTCATTTACGGATATTGTGGATCATATTCAACCTATTTTTGAACACGACGGGAATATTTCAAATTTCGTTGAAGTATCCCTTTAACGGCTCAGCAAAAATGAAAGCTTCAGCTGGCTTGCTAGCCGGCCACTGCCCCTGACGTCCGTTGTGCGTATACGGTTCGAAATTTTCTCTAGAACAATAAAGGAAACAGTGTCACTGGACACATTAATGTGTCAAAAAACAGTCCAGCCATATCTACGTAGTGTAATACAAGGCTGCCAAGTCTGTGAGCTTTTTTTAATTGTAAAAGTCTGTTCGTCTTTGGAACACAGGAGGGGTAGGGTGGCACGCTCACCCCAAACCAGCAAGCCGCACTTGGACCCGCAATAAGCCGCATGCGGTTCGCGAGCCGCAGTTTGGTCACCCCTGATATAGACTGACCGGATTTTTATTTGGCAAAGTTTACTGCAAGGCAAATATCACATCAGCATTCAACAAGTTCCCTTTCCTTTCACATATATAATTTTTTTTCTAATTCGTGCTTTGTTGTCCATCTTTTCACTCTGGAATAGTGCTTTACCCTTAAAGCGATAGTGAACAGAAATTTCGAGCTCACAAAACGAGGCTGGACGGATAGGCGGGACGCTGCAAAACCCCAAAACAACACTTGTACAGCGATATCTCTAACGGATCGCTGTATTTTCGGAAAAGAAGTGTGTGAGTGAACACGGCCGACGAGACAAGTCTCGTCACGATTCCCATTCCCTCTCCTTCTCGCTACGTCTCTTTGAGCTAGTGAACTGAAGCGAGGAGGAGAGAAGCGAGGCCGCTTCCCCTCATTCTGAAATTTTGCCGGAGGACAATGACGTCAAAGACCTCGCTTGATCGCGCCCTCCTTTTCCAAAAGTGCGGCCATCCGGTTGAGATATTGATGTAAGAGTCATGTCTTGGAGTTCCTAGCGTCTTGTTCAACGCTCGTGCATCCTTATTTTGCGAAATCCGAATTTCGGTTCGGTATTCCTTTAATGGGGCACTAAAGCGTGTTGCGACGGTCTCGTTTTATGGTCATACCTCAATCTACGAGCACTAATCATCCTAAAAAACCAGAAATTACATTCATTTGCGGCCATTTCGTATTCTAAGAAAGTGATCAAAGTTCCAGACACTTACCATCGTCGCTGAATGACACATGGCGCTACTGAACCTTGCTGAATATGGTCTAACGATGGACAGTGCATATCAGCCACTCGCGAGCGATGGGTTCCCGCGCGAACGAGCACGACTGGTCGGCAGCTTGTCCACAGTGGACCCCATCCCTCGCGAGTGTCCGACACGTGCCGTCTGCTGTTTGACCGTATTCACCAAGGTTCGGTAGCGCCATCTGTCATTCTGCGCTGACGCTAAGTGTCGAGAATTTTGATCAATTGTTTTAGTATGCAAATCGGCCTCAGATGAATGTAATTTGTTTTTTTAAGGATGGTTAGTGCTTGTAGATTGAGTTCTAACAATAAAACAAGGATCTCAAAAAGCACTTTAGTGCGCCTTTAAGACAAGGCTGCGCTGCGACAATGCGATATATGCAGAATTGCAATGCCCACTCCACTGGTGTAACTTCTTGGCAGTGCACCAGTGCGTGGTGTGAGAAGCGTGCTCAACGGAGATAATTAGACTGCCTGAACATTCCACGTACAATGAGAGATATCACGAAACATCCGAAGACTGAGTCATGTTCGGTGTGTAAATCGAATCAAATCGCACATTATTCTAAGCAATAACGGGAAGTTCTGAACGATTCACACAATGTTGCAGGAACAATCTGGCAGTACTGCGACGCCTGAACTATTAGTTTTGGTAGCTATAAACAAAAACTCCATTATGGTGCAATTGTAGGCATAAATTCATCACATTTTGGTGAAATGTAGCAGGGTAAGCACTTAGGCGGAGCATACACATCAATGCTTTTCGCTTTGGAAGTCATTCTTGCACATTCCGATCCAAATTTCCCATTTTCAACTTTCTTCCTAAGGTAGCATGCAGCACGACTTCAAGGGATAACTTGCTGGTTGGGAAGTAACTTTGCGGCTAACTTAAAGAACCCCCGAAAAGGAAAAAAAGGTTTTTGTTTTTAAACAGTCTAGTGGGGCACATGTGCTAAAAAAAAGTTTCTAAAAAAAAAAAAAGGAAAAAAGTTTTTTTAGAGCAATATTGATTGCGAGAGATTCAATTGAAATTGAGCATGAAGTCCATGACGCCACGGGTCATTCCGAAATGACCATATCGGTCGTGAAGGCGAAGGTGATCGACCTCTGCTCCACGCGCCTGAAATGCCGAGAGAGAAAACAAGCGGTAAGGGACGTGACTGTTGACTAAATCGCGTCTTGCGCCGTCAATATTGCTCTAAAATAATTTTTCCTCACTTAAATTTTTTTTTACACGCGTGTCCCAACTATAGTTGGTGACAGGGCAACAACGATGTAGAATCTCCTCCCACCCCTTTCCACTTCAGTGGGGCGAACGGTGGAGAGGAGGTCGCCTCCTCTCCAGAGTTCGCACTGCTAAACTGGAAAGAGGTGGGACGAGCTTCCACTTCGTTCTTGACTGGTCACCGACTATAGATTGTTAAAAAAAAACTTTTTTTTTTCAGGGGCCCTTTAAAAGGGCGAGTCTCCGACTCCCACTTAATGGATTGATCAGGACACACCCAGAACAAGCATAGCAACCTACAATCTGTCTTGACTACAGCATGTTTGATATCTCCATGTTTGAATTTCCTTTTCTGCACATTGGTTCAAGAGTGGCTTGGATTGACTGCTTGGTCTTTCCCCATCAGGCAGGCAGTCTACAGTCTACTTCAAGCATCTGCAATGCTGCAGAGTAGAGGGAACGTGCCAAAGGCCTGGTTGATGGGCAGGATCGGGCTGCACCATCTGGTTCTATGCAATCAACATCTGGGTAGCAAGCGTCTGCATGATCAAGTGTGGTTTCTTGGCAGATGATTGCGTGCAACACTGGTGTTCATCAACATATGTTGTGAATGTCTCGAGAAATATTTCTTGGATGCAAGACCTTAAACTGCACCTGGACCTCCGACGTAGCTTGTGTATGCTCATTTGATTACCTTCTGAAGACTGTGCCTAAAAGAACTGCTGGAGAATGGCGGTTCAGATGAAGGCGTTGGTCATAGGAGCTGCCATGTACTGGTGCAGATTGTCTTGATCCCGGTGTGGCTCGTTCTAGAAGTTCAAGCAAAGAGACCAAGCAGATGGGGGAAAATGTTGATTTCGTCCCAACGTCCCAGCTTAGAGCTCTTTGAGTCGCCTTCGACTGACATGCTAGTGAGCCGCAGCAGAACAGGCATCTGCGGTGCCCGCGTTCCACTGCTGTAACACTGCCAGGATTGAGACCAGGGGTTCATCCATGATTGTGAATCTGGGAAGGTGTTGCTAATTCTGGGAAAGGCCTCGCTAGGGATGTATAGCATAGATTTGTGCACTTTGAGTAGAAAATTCTTATAGCGTCGTCACACTAGAGCAGGGGTGGCCAAGCTGCGGCTCGCGACTTCACATGTTAAAGTGCAGCTTGCGGTCCCCCCCCCTCTCGTCCCCCCTCCTCCCTCCCCCTCGCCCGCCTCCCTCTTGATCACAAAAAGAAATGGAACGAGTTTTAGGTCGAAAGACAGGTTGCAGTTTGGTAGTCTTGTGCTACTGCTACCTTACGTAAGTTGTACTGCTTTTGACTCGGATAGATTGAAAGTAGTTAAAGTTTCGTTAATTGCTCTAGAGAAAAGTCCCCCCCCCCCCGTGGCTCTTGAAAGTTTCGTAGTTTTGTTTGTGGCTCTTAGGCCGGGTCAGCCTGGCCACCTTTGCACTAGAGCGACAAACACCGATTTTTGTCCGGCAACACCACAACGTTGTGTTGCTGATGTTGTTTCACTGCAATGACCAACACCCGCGACAAACGCTGACAAACCATCGACGACTGACGAGTTCTTGTCTGTCGTTGAACTTGAAGCGCAGCAAGCAGTCCCACCGAGGAACATCACTTGGGGACAAACTGAATTTTCTCGCCCGCTTGTGCCTTCTGTTGCTGTCTTCCCCACCCTCCTTCTACCGTTCCTCCCATTCCTCCCGTGACTCAGTCCTCGGCGGCCACTGATCGTTCCCTCCCGCTCCTGCAGTTCCGATTCTTGGATTGCTCGTAGTGGTCGGGGGCACGGCTTGCTTGCTAGATGTCGTGTTGCAAAAGGGAATTTGCTGTGGCTGGATTTGCTCATGAAAACTTGGTGCGCGAGTTGGTGCTTCAAGATGCCGAAGTCTACGCCCTTGCATCAGGATGGATACGCCCATGTGCCAGGACTCGCCAAAGTAAGGCCACTCAACACGAAGTAGGACACGACGTTCCGCCAGTTCTGCAGCAAGCCATTCCGGCAAATTGAGAGACTTGTCATCCATTCTGTGATTATCCCCCATAAAACGCCTGCCCTCGGTCATTCGGATATGAAATTAAAAACGTCCTCAAATCGATGTGAAATTCCATGGTGCCCCCCTGGAATGCTTCGAACGACCCAAAAGAGGAACGATTCAGAAATTCTAGTTTGGAAAAAGTTGGGTGTCGATTGTCATGACTGTTTTCAGAAATGCACCGATGGCAAATGAAGACAAGCAGAAGATTTAAACAAGAAATAAAGTAATCGTCTCCACTTTCACCGTGTTTGTCTGCACGTTTTACGCTCAAAGAGATAACCACGAAAATTGTGTCGCCAGACTCTGTCTGTGTATTTTGAAGTGTTTTGTTGACAACTCCAGTCCCACTAGGAAACAAGCTTCCTAGTCCCCGTGTTCTGCGTCGTGTCCGCCAGGTGGGACGGCGGACTCTGACAAACAGGCTCTCTCGTTGTCGTTTGTTGCTGTTTTTCGCTCTAGTGGGACGTGGCTATTAGGCTAGGTGGCGCAAGCTCCCACCCGTTACAAAGGATATAGCCATTCACATCCATCCATCCATCCAGGGGGAATTCCTCTGTCTCGCTTTCAATGCCCTCGTGGACAATGAAAGCGAGGCCCATAGCTTTCAGTTACAAATAATAGTACAAATCCAACTCCAAGTACAAGTAATACGGTCCAGACTAGAAACCTGAAAAGTGGTTGTTATTCCGACTCGGAAGTACAATGACTTGTCCTGAATGAATGCTGATGAGTTAAACGGTAAGACATCGATTGTGAATGACCCGAGATTCGAAGGGAAACTGGGATGGCAGTTTCTTAGGACTATTGACCTTCAACACTTACCAAACTTAGTTTTATATTACCATCTTTTTTATATTTTTTGCATTGGGAGATTGAAATGGAGTTTAACGAATAAATCCAAACTGACAAAAATTTTACCGGTGGGCGTTTCTCTGGGTTTATTCGAAAACACAGAATCCTAGTATACTTGGGCATTCAGTTCACTGCTATCAGACATCAAACTTCCTGATCATTACCTAATTCAACTAGCAAAAAAAAGCTTGAGCACTAAGCCGCTTGCAATGATTTCATATTACGAATAACTGGAAAATTTGCAAGATTTTGCATCATGACCGTTTAACTAAAGCAGAAACGTGCCGAGTGTTCTTCAGATGCACTAGAAAAAGAAACCATAAATATATAAAAATACAGTCCATAAATATTGTCACGGGTGGTGACCAGAATAACAATAAATCAACAGGAAGAAATAAACGTTTAATGTGGCGAACTTGTGCCCAAAACAAAAAGGGAATAGAAAATAATAATAAAGTGTCGCGAGCGTCGAAGTCGGCGAGACAGCAGAGTCGTGTGCTGGGGCAAAACTGACTCCGCTCGCCTTGCGGAATCCCTTATGTACCCTCGTGGGTTTCTGGATCGTTCGGCGTAGAAGGTTCGGCGCGTAGAACATTCTAACCTCGAATCAGCAAGACGGTTCTCGAATTCACCAGAACATCACATTACAGTGTCAACAAAAATGTGTAGCCGCGGCCAGGAATCGAACCCTGGCCTTCTGCATGGAAGGCAAGCGCGATAGCCGTTATGCCACGCGCACGCTTTTTTTCTTTATTGCCGTTTTTTGCAAGTTAATATATACAAGCCTGAGGACAAAAACAGCAAAATTGGCAGTGCTAAAAAACTACCAGCCGGCCTTTCAGCTAGTGGTATAAGTTAAAATCTTTTTAAATTCCTAACTGCTTCCAGTTGTTGAATCCACTCTGGCACGCAGCTCTGAGCCTTGTACACTTCAACAATCGAGGCAATACTCTCGCTGAAATATTCCCGAGCCTCGCGCGCGTCAATGTCGGCATGGCGCGTAGCCATCCGTGAACTCCAAATACTATGCAGGCCCAGTAACATGATCATGTTGAAGGGCACGCCGTCCTTGTTTTCAACGGGTAGGTATCTAATACCATACATGTCTAACGGAAAATCTTTTTTGAGGGTGCGTTGGAGGACGTCCCAGAAAAAGACACCATCCCAGCACTCCAGGAAAACATGCTCAATTGTCTCGGGATTTTGACACAAAAAACAGTGGTCGCCCCACGGGACGAACATTCCCTTTTCTTTCATCAAAGTCTTTACAGTTAAGGTGCCGGTGTTTAATTTGAAAAAGAATGACTTAGCCCCAGGTGGAACGAGCATTCTCTTAACCCGCTTTAAGACATCTTGTCCTGGGCCTGCACAATACAACGCTCTATACAAAGGTATGGGAAAGACAACGTCAGAAAGATCCCTATACAACTTTTTTCTGGATACTTCGCTCAAATATTCAAAAGAAAACCTGGCTGCCAAAAAATTACATGACGCGACAACTTCCTTGAGATATCCGTGGATGCCGCCTGGCACACATGCCGAAGAAACAATAAACTCAGGCAGAGTTCTACACAGTCTCACCTGGTAGACGGTTCGTAAAAACGGGTCACTAACATCTCGAAGATAAATAAAACGATTCACAACTTGGCGCAGAAATAAATGTGACAAACCTAGTCCGCCCTCGCGGACGCGCCGGAAAAGGTTCATACGACTCGTCCGTTCCCATGACGAGCCCCCCAAAAAAACAGCAAAAACGCGGTGCAATTTTTGAACATTAACACGCGAGCAATGCAACACTTGTAGCACGTACCACAGTTTGCTAGCAAGGAGCAAATTGCAAACTGTCGCACGGGCAAAAATAGACAATTCCCAACCTTTCCAGCTTTCCGCTTTCTCGCGGAGTTCTAGTGCCTGCCTGCGCCAATAGGGCTCACTGTCACAGTAGTTCTCGAGAGGTACGCCCAAATATTTTACAGGGGTGGTTGACCACTTTATATTTTGAAAAACACTAGGAGTGGAACACCACTGGCCATGCCAAAAACCTAAACACTTATCCCAGTTTACAGCGCTTCCACTGACAGCACAAAAACGTTTCACTATGTTCACAACTTCAATTATGCTTTCTTGATTTGCGCAAAACAGAGCGATATCATCAGCATAGGCTAAAATAGTACTTCCGATGCAAAAAGGTTAAACCCACTGATACTGTTACTTCTTATGATGCTCAAACAAAATGATTCTATATAAATGCAAAAAAGAAGGGGTGAAATAGGACATCCTTGGCGTACGGAACGCTCTACCGTTATGCGCTTTCCAACCGACTTATTCACTATAAGACTGGTCGTACAACCGCTGTACGCCATCCGCACAGATTCGCGTAAAACTGAACCGACATTTACATGGTCTAAGACAGATAAAAGAAGTTCATGCGGTACACGATCGAAGGCCTTTTCGAGGTCAATTTGTAGCATAGCTACACCCCTATTCATAACATCACAACACTCCAGCACGCTCCGAGCTTTTTGAATGTTTGTAAAAATAGTTCTGCCCTTTATCCCACAAGTTTGGTGGGGACCGACTAGTTCTGTTATTGCCGATTGCAACCGTCTGGCCATTATTTTCATTAGTACTTTATAGTCGACGTTAGTTAAGCTTATGGGGCGATAAGCTGTGACCTGTCTTAGTTTGATTTCGTCCTCCGTTTTTGGGATTAACACAGTGTGCGACGACAAAAACGTTGGTGGAAGGACATTCAGCTCAAAAGCTTCGTTGAAAACAATAGATAGGATGGGCGAAATCTCATGTTTAAGTGACTTATAAAAAGCTGCACTTAGTCCATCAGGACCTGGGGACTTCCCCGGGTTATGCCACGCGCACGCTGCCTACTTGGCCAGCTGCGCGCGCGGCATTACTCCCCCCTTTAAAAAAATGCATTGTCCCGATGCAACCCAAAAACAAAACAAAACAAAAAAGAACGGTAAACTAATGAGTCATTTGGAGCACATAAGGTCCACAGTCCTATCGAGCGTAGTACGGCTTCAGTCGCACGACACGGACGACTTCCGGTTGTGGAGGGCGGCGTGACGAAGCCCGTGTTCTGTCGGGCATCACCTCATAGTTCAGATCCCCGAGTCGACGAAGCACTTTGTAAGGTCCAAAGTAACGTTTCAGGAGTTTCTCGCTGAGACCGCGACGGCGAATCGGTGTCCACACCCACACCCTGTCTCCGGGCTGGAAGTGGACGTCCCGACGACGAAGGTTGTAGCGGCCAGTGTCGACACGTTGTTGAGCCTTAATCCGGAGTCTGGCGAGCTGACAGACTTCTTCTGCCCTTTGGGCAACCACCTGGGCGTTGTCGCTTGCGTCAACAGCCGGTTCGTGAGGTAACAGAGCATCCAGCATTGTCGTTACCTTGCGCCCATGCACCAGTTGAAAGGGTGTTGTGACAAGTTAGTGGCACCCCCCTCCAGTCCGCCCGTCTGCGGCTGCCAGGCTCGGCGGGAAACATTGTTCACCGCACTAATAAACGCCGCTGAGCGCACGCGCTCCGGCCAGTCATCGTCCACCCTCACAACCAGGCTGCGTGTCGTCTCTCCTCGGCGGGTGCTTCGGCCCCCTTCGTCCACGTTCGAGAAAGATCGTGACAGGTGTCACTCCGGTGGTCTCTTGTACGGCCGTGTTGTAGGCAAATGTGACGTACGGCAACACCTCGTCCCATGTCTTGTGCTCCACGTCGACGTACATGGAGATCATGTCGGCGATGGTCTTGTTGAGTCTCTCCGTCAGCCCGTTGGTCTGTGGGTGGTACGCCGTGGTGCGGCGATGGCTGGTGTGACTGAGTCGGAGGATTTCTTGGGTCAGCTGTGCCATGAACGATGATCCGCGATCTGAAATCAAAACTTCTGGAGCGCCGTGCCGGAGGACGATGGACTCGATAAAAAACTTGGCGACTTCAACAGCCGTGCCTGCTAGAAGGGCTTTTGTCTCGGCGTACCGCGAGATAATCGGTGGCGACGATAATCCAGCGGTTTCCCGACGTTGACGGCGGGAAAGGCCCAAGTAAATCCATTCCGATCTGCTGGAACGGCATAGACAGGGAGAAATCTACTGCAGAAGTCCTGACGGCTTCGTCGGCGGTTTCTTGCGTCGCTGGCACTTGTGGCATGATCGAATGTATAGGTGAACGGTCTTCGGTAGCCTCGGCCAGTAGTACCTTTCTCGAATCCTGGCGAGCGTCCTGCTGTAGCCAAGGTGTCCAGCCGTTGGGTCGTCATGGCATCCTTGGAATATTTCATCTCGAAGGCTGGCAGGAACAACCAACAGCCATGCTGTGTTGTTGTTGACGAAGTTCTCCTTGTACAGCACCCCTTGCCGCATGGAGAATGTATGCAGGATTTTTAGGAAAGCACGGGGAACCGAACTCGCTTGTCCCTCTAAGTGCTCGATGAGCGCTCGCAGTTCAGGGTCGTCTCGTTGGAGTGCTGCCATGTCGCTGACGTCCAAAGCGCCGAGGAAACACTCATCGTCGTCGTTGTCGTCTTTGATACAGGCAGGTCCGGCCTCGACAGGAGCTCTTGACAGACAGTCGGCGTCATTGTGCTTCCGGCCGGACTTGTACACAACGGTCATGTCGAACTTCTGCAGTCGTAGGCTCCACCGGGCGAGGCGTCCGGAGGGGTCTTTCAGATTCGCGAGCCAGCAGAGCGAGTGGTGGTCCATGATCACGCGAAAAGGACTTCCATACAGATATGGGCGAAACTTTGTCATTGCCCAGACGACAGCAAGGCACTCTTTTTCAGTTGTAGAGTAGTTCCTCTCCGCCTTAGACAGCATCCGACTCGCATATGCGATGACTCGCTCTGCCCTGTCCTGCCTTTGAACTAGCACCGCACCAAGTCCGGTGTTACTGGCGTCCGTGTGGATCTCTGTATCAGCGAACTGGTAGAAATGGCCAAGAATCGGGGGCGTCTGGAGTCTTTGTTTCAGCTCATCGAATGACCGCTGGTGTTCGTCTGTCCATTCGAACTTTACGGCGTCCTTCGTGAGGTCCGTCAGCGGTGAAAACAGCTTGGCGAAGTCCCGAACAAATCGTCTGTAGTAGGCACAAAGACCGAGGAATCTTCTCACTGCCTTCTTGTCAGACGGCGGCGTAAGTGCAGCTACGGCGCGGGTCTTCTCGGGGTCCGGGAGAACACCTTTGTTGCTCACGACGTGGCCAAGGAACTTAAGTTCACCATAGGCGAATCGGCACTTTGTCGGCTTGAGTGACAGGCCGGCGGTCTTGATGGCTTGAAGCACGGCTCGAAGTCGTTTCAGGTGCTCGTCGAAATCTCGTGAAAATACCACGACGTCGTCGAGGTAGACGAGGCAGCTCTGCAGTCGGTCTAACGTATCGTCGATGCGGGGGAGCGGATAGACGTCCTCCTTCATCACAGCGTTCAGTCGACGATAGTCCACGCAGAACCGCAAGGTTCCGTCCTCCTTTACAAGGACGACTGGGGACGCCCATGGACTTCTTGAGGGTTGAATGATGTCGTCGTCGAGCATTTCTTGGACTTGATCCTGAATCACCTTCCTTTCCTTTAAGGAGACTCGATACGGCGATTGATGGACAGGGAGCGCGTCGTCGTCGGTAATAACGCGATGTTTCACCATTGGTGTTTGGCGAACTTTCGACGACGTGGCAAAACAGTCACTGTATTCGGCGAGGAGATCAACCAGTTGCCGGCGCTTAGGAGCTGGGAGCTCGGGGTTGATGTCGATAGGCGGCGGCGGCGTGCTGTTCTGTTGTGACGACGAGGTTTCTTCGGAGATTGCGGTGACCACGGCTGGCGCCTGAAACTCCTCAATGTGGCCCACAGTGGTACCCTTCGTTATGTGCTGCGGCTCCTCTCGGAAGCTTGTCACAAGAACAGTTGTACGTCCTTGGAGATCCGTTACGCCTCGTGCGACGCCAATTCCTTTCTCAAGGAGCAGTTGGACGTTGCCTTCCAGAAGAGCTTCACCGTGCATGGCTGCGTCGGTTATGACGGTGACGAAAACACTCACCGCGGCGGTAAGTTCACAAGGTCGACGATAACTCTGATCGCGGTTGACGTCGTGTTGGTCTCCACCGGCGGTAAAACAGGCTTTCGCAGCGTTAGCTGGTTTGCCCCGAGGTCGATGCAGCGCCATACTCGCAGAGAAAGTCCATTCCGAGGATAACGTCCCTCGAACACTCTTGCAGAACGACGAACTTCACAGGGCACGTCTCACCGTGGATCTCGACGCGAGCAGTGCATCTCCCGACTGGTGTGATGAGGTGCCCTCCGGCGGTCCGTATTTGTGGTCCATCCCACGGCGTGGTGACTTTTCGAAGGCGTCGGGAGAGTCTCCCAGTCAAGACCGAGTAGTCTGCTCCGGTGTTCACGAGTGCTGATGCGTCGTGGCCGTCAATGACGACGTTTAGGTTATTGGACACCGCTGCAGGGGCGTCGTTTCGGTCTCTGGTAGCGTTCGAGTGGGGGCCCTCTGACGTTCGTGGAGGATCTTGGCGTCGGTCGTCTTCGGCAACTCCACCTCCAGAGGTTGTCACGCCTAGTTTTCCCGGCGTGGAGCGAGGGGCGACAGGCTTTCACGTCGGGGTCGGTGCATCGGTGAAGCTGGACGTCGTGGCGAAGGCGACCGGTACTCTCAGCGGGACGCAGGCTCGGGGGACTGAGGTCGTCGCAGGTACTCGTCGATTTCCCGAGGCCGTTCACCATAACGGGGTCGCGGGTCGTTCGGGTGGAACCCGCGCAGCCCGAGTCGACGGTATGGGCATCGGCGGTAGGTGTGGTCTGCTTCCCCGCAGTGGAAGCACAGAGGGCGTTGGTCAGGCGTTCGCCACACGTCGGTCTTTCGGGGTACGCAGGGCTCCGTGCAGGCGTACTGGACTTGGTCGTCGTGGCGTCGGTCGTGCTGCGGTGCAGGAGACTGACGTCGGGGCGGCGCGACATTGGCGCGAGTAGGAGCTAGGCGGTGGCCGTCGGGCCACTGCGGCGTAAGTTAGCATGGGTTCTTCGGGGACTGCCACGCTGATGGGAACCTCTGGTTGGATGGCTCTCTGCACTTCTTCCCGTACGACCTCGGCGATGGAGATCGAGGCGGGGCGATCAGAGTCGGGTAGAATTTTCCGGAGCTCTTGCCGGACGATTTCCCGGACAATTTCACGAAGGTTGTCAGGGCGGATGTGGCCCTCGTCGATTCGGGAAGATGCCAGCGTCGAAGCAACAGGCGTGTCGGCGATTCGGTTGTAGTGGCTGGCTCGGGCTTGCAGGGCACGCTCGATGTTTGTTGCCTCGGCGACAAAATCTTCGACAGTTGTCGGAGGGCTGCGGGCAAGGCCACCAAAGATGTTTTCTCTCACGCCCTGCATGAGGATTCATAGCTTCTCTTCTGTAGCCCGAGGGTCGGCGCGGGCGCTCAGGCGCAGGACGTCCTCTACGAAGCCGGTGACACTCTCGTTGGGGCCCTAGGTTCTGGTTCGCAGTAGGTCCTCGGCTCTCTCTCGGCGGTGGTGGTTGATGAATGTAGCCTTGAGATCGGTCTTGAAAATGTCCCACGACGTCAGAGAGGACTCATGATTCTTGTACCAGCGCTTGGTGGTCCCCACAAGCGAAAAATAGACATTGTGCAGGCGCTGCTCGTCGGTTCAGCAGTTGTGGCGTGCAACGCGTTCATACTCGTCAATCCAGTCTTCAACGTCTTCGTACTGCTCGCCGTGGAATGGAGCAGCCGTCCACGGTACGACGGGCAGGTAAACGACGGCAAGAGCGGCTGGGGTCTCCGACTGGTTGGCCATCGTCGTCCTTCTGGTTTGCTTGGTCTTGGTTGCCAGCAGTCCGTATTCCGGGTCTAGGAACTGGATGCGGCGACTTACTCGGGTCTCGGTAGTGTCCTCGTTGGGTACTCGGGAGCTTGGGTTTGGACTCGTACTGCGGGAACTCGGAGGGGTGCGCTGCACGGACATGCGGTACCCCGCACCTCCACCAGAATGTCACGGGTGGTGACCAGAATAACAATAAATCAACAGGAAGAAATAAACGTTTAATGTGGCGAACTTGTGCCCAAAACAAAAAGGGAATAGAAAATAATAATAAAGTGTCGCGTCGAAGTCGGCGAGACAGCAGAGTCAAGTGCTGGGGCGAAACTGACTCCGCTCGCCTTGCGGAATCCCTTATGTACCCTCGTGGGTTTCTGGATCGTTTGGCGTAGAAGGTTCGGCGCGTAGAACATTATAACCTCGAATCAGCAAGACGGTTCTCGAATTCACCAGAACATCACATTACAGTGTCAACAAAAATGTGTAGCCGCAGCCAGGAATCGAACCCTGGCCTTCTGCCTGGAAGGCAAGTGCGATAACCGTTATGCCACGCGCACGCTGCCTCCTAGGCCAGCTGCGCGCGCGGCAATATATAAAAATAACACAATAACGGGTGGAACTGACCCCCAAAAAAAATGAAGCTATGTACACAGCACTGTCGGCGTATGAAGGAACCGGGCGGCTTCAGAAGGCCGGGGCGAGGCTCCCGCCAAAGGTCTTGAGGAGGTTTTGGAGGGAAATTATGTCCTCCCTCCTCAGGGTCTGTCTCTTGGCGTGGAGGGAACACAGGTAACTCGCAAACAGGAAGTTAGTCACGAACTGCTCCGACGCGTCCTGGAAAAGAGGTGACCCCCGTCAAACGCCAACGATTCGAGGCGATGCGTTAGAACTGGGACAGGCCCACAATTTTAATGTCGAAAAATTTACGGCTCACATTTTTCATATTGTTTCTATTGGCAAAAGAGGAGAAAATGTGCCGCCTTCGTTCAGAATGCAGCAAATTTGCAGCATACAGTAGAATCTCGATGATACGACGACGGTTCGTCCGAATTTCGATAAGATATGAATTTTTCGAAATTCCCGGCAGAAGTTCGTTAAGACTAATCTATTACGTTTCGGGATAGTCCGAATGCTTTCTCGGCCGCGGAGGATCATGTGAACGATCATCAACAACCTTTACACATCCTGCAGGACGGCATCACTTGACTCCTACAACTGTAGCAGGCTTTTTGAGTCCTTTCTCTCGCAGTTCTTTCTATGTACGCACCATGCAATCCCGATAACCGTAGGTGCGTTCCGAAATTCGAAAACACACCCACGTCCACCGCTGCTCTGTGTTGTCGCGTGATGAGAATTTGGCTCGCTGGAGTAACTCGCGTTTGCTTACTCCAGGGTTGCTGCTTTATATTTATTGTCACGCGATAAACAAGTTTCAGCAACTCTGACTGACTCGAGTGAACGTGAGAAATGACGTTTGGAATTGACGTTGATCGTGGAATCAACCCTTATCTAACGGCTTTCGCAAGTGTGAATTCACAAATCCTACAGTGGCTGCTCCTCCGGAACCAGACGAAAACTTGAGAATTGAGGACCGAGACCTGCGCTTTATGCTGAGAAATCGGCCTTCGATTTCATTACCGCAAATGACAGCCTCGCTACTTGCGGATTAAGGACTGCCGAGGCAATCGTTGAGGAAGTGACAGCATTGGAAGGATGGTCAAGCAGCGGAGATGATGACGGCGACGTAAACTAACGACAAGCAGCCACCGACGACTGCTGAAACACTGCATGCCCTCGATGTGCTGCGCCGCATAGTGAGCCCGAGATCAAGGTCAGGAATGACAGGTACGCTCGTTCTTCCGTGTTTCAAAAGTGCCGTTTAAGTGACATCGAAAAAAAAGAAGACTCGGAAGAAATAAATTTCAGTAGAGTAGATTGTTGGGCTAGTTGGTTTTGGACTTTGGAATACATTTTAGCGCTCAAAAAACAGGGACAAAGAGGCGAGAAACAGACAGCACAGTGTGCTCTGTGCTGTCTGTTTCTCGCCTCTTTGTCCCTGTTTTTTGAGCGCTAAAATGTATTCCAGACTCGGAAGAACATTACCGACTTCTTTAGATGGGAGTGTGACCAATGAATTGGAAGTAGCCCCCCTTTGGTTTCACATAGTCATGTGACTTGTTTTTTGTTAGTATGAATTTTGGATGATACAAATATCTCCTGCGATCCCTCGAGATTCATATCATCGATCTTCTACTGCAATTGCAAAAAGCAAAACCATATTTTTTTTTTAATTTGCAGTTTCGTGTGGTTGTCATCGGAACTATGGCGTGACCTTTTTCGCGGTACGCGTGTTTTCGCGGCGCTATCTATCACCTTTGGGAATTTATTCAAACCGTTTCCTCTCCTTCGCTACCTTAACGTCTTTCCCCGCGGCAAGCCGTCCCACCTCGATACCTCGACGATGGCAAGCGTGACCTTGAAAAGTCGACCAACGTGCAGGGAAGGCTGCTGGTCCCAAAGACGACACCGAAACTCACTCGAAACACTTCTACTTGTTCAATCTCTTTGTAGATTAAAAACTAATGCACACAAGAAAGAAAGGGTTCCCGCTCCTCATATTATGGTTGGCCTTGACTAATTCCCACAATTACTTGGCCAAAGTTAGAAAATCGTTGCACCGCCTCTTGAAAGGGGAGACGCTGCTCTTTCACGTAATGGAGGACTGGCAGTCGGGTCTTTTAGTGCACGGCGGCTCGGAGAGCGGAGAGCACAAGCTCGCACAGCAAGAACCAAGGTTCCTGGGTCTTGTGATCCTCCCCTCTCCTGCCCGTTTCGATCTGGACGAGCATCCTACCGGCGTGCGGTCGTGTTTCGCCAAGCGACGTATGCCAAAGACCCAAGGCTAGCAGTGGTATCGACTAAATAGGCCACGTAGGTTGATTCAGTCACAGGCCTACCTAACCTACGACTGAATAGGCATGTATTGACGAAAAAAAGGACTACCGTAAAATCCGAAGAGATGTCCCATCCGAGAAAGGTAACCCACCTCCATTTCTGGCTCGAGGTGCTATTTCATTTGAAACACCGAAAGATGGCCCCCTCCTAGTAATCGTAGTTTCGGATCAATGATGACCGTGGCGTAAATGCGTCTAGTTAGCTATGGCGAGACATAAGCCAACACTGCTGATTGGAAAGTACAGTCATCTTTGCTTCATTGCCCCTTGCCGCGATAACAACTTTGACAGGGACACACAATCAAAAAATAGCATTTTTTCAACTTGCCCCGACTGCACACCAAAAGCTAGCCCACGCCTCATTTCCACCCAATTTTCTAACTATTTTAAGTGGGCTATCTCTCGGGACTTTACGGCATGTGGGCCAACATCGACGGGGCGCCACGACGGCGACCAAAAAACGAGGCAGACCCACCTGTAGCACCGGCAAGGCGAGCCTCTGCATGTAGTAGCGGTCGGAGTGACTGGGGGCCAAACCCTGCAGTATCTCCCTCACCACCCGCGCAAATGACAGCCGCGGAATGAGGGGCCGCGTGGTCCTCTGGAGGCGACGGATGTCCCTGAGCCAGGGTGGAGTGCGATGCTTCGACCTCCGATTGCCCTGGGCAGAAGAGGAGAGACAACCGCGCTGATTAGCTCCCGCCGATTGGCCTCCACCGGGCTAAAGTGTCAACCGCCATTTTTAAAAAGAAAACTGACGGCGATTTGTTTTTCTTCTAAAGTCTTACGCTGCATGAAATGCGGTATTTCAGGAGCGGTCGTCTAAATTTGCTTAGAAGACACTTAACGGTCGTCTCGGAAAGAAGCTACACATTTATTAATTTTACCGCTAAACCTGGCGGGAAATGCACCGACGGGAGATGGATGGGCGAAATCTTCCGATTGATGGAGCTCCATTGAAAAGCATTTCGCACCTTCAAAAAAAGAACTCTAGGAATTTCTGCAGTTAGGCAAATCAATACCAAAAAAACACAAAAAAGAAGCTCTTTTTGCATTGTTGTGCCAAAGGCAGACTTAACACAGAATGCATTGCATACTGCTTTGCAATGAAACTGCCGGAAAGACTCTGCACGCGTCTTGCGCCTTGACGGCACGAATGTTGTCGTGCGCTACGTCTCTGCAAGAGAGTCCCGCCAAAAGCGGAGTAAGCTCTGCCCGCGCACCGAAAGTGGTCTTGAAGTGGCAATGAACACACCGTCGCTGGGACACCGCCCTTCTGCGGTGCCATCGGGCGGAAATCGAGGGACCATTTTTCTTTGGACGCGGTAAATGCGCCGATCGGGGAACCGTTTTGGACGCCCTGGTGGGAGTAAAATGCGAAGTTCGCGCACGCAATCGACAACTAAAAGTTACCCGTCTGCTACAATCTCTTAAAATTATGCGATTTTTCGTTTGTTTGAGCAGTATTTATGGTCCGCGGGGGGCCGTAGCTGAAAACAGTTCTGAGAGATTAAAAATAACCTTTTTGGGGAGAGGGGAATCTTAAAAACCCTTACATTTAATGCTTTTTACGGAACATCGAGACAATGTGTACGGGGTTTCCCAGATTACTTGCATCAAACTTTAAAACAAAGCAAACGGAGTCCTCCAGGGAAGTAAAACCAACTGTACGTCGTTAGCAAGCGTCTTAACATAGTTGCCGCATTTTTCTCGATCTGCCCAATTATTCGGTCGATTAAGACTAATTAGCAAACTTCAGTTTGTGAATTGGAAAGCGCCCCGTGTCTTTTAGATTTGGTACAAGTCATCCCAGACGCCTGAAATATATATCTTTTAACCTGTTTACAATCCACGCACTAAATACTCGCAAATGGCGTTCATTTACACCTACGCAACGACGCGTTTGATTGCACGGTGCCTTACACACCGCACAAAAATCACAGGAAGTCGCTGTTGCCGGGTGCCATTAATGATGCCCGCGAGACGGCCAGGCGAGCGTCGCTACTCGTGAGCTCCTTCGACGGCTTCGGCGCCCGCGTCGCACGGTTTCAAGATGGCGGCGCCCGTGCAACCGGGGGGGGGGGGGGGTAAAGATGGGAGCAGAGCACGAAAAATCGTGAGCGCCGACTTCACCGGTCCCGAGAAAAGTGACGATAAAAACGGCGGCAGAAAAGAGGGGAGAGAAAGCAGACGTGCGCTTTTCTCCGCAGCGACCAGAGGTCGCTCGAACTCTGGTTGACTTTGTTTTCGTGGCACAAGCAACACTGAATTTTTTTTTTCTGCATGGCAGGTTTGAAGAGAAGGCGGCTCCGACCTCAGGGGCGACATTCTGCCGCCTCTCAGTGTGCATTAAGGAGCTGCCGGCTACACGGGCTCGTCGGCACCTTCCTCTGGTACCATCCGACGTCCGCGTCTACGCCGCCCCTCCGTACCGAAGCGGCCGCGATGCGTGGGACCATTTCCTCCCGAACATCTCAATAACTCGACGCTACTCTCGGCACATCTAGTAGAGTGGTTTTAGTGCCCGTATTTTTCAAGATGGCGGCGCCCACGCAAAGACTGCGAGGAAAGGGCCACTTACCCTCCTGGGAGAGGTAGACTCTTGCCTCCCGCCGGGTCCCTTTGAAGTTGAAGGCTCCGGTGCCGGGGTTGGCGGACGTCTTTCTGGCGTGGGTTCGGCCCCTAAAAAGATGTTAAGGTAAGTAAGAAAAACAAAAAAGAAAACCTAAAAACTAAAATTACACCATCTGCCCGAGGGGAACCATGGGGTTGGTTGGTTGATTTGGTGTTTATGGCGCAAAGGCTACTAAGGCCATAGAGCGCCAAAAACGAGACTATTGCTGGAAAAGGTTTGGAGAGAAAAAAGAGGCTTTAGTAGCCAGTGATTAGATAAAAGATGGTAATGGGGTACCAAAAGGTAAAAGGGTGATGGGCATGATCTGTAGGTTAAGAAAGCTACAATCGGTGTAGAAGGCCGATACTATCTAAAAATTTGAAAACATTAGTATGTGTCACAAGAGAATCATCACTTAAGAGCAGAGCTGGGTGTAGTGGAACTTGTTCTTGATACAGCTGCGAAAAATACAAAAGCCGTTCTTCATGATAAGCAGGACATTCAACTAGAATATGAAGAATGCTTAAGGCATTGTCACACTGCTCACAAGTGGGGGCATCTTCCCCACGAAGGAGGTAGCCATGAGTCAGATGAGTGTGACCAATCCTGAGCCGGCAAAGGACAACTTCAAAAAGGCGTTCCTGGTGGCGTGCACTCTGCCGTTCGCTCAAAAGAGGTTTGATCATGTGCAACTTGTTGCCGATTTCTTGGTCCCATTCAGCCTGCCATTTGCGCTTAACGTGACGCCTGAGAAGGCCTTTGTATTCTGTATAAGGAATGCTGTCGAGGTCAACTGTTCGTTTTACACAAGTACTTGCTGCGCGATCTGCTGCCTCATTGCCCGGAATGCCCACGTGGCTGGGAATCCAGCAAAATACAATCTCGTATCCCTGTCTTGAGGCAGCAACAACCTTATTTCGCAGTTCAAGGAGCAGGAAGTGCTTGAGGGGTGTTAGTGAAGACAGTGCATGCAATGCACTGAGGGAGTCTGTGTATACGATGGAGCGAGAGAGCTTTTTATCAAGTATGAAGCCTATGGTAAGAAGCAGACCATAGAGCTCCGCTGTAAAAATAGAAGCAGAGGAGTTGATTCGCCTAACAAGCTGAACTGTTGGGCCAATCATGGAACACCCAGCAGCAGATTCCGTCTTTGTACCATCTGTGTAGAAGCTTATATATTCGGAATACTGACATTGCAGTGCTAAGAATTCCTGAAGAAACACACCATTAGGAGTATCAGCTTTCTTGTATCGCGTGAGTGAAAGGTCACACTTAATGACAGGGTGCTCCCAAGGTGCTCCCGCAACAGTAGACTGCACTACCGGGGGCTTCCAATCGAGTCCCATGTTCTCACTGGCACTTTTCAATCTCAAAGAGAAGGGAGGCACAATTGTGGCTTTGTTTTGAAACACCCTTTCAGAGCGCATGTCTTCCACGGCCATTCGCGCAGGGTGATCAGAGATGGACCTGACTCTCGGGGAATACATAAAGCCCAGAGAAAATCTTCTCTTCTCAAGAGACAGCTCGTTGGCCTCTGCATACAGACTTGGCACAGGAGACGTGCGAAAGGCACCCGTCGCCAATTGCAATCCAAGATGATGAATAGGGTCCAGCATTTTTAGAATGGAGGGCCTAGCTGAACCGTAAACAATACTGCCATAGTCCAGTCGTGATCGCACTATCGAGCGATATATCCTCAAAAGGCACGTCCGGTCAGAACCCCAGGATCGGTGGGACAGGACTTTAAGAATATTACCGTATTTACCCGCGTATAGGTCGACCTGTTTTTCAAAAATCGCCTCATCAAAACTGGGGGGTCGACCAATACGCGAATCCCGGTATTATATTTTTCAACTTTTTTTTTTTTTCGGGGGTCCCGAAGTTAGGGGGTCGACCTATACGACGTATCGACCAATATGCGAGTAAATACGTTAAGTGATTTGTAAGCTTTTAATCTTAGATTCTTAATATGGGCACCAAAGGTTAGTTTGCTGTCAAATGTAAGACCCAGAAACTTGTACTCACGCTTCACAGAAATTGTGGAGTTGTTTAGTGCAAGAACAGGTTCTGGAAGTAGTCCGCGTTTTCGAGAAAAGCACACACAAACTGTTTTATCTGAGGAAAACTTAAACCCATTTTGATTGGCCCAGGTTGATAGCTTATTGATAGTTAGCTGAATTCGTCGCTCACACAGTGACAGATTGCAAGACGACACTGAGATCTGAAGGTCGTCTACATAGAGTGAATATTGCACCGATGGGGGGATAGCCAATGCAAGGGAGTTCATTTTGACAATAAACAAAGTGACACTAAGAACGCCTCCCTGAGGGACGCCATTTTCCTGGAGAAACACTTTAGATAAAGCTGTTCCTATCTGAACACGGAAGGTGCGCCTGCTGAGGTAGCTCTCAATGGTACGAAGCATTCGACCACGGATACCCATATCATACAAGTCCCTCAGTGTACCAAAACGCCAGGCTGTATCGTAGGCTTTTTCGAGGTCAAAAAATACAGATAGGCAATGTTGTCTATGAACGAAGGCCTCACGCACGACTGTCTCCAGCCGTACTAAATGGTCAAGAGTGAACCGAGACGAACGATAGCCGCATTGGTTCACATCTAGATGTCTATTTAGTTCAAGGAAATACATCAATCTTTTGTTAATTATTCGTTCAACAGTCTTCCCAAAGCAGCTAGTCAAAGCGATAGGCCTATAACTAGCTGCACAGGATGGATCCTTACCGGGCTTGAGTATGGGTATGATTGTTGCCATTCTCCAGTCCAATGGAAAGTAGCCCTCAAACCAAATACGATTAAAAAGGTATAAAACAATATTAAGTGTGGAAGGATGGAGATGTTGAAGCATATAATAATGAATACCATCTGGACCACGAGCCGATGACTTACAGTTTTGGAGCACTATGTTCAGTTCGTGTAAGGTAAAGGGGGCATTATAAGCTTCGCGTTCACCACCAGATGTTTTCAGTACCATACTTTCAGCTTTCCTTTTATGTTGCAGAAAAGCAGGCGAGTAATGCTGTGAGCTGGAAATGAATTCAAAATGCTCGCCAAGGATGTTGCCCTGCTCTTCAAGATTGCTTGGGCATTTTCCATTTCTGGAAAAAAGTGGAATAGTGCATGATATGAGCCATTTACTTTATGAATCCTGTCCCATACTTCCTTGGAAGAAGTACTACTATTGATAGAGGACGCATATTTTTGCCTCGCGTTTCGCTTTCCGACGAATGTACCTAGCACGAGCTTTCATTTTTCGGAAAGATATCAGGTTGTCCCGAGTTGGATAACGTCTTAGAACACTCCAAGCTTTGTTTTGCTGTTTGCGACTCTCTTTACAGTCTTCATTCCACCATGGCTTCGGTCGTCTAGGGAGCTGTCCAGATGACCGAGGGATTGAGAGTGACGCTGCAGTGAGAATATGAGATGTTAAAAGATGGCTGAGCTCATCAATCGAAAGCGAGGCGAGAACAGGCCAGGAGTGATGACTGCTTAAAAAGGCTCCAGTCTGCTTTTTCAAACTTCCAGCGTGGATGGCGCGTAAGTGAAGACTGCGGTGTGTCGTTTTAAAATAATGGGGAAGTGGTCACTTCCATGGGGATTCTGATCAACAAACCATGAAAAATCGGGCAGCAGATCTGCGCTGCCAATAGAAAGATCGATGCATGTAGATGACAAGGATGAAGGACTAAAATATGTAGGATGGCCAGTATTAAAAATGCATAATGACTGTGAAAATAATATGGATTCGATTATCTTTCCACGTGTATCTGTATGATCACTTCCCCAGAGGGTACTATGAACGTTAAAATCACCGAGTAAAAGAAAGGGCTCTGGAAGCTGGCTTAAAAGAGAGTCGAGATCTTGTCGCTTCAGAGAAAGAGAAGGTGGAAAATACACTGAACATACAGTTATGGCTTTATGCAACAAGAGACGAACAGCGATAGCTTCGAGTGGCGTCTGAAGCGGAACCTCTGCACATGGAATATGTTTTGGAAGCACAACCGCAACGACGCCACAAGAAATGGACATGCTAGGGCGGTCTTTACGAAACACACTATAGCGTCTCAGAAAGTTAGTGTGAGATGTATTTAAGTGTGTTTCCTGCAAGCATAAGGCAGATGCCTTATACTCTTCTAAAAGGAACTCAACATCTGCAAGGTTAGTGAATAAACCACGGCAGTTCCACTGAAGAATTACAGAGCCCATTTTAAAGGATAAAAGATTTCATAAATGAATTAAAGCAATCCAACATGTGCTACACACTAAGGAGGAACCACCGGCTTTTTTCCTTTTTGTTTTGATTTAGCAGTTTGCCATTCCATGTCCTCCTGATCCGAGGAAGGAGCTGAAGAGTCGGCAATGTCAACAGCTCCCTCTGCATCCTGAACCTTGGAAACAGGTTTGCCAGTTCCGACGTGGTCGGAGACCTGGACCACGAGTTTCCGGCCAGGGCCAGACCCCGTCGAAGAAGTCTTCGACGTACCAGGCCGAGACCCTCCCACATTCACACTTTAGTCTTTTGACGTTGATGGAGCAGCAGGTGGGCCCTGTTGCTCCGAAACAAGGCGGGCCGCCTCCGAGGGATTTGAACGACGGCCTCGCTCTCCACCTTGAGAAGAGCTACTGGCACGAGGCTGCCGGTCAGCCGGAGGTCGTGCCTGAATCGACTGGGGAGTCTGTGTGCTCCCAGCGTTACCTGGGGCACCCTGCTTCCCCGCAGGTTGTTTCGGGGCCTGAGAGGGGCCTGCCAAGTCCTCAAGAGAGAACTGAGTAGCCCTGGACTCCGTACGTAGTGCAGGGCCCCTGCGCACCGCGTCGGAGTAGGTACCTTTAGAAATGAAGGAAAACCTTTGTTTTGCTTCAGGGTACGATAGGTTCTCTTTGGCTCGTAAGGTAAGGATCTCCTTTTCTTGTCGCCACAGCGGGCAGGACCGAGAGTAAGCAGGGTGAGAACCCTTGCAGTTCGCGCAGGCAACTGGATCTTCACAGACGTCAGCAACATGGTCGTGGCTCCCACACTTTGCACATGTCTCCCTCCCCGACAGCTGCGCGACCCGTGACCAAAACGCTGGCAACGAAAGCATCGCTGTGGGTTCGGGACGTACGGTCTGACACGACAATTCAAGTAGCCAGCTTTGACGAGTGCAGGAAGCGTGTGACGTTCGAACGTCAGGATAAGGTGTTTAGTTCTAACCTCTGCACCGTCACGCCTCGTCATAATGTGTTTGACCGCCACTACTCTAGATGCTCGCAGGCCTTCCAAGATCTCATCTTCACTAATGGAAAGAAGATCATCTTCTGAAATCACCCCTCGAATGGTGTTGAGGGTTCTATGTGTGCTCACTGTTACCTGTATGTCACCTAGGGATGTCAATTTCAGAAGCGTAATGCTCTGGGACTTTTTGGCAACTTCTACAAGAAGATCACCAGAATGCAGTTTCTTTGCCTTGTAATCAGCACCAATCTGGCTGTCAAGAACCTTCGCTACAAGAAACGGTGACATCTTAGAGAGAGGTTTATCAGGGACCTCGGAGTGAATCACCATGAATCTGGAAAATGTTTCATCGTCTTTATCTTTTACTATGACAGTTCGTTCGGGACGATGCCTCTTAGCGGCACGTCCAGAACTGGGGGTTTTGGTTTGGGGGGTTGCCATAAGAGGCGAAGTTTGTTCGGAACCTGTGGTGTGCCGCCCACCACGGAGCCCAACAAGGGAATAGATAACGCACCATAACAAAAAGGGCTTTGCTGGAAACGTTATGCTATTAGCACTGCCCAGGAACTATACCCAAGTGTGGTTCTGTCCAAGGGGTCTGTCGCCACCAGAGTGTCGAACCGATATTTTTATTGGTTCGGTTCGGGTTCGGGTTCACGGCTTTCGGTTCAGTTCCGGTTCAGTTCCGGGGCGCAAAAAATAACGGTTCAAACCGGTTCGAACCGGTTCGAACCGGTTTGAACCGCTAAATTGAGAATATATTTTCCGCGTTGTTCTGTCAATAGGCGCTATTTAGGCCGTGAAACTAACTGCTGTAAACGATCTGATTTTTGCGAAGACCTATTTTTGAGAATTTCGCGAATCGCCTACAATTCGCGAAAAATGGGTCCCGCGAACAATTTCGGTAAAATGTAAACAGATTGAAATTTATATTGAGATTCCACCGCGTCGAGAAAATTACAACCCGCGAATTCTTCCAAAATTTCAGCTTTGACCTAAATCGCGAAATATTGAGCCCACGAAAAATAGTCGTTTACAGTATATAGTTTTTTTTTTATTGTTTCTTCAATTCAGTTTTATTCTCAGGTACCAAAATTATAAAATGCTGTTATTTATTCCTACACAACAAGAAAGGAAAATCTACATTAACATACAAAACGTCGTGTTTATACGACTCAACATCCCTTCGTTTACCAGAGTCACATATATTGTACCTGAATCGAAATGTTTTCGGAAGTGAAGTAGGTTGCCCAAAATACCCGTGTTTGGTACAACTTTGTATCGCAGTATTAGATGTTGAATCGTGGTTTTGCCCTTGAATTAAGGAATTAATTACAGTGAATACAATCATGAAATGGGCACCTCGTCGCAATATATATCATGAAATGTGTTTTACGGAATACGTTTCACAATATATATATAATGACGAGACGACTGAGCTTAAGGGAATATAATTTTCAAAATGTCACGAAAGTCACGGGACAAGTCCTTCCAGTCTATATTTTATAGGAACACTAAGCGACAATCGCAATGCTTGTTTTTCTAACTAGCATATTGTTTGCTCTCAGCACCATGATGCGGGCGACGAATCATGCGAAAAGGAGTGGCTGAAATTGTTCACTCTAACCTATGAGCACCTTAGTACTGAGATCGAATCAGACCTAAAACAGTGCTTACCCATATGAACATTTTCTTATATTGGATAAACTGGCATAGCCTGGATGTTGAGGTTTGCTCTTGACAAAATGCAGGTCAATTTAATTTGCAAATAAGCATCACCCTCGCTAATTGATGATTTTTGTTAAATAGAACAAAGTGGTATTTCATGCTCTACTCAATTCGGAAGCTACCTAACTGGACACCTTCTGAGAGTTTAAGTGTGCAATCGTCATAGTTCCACCATTCGTTCCAGTAAAAAAAGGCGATAGTAAAAACACATAAAAAACGCGATAATAAACTTCTATATATTTGAGAAGTTATATATGCGTGAGGAACACATATAGTTATTTAAATTAGCTTCAAAATAATTAAAAAAAACATTATTTAAAGCTTTTCAAAATCACCTATAACGTGTCTATAGAGGATAAAAGCGCTGAAAAATATTTGCCGAACATCTTTCAGATAATTTAAAGGCGCATTTACTTATATATCTTGGAGGTGAGAATCTTCTATTTATGCTGCCAAATCTTCAGACAGGAATTAAGTATATTTTTTATTATCATCGATAAATTTGACTTTATGAAGTTCACATAACTGCCTGAGACCGACACGGAAGGACGATACTCGAAAATACGCCAGCTGTTGTGTCTTCGGCAACGTGCTTTTGTTAGCTGTTTTGCAGTGTAAAATAGTAGGTTGCAGGGCATGCCAAAAAACACTGTGGTCACATGATATATCGGAAGGTAAATACACGAAATGTGCAGAAATAAGGAGATGACACGCAATTTTTTCTAAATAATCCCTTACACAACGCTTTACTGCAAAAAGAAATGCATAAAAATGCATAAAATAATATTCCTAATTAAACATAGATTCCACGCAGGGCAAACAAAGATTTTTTAGAATCCTAATATAAATCACTTTTGGGCATCAGCTTGCCTCAGCTCGAAACGTCGCGGGATACAACCTCGGGAGGCTAATGTTATCTTAGGTTTTACGTGCACTTGTTTTGAGACCTTACTTCACGACTGTTCTTTATCAGTCATGAAAACGTTCCTGATCGCAACAACTTTTTCTTTTTTTTTTTTTTTTGTCGAGGCGCTATTTCATTTTTTTTTCTTTTTGTCTACCTTGATACCCCATGAGCACAAAAACTACCATAAACTAAAAAAAAAATAGTGGGCATACAACGGAACGCACCCACTGGGACCCGAGTCAAGGCAAGAACAACTAACTGCTAAAAGGGGAAAAAAATCATGTTCGCATACACAGACAGAACGCCTCCATCGAAAGAAATGAATCATGCGCTTGTTCTGCCAGTCTCGTTGTGCGTCTGTCAAAAGCCACAAAGGAGGAAGACAATCAGCGCCTACACCACTCCCCTCCCCTCCCCCCCCCCCCCCCCCCCCCACCACCACCCCTAAAAAGAAAACAAAAAAGGTTTCTTGGGCGCGCGCGCGGTCGCCCAAGCGATGACCTTGGAAGGGTATGCGATTGTAGCACGTTTGTCCCCCGGTTGTGCCCCTGTCTCAAATGCCACGGTCCGTTTCTCCCAAGTGCCCGTCTTATCTTCCCGAGTATCAACTCCGCAGTGATTCTGAATCATTCCGATGCTTTCCAACGTTGCAAAACTGTTAGACGAATATTTGGGGTGTAGGCCCGTTTGTCATGTGCGCATTCGTCATAGGCCAACTGGTAATAGGCCCGTTCGTCACAGCGGAACATTCGTCATAGGGCAATTTGTCCCTAGGAACGTTTGTCACTGTGCGAACCGGATATTTGAATTTGCCCAGCATATATTCACCTGGCTGTGCATGCAATAACGATTAGTACGGTATATTTAAATTTACTAAAGAGAGGGAACATCCAAACAAGTCATCGTTGTACTTAGAAAACAATAGATTCATGGAGCGAAATACAAAAAAAAAATGAAAAAGCGATATGCCGAGCTGGCCACCCTTAGGATTTCTAGACGATTGCGACCATTGTAGCGGCACACAATAATTTTAGGACGCCGGTTGCTGTCGTCGTGCTTCTTGGACACCCTCGAAGATGTCGTGCCGCCCTCTGCTTGAGCCAGCTTCATCTCTGTTAAGGATAAAAATAAAAAAGAACACACACACTCGTGGAGAAAGCTTTTTGAGTGGGCACCGTACTGAAATTTTGAGCCACAAATGCAAAAATGTGCTACAGAAAACGCCCAAGTTCTCAGAGGATTAGGTAAGTTCTTACGTGCAGTCCCCGGAGCCACGCTTCGATGCTGTTGTTCGTCCTTGTTGGCCTTTCTGGTAGTGTTGATTCTATGACTGACCCAACCAGAGGAGGGGAGGTGGCCGACGACAAGCCGTTTCGACGGGGTCTCCCGATATACACGTCCTCGAAGTAGTCCGCCACGAGTGAGGCATCGGTGGGGAAAACCTCGAGAATGTCGGCGATTGGCATGAAGGCCCATGCTGGATGCATTCCCATTTGAAAATCAACAAAAAATAAAGTAACCAATTGGCTTACCTGAAGACAACAATAAGACATATAAATAGAATGCCGCATACCAGAACAGCAAACTCGTCATCTGAATTGTAGCGACTCTGGTGACCACAGGAGCACACCTTCCTATACACCGACCGGGATAAGTGAAAAAAGCATCCCTGTATCGTTGATGGCCGCTATCTTGAAGTCCGTGTAAATCACCTCAAGGCAGTTGACCGCCCATGTGACTCAGAACGACGTCGAAAAACCGTAAAACGAGCGAACATATCTTGAAGTGTTTGAACACATATCCAATAATAGGACCACCGAGCGTTTCGTTTCATACGTTTATCAGAGCTCTTGAATGCTCACCTTTTCAAGGTAGCTTCAGATTTGTTGGGCAGCAAGCTGTAAACCATTGGCTTTACCACGCCGTTGACTCTGGCATGCTCCGTGTACAGTTTGTAGAACTGTGCCGGGGTCACTTCAAAGGTCCCGTCCGCGAACCACGTAGTCGCCTGAGCCCGACAGCTCAAGTTGCGCTCGGTAGCAAAGATCAGGATTCTTTCGCCGCCGCCCTCTCCGCTATCGTAGAGGAGAAAGGAGTCTCCTTTGGCGGTGGTCTGCATGCAGGTAAAACAGTCATTATTATCATAATATGTCGCGCACTGTGATTTTGCGCTGCAATACACTTTACTTTGAACTCTGTGGGCATTCGATCGTATATTGGCTCTGCAAGATGATACGCTGTACTCGAAATTCGACCGTTGCCTTTGCTTGCCGATGGTGCGCCGAAGTGTTGGCGGTGCGGGAATCTGCAAAGCAGTGTCGTCACTGACACAGGCAACCGCAGGTATTTGGTGAGGTGCTAGACGGCCTTCCACTGGAATAAAGGACATTAGTGAGCTTGTTTTGGAAATATAAGAGCAGGAACAGATTTTGGTACATACCAGCTTTTTCCTTCATCTGATCACGAACCCAAGCACATTAATCTTGGGGTTGTCAAATGCATGTGTATGGTCTCCTGAATAAGATATTACACGAGTCTTGGCGTGATCGGTGACTAATTTAGTTTTACAAACTTCTCTTCGCCGGCAGGCCCAATACAACGCAGTTTCGTAAACCTTAATGCAAGTGCAGGAATGTCCTTCGTGAAGAAGCATATCGCCACTTTTCTTAGTAGTAACTACCTCCATTTAGAAATCGAGAGTGATATTTTTATAATCGGATGGCAAGTTGGCAACCGGCATAATAAGCCCTGAAACGGGGCACACACAAAAAAAGAAAAAAAAAAAGAATCGCGTTCGGTGGGCTTTTTTCTATTGTAAACTTTATGTTCTCTAAGTTCTTTTGTGAGGAAGGAGACCCCGATAAGGACAACATGCAGGCCAAAATCTGCATGCTGCCTTAACTTGGGGTCATTGGGACATAATTTGTTACCCGTAGTCAGCCTCACTGGCCTTGTACGGATTTAATTAAGTGGCGCCCTTTCGTAACTTTCCTAAAAAAACAAGATAGAAAAAAAACAAAAAAAAAAAACGTCTAACAATCTTGAAGTCATTGTGTGACAAACTGCCAGCGTGACGAATCACCCTATGACCAATGTTCCGCTGTGACGAACGGGCCTGTTACCAGTTGCCCTATGACGAATCGACATGTGACGAATGGGCCGTATCCCGAATATTTGCACAGAAGTATACACTGTTCGCAAAACTATCTAAGGCGCTAAAATTCAAAAGCGCCGTGTTGGATTCGGGAACTCGTGTAGGTTTAGCTCATTGTTGGAACATTCTTATTCGCTCGATGAACTCCACAAAACGTGTAAATATTAGAATGAACTTTCCAGAGAACGATAGTTGTTGTCGGGGTTCCAGGCGACCGGACAGGTCGCAATTATTGGCTGATTAAAAATTTTATTTCATAATCACAATCGTATCATCAAGGGCACGCCATTTCCTCATCACTTCTTCTACGAAAAGAGTTGCTGTATTCGTAGCACACACAGACGGAAACGGTTGAGACTGTGCCCAAATAATATCTTTTTTTGGCAGGTACTGCGCAGCGATTACACACAATGCCTCTAACATAAACATGCTGCTCCACATGTCTATTCACAAGATGCAATACATCGTTCTACCAACTTTGTCGAAATGGGCATGAAAGCGCGTAACCGTCACTTTTTTGAAGTTCTACTTAGAGGTGAAGTGTTTACCGTAAAAAGTCGTTAATTATTTATTTTTTCCGTTCCACTACAAAGCTCGATTCAATTAAATTTTTGTTTTTATATCGTCTCTACAGCGCTTTTACGTCGGTACTTTCGTGTTAGAGGACATCACATAACGTGCGAAAAAAAAAAACAAAAAAAACGGTAGGATCGATGCTGCATAGCCTTTTTTTTTTTTTTGTGGACATCAAGAAAAAAAAAAAAGATAGTAGTTGTCTTCACTTCGCACTGCATGTTTTAGCACGGAAGTTCCTATTTGGTTATGATGTCTTTACTTTCTTAAAAATTGTATACAGTAATTTAAATTACCGAATTACAAAAACATCGAAATTGTATATTTGCTTTTCGTTGGGACGCCATGACGACAACGACACTCGTGTTCCCTCGTGGTTTTCGCCAGCATTTCTACGATGAATTGCCAGGATCGCGAGATGCAACAGCGTGATACTCCGTCTTCTGTGACGTCATTTGTTGCACTTCGGGACCACTTTTGATGTATGGCCAGCATAAGACGCTAAACACACCAGTCGGAGACGCGCTGCAGGCGCCATAGTACAGCTCCTAAAAATAGCTGTCACGTGCTTTGCTCCGCGACTGTGATTCCCTCACAGCAGCTCTGACTGAGGGTTGCCAAATTACGGTGCAACGGAGTATAGACAAAACAGACCGGAAACGAGCTGCCAGCATACGACAGTCAAACTCCAACAAAAAGGATTAGTTTCTTCCCAAGCTGGACGACATTTACCGGGCATCTTTAGAGCTGCGAAGCTCAAAATCACGCGTACTCATAAGATATTTTTTTCTCGCGTGTTTGTGATTTTTATGATGTCCTGCAAGCAAGAAAAGAATATATATGGTGAAGTCACTCCGAGGGGGTACCGATAACTGCGAGCCACGAACATGAAGGATTCGCTAACATCCGTCAGGAGTGTGAACGGTAAATCGTCACGCAAACATATTCTCACAAGCTGCAAATATTTATTTGGCTTAGCAAGTAGAATACTAGTATACTAACGACATGTGATTATTGTACACAAGATACCATTTCTCGGTTCTTCAAAACCATTTCCCTAGTCTGAACGGTCGCGCTACGGGCCGCGGCTAGCCGTGCCCTCGATAGACTACGGAGCTGCGTTGTGTCGTCTGCTACTGTACCGCCAACAGGAGAGCGATAGCTCTGTGTGCTCCACAGATGCGTGTTGCGGTATAACTCTGTACGTCTGTCCTAGAGGAAGACAAAAAGATAGGCTCTGTGACCCCCTCCTAAGCTAACAAAAACAAACAGAAGTATACTCGTTTGGACTGAAAGGTTTACAAAATAGTGACCAGGCATTGGAAAAGCATATGTCACAGAACTTGGTTTATGAAATGGCATCATTGTTTCGAGCAAGAAATCACCTGCTCATTACTGGGACGATGAAATCGTCACTATTTATTGCGTCAGGTATATTTGCGCTCATGAAGAAAAATCTGAACACATCCTTCTCCCAAAGTCCTGTGTCGAATAATAAACACTTTTTTAAACATATATGCACCAATAACTCATTTTTTTCTACACTTGTACATACACGTTAATTAAACGACGTCAAACCGCATTTCTGATTAGATCTTGATGTCTACACCAACTACATTCATATTTTTTAGGGCTTTATTGAACAATAACTTCAACTATAGTTAATGGAACACGATGGCTCGATCTCAACAAAAACCTCAACGTGCGAAGCTTCCACAGACGGTCGCTTGCGAGTATTCTCAATGTGAGACTTCAGAAGCTTTCGCTTGCCATAGGGAGCTTGCTTTCGACTACAGCACTGCACGGGCCCGGAAAGCGCGGAGCGCGCTGCTGTAGGGAGAGGTTGACTTACAAGATTACGTGGTCACGTAAGATGGCGTCATTTCGTGCAGCGTGATCACGTAAGATCACGTCATTTCGTGTAGCGAGATCATGTAAGATGACGTGTTTATGTCACGTGATCACGTAAGATGACGTCAGGTCGTATGAGCTGACGTCACCTTACGACAACGCCAACATTAGTGCCGTCCGGAACCATTGACCTTAGAAACGCGCCTCTTCGCTTGAAGAGCTGATATGCGTTGATTGTTATTTGTTTCTTTTGCCTACTACAGACCATTCAAAAACTCGCCTTCTGGGTGCCACCAACTTCGTCTACTGGGATGTAAAGCGCGTTCGAGCGTGCGCAATACCTCTCTAGGCCGAAAGATTGTACACTGAGTATGCGTTCACAGCTCAATGACTTAGGCATTTTTCGTCAGGATAGATGCTCCCACGAGAAGAGCGTAATGGATATGTGAATAGAATTGGAAATTTGAAATGTTCTTGTCCAATCGCATTTTTCTTTGGTTATCAACGCTTTTTAGCGTCATCACAAGACGTTCAACCCATAATACACTGGTGATTAAAAAATAAGCACCGAAAAACATGCACCGATTTTCGCTCAAAAATAAACACCGGAAAAAACATACCGTAATCATTACCCATGTCACCTTTTTGGGTGATATGTGAATTTCCAGAAGAACAGCGAGTTATCACCCTCCCCTAGGGATACCCTGACTACAGAGCAGGCGACCCGTTTTTCCCCGCGTTAGATTGCGGTGACCACGAACCGTACGGAGGTCACAGGACGTCCGTGAAAAATAAAAAGGAGGTGAACAACGATCTACTCTGTGCACGCTTCATCCCCGATTTCCACGACCCCAAGGCCGAAGGACGTTTGTGTGAAGGATAACAATAAAATAAAACTTTGCGTAAAAAAAAAGCCCGTTTTTAAAAGAGAAAAAAAAGTAGAAACAAGCACAACGCGTTGACGGACCGCGAGGTTGTGGAACACCTCGCGGTCCGCTTGCCACAGGACGGTTGTCTTCTACCCATAGCTCCAAGGTGAATTTGCCACTTGCGAAAACACGGAGACCTACCCAGCGAGAACCAGGAAGGCAAGACACGCACACTGACACCTCGGCGTGCAGAATGAAACAGGATACGGGCGCGGAATACGGCCGCGGAAGAACACCTCGCACAGTGCCGATCCGGCCGATCTCCGAACGGACGATTTCGCATTTCGTGGACAGCGAGCGCCACCGCATGGGAGAGAGAGGTACCTTAAAAACGACGAAAACAAGCACCGACACCTTGGTTCTTTATATTTGCTGTAGTTACGGAACAAATCGACTTACATGAATAATTTGAATATTATTCGATTCCGTAATAAATTTAGAAGACACTAAGCGCAATACCTCTTATGTTTGAATTTATATAATTTTGTAAATTCGCTCCGAACGCAAGAGTGCCGAATTAGCCAATTTTGACCATTTTCATGATTTTTTAAAGAATATAATTAAATTTATGATGAAACATTTGTTGCGCTTAGTGTCTCGATAATGACTCAATGTCTTTAAAGCCGAAATTTTCAAGAAGATCCGCGCAGCCTTTATTATGTGAGAATTTGTTTAATTTGGTGAAAAACCTCATGTATTCTCTATGGGGCTCTGAGGTGCGCCCCCTCTTAAGTTCAACAAATACCGCTAAGTTGTAATCCTTGACGTTGATAACTTGCAAAAGCATCCATTAGTTTGCCCCTCCGCGAAATGGCAGACAGTCGAAAGGAAGAAATGAAACAGCTTTCCCCTCCTCAACTCACAATTAGAACTATCAGCCACGTGATCTGATCCTAATATATACACCGTCAGTGTTTATCATAGTCATACGCAGGGTTGGCGAAGCAGAGAGCGTGGGCTGCTCTTCAGATATAATTTTAGTTGGGCTATAATGCCCGAGCCCCACTAAAGCGACAAACAGAAACAAATGACAGCGGCTAGCCTTAAACCAGAGTATTTCGCGATTTGACAGGCTTTGTAGAATAAAGAAGGCTATGCTCAAACACGAGTATCATGCACACGATGGTACCATTTGCAGGCTTGTAAACACTCGTGCTAACTTCGCGAGCACCGAACAACTCAAAGCCGTATAAAGGTACCATCGCGAACATGCTGCATGTGTCTGAGGCTTGTCGCTTTCGTTTGTTTCTGTTTCTAGCTCTAGTGGGACTCGGGCCCATCATAATCTTTGAGTTGAACACGAGCGTTACCCGAATGTTTGGCGATACTGGTTGTCATGAACCAGAGCATTTGACTCGGGATCATGACAATCGGGTACATCATGGTGTCACGTGACTCTCAGTGCGAAGTTGTGATGTCATGTGACGTCACTGTATCATCAACGTTAATAGATCTAGCGACGTCCTCAATTCGAATCGACTTAACGCGGTGAGTCACGTGACGTCACGGGGTCACGTGATGTGACATTACTTGACAGCATGTCTTGACATCATGACGTCATGTGACATTGTGACACATGGCTAATCATAGTGCCAATAAGAAAGCGCCGCAAAAAACCAGGATTTATTATACATTGCAATTCTGTATATGACGATTTGATCAATACGTAGAGGAATACACGTGCCAATAATAATAAATTTGTAATACTAACAAAAAAAAAATACCGTGAACCGTTTTGAACCGGTTACCGTTATATTTTTTTCCGGTTCAGTTCCAAGATGGTGGCGAAGATTTCGGTTCGGTTCAGTTCCGGTTCGGCTAAAAATAACGGTTCTGTTCCGGTTTTTGGTTCGGTTCGGTTCCGGTTCGACACCCTGGTCGCCACCCAAGGTTAGCCCTTGCCGCCAGAGAAGTTGAAAAAGGAAAGAAGAGAAATGAGAAGAGTGAAAAGGAGGAGAAGACAAGGGTGAAAGTAGAGAGGGGATAGTAGAAGTGGCGACTAGACTGAATCATCCTGGCCGGGCCTTACCAGGACTCCCGTCTATGAGAAGCGGGGGCCGAGGTGGTGTATTGCCTCGCCCGGGGGGGCCCCGAAGGGTCCAAACCTACCCCGGGCTCGGCTCAACCACCAGGATGCCCTTTTCCCCAGACACGGGAAAGCCACGCACAGCCAGACGTGGGCGGGCGAACCCGCATGGCTCGGGGTCCGTGGAGACGCCACTCTCCAAACACCTGTTTTCACAGGTGCCCCCTGCGGGGGAAACCATGGGGTGATGCGGAGCATCGCGGATTGTTATTAACGGTGTTATTAGCGTTTGCACTCAGCGTCGCGTGCCCTTCGCTGCGCAGCATTGTCTTCAGTGGCCGTAGCGTTGCTGTTAGTTCGTGGGGTGGTGCTGACGCTTGCTTGCGCCAAACCACTAACTGACGGGACTGTTGCTTCCATCCAGTGTGTCGAACCGAAAAAAATACGGGTTCGGTTACGGTTAAGGTAAATTTATTTTGTTCCGGTTCAGTTCCGGTTCGATTAATTTGATCCGCAAACTGGTTCCCGAACCGGTTCGGGGCGCTGAACCGGTTTGCGAACCGGTTCGGAAATTATAAATGACAAATTGCAACATCAAAATAAATTACAAACAAAACATCTGAAATCAGCACATACGAAACGGGATACATCGTAGTGTAAGGCTCAGGGATTTCTACCTGGAATGGTTTCTTTATGTGCACTCAAAGGTTACCTCACCGACGTTTACGCATTCGGACTTCATCTAATTGGGTCCGACGCAGTAGCTGTAAAATCCGCGACCTCCTTACAAACCCACTTACAAGTAGAACTCGCTAACTATTTCGCCACCTCGGTGCGTAAGGAATTGAAGGAACAGTGGGGAGAAATTACAGCTTTCTTTATTTGAACTAGACTTCGGTAACTCAAATTAGACCCTTAAAGAAGTTTTCATTAAACAAGATACGGAATATGAAAAACACTTCAGCGAACGCAACGCCAGAAGGACGTAATAGGATAAATTTTAAAATAGAAGAGTTCGCTGTCTCACAAATATGTTAGCTTCTAAGTGCCTATACGAAACCGGATGCTTTATTATCAAACTCCACAGCCTTTTCTTTTCTCATTCCGATGGAAGCAAGCTTCAAGAACTCGCGCGTTCTAGAAACGTGTTATGAAATGAGCACACAGCAGCATTTAGGATTTACGAGATTGTAGGAAAATGAAATCCCGTGACGAGATTTCTTTTTTTTCTTTTGCACAGCCTTCCAATTCTCTTTCTTCCGTGCAAGCCGCGACCAGCGCAATACTGGCTCCTATGTCAAGATTCATGGATGCAGCGTTTGTCAAGATTCATGGATGCAGCGTTTATATTCCCAAGACTGAGTGGAGAAGAAAAATATGTAAGCGAGGTGTGTGTCAGTTGACGGCACTTTAAAAAACAAATGGCATTGATAGCACATTCATCGTCAACAGTGCGTGGCCGAACCGTTTTGACATGAGCCGGTAACCGTTATTTTTTTTCCGGTTCAGTTCCGGTTCGGGTTCATCGCGATAACAATATAACGGTTCGGGTTCAGTTCTGGAAAAAATACCGGTTCGGTTCTGGTTTTCCGTTCCGGTTCGACACCCTGCTTCCATCACACTTCATCGGAAGACCGGAGTGAAGTGGAGTCAACAGCGGTGAACTGAACGCGCACGGCGCTACCGCTGCTTATATTCACACTTGAAGGAGAGGAGACTAGAGGAGGAGTTGAGCAAGCGCACGCGGTGTGAGTAGAAGCGAACGCACGCGAAGTGCATGCAGCTGGTAGAGAGAGCGGAGAGAGTAACGCGCAGCTGTTGGAGAGAGGGAAGGAGGAGAGTTGCGCGTGCGTAGTGCGAGTGCGGAGCGGACTACGAAGCCAACGCCGCGGGACGCAGACCCGAGCAAGCGATGCTCCGCATCTAAAAAATAAATTAAAAAAATAAATGCAAAAAATGTTTTTTCTTTTAGTGTTTTGTTTGAGGTAAGGCAGTCTCGCAAATCCACGTTTGGGAACTGCTTCCGCACGAATTGACAAACGACATAAGATAAGGCCCCGGCGAACCAACTGGGGCCTTAACCTGGACACTTGAGAAAGAGTCGGCGAGAAATCCTGCGGCTGTTATTGGCCAACGTTGCACTTGACTTTGGGACCGTCCAATCACAGCCGCCGGATTTCTCGCCGACTTTTTTGCCGAGTGTCCAGATTAGGGGACCTGGAATGTCTGACTGAGGCACGTGACAACGCACTGTCGATGCACACTCGCTCTGACCTCGCCCGTGGCTCGGTGGCTGCGGAGAGTCAGATGCAGTCGCCGAAGGCTACGAGGAATCGTTCCTGGCCAGTACATATTTACATCCTTAACCCTATAAAAAAGAAAAAGAAGCAAAAAAGCTCGACATAATTTGATCTCACAGGGTAGATTTGGCTTACGCAGAACTTAGTGGACGGCACGCGTGTGACAGTTGCTTCGTTCGATCTACCCGCACCTCCTTCACTGGTGCAGAAACGTGTAAGGGAGCGCACTTCCGGTCGTATCTCGACACATGCCGGAAGTACACCGCCTTGCACTTTTTTGCACCAGTGCGGAAAAATCGAATGAAGCTACTGCAACTTCACGCGGCACCGTGACGACGCCGGTACATTTGGCGTCCCGTCCCACCCATGCACCGAAAGCGGTCTCCAAGTGGCGACGAATGACAACAGAAAAGCCCGCACGTCGTTAGGGCGTACAAGAACCGGAAGGTGTGTCGACGGCGTCGAACTCTCCGTAGGAGTTGGACATCGTGTGACTCAATTCTGCCGCGATGCCTGGTCGTGTTTTCAAGGAAAAAAAAGGCCATAGCGCGGCTGCACTTTTGCGCTTCGAGACAAACCTCAGTGCCCCCCTTTCGGGCTGCAAGCCGACCTGTTGTAGCCCGTGACCACCAACCAGCGGAACGGCGCTGGACGCTGGACGCAGACACCGGGGGTCCCTCGTCGTCCATGGAAGACTCCGGAGATGGTTCCCGTTCCACCTGCCGGGGTCGTTCCCCCGACAACCTCGAGCTGACACTCCTCGGGGTCGCGGAACGGCGACTGGCGCCCCAAGCCGACGCCTCGGGAGCTATGGAATGGAATGGGAACAATGAAACGGGAATAACTCTATGGCAATCGCTTGCGATGCACCGAATCCCCGCCAAATTAAGAGAGCCATACGTGCGGGGAACGCACGTGGGGTCCGCCACGAAACTTTGCAAACGGTGGCCGTCGCCGTGAAAATGGTCCCAAGACTCTGCAACAATTTGAACAAACTAAAGCCTGGTTCACGCGCTTGTGTTTGCTTATGATGAGTACTTGTGATAACTTACGACTCTTGGCGACATCTACGAGGTGGCCGTGGAACTTTCTTGCACTAGAGCAAAGGTTTTGCAGGGATTGCGAGATCAGCAAAAAGGGGTTGTTGACTGTTGGGTGGTCTAGCCTTGCTCCTAAAATAATGCTACAGACTTCTGCCAGGTATCCTTTTCTGATATGGTCACTCTCGAGAGACAGTAGACTGACTTTTGCGCTAAAAAATATTTTGCGATATCAAATGTACATATCTTCAGTGTTGGGAAGCACTTTGACTACATTGTACTTAAAGCACTAGTACTTCAAGTAGGTTCACAAAAACTTGTGCTTGAAGGACATTTTCCGTGTATGTACTTGTACTTTGCTTGGAGTATTTGTTTTTTCATGGTACTTTCCGAGGAGAGCACAACTCTCGACTTCAAATACAATGCTCAAATCTAGAAAAAAAAAAAAAGGTGCTTTGCTGTGTGAAAGTGCGTAATCGTCTTTTGTGACATCATTTGATCATTTCTCTAAGTAATGGCAGCTCGAAGACAGATACAAGTATAAGTGCCTTACAAGTTGATTCTGTTGAATAGTTTGTCAGCGAGAGTAAAATAACTACTGTGTGGCTACTTGACCTCATCCAATCTTCGCCACCACCGCTGAAGATAACTGATGCACCTCTGATTACCCCTGGGGCAATGCATACCAGTTTAAAAATAAGGGAACATAAAGGCACCATGAAAGGTTAACAAGTACTTGTGTTCTACTTGGAATGGACATTTTATTTATATTACAGGGAGTTTCAAAAAACGAGGACCATCTTTTTTGGTCCGGGTAACTAAACTATGCGTCGGAGAAAGCTCAAACTCCCCGAGAACATGATGCTGGCAGTTGGGATAGAATGGGGAAGCTTGAAAGCATGATGATGATTGGGGTTTGATGGCACAAGAGCGAGTGTGGCCATATTGCGCCAAGAAAGTTAATTTAAAAAGCCTAGCATGCAGTTACGTCTAAACTTACTTGTCTACCTATATCAGGTGCAAAAAGCCAATTGCATGTAGGAAACTTAAAACGCGAGCAAATGGTACCAAAGGTTTATCACCAAGCAAAAAATAAGGATGAAATGGAAGGTGGTTTCTGAAAAGTTCAGGAAAATATCTTCGACGCTGATGATCAAGAAATCTACAATTCTAAAGGATGTGAAAGACAGTTAACACTTTCCCACACTTTTCACAGATCTTTACATCTTCACCGCAGAGCAAGTGCAGGTGCGTCAATCGAGAATGACCAATTCTCAAGCGGCACAAAAGGACTTCCGAACGCCGGTCCCTATGGGAGGAACTCTCCCATACTTCTAAGTTGGGCTTAATAATGTGGAGTTTGTTATCGATCTGTGTGTCCCAATCCAGCTGCCATAACTTAATAATTGACTTGTTTAAGGCTGGCTTGAGGTCTTGATGTGGCAGGCCAAAAGACGTTTGTGTAGTTTTTTGCAGAAAGTGCAAGGCGGTCTGCATTCTCGTTACCAGGAATGCCCACATGACTGGGCACCCAGCAGAACTTTATAAGTTGTCCTAGATGGAAAGCTTTGTTTATCTGAAAGCGAACCTGCTGCACAAGAGCATTCTTGCTGTCTGCTAAAGATGAAATAGCTAAGAGAGCACTTTGGGAATCAACAAACAGAACTGCTTTGTTAATGTTATTTTCTAGAATATATTCAACAGCAATCAGGATACCAGACAATTCGGCGGTAAAAATAGTTGCTAGAGGGTTGAGTTGCCCAACTTCACTGAAAACGAGAGAACAAACTGCACAGCCTACGCGTCAATGTTTTTGAGCCATCAGTGTAAAAGTGGAGATATATTTCTGCTCTAGCTCTGCGAACTCCCGCAAGAGAACAGAAGGAGGAACATCCATTTTGCTGTACCTTGAAAGGGACCAATCACATGAGATTGGCACCAAGTCCCAAGGAGCAATCCTATAGGCCTGTCTCAACAAGGCAGGCTCATCAAAGGAAAGGTGCAGCGACCTTGCCATGCTCTCAGCCCGAAGGCTCAAGGGCCGAACAATACTAGGCTTATTCTCAAAAAGGCGCAGTGAAGCATAGGTCTGCACAGCGGAGAATGAAGGGCGGTACGGATCGCTATAAACTTTGTAGGCATAACAGAGACTAAGATATTGTCTGCGTCGTTCAAGCGACATCTGATGCGTTTCAGCATACAGACTCAGCACGGGCGACGTGCGAAAAGCACCTGTGGCTAGATGCAGCCTTAAGTGATGGATTGGGTCTAACATCTTTGAAGCAGATGGTCGTGCTGACGCATATACCGGTGCACTGTAATCCAGCCGGGACCGCACTAGAGAGTTATAAATTCGCAGCAGACATCGTCTGTCAGACCCCCAAGTAGTGTGCGACAGCACCTTAAGAATATTGGAAAATCGTAGGCATTTTTGTTTCAGTTCTTTCAGGTGGGGTAGGAATGTGAGCTTTTTGTCGAATATGAAGCCTAGAAACTTATGCGCCTCCTTTACCGCGATAATAAGGTTATTTAGATGCAGGGTAGGATCCGGTGACAACCCTCGACGCAGCGAAAAAGGAACGCACACGGTTTTGTCGGCGGAGAAACGAAACCCATTTTCGGCTGCCCACTTGCTCATTCTGTTGATTGTCAGTTGCAGTTGACGTTCGCAACTATGCAGATTGCAAGAAACTGAAATTTGCACATCATCCACATACAGAGAATAAGACACTGTCGGTGGTATCACCTTAGGCAGGCTATTTATTTTAACAGCAAAAGGGGTGACACTCAGCACCCCTCCACGAGGGACACCACTTTCTTGAAAAGACACGTCCGATAAGGTGGAGTCCAGACGTACTTGGAAGGTACGTCCCATTAACAAGTTCTGTATACATCGCAACATGTGACGCCGAACACCGTAAACATAGAGGTCCCGTAGGATCCCATAGCGCCAGGTCGTGTCGTACGCCTTTTGCAGATCAAAGAACACAGAAAGACAGAACTGGCGGTGTACGAATGCCTCCCGAATAGAGGTTTCAAGGCAGACTAGGTGGTCAAGGGTGGAACGTCCAGCTCGAAAACCACATTGATTAATGTCAAGCACATTCTCAGTCTCCAGGAAATGAACGAGACGTCGATTAATCATTCTTTCGCAGGCTTTTCCCAAGCAGCTTGTGAGTGCAATGGGACGGTAGCTATAGTTGGTTGAGAAGAATCCTCACCAGGTTTCAGAAGAGCGATTACATGTGCTCTTTTCCAAACCTCGGGGAAAGCAGAGCAGTGCCACAATGAGTTATAAAAGGTCAGCAAACTGCCTAGAGAATCAGGTGACAGGTGTCTCAGCATCTCACAATGAATATTGTCTGGTCCAGGAGCAGATTGTTTCTTTACACTGAGAGACACTTCGAGCTCAGAGAGTGTAAAAGGCGTGTTGTACGGAGCGTCACGAGCCCCAGACAAAATGATTGGTTGTTTCTCTGCTGTCAAACTGAACTTTTTAAATGCTTCACTGCAGTTGCGTAAACTAGAAACGTCTTGAAAATGTTCCCCAAGAACATTCGCTTCATCTTTCAGGGACGTTGAAGATGATGCAGGGAAAAGTGGAATTTTGAAGGGTAAGTAGTCACCCCTAACCTTTCTAAGCCGATCCCACGCTTCTTTTGCAGGTACAAAGCTACTTAAGGACGTCAAATACTTCCTCCAGGAGCTTCCCTCCGCCTGGCGTCTTGTCCAGCGAGCTTTAGCTCTTCTTTTCTTAAACTCAGGTAAGTTCCTAGAAGTTGGATATCTACGAAAGACGCACCAAGCTTTGTTCTGGGACTTTCGTGTTGTTTTACAATCATCATTCCACCAAGGCTTGCATCTTTTAGGAAGACGACCAGACGTTTGAGGAATACTCCGTGTGGCAGCGCCTATTATAACCTCTGTGACATACAGTGTTCCTTCGTCTGGGTTCATGTTCGAGATTATCGAAGAATCGATTAGTGCCTCCAATTGAAAGATGGACCGATCTGCCTTGTCTAGCTTCCACCGAGGCATTTGCGTTAAAAGAGTCGGAAGAGAGACAGCACTCCCTAAAACGATAGGGAAGTGATCGCTACCAAGAAGGTTACTAAAAACCTTCCATGAAAAGCATGGAAGTAATGAAGGTGAAGTAATAGAAATGTGAATAGATGTAAATGAGTTGTGAGCAGAACTAAAAAAAGTAGGTTCTTTCCCGTTAAAAATACACAAGTTAGATGATAATAAAAACCGCTCAATTACTCGGCCTCGAGAATCAAGGCGAGTACTGCCCCACATAGAGTGATGAGCATTAAAATCTCCTAACATTAGGAAGGGTTGAGGTTGCCCTACAAGCCCTTGGAGTTTGTGAAGTTGCAATGGAACGTTTGGTGGCAAATAAATGGACACCATTGCTATGAGGCGGTCTAAAAGAAGGCGTACCGCTACAGCTTCCAGCGGTGTGCAAAGAGGAACCTCCGAGGAGGCAACCCCACTCTGCACGACCACTGCTACCCCACCAGAACTGGTATTTGAACGGTCTTTGCGGAACACTTGATGATGTCGCAAAATTTGTGCATGATGTGTTTGAAGATGAGCTTCTTGTAAAGAAAGGGCAATTGGCCGAAGCTCATCCATAAAATAATTAACATCATCGATGTTGGGTAAGAGACCTCGACAGTTCCATTGCATAAAATGCAAGTTTCTCAATTAAGTAAAAAAGTACACAAATAAATTAATAAAAAGGGAAGAAAAAGAAAAGGAAAATTAATGCTCGCGATTAAAGAGGTAAATCGGTATAATCTATTTGGGAGCAGTCACAGGCTTCTTCCCTTTCGATTTACGGTTTGAAGTTTGCCACTCCATGTCTTCATGGTCAGACGCAGGAGTAGCCTGGTCCATCGCCCCTACCTCCTCGGACGAGACTTTTCCTAGAGTTTTGGGTAGGTCCGCAGCGCGGGGTGGAAAACCCCGTCTACGACCACCTCCCACTGAAGAGGCAGGGGAGATACTGGGCGTGATATTGCCCGAGTCCCTCTGCTCCTGCCCCTGAGATCCTGAAGGCGCAGCCCGATGCTGCCCTTTGGATGAGGAGGACCTCTCCAGCGAGTTTTGGCGAGAGTGTCGCTCCTCACTGGAGGAAGTCCTCAAACCACGGACAGGCATTGCCTGCCCATCCTGACTCCGGGAGTCAGCTGGTGTGCTTCCCCCCGAAGCTGGAGGTTTCTTCGGTGAGGAAGCCCTCTGCTGAGAGGAGCGAGGGGCTCGCTCGCTCTCTTCCAAGGACGACCTGCGAGGTGTGAGCAATGGAGTCACCTCCATTGCCTCAATGGCACCCGAGTCTTTGGAATGACCGGGTGCCTCTGCTGCCTTGGCAGCCGAGAGGGAATGCCCAGGAAGAGAAAGTTTCAACCTGGGCGTGGAGGACTGGAGCGGTTTCCCAGGGTTCCCAAGGGACACCTGGGTTGCCAGTGATACCTTGGACGGCGCAGGTCCCCTGCTGGACACCGCCTCGGCAAAAGAGCCCCTCTGGAAAGCGGAAAGGCGACGCTTTGCATCTTGGTAGGTTATGTTCTCTTTAACCTTAAGTGCAAGGATCTCTTTTTCCTTTTTGAAAAGCTCACATGATCTGGAGTAGGCAGGATGGTTGCCACTGCAATTGGCACATTTGTTTTCAGCTTTACCAGCCATCAGCGGTATGGTCCCTGCCACCACACCTGGCGCATGTCTCACGACCGCGGCAAGTGCACGATCCGTGACCGTACCGCCGGCACCGAAAGCAGCGGAGTGGGTTTGGGACGTAAGGTCGCACCTTGCAGTTAATGTAGCCTGCCTTTATAGATGGAGGCAAAGTGTGCCTCCCGAAGGTCAAAACGACGTGTTTAGTGGGTCGTTCCTCACCATCTCGACGGATTGTGATGCGCTTTGCAGCAACAACTCCTTGGGATTGCAGACCTTCTACAATTTCTTCCTGGGTACTGTCCATCAAATCGTCTTCCGAGATCACACCGCGGATGGTGTTCAGTGTTCGATGAGCTGACACTGTCACTTTGAAGTCTTGGATCATTTGGAGATTTGCCAAAGCACTAGCTTGGTATTTCTCGTAAACCTCCACAAGAAGGTGACCCGAGAAGAGCTTTTTGGCTTCATACTTTGCTCCTAGCGTGCCTCGAAGCACTTTGGCAACAAGGAACGGAGACAGTTTTGAAAGTGGTTTGGATGCGTCGTCGGAGTGAAGAACAAAAAATCTTGTAAAATGGTCGTTTACATTGTCCTTGGAAAGAAATGTTGGTAGAGCTTCGGTGCGGCTCCTTTTCAGGGCCCGATCGTTGGGTTTAGTTTAAGAACCCATATAGATGGGAAAGGAAGTTCAGTGCCCGGGTGCACTGCCCACCACAGAGCCCAACGAGGGGGTAGGTAATGTGCCATAACAAGAAAGGCTTGGCTGACACAATTACACTACCAGTGCTGCCCGGGCACTATAACCGAGTGTGGATGCAGGGAGAGGACCTGTTTCCACTCAAGGTTAGCCCTTGCCGCCTAAGAAAGTGAAAAAGGAAGGAAGAGAGTGTAGAAGAAAAGAGAAAGAGGTGGAAGGAAAAGTGAAAGAAGGAAGAAGAGGGTAGAAGAGGCGACTGACTGAATCATCCTGGTCGGGCCAAGCCAGGACACCTGTCTACGAGAAGCAGGGGTCGAAGCGGTGTATTGCCTCGACCGGGGGGCCTCGAAAGGTCCAAACATACCCCGGGCTCAGCTCCACCACCAGGGTCCCCTTTTCCCCGGACACGGGTACGCCACGCACAGCCAGACGTGGGTGGGCGAACCCACATGGCTCGGGGTTCGTAGTGACGCCTTTCACCAAGCACCTACAAAAGTAGGTGCCCCCTGCGTGCGGGTATGGTGGCCCACGTGGCTGGGGTCCATGGTGACGCTACTCACCAAGCACGTAGCACCCAAGGTGCAGGCGCCCCCTGCGGGGCTCGGGGTCCGTGGAGACGCCACTCTCCAAACACCTGCTTTCACAGGTGCCCCCTGCGGGGGCTTGAAAGCATGACGTTACCTCCATCAAAACATAATTGAGAAACAAAATTTCTCCGAGCCGACGTCTACCTAAGCATAATGTTGTTAGAACAAGAAATGACACTCATGTAGCATCTATTTTAGCGGAAAAAAAATAAAAAAAAACTTCTCAGCAAGAAAGAGGATATTGTTTTCTTTCTTGCTGACAAGTTTTTTTCACTAAAATTGATACTACAGGTGCCCAGTGTCATTTCTTTTTTTGACAATATTAAGCTTACCTGGACTTTGGCTCGTAGAGAAATTTTTTTTAAATAGCCTTTTGATCCAGGCAATGTCACGTTGTCAAACTTTTGCATTCTATCCCAAAAACCACCGTCACATTGTCACGAAGTTTGAGCTTTGTGCGATGCTTAGTTTATTTACCCAAGCTGAAAAACGTGGTTCTTGTTTCTAGGGAACTCCCGGTACTTTATTTCAAGCATGTTGTGCTTGGTGTACTCCCTGCTTTACTTTAAGTACGTAACATCCAATTTACTTTTGTACGTAAAGTACTTTTTAGATGTACTTTACCGAACACTGATTATCTATTAGAAATGGCCACATATAATGGAGTCAAAACTTTTCAAAGCGAGCGTAGAACGAACGTCGTCGTCAGAGCCATGATGTTGAGAGTTCGGGCATTAATTGGTAAGAATAGGGCGAAAATGAAAGCACGTCATTGGCCGAAATCGGTTCCATGGCCTTGGACACGTTGATTGACAGCATTTGTGACCAAACAACAGTCACGAATATTCCCCTAGCGGAGGCAATGAGCTTAACCTATATCCTTCAATCACAATTTCTGGGTAAGGATATGTTCGAGTATTTCATTCCAGCATGCTAGAGTTGAAGTTTGCGACTCTTCACAATCGTCGCGGCGACGTTCAGAATGCACCTCATCTTTCTTTTGGTTGCAGACACAGCCGCGGCCAGTGGACGGGGAAGATTGTAGACACGGCTTCGTGGCAGTTTGGACCCCAACCCCGAAAGCGCACCCCACATTCGCAGTTACGCCTCGTGTTTCAGGAAACTTTTCTCGTCCATGTCACCTTTTCTGGCTCATTTCACGGCACTGAGCATCCTGAAACTTCCTATTTCCATCAATCTCTTACCATTGGTTCATTCATGCGCTTTCAGCATCATCCGGACTAACAAATACCTGTGCCACAATACGCATCTCCTTCAAGGTTAACTCCGGTTCTTTTTACTTCGCAGAATCATCACGGGGCACCGCTTTTGCCGCTCTGCCCTGGTTTACCGTCAGCTCCTCCCAGTGACCAAACTCTCTCTATGTACAGCCCTGCTCGTCATAAGAGATCACAAGAACTCATTCTTAAGCAAATGCAAGTGTGCAGACCAGCCTTAAAGAGCCACTAAAGTGGATTTCGAGACTGTCGTTTAATGCTGCGAAACCAACACATGCGCACTATGGGCATGTTCAAAACCCAAAATTGTCATCGTGCGCAACAATTCTTTGTTCACCATTAAAAGAGCAACCAAATGTCCCGACATGCCCCTCTTACGAGACATCTTGGAAAAGGGGCGCGCCGCAATGCCCGTTTGCGTTTAAAAAAAAAAAAGGAGGCCACGCACGGCTGTACTTTTGTGTTTTCTGACAAACCTTAGTGTCCCCCTTTTGGGCTACAAGCCGACCCGTCCTAACCCGCGACGACCCACCTGCGGAACGGCGCTGGACGCTGGATGCAGACACTGTGGGCCCCTCATCGTCCCAGGAAGACTGCGGAGACTGTTCCCGCCCCGCCTGCCGAGGTCGTTCCGCCGGCGACTTTGCGCCGAAACTTCTCGGGGTCGAGGGACGGCGACCGACGCCCGAAGTCGACGCCTCGGGAACGCCTGCCCTCTTTGAAGATTCTGAGATCTCGCGCTTTGCGTGGACGGAACGCGCCTCGGACGACCTTGCGGCAGAGCCCTTCGGAGTTGCGGGCTTGTGGCTGCTCGGCGTGCTCCTGCGGAAACGGGGATCGAAGACGATGGTTGGGACTTGCACGCGGTGCGTCGACCATAAATGGTCATCGCTCCGGTTCGGGGAATTTTAGGGTAAAGTTGGTTTACACAGAACACATTCCCGTGGCATTCTTTGTAACTTGTAACAAACTTTGCAGTTATTCAAAAAAAATTTTTTTTTCGCCAGTTTGATATTTTAAGTTCCAGGGAATGAAGCCAGCCGTCGGATTGCCAACACAACAAGCTTTTTATCTATACTCCATCTGACTAAAACCGTGCAGTACAGCCAAGGCTACAGAGAAGAGAGTATCCTTACCTGTTGAAGAGGAGGGAAAGGAGGAAAGGGGGAATCCCAGCCCTTCTCTACCATTCCTCCTTTCCCTCCTCTTGAGCAGTTTGGCATACACTCTTCCTTTTAGCTTTGGCTGTACTGCACGGTTTTAGTGAGACTGAGTATAGGGCTCCTCAAAATGTTAGGCGCTGGAGAAAATCGGCCACCTACCGTAAGTCCTGGTTTTACTCTTTTCATTCACGTTCAGTTCATTAAAAAGCATGGCTACAGGGCCCAGGTGTGCACCATATATCGCCACACCACCGTCTACACAATGAAGTCCATCTGCTGTAGTCACCGGAGGTGAATAGACAGGCGCTTGAACGCAGCGTCTGAAGTTGGCTACAGCTGCGCCATTTTCCGAATGCCGCCTGCTACCAACGCGGCAATGCTAGCTTGGGCTTCAAGCTAGGCGGAGAAACATACCGTGTGGTGTGCAGGGTCCGATCCTGCATCGAGCCTCGTCGAAACCGCCAAGAGTTCGCTAGGCAACCGCTTTACGCAGTCGGCATCGATCTCCGCACCAACGCATCCAACTTTGGCCAGTGTTTCGGCCTTCACGTTAGAAGACAACATGTGGAAGATGGCGTCTCCCATTGCTGGCTTCAGACGCTGCATTCGCGCATTCTTCCATAATGAAGACACCGCGTTGCCACGGTGACAGAGTAGGACTTTATTGTGCGGAAGGAGATAGCAGGGTGGCTAGATTGGACGCATACTTCGGCTCTTTTGCTGTGCTTTTCGGTGGATGGAACATGATCACAAAAAAATTAGTTGTTTGTTCATGTTCACAAATCGTTTGAAACATTTACAAATACTTAGAGTGCAGCTCTTGAGGAAGAGGAGGGGAGGGTATGCCCCTGCTCCTCCTTCCGCTAAATTTCTTAATGGGTCACTTGACACAAAGTCATGTGACGTCATTTTCACCACTAGATTAATAATAACGTTTTCGAAGCTTTTATTCCAGTAACACGTTATTGACAGGGAACTAGCTCTGCCATTGAAGCTATCTGTGTTGTGTTGCCGGCCCGAAATTCGCTCAGCCAGCGATCAGGGCAACACACGTTGTCCTACACAAGTTGCGGCTGTTTTTGTTGCCGAAAGCTGTCATACCGAGGCAACATTTTCTGTGCCCCCCATGCTGTCCTGCTGTTGCCACGATGTGACAGGTTTGTCAGACAACACGGAGAGCGAGCAACAAGTTGCCCAATTGTTGGGGGTTAAAGGAGCGATGCAAAGATTTTTGTATTTTGCGCAAATACCGCTTAGAACGGATCCCTGGCGTCAATAACCTGTGAAATACCCGTTCGTTTTTCACCACACGCAATCGAAAAAAAATAAAGAAAATTTAGCAGAGTTCACCCCCTTAACTCGGAGCCAGAACAAGCGGCCACGTGATCTGGAGCCGATTATATGCCGCCAATGTTGATCATAGCCATGCGCTGGGGCGCTGAGGCACAGAACACGCGCTGCGTTCCAGACATTGTTATGGTTCGGCTGTTGTCGTCATTGCAGCGATTGGACACAGGACACCACCCGAATGCTTCTCGAGCTATAGATTATCACGAGCCCAAATCGAGTGCCCGCGCAATGCTCGGGTTTAATCTATGAGCCGCGTTCAAATATCGTCACTGGGCGCTATTGCTACCGCCGAGCTACGTCATCAGGTTTTGCGAAGGAGAGATTGAATGAAAACGCTCGGTTTTGTCCTCGAAATTACCGCGCAACAAAGGAGTTTCTTGGTCAGTGGCGTTGCGTGCGAGTATCCTTGAGTCCCACTAGTGCCAGTAAGCTCGTGTACAGTGAAAAACATTCCAACTAAATATCATTGCACCGCCCCTTTAAGATATTCGCGTAGATTGGGGCAATTCGCGTATATATTCATGGGCAATCTAGAATCTAATTTTCTTTCAAGCTGCCCCCTCCAACCAATGTTTTATAAGAGATACATGGATGATATATTTACAATCTGGCCACACAAAGAGGACACGCTGCTTAGCTTCATCGAAGTTTTTAATTTCGTGGACCCTTCTAATTAGTTTTTCTCAAATAATCCAAAACCGAAGTTAATTTTCTAGACGTCAGGGTAATAGTTGAGGGCACAAGAAGGGAAGGAGCTCCCCTCTTAGCAGGATCCTCTTTTGTGCCTCCCGGATTTGCACCAACGTCGCTATTTTCCTCCCAAAATTAACCCGTTACTCAAAGTTCTTACGAAAGCAGCTTCCCTCTCCTCCTCTTACATGGTGGTCAAAACTATGCGATGTGACGTCAGTGCAAGCCATGCATAACTTATAGTCAAACACACAGGTTCAAAAGCGTGCGTTCAAACCATGGTTCAAACAACGACTGCTCCAACGCTAAACAACTACGAGAAGTATTAACGGCACAGAAGTACCTTTAACCTGAACGATGTTCCGAGAGCAAGAAAAATCATTCTGTACGTATCGCAGCGGGTTGCGGAGAGCATTGAGAGACGGCTAAACTCGCCTACGAAAACTCCGAATTCTCCCGGGTCCCGGCAGAGTAGACACTGCCTATGTTTTATGTCTGCACCCACCTCCGTAGAGTACGCAAGCTGCGTTCCGCCACGAGGGGGGCTTACCAGAAAGATACTTGTTTGGGCTGTGAAGGCCGTCGCGAAGAGTATTCTGCTTCCCAGCTTGCCTGAGAGAGCAACGACGGACTGTCTTGCTCCTCGTACCGCCATCGCTTCGGAGGGTGGGCCTCTCGCGGAGGGGGAAAGATGTTGTATTCATACGACTCCGGCTCCCGTCGCCTCCGGGCGTCTCCCAGTTCGCTGTCCAGCAGCCGGTCACCCGGTTGGTACCGGCGTGAAGCCACCAAACTCCTCGGGTTCGAGCGAAGGCGACCGACGCCCAAAGTCAACGCCTCGGGAAGGTCTGCCCTCTTTGAGGATTCTGAGGGCTCGCGCTCTGCGTGGACGGAACGCGCCTCGGACGACCTTGCGGCAGAGCCCCTCGGAGTTGCGGGCTTACGGCTGCTCGGCGTGCTCCTGCGGAAACAGGGATCGAAGAGGATGGTTGGGACTTGCACGCGGTGCGTCGAACACAAATGGTGATCGCTCCGGTTTGGAGAATCTTGGGGTAAAGTTGGTTTACGCAGAACACATTCCCGTGGCATTCTTTGTAACTTGTAACAAATTTTGCAGTTATTAAAAAAAAAATTTTTTTCGCCAGTTTGATATTTTAAGTTCCAGGGAATGAAGCCAGCCGCCGGATGGCCAACACAACAAGCTTTTTATCTCTACTCCATCTGACTAAACCGTGCAGTACAGCCAAGGCCACAGAGAAGAGAGTATCCTTACCTGCTGAAGAGGAGGGAAAGGAGGAAAGGGATAATCCCAGCCCTTCTCTACCGTTCCTCCTTTCCCTCCTCTTGAACAGGTAGGCATATGCTCTTCCTTTTAGCCTTGGCTGTACTGAACGGCTTTAGTGAGACTGAGTATAGGGCTCGTCAAAATGTTAGGCGCTGGAGAAAATCGGCCATCTACCGCAAGTCCTAATTTTACTCTTTTCATTCACGTTCAGTCCATTGAAGAGCATGGCTAGAGGGCCCAAGTATGCACCATATATCGCCACACCACCGTCTACACAATGAAGTCCATCTGCTGTAGTCACCGGACGTCAATAGACGGGCGCTTGAACGCAGCGTCTCAAGTTGGCTACAGCTGCGCCATTTTCCGAATGCCGCCTGCTACCAATGCGGCAATCCTAGCTTGGGCTTCAAGCTAGGCGGACAAACATACCGTGTGGTGTGCAGAGTCCGATCCTGCATCGAGCCTCGTCGAAACCGCCAAGAGTTCGATAGGCAACCGCTTTACGCAGTCGGCATCGATCTCCGCACCAACGCATCCAACTTTGGCCAGTGTTTCGGCCTTCACGTTAGAAGACAACATGTGGAAGATGGCGTCTCCCATTGCTGGCTTCAGACGCTGCATTCGCGCATTCTTCCATAATGAAGACACCGCGTTGCCACGGTGACAGAGTAGGACTTTATTGTGCGGTAGGAGATAGCAGAGTGGCTAGATTGGACGCATACTTCGGCTCTTTTGCTGTGCTTTTCGGTGGATGGAACATGAACACAAAAAAATTAGTTGTTTCTTCATGTTCACAAATCGTTTAAGACGTTTACAAATCTTAGAGTGCAGCTCTTGAGGAGGAGGAGGGGAGGGTATGCCCCTGCTCCTCCTCCCGCTAAATTTGTTAATGGGTCACTTGACACAAATTCATGTGACATCATTTTCGCCGCTAGAATAATACTAACGTTTTCGAAGCCTTTATTCGAGTAAGACGTTAATACAGGAAACTAGCTCTGCCATTGAAGCTATCTGTGTTGTCGTGTTACCGGCCCGAAATTTGCTCAGCCAGCGATCACGGCAACACACGTTGTCCAACACAAGTTGCGGCTGTTTTTGTTGCCAAAAGCTGTCATACCGAGGCAACATTTTCTCTGCCGCCCATGTTGACCTGCTGTTGCCGCAATGTGACAGGTTTGTCAGACAACACGGAGAGCGAGCAACAAGTTGCCCAATTGTTGGGGGTTAAGGTATTCGCGTAGTTTGGGGCCATTCGCGAATATCTTCATGGGCAATCTAGAATCTAATTTTCTTTCAAGCTGCCCCCTCCAACCAATGTTTTATAAGAGATATATGGATGATATATTTACAATCTGGCCACACAAAGAGGACACGCTGCTTAGCTTCACCGAAGTTTTTATATTTCGTGGACCCTTCTATTTATTTTTTCTCAATTATTCCAAAACCGAAGTTAATTTTCTAGACGTCAGGGTAATAGTTGAGGGCACAAGAAGGGAAGAAGGAGCCCCCCCTTAGCAGGATCCTCTTTTGTGCGTCCCGGATTTGCACCGACGTCGCTATTTTCCTCCCAAAATTAACCCGTTACTCAAAGTTCTTACGAAAGCAGCTTCCCTCTCCTGCTCTTACACGGTGGTCAAAAGTATGCGATGTGATGTCTCTGCAAGCCATGCATAACTTATAGTCAGGCACACAGGTTCAAAAGCGTGCGTTCAAACCACGGTTCAAACGACGACTGCTCCAACGCTAACCAACTACGAGAAGTATTAAGAGAACAAAAGTACCCTGAACCAATTATAGACGATGTTCCGAGAGCAAGAAAAATCATTTTCCAAGTATCGCAGCGGGTTGCGGAGAGCGTTGAGAGACGGCTAAACTCGCCTACGAAAACTCCGAATAGACGATTTGCAATTTTCCCAAGCGCCCCGGCCCGCGCGCGAGGAATTGTGGGAGAGATTGTCTCTCGCCTAGCCGCTCTGCCCCGAGATCGCATTGCCTTGTCGTGTCGCTTGTCTCCTGTTTTTTTTTTTTTTTTTTATTTCATTACCTATTTTTATCTATTCCAGTGTATTTTTTATTGCTTCCAAGTTTTTCTATTTTCTGCGCGTGATATTTCTTGCATACATATAGTATTTGTGTTTTTATTTTGTCTTATTTCGACGGGAAGGCCGACGGACAACACACCGGGTGAGTACTACCGTTGCTACCGATTCCTATCGCGCTGTTAGCTGTTCATTTTGTTTCATTTGACTCGCGTGCAGACGATAGGAGCGTTTATGAACACCCGTGCACATGTCATAGGGCAGAGCTCGGAATAAACAATCGCGACGTGAGAGCCGAGTGCGCTGTGATTTGGCTGCCCGCGCTCGCTGCGTTGACTCGCACTGTAGCGCGAGCATTCGAGTGCCGCTTACATGACTAAGATACAACCCGCCGCTTTGCCGTCGCGATGCCTGCAAACTCGCAACACCGTTCGTCATATCCAACACTGCGGCGCCTGACAACTGCACGCAGTTGTCTTCAAGCAAGCACTTCGCAGGACGCTGTCTTTTGGAAAGCGGTGCCAGGAAACATGCTGTGCACTGGCAATACTGTTTGCACAGCCTGGCACACAGCAAACTGTAAGATGCGGGCATGTTTCTGCTGAAGGTGAACCAACGAAATAAAATTATCGAAGGAACTACGAGCTTCAAGATGACTGCCTGGGTGACAGCACATCTTTGCACTTGAAAAAGGGTGTTTGCAACTGACAACCGCTTAGCAGATAGATTAAGAAGGCATGACCTAGACGCATCCAAGCCGCGACACTGAGCCATCGGCGTTCGCGAAGGGATCGTGCCGCAGCGTTGCATATGCCTCAGCTTCGCAAACATTCGGACAAATGGTTCGTGGCGACAAGGCGGCGTGCTGCGTCTTGGACCGTGGTATGCTTTAGCTGCGGCATCATAACAACAACAAACAGCGTGGGTGTTTGCCGAACTGAGGTGAGGATACCTTTCGCCGTATTTTATTGCTAATAATATCTAAAAAAAATGATTGGTTTCATATCAGATCGCGTTGAACCATTGAACACTGAGACCGAGAACCGGCAGGGTAAACATGCTCAGAGTTATGTGACTGTGTCGCCCGTACTGTTTTCATCAATCTCGGACTGGTTGAATTTCTGAGCTGCACCCGTCGTGGTTGTGATCTCCTGGCTGTACGCACGTAGTGCGCGAACTTTCCAATTCAGTAGCATGTTGAAATTCAGTGGCAGCGCAGTAATTGACTTTTACTAGATTTTTGCGTCGTCACGGGCTCTATTTGTGCCTTTACGAGTGCGAGCCTAGACTTACGTCTCTTTCGCCGTTTGCGTTCTTCAGTTTTGATGTTCTTTTCAAAGATTTATTAAGCCTAAACCTAAAAGTCAATCACCTCTGCCTCGTCAGGGCACCCCGTGGCGCTGCCGCTCTACCGGCCGTTCCTGGATGTCTCCTGCTGCCAAATAGCAGCCGGATCGTCGAACCATACCCATCGTCATCCCAGGTCACTACATTTTGGTGCGTCAGCTACCACTATATTTCGGCGCGTCAGCTATCGCTATATTTTGGTGCGTCGGCCGAGCCTGTCGGACCATTCTGTTTTATTGACTGTTTACTCACTTTTCTGGGCACAAAAAGAGCCCCCGCGGTTTTTCATAACATTCTCGCGCTCGTGCTCGAGCAGCTTTTTCTTTTTTTTACGGCAGTATATAAGTTTCCGAGGTCCTTTGCAGTGTTCCAACACTTGTGCTTCTTCAGTTCTTTCGGGATAGTAAATAAGCCCCTGATGTTCTTCACAGTGTTCCAACGCTCGTGATCATTCAGTTTACCAGTCTGCCCTGCAAGACGTGCCCTTTCAAACCTTCTGATCTGTTCCCCTTGCCCAGTCGCTCTGCTGTACCCTGTTTTGGACTTTATAAACTTTCATTGCACTGAGACATGCTGCCCTATACTCCATTCACCCCTAAGCTGAGACAGCCATATATGGAGAAAGTTTGGCCGTTCGTTGGGAAGTATAGGAGACAAATGAGGAAGTGCCATTGGCCGAAAACGGGCTGGGCGTGATCCGGGGCGTCTTCACAAATTCGCATGTGGCCAATCAGAAGCCGGAAATAATACCCTGGCAGTGGTTGCTAGAAACAAACTTAATAAATGCGTAGGAGTAACTCTCGGTGACTGAAAATGTGGTGCATGTGATGTTTCAATCACGGTCATCCAAAGTTATGGTGGAAAAGTGAGACCGACGGAACGATCGACATAATCCGTGCAGCGTGGGCCGGAAATCTGCCGTCTGAGCGGTCACACTCTGCCCGAGCAAAACAGAGTTGAGCAGCACATTTGTTTCTTGCATCTTTCTGCATGATCATGATCGTAACATCCTGTGCACCCTATTTTCAACCATGAAGGGTCACTACACTTTACACTTACCTGCTTATTAAAACCATATACCAACATATACCTATGATTAAAACAGCTTCTCGCTACTACCGCTAGGTATTCTTTTAGGCTTCGGGTTGGCCAAGAGAGAATGTCAAGCCCACTTCCAGCTTCTGGTGCACACCCCAGGCTCTGCCCGCTCCTCCCATTAACCAAACACTCTCTATACACGGCTCTGAGCTGAGACAGGAGTGGGAACTACTTGCCCGCCGAACCAATCAGCCGCCTCCCTTTCATCACCTGACCCAGTCCTCGGTGTGTGGGTATGAGCGAGAGTGTCATCACGTGGTGAAAGCCGGATGTATGACTGGTCCATCGAGGACGTAGCTTTCACCGCAGTCTCAGCTTAGGGATGAACGGAACATAGCGCGCAAGATGGCCACCCAGCTCCGGCCTCCCAAGAAGTTGGTGTTTACAAGATGGCCACTGTCTTCATTGGCCTCCTCGCTCGAAACCCTATGCCGAAGAACCACCGTGCACCAGCATGCGACACGAAGCTTCATCGACGACTGCCCATACGCGAAGGAGCTCCTCCGTTCAAGACGGGTGCTTTTGGTGAATAGCAGTGCTGTGAAATTGTTTCTCTTTCCGTTGTTCTTCTAAGAAAACGTTTTTATCATAAATGCCTGTGACCTCAACAGCAGCCGTTAAGCCGACATTTTCCTCTGACTGCAACTATCTCAAATATGACAAACTTTCCTCAGATATAAAGTTTTTTCCAATATCATTTCTCATTGACTACTTGAGTGTATTGAAAGATAAGTGCCGTGTTCTGGGTATTTTTAATTTTGTAGTCTCGCTATAGCTACTGTCAAAAAAAATATTAAGAATGGGTGAGCAGTAGTTTTTCGTTCTCCTTTAATGGGGAACGGAAGCAAAATTTTAGGGCCTATTCGTTTGTGTAGACATGGTCTGCTTCATGACAGCAGCTCACAAACAGCAGTCTTTCGTCTGTAAATGCAAGAAAAGCAATTTTAAAACAAATAAAACAAATTCCTAATGCCACCTAATAGTTGAGGCCTGAGCTTTGTTGGAATGTCTCACGTCACGGACCCATCAGGAGCTATGCCACGGTGTGGCGGGTCCGATGGAGGCGTGCGGGAGCGAGCGGCGCTTGGCGCATTTCCCAGGTCTAGTACACGGTACTTCGGGCATTTCCACTTGGCAGTATTGTAACGCGCTGACGATGAAGCTGGCACCACCTAGAGAGGACGATTGTAATTACACCTTGGCCTCGTATGGGCCCGCGACGTTGCGAGCGTGACGTCACGGGCAAATATCCCGAGATGTGTCGTGCCAACTCGACGGCTTATTTTGAAGCGCTCGCCAGAATCTGTCGGTTGGAACAAAAAATATAGCCATCTGCTGAAAACACAAGCATGTGATTATCATTTACGGATATCATGGATATTTCACTCATTCCGAAGTGTTCCAGGGATATTCCAAGTTTTGATTCTGTGCCCCCTTAATGTCTTTCTTGTTTTAAAAAACATATAAGGAAAGGAGAATATAGTCGTGGTTGGTGTGTTGGCGCGTGAGTTGTCATAGGTGCAGTACGTACGTACTTGAGGAGAGTTGGTGAATAAGCATTTTTTTAGCGCATCTAGCGGTTACTACTACACCTCCTAGGTGGCGCAAGCTGCTGCCTGATTCAATAAGCTAAGTGTTGTGCAGTCCTGTAGCTATTGATTACAAACAACTGGCATACGGTCCAGCCGTCCAGGCTCTGCGATCCACTGGGCTCCCTACGTGCCTCTCAGATTAAAAACAATCGTAATAATTGACCTTTTTAAAAGATTGCTGGGCGCATGCGCCAACTCTGAGAGAGGAAAGAGAAATGCGCCATTTTTGGTGGCTCCCTCGCCCGCTCAGACAGTGCAGGTTATGCTTGACTCCTCCGCTATTCTCGCGGCTTGGCTTCATAGTCGTCATGCCTCACCATCGCGCAGCAGAAAGTTCTTGTAGCTTTTGGCGGGTGGTCCACGAAAGCACCCAATTTCAAACACCCCGCCCTTTTTTCCCTGCTTTCAAAAGCCTATGACGAGAGGCCCCCGTGTCAGGTGGCTGGATCATCAATGTGACAGCGATACATTCTGCTTTTAACTCAAATACAGAAACGTGAACACGTTGATATACCTGAAATTGGGGTAGGAAAAGGAAAAGGCAAAAGGACACAGAAAAAGAACAGGCAACGTCTCTTGAGACGTTGCCAGTTTTTCCTTTGCGTTTTCCTTTTCCTACCTCAGTCTCAGGTTTAATAATTAAAAATGAGAATGTTGGTGAATAGATACAAATACATGAAAGGATAAAACATCAAGGACGGGGACGGATACAGGACTTCTTGATAGAAGTACTCTTTCCGTCCCGGTCCTCGATGTTCCATCAAGCTTTCATGTATTCATATATCAAGTTTTCCATCATGTTAAACTTACACCAGCTCGCCTGCACTTTGACCATTTTTTGTTAATAGTAAACGCGCAAACGAGGTTGTGCGACGTACTCATGCCGTACCCGGTACTCAATTAAAAAATAACATAAAGCTTTCCGTTTTTCAGGCGTGCGCTATACACATTCACGTCTTGCCAAGTTAAAAAAAAATGACAAAACATTTAAAGCGAGCGAAACGAATTTAAGCCTTACGGAAACTGTTAACCTTGATGAAACTTCTTGGCAACAAACCGTGAACCTTCAACCCATCTGTTTGCTGGGCCCACTTTTTCGAAGGTTCGTAAAAGTGCCGAATTCAAAGACGGATTGTTTCTAACATACCGTTCCTTACTTTTTGACGGTGCAGGCAATCCTTCGCGATATCAAGACAACTCGGATTTCGCACCGCCTGAGTTTGTTTACACATGCCCGAATACGGTAATGTCCCGTGCCCTCGCGCGGTACACAGGACGGAGAAGTGACGGATGCGATAAGCTTGAATAACTTAAGCGATCAAGGAGAGTAAAATCAGCTGTTTGTAGTGGCCGGGAATCATAAACGGAGCTCACAGGCTCCGCACAAGGTAAATGGTTGGGTCGGTATCCAAGCTGGTCACCATTACTTTCCTTACATAACACTCTGCGACTTTGCTTTGAAAGCAGACCTTTTTCTTTAGTTGCTTGCTAGACGCGACACCGAAGTGTCTATGAAGTGACACCGAGTCGATGGTAAGAATCGATGCGGCGGTCTATCCGTCTTTAAAGGTATAAAAACGAACAAGGTCCTTTGTATCCTAGACATTGACTTTTGTTAATCCTCCAGGTCCTTCTCAGCCATTTCGAAGAAAATATGCACGCGAAGCGACGACAGAAAGACACGTTTAAATTGGTGAAGGAGCGAACGCCAGCAGAGAACACACGCAAACACATGAACCGCAAACAACAAGCATATGTTGTCTTCAATAAAGTCAGCATGCCCAATACTCGCATTACGATTTCTTTTTGGGCGTTCTCCGCCGGCAATAAAAATACAGTCAATCGCGGCGATTGATTGATTGATTGGAGTCTTATGGCGCGAGAGCAACTAGGCCAAAATGCGCCAGGTGCATACACTATTGCAGGAAAAGGGTTAAGGAGAAGACAGAGCTATAGTAGCTGGTGATACAATAAAAGTATGAACATGAATCGTGTAAAAGATATGGATATGAATTTCAGGTAAGTATAAAAGTTATAATCAATAAGGAATTATCTGAAAATAAAAAACATGGTGAAAAAGGAGGGGTTATAACAGGTGTAGATAGCCCGTTATTTTAAGAAATTCCAAAACTTTACTGAAAGGTACAAGAGGTTCATTTCCTAGCAAAAATTTGGGGTGAAATGGAAGATTGGATTTAGATATCGTGGAAAAACATACTTGTCGTTTTTGATCCAAGTACCTACAGTGCCACAGAATATGTAAAACAGTCAACGTTTTGCCACAATACTCACAGCGCGGGGTATCATCATTACAAAGTAAATATAGATGCGTTAAACGAGTGTGACCAATACGCAAGCGGCACATCAAGACCTCGTAGAACCGGTTCCTCCGGTGGGAACTCTCCCATAATCCTAAACAAGGTTTGATATTGTGTAGTTTATTGTCCGTTTCTTGATTCCATTCCAACTCCCAAAGTTCATAAATTGATTTTTTAATAACTGGTTTAAAATCCTCATAAGGTAGGCCGACCGATGCTTTTAGGCCACCATTAACAGAGGCAGCCAATCTATTTGCTGCCTCATTACCTGGAATACCTACATGGCTTGGCACCCAGCATAGTTTTATATCAAGGCCAAGTAGGAGAGCGCGATTCATTTGGACACGCGCTTGTTGAACGAGGCGATTCTTCGTAACGGTAAGAGAACATAAAGCCAGTAGAGCACTCTGGGAATCTACGAACAAAATAGCCTTCCTCACACGGTCTTCGAAGATGCGTTCAAGCGCCATGAGCACAGCATAAAGCTCAGCAGTGAAAATACTTGCAACACAGTCAATACGTCTCGCTCTACTAAAGTGTTCCGAATATACTGCGGAACCTACGAAAGACGAGCTTTTCGCCCCGTCAGTAAAAAATTGCACATAGTCTTGATATTTCTCTTGTAATGCAAGAAATTCCTTGAGGAGAACCTGATGGTTAACTGACTGTCATGCATGTGGCATGCACGAGGCAGCGGATTCAGCGCGCGCCGTCGCCGACGGGTTATCGGGCTTTGTGATTGTTATATTTTTGTTACCCGTGGTGTGCGCTGATTGGTGCGACGAGAAAAAGACGAAGTGACGACGGAAGGACCGAGGCTGGAGACGGTGCGCGAGGAGAAAAGGAACGCGGTGGGCTGGAGCTGGTGCAAGCACGACTTCGAACCGGAATAAAACGCTTTCCCCCCAAAAGGCTGGCTCCCTGCCTTCCCGGGTCCCACGGCGCCCAAACCACAAGCCGTGACTCTGACCTTTTGTTATATTTTGTAAACGACCAGTCACATGACAATCTTACTGCCCAAGGGGCAACAGTTTGTGTTCCCTTAACCAAGTTACTTTCAGGAAGAGCCAGCTGCAGGGAGAAAGAAATGCTCTGAAGCCGGAAGCTTAATGGGCGTATTATGCTAGGTTTGTTTTCAAAAAGCCGCAAAAACATGGAGGTGTGAACCGAATTGTTTGATGGATGCATAGGATCAGATTTCACTTTGTACCCATAACACAAGCTAAGATATTGTCTGCACTTCTCTAGTGACATTTGATGTGTATCTACATACAGGCTCAAAACAGGCGATGTCCGAAATGCTCCTGTGGCAAGTCGAAGGCCAAGGTGATGGACCGGATCCAGCAGTTTCAAGACAGATTGCCGTGCTGATCCGTACACAGTTGCTCCATAGTCTAGACGGGAACGGACCAGTGAGTTATACAATCGGATGAGACATCGCCTGTTAGACCCCCAGGATGTGTGTGAAAGTACTTTGAGAATGTTAGACGACCGCAAGCATTTCTGCTTCAGCTCCTTGATGTGAGCCAGAAAGGTAAGTTTCTTGTCGAAAATAACACCTAAAAATTTGTGCTCGTATTTTACAGGTATTGCAGCACTATAGAGCTGCAAACAAGGATCAAGCACCAGACCACGACGTAGTGAAAAGGGCACACACACAGTTTTTTCAGATGAAAACTTAAAACCATCTTCATCGGCCCAATTGCTCATTTTGTTTATTGAGAGTTGAACCTGGCGCTCGCAACTTGAGAGATTGCAGGATGAAAAGGAAATTTGCACATCATCTACATATAATGAATATGAAACTGATGGAGGTATCACTGCAGCAAGGCTGTTTATCTTCACCACAAACAAAGTGACGCTCAATACAGCCCCTTGAGGGACGCCATTTTCCCGAGGAAAAACGTCTGAAAGTGTGGAACCAAACCTAACCTGAAACGTTTGGTTAGTCAAAAACTCCCTTATGCAGCGCAACATGCGGCCACGGACACCATCTGTGTATAAGTCCTTTAGAATCGCGTAACGCCAGGTAGTATCATAAGCTTTCTCTAGGTCAAAAAATACCGAAACGCAGTGCTGTCGATGAACAAAAGCTTCACGTATGAAAGTTTCCAGGCGAACAAGATGATCCTATGTTGATCGCCCCATTCTAAACCCACACTGATTGGGATCTAAAATTCCCTCAGTCTCTAAAAAGTGTACTAATCGTCTATTTATTAGTTCTTCATAAGTTTTCCCAAGGCAACTGGTCATTGCAATGGGACGATAACTTGCTGGTAGAGTAGAGTCTTTACCGGGTTTTAGGAGAGGAATTATATGTGCCCGCTTCCAGCACTGAGGAAAGGCAGAAGCCATCCAGAAATGATTGAAAAAGGTTAACAAATGGCCTAGAGATTCAGGAGACAAGTGCCGCAACATTTCATAGTGGATTTTGTCAGGACCAGGTGCCGACTGCTTTTTTGACCCAAGGGCCACCTCGAGTTCGCACATTGTGAAAGGCTGGTTGTATACAAGAGTGTCTGATCCTGACATAGCAATTGGCTGCTTTTCTGCTACAGCTTTGAACTTCTTAAATTTTGCCGAATAATTAGATGAGCTAGACGGTTCACAAAAATGTTCCGCAAGAACATTTGCCTGGCCTTTCATGGTTGGCGAAGCCGAGGGAAAAAGAGGCGATCTAAAAGGGAGGTAGTTACCCCGAATTTTCCTCATTCGGTCCCACACCTCTTTAGTAGTGACAAAACTGTTCACCTTGGAAACATATTTCATCCATGAGCTTTTCTTAGCTCGTTTCCTTGTCCAACGAGCCTTTGCTTTACATTTTTTAAACTCGATCTTGTTCCAGACCGTTGGGTAGCGGCAGAAAGTGCCCCAGGCCCTGTTCTGACGTTTAAGCGTAACAGAACAGTCTTTGGTCCACCAAGGCTTGCAGCGCTTAGGAAGATTTTCAGATGTTTGTGGAATAGAGGCAGAAGCAGCATTTATGGTACGGTCAGTAACGTACAAGGTGGCATTTTCCGGAGTCATAGCTGAAAGTTCGGCTGGGTCAAGCACTGCTTCCAATGCAAAAAGTGCCCAGTCAGCTTTGTCTAATTTCCACCAGGGGATACGTGTTGAAAGTGATGGAGGTGCTACAGTACTTTCTAAAAAGACAGGAAAATGGTCACTCCCAAAAGGGTTATCTAAAACCTTCCAAGAAAAACAGGGAAGTAAAGTTGGGGATGAAAGAGACAAATCGATGGAAGTGAAAGTAATATGTGCTGCACTAAAAAATGTAGGATCATGTCCATTTAAAAGGCAAAGGCCGGATGACAATAAAAATCTTTCAATGACACCACCACGGGAGTCTGGGCGAGCACTACCCCACATGGGGTGGTGGGCGTTAAAATCCCCCAAGATTAAAAAAGGTTGCGGAAGCTGCGCTACAAGTCTATGCAGGTCATGTAAATGCAGTGGAACATTTGGTGGCAAGTGAAACAAGCGTAATAAGGCGGTCAAGAAGAATACGAACTGCCACTGTTTCTGGAGAGGTTGTGAGAGGAACAGAAGCACAGGCAATACCACTCTGCACAACCACAGCTAGTCCACCAGAGGAGTTATGGGATGCACGATCCTTTCTAAAAACCTGATGACGACGTAGAACATTTGTTTGTGTGTCCTTGAAATGAGTCTACTGTAGGCATATAGCGACAGGTCGAAGCTCATCAAGAAAAAAATTTATGTCATCAATATTAGGGAAAAGACCACGGCAATTCCACTGCATAATACTATAGTTTTTTGCCATTTAAGCGAAAAAAAAACATAGATATATATATATAAAAGTGACCTAAAAGGGAGATGCGTTAAGGTTTAAAATCTATTTTTACACGTGGGCTACTCTGCTTTTTAGGAGGATCTTTCTGTTTCCAAGTGGGGTCACTGGCAACAGAGAGAGACGACTCCGGTCCCGAGAGGGGAGCGTCCTCCTCGGCCCTGGGCCCACTTACGTCCATGGGCTCGTCTGTTGCTGCCGGCAGCTGACCCTTGGAGGTCGTCTGCTTCGGCGACTCCCCGGGCTTCCTCTGGGGAGCAGAGGTGCGAGGGGGTAGGCCTCGGCCCTTAGGGGCCGAAGGGCCAGGTGGAGCAGGGGGTGTCAGCCCCTGCCCTGAGGTGGATGCTGAGGAGGCAGCATCCACCTTACCATTCGTAAGCGGTGTCACTGGCACCGCTCCCGAGGGCGCAGGATGTATCGGCAATCGGCTAGCAACATCATCGTCTGCAGGTGCGCAGGCACCAGGCAGCACGCGCCAATAAATGGAACGTCGGCCCAGGGCTCGGGCGTCGAGACGTGTCAGCAATCATGCCTGTCTCCTCTTTGTGCTAATCACCCACCGTTACATGGTGTCAGAAGTGGCTTGACAATCTTCCATTTTGAGGTGAGCGAAACGCGAGATTTGGCATGGCTGAGCTGAAGCCACCAGGAGGACTCCGGCTATCGGAAGACACGGCCGAGAACTGGAAGCGCTTCAAGCAACGAATGGAACTGTACTTCATAGCCACAGCGACTAAGGAACCGAGAACGAAGCAGCAGAAGGCTGCGATTTTCCTCCATGTAGCCGGGCAGGAAGCGATAGACGTGTTCAATACGTTCCAGTTGACAGCCGACGAAAAAAAAGACTACGATGTGCTAGTGCAGCAGTTCGAGGACTACTGTCTCCCGAGGGTCAACGAGACCTACGAGCGATACGTATTCAGGACCAGAGTGCAGGAGCCTGGGGAAGCCTTCGAGCTCTTCTTCCGTGACCTGCAGCTCAAGGCAAGGACTTGCAACTTCGGGGACTTGTCGGAATCGATGCTGCGCGACCAGATCGTTTACGGCACCGCCAGCAAGAAACTGCGGGAAAGACTCCTGCGTGAAAAAGACCTCACCCTGAGTAAGGCTGTAGATTTCAGCAAATCCGCAGAAATCTAGGAGCGCCAAAACAAGACATTCGAGCACGTGGAAGAAACCTTTGACCCCGTAGCTAGCAGAATGAAATGCAAGTATTGCAGCTATGTTCACGAGCCCCGCTTGTGCCCAGCATTTGGTAAGGCATGCAAGAAATGCGGCAAAAAGAACCACTTTGCTAAAGTCTGCAATAGCGCAAAAAAGTCCGTGGACAACGTGATCAACCAAACAACGGGTTCTCGCACGGACACCGACGATTTTGACATTCTGTCAGTCAACGGAGAAAGAGGAAAAGAAAAGCGCGACTGGATGGTCACCGCGAAGATAGGCAGTCACGAAGCCCGTCTGAAAGTCGACACTGGAGCACAAGCAAATCTGCTGCCCCTGTCTATGTACAAAAGACTTCGTCTGTCAACGCCGCTCGAGCCGAGTTCCACAACCCTGCGGTCCTACGGCGGAGCGACGCTTGAACACATGGGAAAAGTGTGTCTCGACGTTCAGATACCCGGACAAAGGGGTCGGTTGAACTTTTTTATTATGAAAAAAGGAAGGCAAGCCCTTCTTGGCCTTGAGGCCTGCGAGAAATTTGGCTTGGTCAACAGAGTTGATTCCATAGAAAACAAGAGTGACCTGGTGCAGCAATTGACATCCGAATTCCCAGGTTTGTTCAAGGGTCTGGGAAAAACCAAGACTGAATACAGTATGGTGCTCAAAGACGATGCACAACCGGTAGTAATACCGGCCCGACGTGTCCCTCATGCTCTCCGGGGCCCCTTGAAAGCAGAGCTTGACAGGATGGTTGCAGGCGGCATCATCGCGAAAGTTCAGGAGCCGACCGATTGGGTGAGCCCTTTGGTTGTGGTTAGAAAGAAAACGGGAAAGATTCGTGTTTGTATGGATCCTAAGCACGTAAATGCCGCCTTGAAAAGGGAACATTTTCAGTTGCCGCGAAGGGAAGACATTGAAGCAGAGCTAGCTGACGCAAAATATTTCAGCAAGCTAGATGCCAACAACGGGTTTCATCAAATCCCGCTTGACAATTACACATCCAAGATATGCACGTTCGCCACCCCCTTTGGCCGCTATCGTTATTTAAGGCTCCCTTTCGGCATCGCTTCTGCGCCTGAAGTTTTTCAGAAAACCATGAGCCAAATATTTGATGATCTTCCAGGCGTCAGAGTTTACATTGACGACGTTCTGGTTTGGGGAACTTCACGCGAAGAACATGATTTGCGGCTAAGAGCAGCATTGAGGGCAGCCCAGTTAAGTGGCATCACTCTAAACGCTGAGAAATGCACGTTTGAAGTAAACGAGATACGGTACTTAGGGGACAAGATCAGCCGGAGCGGAATCAAGCCGGACCCCGAGCTAGTACAATGTCTTCGCGAGATGCCACTGCCGACGTCCAAAAAGGAGGTTCAACGCCTGTTAGGAGCCGTAAACTACTTCGGCAAGTTCCTTCCTAATTTGTCATCAAAGACAGCCATGCTTAGAGACTTGATTAAGGAAGACTCACTATTCGAATGGAGCGATGTCCACACGCGTGAGTGGTGTTCACTTCAGCAAATGTTAACAGAAGGTCCAGTTCTAGCCATTTTTGATCCCTCAAAGCCAATTAAACTGTCAACGGATGCATCAAAAGGTGCTCTAGGAGCGGCTCTGTTTCAACAGCACGGAAAAGAATGGCGTCCAGTACGCTACGCGTCACGGGTGCTGACAGACAGTGAGGGCAGGTACTCACAGATTGAAAAAGAAAATCTAGGCATAGTATTCGGATGCGAAAAATTCCACGACTTCGTGTATGGCCAATCCATCATGATCGAAACAGACCACCGCCCGTTACTAGCTATTGCACAAAAAGCTATTGGTGATATGCCACCACGGCTCCAGAGACTATTTCTGCGTCTAATGCGGTACGAATTTACGTTACAGTTCGTCCCAGGCAAGCAACTGATACTGGCGGATGCACTGTCTCGCATAAGGATCGGGAGCAGCGCTTCAACTACTGACGATGTCGACGTCCACGCAACAGGTGTTCTATCCACACTAGTGAGTGACAAGACCAAAGCACGTCTTGTCAAAGAAACAGCACAAGACAGTGAACTCCAAGACGTTATCCACGGCCTGATGAGAAAGGCGCCACTGCAAGGCAAGTTTAAGCCGTTCCGGTCGGAGCTCTCCTTCATTGATGGTGTACTACTCAAGGGCTCCAAAGTAGTCATACCACGAAGCTTAAGACTAGAGATGTTACAGCGCGTGCATTGCGGGCACCTAGGACTGGGAAAATGTCAATCTCGCGCAAGACAATTAATGTTCTGGCCAGGAATGACCGCAGACATAACTGCGTGGATCAGCAAGTGTTCCACCTGCAAACACTTTACATATCGTCATCCCGATGAACCGCTCTTGCTCCGAGAGACGCCCAGGTAGCCCTGGGCAAGAGTTGGAGCAGACCTTTGTCATTTTTCGGGAAAAAACTATCTGGTCATCTATGACTCTTATTCAAATTTTCCGGAAGTTGCGGAACTGCAGGACACGACGTCAAAAACGGTCATCAGCACCATGGAAAGCATTTTCTCTAGACATGGAATACCCATTGAAGTATCCACGGACGGTGGACCACAGTTCGCGGCGCGGGACTTTTCAGATTTCGCTGCACGATTCGATTTCGTTCATGTGACCTCCAGTCCATACTTCCCCAGATCCAACGGCCTCGCCGAGAAAGGCGTTCCGGTTGTCAAGAGGCTCCTAAAAAAATGCGAGCACTCCGGCGATGACTTTTGGCTGGGTCTCTTGAACTACCGTGCGACGCCGCTCGAGTGTGGAACAGCTCCAGCAGAGCTACTGATGGGCCGCAGGCCCCGCACTCTTCTACCAGACTTTGCGACTCCCCCAGCACGCTCCGTACGCAAGCACACCCAGAACCTAAATCGCGGACATCAACTTGCCCCGTTAAAAGAAGGCGACAGTGTTAGAGTCAGAGGGGACAAAGCCTGGGACAGAAAAGCGCAAGTTGTGGGAGGCGAAGGACCGCGGTCATATCGAATTCTCACAGATGAAGGACGAGAAATGCGCAGGAACCGCCCACACCTTTTGAAGACAGAAGAGGCGCCAAGCTTTCTCGATGAGTTCGACTCCGATGGGTATGACACGGCCGACGAAGGTGTGCCACCTTCCACGCCCTCACTGCCGGGACACAGGGGCACTGATAGTTTATCCACACCAGCGGAGCAGGCGGCTCAAGGAAACAGTACGAGTAGCACCACCAGTCAGAATTTGCCACCATCGTCACCTTCGCTCAGGCGGTCGTCCCGACAAGTCTTCCCACCACAGCGCTTGACATATGACGAGAACTTTCAGCAAGTAGTGTGACTGACTCGCAGCAGACGAAGGACTGCGCAAATCTATGATATATTGAGCGTGTGTGTTGTTTTTGTAGTTTGTGTGCTTTGTTTTCTTTGTTTTTTTTTTGTTTTTTTTGTTTGTTTCTTTTTTCTCAAGACAAAGAAAGGGGGATGTATCGGCAATCGGCTAGCAACATCATCGTCTGCAGGTGCGCAGGCACCAGGCAGCACGCGCCAATAAATGGAACGTCGGCCCAGGGCTCGGGCGTCGAGACGTGTTAGCAATCATGCCTGTCTCCTCTTTGTGCTAATCACCCACCGTTACACAGGAGACCTCGACGGGAGGAGCAGATCGTCCATAGACGTCTGCGTTCCAGTCGAAACCATTGGCCGTACCGGTCCCCCATGTACGACCTGGGCATACGAGCCTTTGAACACAAAGGCAAAACGCTCTTTGGCATCAATGTAGGAAATGTTTTCATTAACCTTCAAGGTGAGAATTTCTTTTCCTTGCTTCCATAACGGGCAAGATCGAGAGTATGCTGGGTGTTTTCCTTTACAGTTCGTGCACTGAGCTTCGTTCTCGCACACATCAGCGACGTGCTCCTTACTAGAGCATGTGGCACAGGTCTCGCTGCCCCGACAGTTGCGCGACCCATGGCCGAACCTTTGGCACTTAAAGCAGCGCTGAGGATTCGGCACATAAGGCCGGACACGGCACTGAAGGTAGCCTGCCTTTACATTAGTGGGTAGAGTCGTGGAGTCAAAGGTCAGAATGACATGCCTGGTTTTACGTTCTATGCCATCGCGACGGATGGTGATGCGTCGTGCTGCAACCGCTCCCTGTCCGGAGAGACCCTCAACTAGCTCTGTATCTGTCAAGTCGAGCAAGTCATCTTCAGAGATGACCCCTTGGACGGTGTTCAACTTTTGGTGGGGGGTCACACTGACCTTATAGTCTGAGACAGAGTTCAGGGCTAGGAGTGATTCACTTTGTTTCTTTGTATTCACCTCAACAAGGAGGTCGCCTGATGCCATCATTTTGGTGCTAAAGTTCGCACCAATAATACTTTTTAACACTTTAGATACTAAAAATGGAGAAAGTTTAGCCAGTGGCTTTTCACCCTCAGCGTGCAAAACAAGAAACTTTGAGAATTTAAAAAGATCAGGAGTCTTAGTCGGAATGTCAAGAACTTCGGTGCGGGTCCTTTTCAGGGCCCGATCAGTTGGTTTAGTACGAGAACCCATAAAGATGGGAAGGAATTTCAGTGCCCGGGTGCACCGCCCACCACGGAGCCCAACGAGGGGGTAGGTAATGTGCCATAACAAGAAAGGCTTGGCTGACACAATTACTCTACCAGTGCTGCCCGGGCACTATAACCGAGTGTGGATGCAGGGACAGGACCCGTTTCCACTCAAGGTTAGCCCTTGCCGCCTAAGAAGGTGAAAAAGGAAGGGAGTGTAGAAGAAAAGAGAAAGAGGTAAAAGGAAAAGTGAAAGAAGGAAGAAGAGGGTAGAAGAGGCGACTGACTGAATCATCCTGGTCGGGCCAAGCCAGGACACCCGTCTACGAGAAGCAGGGGTCGAAGCGGTGTATTGCCTCGCCCGGGGGCCCCAAAGGGTCCGAACATACCCCGGGCTCAGCTCAACCACCAGAGTGCCCTTTTCCCCGGACACGGGTACGCCACGCACAGCCAGACGTGGGTGGGCGAACCCACATGGCTCGGGGTTCGTAGTGACGCCACTCACCAAGCACCTACTAAAGTAGGTGCCCCCTGCGTGCGGGTATGGTGGCCCACGTGGCTGGGGTTCGTGGTGACGCTACTCACCAAGCACCTAGCACCTAAGGTGCAGGCGCCCCCTGCGGAGCTCGGGGTCCGTGGAGACGCTACTCTCCAAACACCTGCTTTCACAGGTGCCCCCTGCGGGGAATCGCGGCGATTCCGGCAAACACGCTGCCGTCCTCCCAGCTAATATAATACAGTACGGATATTTAGAGTGTCTGATGGCGCTTGGAACACATAGAATAGGCGTATACGCCCCCTTCTCTAACTCGGCCGAAAAGCCGCGCTGTTCGCTTGGCCTTACCGGGGAATCCGAGCCTCGGTTACCGTCCGCCATGTTGCTTTTGGGGGTAGTCAAATTTGACTACCTGTTTTTTGACTACGTGTGGAGTCGTCATTTTTACCCTTTGGGACAACTTTTTACCACCCCAAAGGTAGTCACATATGACTAACCTTTTTATTAAAGTGCAGCGCACTCGCGTCGCGATTGTTGACTCGAAGCTCTGCCTACCGCTATGACATGTGCGCGGGTGTTTAAAAACGGCTCTTCTCGATTGCACGCGAGTCAAATGAAGTAAAAATTAACAGCTAACAGCGCGATAGGAATCAGTAGCAACGGTACTATTCACCCGGGGAACGACGCGCGAAGCGGCGTGTTGTCCGTCGGCACTCCCGTCGAAAAAGGCAAAATAAAAACACAAATACTATATATATACAAGAAATATTGCGCGCCGAATAGATTAGAAACATTTAGAAGCAATAAAAGTTACACTGGAATAGATAGAAATAGGTAAGAATCGAAAAACAGTGGATTAAGAGGAGACAAGTGGCAAGGCAATGCGAACTCAAGGCAGAGCGGCCAGGCGAGGGACGGTCTCTCCCACAATTCCTCGCGCGGGGGCTGGGCGCTTGGGGGGTCCCGGCAGAATAGACCCCTTTCAAAAAATCTGGCAACAGCGAAAATCCGCTGAACGAGTCCAACAACATTTGGCGGCCGGCGCCATCGGGAAGGACCCTGTTGCGGCCGGCATGGTTGTTTTGACTGTAGCGTTCTTGTTTCGTCGATCCCTTCGCCTCTGTATGGCTGCAGGCAGCGTTTTCCCGATCACGGGTTGGGTAAACGACCTTTCCCAGCTCCCAGCCGTTAAAGATGATGAGGTATATCGCTTCTTCAAGAGCCGATCGGACTCTGAACGACAATTCGACAGAAGTTACAACTTTCTCGTTGAGGGGTTCGTGGTCGCCGCATCTATAAAGGCCAACTACGCAAGAAAACGGTAATTACTAAGATCTTTGTAGTTACGACATCAAACATGTCATCAAAAAATGATAGGAACCGGTTATAATTTACGGGCTGTAGTTAGAAGTCGCCAGTACTCTCCGGATGTGCGACAAAACAGGCGCAGGGGTCCCGCTTCGCTGTCGCTCGGACAGTCGCGCGATGAAGCACACCGCATAAAAGCGACGAGCGAGCGACCAAGGCGATGAGCGTCGTTTTCTAGAAATCCCAAACCAAGCGACGCGACAAGCGACAGTGAAACATTTTCGTTGCTCGTAGCCGACTTTCGTCGCTTGTGCCGTCGCTTGACTCGTCTCTCGTCAAATCGAGTTTTTTTTACTTGGAATTAAGACCTAAAATTTCAATGCGCAAGTTAACCAGTAAAGGACGTATTCGACACAAGTTCCTACTTGATACGTCGAGCCCCTTTTTCTTGAGGGGGATTTTAGAGTTGGGAAAAGTGGCGCAGCAAATTTTGCAGTGAAGCAGAAGTTGCAAGCGCGTGCATGTTGCTTTGCATAAAGCACGCGCTGCACAGATGTCTGCGCTACAGGCAGCTTAAAGCGTCAGGTCGTATGGCTTCATGCGTACCTAACATATAATTGACGCGCGCAAGTTTGAAGCACCGCGAGCTCGTGCATACCTGAAGCTAGGCGCTCGCGAAGCTGTCACGTCCACAAGCGATACCACGAGCAACATTATATTTGTATTTAACGCCTATTTCTTCAAGCTAGCTGAAACGTGAAAACTCTACCTCCAAACGCAACAAAGTGAGATTAAAAACACCTGACTCAAACACCCAAGAAAGCGTAGCGTGAAAACGGTTCGTGTTCCGTTTTTGCACTTCAGCAGGGAAACGTTTGCGCGGCTACGCCGCCGTCAACCGATAACGAGTACATTTCCGAATACGTACCTTAATGCCAGACTTGTTCAGATACCCACTCTGCTTACAGAGGGGTACGCAGCAGTACGTTGGCAGCGTGGGCAGGAATTGACTAGCTTCTACGGCAAACGCAGTGTTTGCAGCGGCGCGCACTATCCTGCAGCATGGCGGCTGCCACTAGTTGCTGTTGCGTACGACAGGTGGCGCTTTTTTCTCTGATGGGTCTATAGACACTGCCTATGTTTTCTGTCCGCACTCAGCCGACTCAGCTCTGTAGAATATGCAAGCTGCGTAAAGGTCCGCCACGAGGGGGGCTTACCAGAAAGATGCTTGTTTGGGCTGTGAAGGCCGTCGCAAAGCGTCTTCCGCTTCCCAGCCTGAATCAGACAACGACGACGGACTGTCTTCCTCCTGGTACCGCCATCGCTTCGGAGGGTGGGCCTCTCGCGGAGGGAGTTGGGGAAAGATGTCGTATTCATACGAGTCCGACTCCCGTCCCCTCCGGGCGTCCCCCGGTTCGCTGCCTAGCAGCCGGTCACCCGGTTGGTAAAGGCGTGAAGCCATCTCCGCTCGAAACGTCACGCGTCACTACCTGACTACGTCTGCCACAATCGGCGAAAATCCCGCCAGACACCTGGATTTTGGATTGGATTGGTCCATTAGAAATGGTTGGAGCGAATTAGTGTGCCTAGATTTCAGAGTAGCTCTAAGGGCTTTACGGAGTCACGTGGATTATGGGACGCGTTAACGAGTTGTCCGGGCTGAGAGCTGACAAAAGCAAATACTTGACAAAAGTGTTAATTGTCTGCAAACGCCTTCGTCTCTCCACTTGCTTCTCTCCTCACCAAGCAAAAATGCACTGCATGCGTACTTGAAGCGTTCATTAATAAACTGCAAACGCTCTCCATGTTTTGAGTTGCTCTCTCTTTAAGAGCGGCTCTCTTAGTCGAAACTTGTAGCAGAAGTTGTGACTCTGGCGTTGTATATATTTACAATATTTACCGAATATTTGTTTTAATAATAAAAAAAAATATTTTTCAAAGTTTCAGGCGTATAATAGGAAGTGTGATGAACAAGACTTACGGAAACGCAACACTGGTGCACTTTTATCAAATCAGTCCAATCCGTTTGGTATGGTTTGGTCATAGAGTTATTACAATAAACGCTAGAGGCTCAGCTGGCGCTAGTGTCTACGGGACTTCCGGTTGCAAAATGAAGCAGACAACATGGAGTCTACTTTTTCAGTCTTCCTGTGTATTCCTATGGGAAAACGCGCGTGAATTTCGTCTCGTCGCCGGAAAATAACATGAATAACGCTTGTTATTTCAGTTGTACCGGATAGTATGCATCTTTATTACTATTGTGAAAGTGTAATTGCTTTAGTTACAGCATTTTTCTTTTACCACTTATGGCGCACCGTGCATTCACGAGGGCGCCCATCAAACCATTCGGCCAACCTTGGCCGCGACACGATCGCATGGTTGTGTTGCCGCGGGGGGCCCCATGGGGCCCGGCCCGCCCCCCCCCCCCCCCCCCAAAAAAAAAAAAAAAACTTCCATTTTGCTGGGACCTCCTCTCCCCCCTTCCCTTCATACAGCATTTTGTTATCGGCGGCGGCCCCCCGTCCCCCTTCCCCCTTCCCCCCCCCCCCCCCCCCCCCCGAAACAAAATCCTGGCTACGCGCCTCTGCTGAAGTATCAAACTGCCTCTGATGTTGTGAATGAAAAAAGATGTCACCAGAACATCTCAGTGCTAATAGTCGCTGACAAGATGAGAAACGCAGGGCATCTGGCATCTCTTAGCACCCAGCCTCCAGCAAGCACTTGTCGCCTTTTCTCATGCTCTCAGAAGGGTTTGGATTTGGGCTAGTTGGTTGAACATGTTTAGGGGTTAAAAGCGCTAAAAACGACGGACGAGTAGGAGAGATACACACCACAGAGCGCTCTGTCTCTGTCTGCGCTCTCATGCTCTGTCTGCGCGTGCATTCTGGAGGCTCGCAAGATGCCAAAGCATTGCCAAATGTAAGAGGCTCCTCCCTGCATTTCTTGTTGTCCTACATTTAATCCTCCAGGCACCACCCCAGGTCGGAACAAAAACATACAATAGTCTATTCAACACCCGAACACGATTTGGCCGATATGTTATAGTCCGTAACAGAATGAGAACGTCTGGGCGTGTCTTAGAAATGCCCGAGCTTGAAGCATTGCCAAAGGTAGGAAGCTCGTGTTGGAGCGAGGGCAACTGACGCTTCCCCCTGCCGTCCTCATCTTGCGAGTTTCTAGAGTTATTAAACAATTTTAAATGTGGCAATGCTACACCATACAATAAAGGTTTTTACAAAAGCAATTTGTGGTTGATCTTATCAAAAGCTTGTTATAAATCGAAATAAATAATATCGACCTGCTTCCAAGAAAGAAGAAATCGTGTATTCAAGAGTACAGAAACTAATTTGTATTGAGCGACTTTCTAAAAAAATTGCATTCCATGGTGCTGCTTGTAACGAGTAAAAAGACCCATGTCAGTATAACTATCTCACACTTTCAAAAGAGCATAGAGTAGGGAAATGGGGCAATGATTGTCTACCCTAGACATGTCACTAGCCTCCTTTACTGGTAATACAATAAACTTTCTCCACAACGATGGAAGATCAGATTTCTCGGGCGATATGCATGCTTCAATGATGGGGCAAACAAAATCAGTGCTGTTCTTAACAATAAAACAAGACATAAAATCTCCACCCAACAACATCCTAGATTTAATTTCTTTATTGCTTTCAACATTTCGGTATCAACTTCCTTGATTGCTGAAATGTTAGTCAATAGAACTGAAAATTAGTTTGGCTGTGCCAGGATACACGTAGCGTGAGCTTATGCGCACAAAATGAGAGGCGCTACCAAGCGGCTCCGGTGCAGCGTCAGACTTGGCTACTGCGCAACGGAGGCTCACAGCTGGGGACACGGCGGCGCCAGTGCGTCTGCCGCGGCTATGACGTCGCTCCTCTTTAATGCAGAGACCGGCAAGGCGTGCGCGGTGGCGGCAATGGCTCCGGCATGCCAGCTGTGCACCGTGTGAAGTCACTGCTCCTCGCGCTTGCGCAGCACAGCGCACGGCTCATTACGCGAGCCACGCGAAGCTGCTCAACCTCGGCCAGTGTTGCTTAGGCTACAAAAGATGTGCTTGCATTGACCAAAGTGTGAACATTGTAAACACATTTCTCAGCAAACACAGCAGATATCCAACAATGTCTGGACTCGCTTGGCAATGGTAGCAATGTGTGTACATATGTTCTTAGATCTAGGCCAGTTGAAAAGCTTCAGTAAACTCCCGACGCCTTTTTGCGGCACATCCGCTCAATGGCACCTGCTCCACTATAACCCCATCCTATGGACAGATCTGAAGGAAGGTTGGATGCACATTACCTGCGGTGGAAAGTGATTTTATTGTGGTTCTTACACTAAACATAAGGTCTTCACAGCACTTAATGCAAAAAGAATGTCGTCCCAAAAATGTTCTTTGTTGACCGTGGAGGCATCGACACTATGGGGCTAGGAACGTTGTCTACCTTTACCTGCTTGCATGCCAGCAACAGAGAACTGTTTTTGAAGGCTGCTCTTCTGTGGAGCTCGTCAACTGATAGATCTAAGAACAACGATGTGTAGGGCCTGAGCGGAGGCGCCTATTTTCTCAAGCACCGGTTTAGAAACCCCCATTTAATTGAATCCTTTAAAAAAAGACACAGTTTAGAGAAAATGGCGACAAACCTCCTTTGAGGAAATTTGTTTTCAGGAAAACACAATTCACCGAACTCGAATGCTTGCTCTGCCTTGGCCGACGGTGAAGCCGAGCCAGTCAGTGAATCACTCGCTTGAGCGGCCAGCACATTCAGAGTACGATAGACATGGTTTTGTGCACGTCGCAACCCTGCTGTTTTCGCAATACTTTTACGTTTTCCCTGGTTTACAACCTAAAAGAGCGAGTGCTCAAAGCATAGGCAAACATGCCTCAGTAAATCGCACTAGCATTTAAGTGCTTCCAGGTTTGCGTATGCCCATCGAATAGATTCACTAAATGGCGATATTTTTTTCAATAATTGATGTTGCCATAAAACTGAGCTTCGATAAACTGTTCCCGTACTTGAAAGCATGCTTTTATGGGACGGTGTTCGGTCAACTGTCATAGACCCCGGCACGAGTGCAACTAAGCAGTAGTTGTAGGTGCAGCACATTCTATTAGCATAAAATAAAGCCACACAGCGAAACAAAGCACCTCAGTGATGCCTAGCAGACCAGCAAACAAATAAATATTTAACACTGGGTACTATTCTATTTCATATCTCCAACATCACCGTCCCGCTTCGGCTCGTCACTAGACTGTTGACAGCTGCCCGGCAAGGATGCTTTTTGGACATGCGGAAGTAAAACATCTCAACACAAGTGCTATCCACCCAAATAAAAAGTGATGGTGATAGCGATGGGTTCTATAAAAACTCTCGAGGACAAATGTAGTCAATGTTTTTTTCTTTAAACTTATCTATGGCAACTGCAAACTGGAAAACACACTTCCCCTGATTAAAATCATGGTGACAAAATAGTGTAAAGTTTAAGCATGTAGACGTGTTGAAATCCACTTGACAATTTCTAGTGGAGTGCAAGTTTGTCCGTTTCTTTTGCAGGGGTAATGTCAGAATGTAGAGCTCTGATTGAAGGATAGTGGGCGGACCTGAAGGCGGCTAGCATTGTGTACCCACCATCCTTCCATCGGGGCATTTCGACGTCACCCCTGCAAAAAAAGCAGACAAACCTGTGCTCCGCATAAACCTCTCTCAGTAATTATTGGAAAAGACTTGGGAACCCTTCTTGCTGATAGCCTTTCCTTGAAAGTGTGAAAGGTCAAAAGCCAAGGCCACGATAGGCTGAAATACTTTTGACATAGCATGTTAAGGTGGCAAAAAAAATTAAACGGGGATATCTATCTGCTTTCCATCATACGTTCTAGAGCTTCATCTTTTGTATAATTACCTTCTCGCATGTTTCACAGCAATCCGTGGCATGGATTCACCACTCTTTTTGTGACGTGTACCAGTAGGTATGCGCCGTCATCAGAAAAAAATACAATTTATTTAATTACGACAGGAACTCACAAGAAGGGAACATGGCAAGACCCGATCCACCAAAAAGGACTGGGCCTAAGAGTGCAGTCTTGCAAGGCTTCGTCCATGATTCAGGACGGTTTGAAACCTATGATGAATGCAGGGAACAAAAGAGTCCATCAGGTCAACACAAACAATATCTGACCAGAACACGCAGTGCAATGAAGAGCAGGGGCGAATTTATAGGTCAGGCTGGGCGGGGTAGGGGAGAAGGGGGAGTTTGCAAGGAGATACTTATTTCACGGGCAAAATGTAGCCCAGATGTGTTTTGTTGACCTAATATTTGTTATGTCACCAAAAACTAATCATTTCTTCCTAAGAAAAGTTGGAGTATGTTGATTTTTCATTAAGAAAAAGTTAACCTGAAAAAGAAACACAACTCCCCCCCCTTCCCCCCCCCCCCTCTCTGGCCTGTGGCTACCGCAGTACTGCGCATACCTATCCTGCGTGCACCCCTATGCTGACAGTGCTGTGGAAACCAGGGCTGTAACCAGGGGGGGGGGGGGGGGGGGTCAGGGCCTTCTGACCCCCCCGAAATTTTTTTCTGGGTACGGCCCTGGTCGGTGCACTGGCAGCCAGCCGATTTTAATCTCCACCTCTGCGCACGCGCAGTGGCGCCGGTCGGCTACCGGGTACCAAACGGGGACCGGTTCTCCGGTTTGCTGTAGCTCTCCATTATATGCCATCGATGCACATGATGCATAGGCGAAAATAAGACAATAGACACTTTCAAAATGGCCGCCGTTGTCCCCAAACCCCCCCCCCCCCCCCCGAAATTTTTTTCTGGGTACGGCCCTGGTGGAAACTATGTGCTCTTTGGGCCAGCAGCGCTTGAATCTTCTGCCACATGATCACGCTCCCTCGCATATAGCCACATTCGCAGAATGGGGTCAGGTGATAGACAGGGGCGGGCGAGGTTTGTCAACTAACGTCCCAACTTTCCGCCCCCGCACGGATGGCGACAGAGATCTCGCGGTAGCTGACGTTCGTTCTGAACCTTTATTTATCCACCAATGTATTTTAACGACTGCGCGGCAACAAAATGACTGAAAACTTGCAAATAAAGCACAGGTTGTTGATTGCTTGCTTCACAGAATAAATAGCCCAGCTCGCGTCCGATTTTGTTGCCCGTGGGACGTGCTTCCTTTTTTTTCGGTTCTCCCGTCTCTTATGGCGGAAAAACCCCAGTTGTCTCCTCTCGTTCTTCTCGTGAGTCATGCATGACAGGAGTGCATTGTGGTGCACACCTGATTCTCGAGGTGCAGCGAGTGCATGGACGCGTGGAGTGGCAACGCCGAAATGAACTATGCATGGGCACGAGTGCCCATGTATACAGGTAGTCGCACACTGGGCACGAGCCTGTGGCTTCGTCTTGCATCTTGTTCGCGTACAGAAGTTGCTTTGACAGCATTGCAGAAATTACACTAGCCCTGACAATGAAGTACAAAGAGGTGTGTTCCGTGTCTAGACACTGCTGCAAGACCGCCGAGTCAGAAACCGAGCCGCCACTAAATGTGTTCCGTTTCAAAATGGCCTCATTGGCAAGACTGAACCGCCACCAAATGTGTTCTGTTGTGGAGTACCAAAGTACATTACCAGACATGAGTGTCCAAAATATATACTTACAATGGCTAGCGACGCCTCATAAGTCATGCAATGACCCTCTGCTTGGCCAGTTAAGCCACACACAGTGCCGTGCGGGGTACAGTACGGCATCCGTGAGCCGGCCGGTGCAGTGACCCAGGGTCCCGCCCATAATGTTCCGCTGCTGCAGGACAAGGTGAAGGCCAGCTCATTGATGTCCTGGTCCTCGGGACCTGTGGTGTGTAACCTTTGTGTTTAAGTTTGATAGTCACCGACCAATATTTCGGACTCGATGGGGATTACGCAAAACTCAGATTAATCGAGCAGTCCGAAAAAATGAATTTATAGTAGAATACCGCGCATTCGACCATTGCACATAAAGCGCCCATATTCAAATTTCTAAGATATAAAAAAGTATGCACAGTACATTTATTTGTAGAATTGATGACCGGACAAGTGGTCATCCCACATTTTTTCGCGGTTATCTCTAAATTTTGAGTGGGCGCTTGCCCGGTACCTTACGGTAGCCTAAAAATGACTTTATTGCGATGTTAAAGGGGCAGTCAAGTGGTTTTTGAGTTCGTGTTTTGATAATGACAGCTGAATTTAGACGCCTTAAGTATCCCTAAAAACCAAAAAGTATAGTCATACGGTGATTATTTCTTTAATAAAAATGTAATTGGAGGCCGCCAAACCTCGGATCCATCCGAAAACGAAACCACTCCCATTGGTCGTCGCACGCTTATCAAAAAGATCTCGGGCCAATGGCGTTGGACGACGTTCCGTCGCGCAGTGATCCCGAGGTAGCCGCATCGGCCGAACCTCTTTGTCATTCGAGCTTCGATCATGGCGGAGTTCTCTACGCTCGAGGACCTGACGCCGTTAGAGGTTGAAGTTCTTCGGCGGACAGTCGACCTGGGGGTGATTTCCTATGACGCCACTCCGACGTGCGATGTGGACGATAGCAGCGCTTCGGAGTCATGTTCGGGTTCCGAGGACGACGAAACGCAGACCTTTTCGGGCGTTCTTCGATTTGCGGTTGGGGCAAGTCGTAACCAAACCAACGTTTGACATCGCAGCGTTACCTCTGGTACGTGATGTCAAACGATGTCGCCACGTTGACTTTCGCCTCGGGAGAACGGGGGGAAGGCTGGTTCAGACATGTGCAACGAGCGCGTACCTACGGCTGCGTTCGTTGCAACCGGAACGACCGCACTCCGCCGCGCGTACACACACCTGTAACCACTACAACAAGCGCAGCGGGTCGTCAGCACGGCGACCGCTTCTGTACGCCGCCGTCAGCTGTGTCAGCGGCCGCCCTAAAAAAGGGGACGCACTGCTACTCAATGCCGTAACAGAATATAGACAGACATTTTTCTGGTCTAAAGCTTTATTATTTTTTCTTGATAGGCTTGCAGGGTACAGCGAATGAAAAAAATAAAATAAAAAGATGCAGCGCCGTCTTGGACGATCACGACTCTGATACACGACATTGCAATAGAACAAATATCGCCACACGCCTTTTCTACGATTATAAAAGACAATGTAATCTTAGCAGCGATATAGCAACGTAGAAATATGATTTCGTGATCAGATAGACGTTGCGAGCGTTCAGGATTGCTAACCCTAATCATTTTTCTCCGGTGATGAAAACGCGTGAAAATTCGTATCCTTTATACGGTACGCGCCAGTAATACCTTGAACTTGAGCACACACATGAAATGCGCCAAATCAGAAATCCGGGCGATGTTCGAGGACACAAATGCTTAGAAAGCACCACTGTAGTCGAAGTAAACAAACACGACGGCGCGGGCGTTTCTGCTATCTTGAGAGTGCCGCCACGACATCGCCGCACGAGTAGGTGGATGTTCCCTTCTAGTACGTGCTGGGTTATCATAGCCAAACACGACGAAAATTCACAGTCAAGGATAGCGCTTTTACGCGGAACGATGAGCTTTCACCAGGCCGTCCATTCCGACGATCACCACCGACGCCACGTTTGCGGATAGAAGGAGCCGGCCGGCCTGCAACGCGCGGAGATACGTGCGCTTCCGCGCATCCCTGGGGAACGGGAAATTCACCCCCCGCGGAGGAAGGCAAATAGAAAACGTAGTCCCTTGTTTGTGAAACGATAATTGCGCTATCGCGTATTCTAAACTAGAAATATTTTACGTCTTGTGAAATTATCATGCACAACATATTTAAATGAACTGAAAATTGTTTTTTAGCGAAACTTTAAAAAGACCGCCAAAATTTTCAAACATACGATAATTTCATTGGTCCTCGCAAGTACAGAAAAGAGTCCGCACGTATTTTATTCCTGCGTGATTAATAGGCGTTTCTGCCTTCTAAAACTGAAGATACTCATTCACTGACACTTCCTTAACACCATCGCACCAAAAAGTAGCTTCTCCAAAAACCGCTTGAGTGTCCCTTTAAGTGCAAAGTTGCTGCAGAAAGTAATTGATACAATAGGCTCGCAATAATTGAAACTCGGATATTTCATACTTCCGGTTAATTCAAACAGATTTGAACATTTTGGTAGTCACGCTATGTTTTTAATGTATTTATAAGTCGCCTAATTCGAATGGCGTTTTCGCTTAATTCATACTCTTTTGTTCTCGCGACCCCGTTGAGTGCACCTTTTCCGAGCACCGGTGCACCACAGAGAAGCAATACCTGCGGAGCTTGCTTTTGCGCGTGTTGCTTCTCTGCAGTGCATTGGTGCTCGGAAAGATGCGCACTCAATGGGGCTCAAGCGGGCGCACATTAGCGGAAAACAGCGTTTACATTATGTGCTTCAAGACTAGCAATGATGACCAATTAGACGACATTCAGTATAAGGACCAGCTCAACGGCGTCATGCTTTCTGGCCTTGAAGCACATAATGTGAACGCCGAGCTGGCGGAATATGCTAGTCTTGACGACGATGCGTGTGTTTGTCGTGATGACTCATTAGAGGACATAGTACAGGAAGTAAAGCCAGCACAGTGCAGCAGTGAGTGAAGATGACGATTAAGAAAGGGATGACTTGCTACCAACTGTCACAGCCACAGCTTTGAGCACATCGCTCAACTCCAGAAATTTCTGTCTGCAGAGGAAAAGTCTTGTAAAGAGCTACTTGCGTTGGCTGGTATTGAAAATTTTGTTTTCAGATCGTATGTGCTGTCTAAACAATTTTTGCCGGATAAACTTAACGTCACAGCTCTTTCAACAATGTGTTATGCCTGCACTTGCTTATAATTAGGCCTATGTAGACGAAACTGGCAAAAATCTGTATGTCATCTAGTATCATGTTTAGATGAATTTCTGATAATTCAAACTTCTGATAATTCAAACTAAAACCTGTGACTTCCTGTAGTTTGAATTAATGAGTCTACTGTAGTTTGCTGTACGGCATTTTGCATTCAGCGAGTCATTTTGTCACTGTATACAGACGAAAGCATGAAAGCATTCGGAGAAGTTACGCATTTACGGCTGCACGATGCTGGCAAATGTAGGGCCAGTCGTTAAACTTTGCCCTTGGCGAAGGGCAAAGTCCGGTTTATAACAACGTGTCACTGGAGCAAATGCACAGATTGATTGCTACTTCCTTGGCGATACAACTGCTGCCTTCTCCATCGACATACGAGAAATACCGCAAATAAAAGCAGACACCGTCACGACTTCGCAAGGTGAAACCGGAGAGGTCAAGAGCGGAAGAATTGCTTCGAGCAGAGACCTGCCATTTAAAAAAAAAAAAAAACTAGTTTGTAGTTTCTTTGCTGGACGTGACGTCATGACAACTGACGGCAGCGATTGGCTGGCAGAGTTGATGTAGATTCTTTTGGGGGGAATTTGCCGCTGAATTCATAAACTGTCATCAAATGTAGCCTCTAAACATGGCAGATATAATCAGGCCAGTTTCCTTCCACAAGCTGCCGCCTAGTCTGTCGCACAAATTATTTCTGTTGCTAAGGGGCACTTGGGGCTTTACGTAAACGTAGGCTGGACGTGCGTGTAGGAAAAATAACACAAATGACCGACCACATCATTGACTCTTCCAACATTTTTATAATGCAATTAAATGCAAAGGTGCAAGCGAGCTGGACAAGAGTGACGAAAATAACCCCTGAAGAACGGGAACAAAAGGGACAAAACACAAACACAAATCTCCAAACACAGCTAGGTGACTGGTGCGCGACCGTGTGTTTGTGTTTGTCCTTTGTCCCTCCTGTTCCCCTTCTCCAGGGATTATTTTCGTCATTCTTGTCCAGCTCGCTTGCACCTTTGCATTTAATTGCATCATAATCATACGGTAACCTTGAATTGCAAGCTTCACCCCTGTTGGTGTTAGACTGGTGACAGCTGATAAAATCCGTTTGCTCTACTGACGTCTACAGTGATGTGATTGGCTTAAGCCGTTTTGGAGAACCTTTTGGAGCAGCGAAAACAGTGTTTTGGAGCAGCAAAAGTGGCTTTTGGAGCAGCCGAAACAGTGTTTTGGAGCAGCCGAAACAGTGTTTCGGAGCAGCAAAAAGTGCCTTTTGAAACAGATTTTTTTATAAAAAAATATATATATATATTTGTTTTAAGTGCTGGACAAAAGAAGGACACTTTGCTCGCCACAATAAACAAATTATGGTCAAGTCAGACGACCTGGGAGCCTTTCAAGTTGTTAACTGAAATGCCAATGACACAACATATTTTGCAATGCTTTAGTTAAATGATATATATATATATATATATATATATATATATATATATATATATATATGTACCCGCTATAGATAAATAGGAACCAAATTGCACATATTAAATTTATTTGAAAATGACCAGCTTAACAGTAAATATGAAAGCATAAACTTGACTAGTTATATAATATAACAAATTGAAGCAGTACCCGACTGATGAAACACGTAACTACTGCAATGCAATACGAAACTGTACATATGAAAAAGGTGCAGTACGACTGGTGGGTGCTTTTCCTTTTGGTTGTTGAAACTTTCTGCAAGGCTGCTGCAAGCCTCGCTTAGCTTTCGTCAAGTAAGGAATGTCCACTTTCAATGTCTCCAACGAGACGTTGAGACATCCCACAAGTGTACAGTGCTGTAGGCGTTGCCGAGCCATTCCAAAACGTTTCCCACCGTTTTACTGCTTCCCGACATGCCAGATTTTCGTCAGAAGCAAGCAAATGTAAAGCAATGAATTGCAAGCGTCCCTGCTGGTGCCTCTGTAGTGCAATCATGTTCGCATGCACGTGAGGGCAACTTCGGCAGCTTGCAGTAGCACGCGCTTCGTTATGCGAGCGGAGACGGCTGTTCGATCGAAACCGAAACTCTGCCACTCCGCTCCGTCGCCATCTGGTCCCCAAAATTGTATGTAAAATGTAACAATCCAGCATAAAAAAGAAAAACAGTCTAGCGGCACGCGCTTACCAGGCCAGTATGCGAGGCACAAGCTAATTTAAAAAGTTAAAAAACGCAAACAAAACAAGGACAATAAAGGTAATAAAAAAAAAAGAGAACCTGAGCGCATCAGTGCAAGACATCGCGAGTCAGGGTCAAAAAGTTCTTGGAGCGCTTTGTGCAACAACGAAACTCAAAATAAACAAGCGCGCTGTGCGGGTTCAGCGTGCAGACATTGCCTTTTGTTGCTTTAGCTAACTTGTCTTAAACTTTCTTTTGCGACAGACCTTTCACGTACCGGGGTCCCTCTCAAAAGAAATCCGACCGAGAGAAACATAGGTAAACAGTACTTCGACACAACAGTCTTTGAGCTAGAGGGATTTTTGTAGTAGCGTTTAATTTAAACAAGGACAGGATTGCTGATTACCCTGCAGCGGTCCTTACGTTTCATCTTAGAAAGCGCCATATCTGCAGCAATGTGTGGACGGGAACACTCGCCGTCATGACCACGGTGACTGGTAGGCAGGGACCAAAAATAGTTTTGCCACGGCCGTTTTTTTCAGAAGCGAGTGCTTCACATCACGAGTAACTCCCAATGCGCAAAAACGTGGTTTCGTTTTACAACATGACGGCATGGCTGGTACCCGGCAAACTAGCGTCGGGGCGTCCATATACGCTTGCATCTGTCGTTAAAATATTTTCAAGAGGATGCGAGACGAGACCCACGAGAGCGCGAAATGAGGAACGGCGGGAAAAACCGTGTGAGACCGGATGGACGATTGATGCAGCATACTTTCTGTCGGGCGGTCGCTTGCGCCACCTAGCTCACGCATGCTCAATTACGGTACTCAGTTTAGTTTCGGTTTTGAAAGGCGACCGAAATTAGTCCTTTGGCGCAGGCTTGGCACAGACTACCCATATTTCGGGGAAACGTAGCAGGATGTAGCAGGGGTAGCCCCTTGGCGCGGTTTGGCGCAATTGGCGCAGCAATCACATCACTGCGTCTAACACCTAACCCTTGGTTAGCTTGGTTGGTAGAGCGCTCCACTTGTAATGGAGAGGTCCCGGGTTTAATACCCAAACCAGGTGGATTTTTTCGGTTGCGCACCAGTCAACTAACTGTGTTTGGAGATTTGTGTTTGTCCTTTGTTCCTCTTGTTCCCCTTCTCCAGGCATTATTTCCGTCTTCCAACACATTTAAAAAAAAATAAAGAAAAATCTGACAAGCCAACATTTTTTTGTTTTTTCCCCATTTTCAGTGGCTGTCGTGTAACATTGAAGTATAAGTAACAAATAAGATAAAGTACATAACGTAAGGCGTACATGAACTCTATAGATATAATACCAGTCGCAATGGTTTAGCAAAGAGGCCGGTCTTCACAGAAAACCCCCTTTTTCACTCGAGTCCATATTATCATGATTGAATGTTAAAAAGAAGCTGCCCCGTAAAAGCTGCAGCAAATGCACAAAACAAAGTGACAGCGCCTAAAAAGGTCACACCTGCCTTTCACATGGCCTTTTGAACTACATGCAGTGCAGGATGCAGAGCGGTACCCATGGGCTAGCAGCAGCTGTAACCCAGTGCTTGTAGTATATCGCAGCTGCTTGGAAGGGAGAGAGGCCACCTCCTTCCTGCCGTGGTATCGGGAAAGGCGATACCGACGAGCCGCAGACGTCAAGCACCTTGGGTATTTCTGTGCATCCACGAAGCAATTCTGGGACAGCAACGACAGAACACTTCAGTAACACAGTGAACAAAAAAGAGACAAAAAGAGTAGGCATGCAGGCGAGCGTGAATTGTGAACACAGCTAGAACCCAAGGCACAAGGAAGCAGAAAGAGGGCACATGAAGAGGCCTCGACTTCCTTGCATGAGTCTCGTACGGGGTAGTAAAAAGCAACAATACTGGCATTGTACCTAGCCTTTTCTGCGTCAAGAAGCCTTGAAACAAAGAAATCCTACTGGTCATTTATCTTGTTTTTTCTTCGCGGGCGGATTACAGAGCATGCTGCGGCAGCAAACTGCCTCGAAGGGGCTCAACTCACACTTCTAAGAATGATTGGTGAGCAATTTCTCCATTCTGTATTACGTGCACTCTATGTTTTCAAGGTGGACTCCGCCGATTTTTTGGTAACTTTGATTTGGCTGGAAATTTGCAGACCGCATCAATAACCCTTTCTTAACTGATAACCAAAATATTTTAAAGAAATAAAATTTTTTCGTGAAGTTGTTAAATTTCCAAGTTACGCCGGCCGCGAGGGTTCCGGGCGGCGACTCTCAACTGGCAACAATGAGAATTCCCTACTTTTCCCTACCCGCGTACGTCACGCATGTGCAGGCGGACAAGCGACTTGGGCAGCCGCGAAGTGGCTTTCCGGACGCCTGCGATCGAGATAACTTTTTCGCAGCTTCAAGGTTTAAAGTTCCTTTGCAATGGGTAGCAATCGGTGCTCCGCAATAGATTGTAGAAACAGTGCGGGGAAAAGGCTCCTTTTTTACCCTTGTTTTCGTGGGAGAAAAAAAAAAGCGTTCCCTGGCAGCAATGGAGGCCAGTCACGTCAAGGTACCGAGCGCGACACTGTTAGCGCGAACAAGCGATCGCCGGTTTTTCGAGTGTTTCTCTTTGAAACCAAAGGATGTCATCCAAGTTATTATTGGTATGGAAAGAGCTCATTAAGTTCTATAATGTAAGCGATAACATTTCGTGCTCGCTAATACTATTTAGGAATAAAATGCGAAAATACGCCGACGTCGTGTTCGCGCTAACAGTGTCGCGATGTGTACTTCTGCGCGAGCTGTGTGCCAAGAGAACTAGTGTCATGTGAAACATTTTCACTTTTGCTCGGAATACTTTATAGCCGCAAGCTGCGAGTTGAGTATCCTTCAGCAGCTGGAACAGCTTCAAGAGCGGCAAGCGCAAACTCAAGCCGGCTGTGACCATTACGACATCCAACCAAAGAAGAGCGCTAATAATATTGCGAAAAATAGTACATTAGCACTATAGTCGACATTTGGCAAAGTCACATTTGTTATTCACAATTAGTTCAGTGATTTTTTTAAATTTTTTTAGAAACACTATATTTGTTTCGGGCATAGAATCTAGCTCAGGCTTCTCTCGGAGTTCTACTCACGCGGCCGATATGTTGAAGACGAGAAGTGAAATGTCTAGACAAAGTTCAAGACTAAATTTAGACATGACCTTCGACATACTGCTATCCTCTCTGCTATTACAGAGGTTCATGAAGCAGGTGTTGAGTTCCATTAATAAACGATAGAGCCTTGCCTGGTTTGTCAAATGGTTGGCACGCAATATTCCCTGCAGAAGAAGTGATGAAAACGTCTTTAATTTATTATATTGCGGAGAAATTTTATATAGAGCTGGGAAGTTTCTTTTTTTTTTTTAATTATGAAAATATTAATGTTGTTAAAGGGAGGCATGCAAATTTACAGCTGATGAGAACTGTGCTAAACCAACTTTAAAAAAAATCTTATATAGAGTTACCCGCTTCCCATGTGCTCTCGTGGATGGGTGTTTGAACGTGCTGCATTCTACTCCAGAAGGAAAAAGAAAAAAAATATCGGTACATATTTTTTAGTAACTTTTGTTAACGTATTTTGAATTAAAAGATTTATGATGTCTTTCTGTACCTCACACACTATTTGTATCTTCAAGCAAAGATTTTTTATTTGGAGATGAAAAAAAAAATTGGTTTGCTCATTATGTATATGCAGCCTTGATGGAGATGCGCCTCAACGGGTAATCGGTCAATGTACACGCCACATGCACAAACGCTGAAAATGGCATCGACCAGAAGCGCTTTTCAGAAATGGTCTACAGATCTTTCGCTAAATTACTTAAGCACCAAGGAGCATATTCACGCCACAAGAGTAGTTACACGTGCTGACGCCTGCAACAGTAACTTTTCGAAAGAAAATATACAACAAATGGTACATTCCTTCAGGTCATACAAGAGTGAGGGGCATCTGTACCCACATTTCGAGCATTTTCCGCGGTGCTTTGGCAATTCAACAAAAAATGTATCGCGCGACTCTTCGACCTTTCTTCGCCAGCCATCTTCTAATAACAGGAAATGGATTTACCAGCAATATCACGAAACTAGCGAGGCGCGGCTTGAGCGTAGCAAGTTGCAAAAACGGTTTTATGAAAATTTCAATTCCTCCTGTTTTTCTTTTTTTACTTTCTTATAGTTACGCAGATAGACCGGGGCTATACTTTGTGCAAATATATATAATTATCATCAACTTCAAACAGCCCGAACGCCCAGATTTTCTCGCTGTTAGACGTGAGAAATGCGGGCACGAGCGTAGCTGATTGCCGGCCGCGCGCCTCGCTGCACACAAGTGACGTCACGCTTGGGTGGCGGGGAATTCTGGGGAACACCTAGGGAGAACAATGTTTCGGCAGCAAACAAAATATCACTTTTTTAATTAACTAGAGTGAATCTGGGAGAACGAGAGAGCATTTCGGAAGCAGGAAGCCACCCACATTCAGATTATGCCCTTGGATTAGGTAGCTCTAAAAGTCGGCAGAGTTCCCCTTTAAAGGGGTACTCCGGCATTTTCTTCATTGTCCCCGATTTGCTTAAAACCCTGCTTGACACACCAACAAACATCGTGAAATAGTAACCCAAATATTTGGCCAAAAGAACTTTTTTTTGCAAAGTTACAGAATTTACAATTAGGGTGATCATCGTGTTTTTCAAAGTGAAAAGCTCTACTGGCAACATTGAAATAGTGACGTCATGGGAAGGCAGGGGTTCACTCTTTGGGCTGTAGACTTCGTTCCTGACTGATCACAAACAGTTTCATGGTGTCAAAAGTATGCTTTGGAAGGTAGCTCCCGCGCAGCAGCACGGACCAAATGCTCAGCATAGTTCATGCCAGCCATCTTCTAATAACAGGAAATGGATTTACCAGCAATATCACGAAACTAGCGAGGCGCGGCTTGAGCGTAGCGAGTTGCAAAAACGGTTTTATAAAAATTTCAATTGCTCCTGTTTTTTTTTTTACTTTCTTATAGTTACGCAGATAGACCAAGGCCATACTTTGTGCAAATATATATAATTATCATCAACTTCAAACAGCACGAACGCCCAGATTTTCTCGCTGTTAGACGTGAGAAAGGCCGGCAGGAGCGTAGCCGATTGCCGACCGCGCGCCTCGCTGCACACAAGTGACGTCACGCTTGGGTGGCGAGGAAAACTGGGGAACACCTAGGGAGAACAATGTTTCGGCAGCAAACAAAATATCACTTTTTTAATTAACTAGAGTGAATCTGGGAGAACGAGATAGCATTTCGGAAGCAGGAAGCCACCCACATTCAGATTATGCCCTTGGATTAGGTAGCTCCCAAAGTCGGCAGAGTTCCCCTTTAAAGGGGTACTTCAACGAAGTTTGAAATATTCCCGTCGTGTTCAAAAATAGGTTGAATATGATCCACAATATCCGTAAATGACAACCGCACGTTTGTATTTTGATCCTGGTGGCTGTATTTTTCGTTATAAACGGCCCACTCTGGCAAGCGCTCGGAGAAGGCCCAGCTTAGAGCACGTGACATCCAACGCAATCGTGACGTAGGTCGTCTCAACACGAGCAAAGCTACGGCTGGGCTGACGCCGAGAGGATGGCCTAGTCGTTCCAGCCACCGAAGCGGCTGCTTTTGTACGAATTTTGAGTGACGGGTTAATCTTCTATAATCGTGTAGAGGGGCAATTGCGACTTCTGCGACACACAAAAGGGATTCTCGGGAAGAGGGGAGTCCCTCCTTCCCCCCTTCTCTCGTCGTGGCCGAAGACGAGACAACCTCCGTCATTAGCTGTCAAGGTTCCTAGACGAGCATTACAAACGAGGCGTTAGCGACATCCACCAGGTGCTCTTTGCTAATCGTTTAATTCGTTTTAAAATTCCTTTTTGAGACTTTTTTGACCAGATATTGGTATGTTCCATGTGATACTGCTCTTTTGAACACATATAGACCAAAAAAAAATGAGCGCCGAAATTTCGTTGTAGTATCCCTTTAAAGGGGTACTCCGGCATTTTCTTCATTGTCCCCGATTTGCCTAAAAACCTGCTTGACACACCAACAAACATCGTGAAATAGTGACCCAAATATTTGGCCAAAAGAACTTTTTTTTGCAAAGTTACAGAATTTACAATTTTGGTCATCGTGTTTTTCAAAGTGAAAAGCTCTACTGGCAACACTGAAATTGTGACGTCATGGGAAGGCAGGGGTTCACTCTTTGGGCTGTAGACTTTGTTCCTGATTGATCACAAACAGTTTCATGGTGTCAAAAGTATGCTTTGGAAGGTAGCTCCCACGCAGCAGCACGGAACAAATGCTCAGCATAGTTCATTTCTAGACAGCCCGCTCGAATCGCAAGCCTGCCATCCCATGATGCAGGCACGTAGCTGGGGAGGGGGGAGGGGGGGGGGCATGTGGCCCCATCCCACAATCTTCCATTTTGCTGGGACCTCTTCTCCCCCCACTTCCTCATACAGCACTTTGTCATAGGCGGGCGCTCCCCTGAAACCAAATCCTGGCTACGTGCCTGCCGTGACGTCATGGCAATGGAAAGCGCAAGTATATTGGAATCTTGGTTTTTGGCGTCATTTTCATTTGCTGATTTCACAATAACTATTTTGAATTTCGCGATAGTAAATAGCGTGCCGGAAAGAGAAAAAGATGGCGATTTCGAAGACAGTTAGGTGGGGTTGCTCAGAAAATCACTGGAGTACCTCATTAGAGGGGTACTCCGTCGATTTTTGAGCTACCTCAACTAACTATATTTTCTGACTCCCCGGCCTTTACCCTTTCTGGTATGCTATTTAGTATCGTGAAATTCATAATAGTTATTGCGAAATTGGCAAATGAAAATGATGCAAAAACAAACATTCAAATATACCCGCCCTTTTCAGGGCCGTGACGTCAGTGGAAGGCAAGCTTGCCAGTCGGGCGAGCAGTCTAAAAAATAGAATATGCCAATCATTTGTTCCGTGCTGGAGCGCGGGGACTGGAGCGAGCTTCCAAAGCATTCATTTGACACCATGAAACTGCTTCAAATCAGTTGGGAACAAATTCTACAGTCCAAAGAGTGAGCCCCTGCACTTCCACTGACGTCACTTTTTCATGGTTGCCAGTAGAGACTTTGTTTGAAAAACACGGTGAGGACCAAAATTGTAAATTCAATAACTTCATGAAAAAAAAATTATCTTGACCTGATATTTGGGATACTATTTTGGCGATGTTGTTTGGCGAGTTTAGCAAAATTTCAAGCAAATCGGAGACCATGAAGAAATCAGCGGAGTACCCTTCAAGCAGGTCTCTTTTCTGCGAACACGACAGTGGTAGGAACGTTACTTGTGTCGAGCTAAAAAAGCCATATTGGGGGCTACCCCAGCTACGTCCACATTGGCTTTCATGGTGATTATGTGTAATGCAGACAGCTTTCACTACTTCAACTGAGTGCCTAGGGAATCACAGAAGCAGCCACATAAGACAATCAGGGGAAGATGCCGAGTTGTACAGGCTAAGGAGGAAGGAAATAGTGCAGCGAGCTATCTAGTCCAGGCTATTCCTCCGAGAAATGCAGTCGGTGGAAATGTAGGTCAGATATTCCCGCCACTAATTTAGGTAACAAATGCAAACATTACACTATTTTGCATATTTTGCTACTGCAATGCTAGTCACCTGCAACGGAAAGAACTCCACAAACTAAAAGGAAGTCTGGTTGCATTATTAACACGGACATCAAGTCCATTAGGAAAAGCCACCTGTGCCATCCACTTGTTCATAAGCGAGCTGGAGTTCATCAAACCATAACCGAAAATCTCTTGGAAGTACTTGGTTCCTTGTCAGTGGTTATTGAACAAAAGCACAGTGCAGTGGTGATTACCATCAGCACAGCGTTGCCCCTGGCACTGCTGTCCCTAAGGTGGCACATGAACGACATGGCCTGCAAGCCACATGTATCCCTATAAGAAGGCTGCATAGAATGCACTTACCATGGCTAGCGTCGCCGCCCAGAGAGCTTGCACAAACCCTCTGCATGGCACGCAGTGCTGTTCAGAACAGAGCGGCACTGGCTAGACAGTTGCTGCGAAGGCTTGTAGTGTCTTGCTGCTGCCTTGGAAAAGCTGCAAGTCACCTCTTTCACGCCTTGTGGTACCTATCAGCTTCAAAATAAATGCTGCTGATGAATCGCGACGAGCTATAACCTGTCACACAAGGGAGAAAAAGGTGTGAATGTGCAGACTCCTATCTGTTAGCTTTTGTCTCGCGTCTGAGTTTTGTTTGAGAAGAAAACAACAATGACAATTCATTCACAGTCATGTGAAAAAAAAAATGAAGGAAAAAAAAACGAGAATGGCTTGGTTATTAATAAGTTGTGTGCAGCAGAGGCACGGGTGCGAAGGCGTACCTCCACAGAATGGCCTTTTTGCGCGGATGCTCGTGCAAAAAGGGCGCTTTTCACTGTCATGTGCTCGGGCCTGTGCCTTTTCTGCACACAACCCCGTCCTTTGAGAGCACTCGCGTACGGCGAGAAATCCATGATATACAGGGTACGATTGCAGGAAACCTCCAGGGGTGCAGGAAGCTGCAAGTACACCAGAATGTGAAACTAGAGGTGGTGATAGAATTTAAAAGTTTCAGATTATGACTTTACTTTACGTAACTTCCTTATCGGCTTATGATTAGGGCCCATCGGAGCACGACCAACTCTTTGTTGTGATCGGGGCATTCGATCGGACGCGGGTTGGTAAATATTTGGAAAACACGAAAGAATAAAGCTTGTAGGGACGAAGATAGACAGCGCAGTTCTTTATTCACATGGGATGTAAGATCAAGCACATTATTCTGTCTGATCAAATGGTTTTTGTTGAATTGGGTTTAGCTCGCAAGTCAGCCAGCTGGTCCTTCGGCGGGCTTTCAGCTTTCTGCGATGCGTGTTTTACTCGTGAGAGCAGGCTTCAACAATGCAGACAGCGGCGCCAAATAGATTTGAAACGAAGAAACAGCTCGGACGCGTGGAACGAAGAGATCACAGGAAAACGCAAACCGCTCACCTTTCGTTCGACGACGGCTCGCAAGGCACGATGTTTTTCCGGGCGTTGAACACAGGACTAAGGAGACCGCGTTTATTTCCATAATGCTCCTATTGCTCATGACGTTACCAAATTTCATCTCATAAAGTGCGCGCCGAAGTTCTCTCTAGTCGTCGGTGTAAAAACATGCAGATGATGATGATGATGATGATGAGGATGCGGCTTGTTCCCATTGAAACGGGTATGGTGTACTAGAAGACTGGGCAGTGTAGCGAGCGCCGGCGGAGGGGAGGTTCTTTCAGCGATGACCGGATCGGTGGCCGCGAGAGGGCGCAACGTGTAGTAGGCGTGCTGCCGGAGTGCGGAACGCAGGCAGCGGTAGCGCTTGGCTGGCTTGACGTTCCGCACGGGTTCGATTGTTTCGTATTGTTTGGCTAACTCTTTATGGTATTCTTTATCTCTGCTGTTTCACATATTATTTATCGCACTAATTCGTTGCCAAATGCTTTGCCCAAGACGTGCATCTTCGGGCAGGACGCCACAGTACCATCGCGACAGCGCGAACAAGACATCGGCGCTTTCTCGCATTTACTTCGAAAGAGTATTAGTGAGGACGAACTTTTATCACCCGCATTATAGACCCGAATGAGCTTTTTCCCCAGCAATTAGAACTTTGCTGAGATCCTTTGGTTTCCCATAGAAAAACCGGCCATCGCTTGTTCACGCTAACAATGTTGCGTTCTGAATAGCTGCGGGAAATCCATCCCCCAGGGAAACGTTCGGGAAGTATCTTGAAAGAGACGTCCCAAACGTGTGTAATCCCCTGGATAACGTAGGAAGCATGCTGACGGCATGATACCTAAACAAATGTCTGCTTTTGTGACCCCATAATCTCGCTGTCACTGTAGTTGTGATCAATGAAATCCGTGGTTGAAGCGCACTACCCTAATGAATTGTTTCAATGTTTAAGAACACGAAATGGGGCTTACAAAACGGATTATATCGCCTACTTCCGTAGGCTGGATGGAGGTGCCACTGTCGACTCTCGCAACTACTTCCACGGGCGTTCGAAGGAATTTCCAGCACTAGCCTTCATTTTATTTGCTGTTACTACGTAGGGTCTTCAAACAGGACTGTGCGAATAGTTAGAAAAATGTATCCACTCGCCAGCTCTGGTAGTAGCCACAGTGGATAATTTATCCACTGAGCACCAGCTATATTGACATGTGCGGGCACAAGGGCACACAGATAAATGTTAATTATACACTGAGTGCCAGCCCACAGATGAGATTAATGTGGTGCACCCAAGGATTCCGGAGGCGATGGTACTTGCTTTTCCCAAGAGCTCGGGAGAGGGGGGCTCCCGAGCTCCCTCGTAGTCGGCGCCTATGGCGTTTTGTACCTCTACATTCTCCAACGTAAGGTCATGATTTTGATGAGCTTCGACATCTTCAGGATAAATGACTCAGTATCTTCCGCTGGGCCATATGACCCTTCAATTTTCTTGCGGTAAAAAAAAAGAGGCCTCTTATCACCTCCTCATTGAAGAGATTGCTGGGCCAACCCTCATCTTTTTAAAGCCGTTAAGAAAAAATGAAAGCCGCTTACAACTCCCTGTAACGCCGAATTAGAGCGCAGCTCTTGAGGAGGAGGAGGGAAGGGCACTGGGGGGGGGGTTAAACTAACCAGGGGGGGGTCACGTTACCTTGGGGGTCACGTGACCCCCAATGCCGATGATGTCATCACTGACGTCACTGATGACGTCATCAGTGACGATGACGATGCGGGTACCGATGACGTCATTAGTGACGTCACTGATGACTTCACCAGTGATGATGACGATGACGATGCGAATGTCGGTGACGTCATCAGTGACGTCGCTGATGACGTCATCAGTGATGATGACGATGACGATGCGGATGCCGGTGACGACATCAGTGACGTCACTGATGACGTCATCAGTGATGATGACGATGACAATGCGGATGCCGGTGACGTCATCAGTGATGATGACGATGACGATGTGGATGCCGGTGACGTCATCAGTGATGATGACGATGACGATGTGGATGCCGGTGACGTCATCAGTGACGATGACGATGACGATGTGGATGCCGGTGACGTCATCAGTGATGATGACGATGACGATGCGGATGCCGGTGACGTCATCAGTGATGACGATGACGATGTGGATGCCGGTGACGTCATCAGTGGTGATGACGATGACGATGTGGATGCCGGTGACGTCATCAGTGATGATGACGATGACGATGTGGATGCCGGTCACTGATGACGTCATCGGGGGGTCACGCGACATCGGCGGGGGTCACGTGACCTCGAGGAGGGGGCCACGTGACCTCAGGGGAGTCACGTGACTTCGGGGGGTCACGTGACCCCCCACGAGGTCACGTGACCTTGGTGGGGGGCTCGCGCGGTGCATTATGGGACATTTCCCATGATGCACCGCGCGGTTACGCCGACGCCGACGGCGACGGCGACGCCGACGCCGACGGCGACGCCGCTCAAGCCGGAAACGGGCCCCTAAGAGCTGCGCTCTAAAACAATTTGCTGATGTGAGGCCATAACCTTCAAAGACACATTTTCACAGTCACTTCTCCAAGCCTTTCTAATGCAGTCAGCGTGCACAGGACCCTTCGGCGTGTCCAAACCAGTGTCTATAAAACCGATTTAGCAGATACTTTAGAGTGCAAAAAGTCAGAGAAAAAAAATGTAGAGGACGACTGTCATGACTGCCTGCATTACATGAAGAAGAGTGTCCCTGTCACTCCTTTTAATGTTGCGGGACGACGACTGACGCCAATCGAACTCGAGAGGGGCACGAAAAAGGGAACGGGCTTCTTTACAGAACCGGTAGCCACTGTTGCAACCCAGCACGGGCCCCAGGAATTCAGATTAGGGAGGGGGGGGGGGGGGCATTGAGAATATAAGAGTCGTTGCGAATTAAAGGGGGTGCTTTCGGAAAAACAAGGGGGAGTACACCCCCGTAGAGGGGTGTAGGAAAATCCCTGCCCCGACACAAAACACGTCCCGTCTCTCTTTTTCCTTCATTGCACGCGTTGTCTACATCCCACTGAACCGCACCGATCACAATCCATTTCACTCAACCATTATTAAAAAAAAACAAAAAACTGCAGCAAAACAAGGCGACGACGCGAACCACGCGATCACAAGCAGTACGACCATACGGCAATCCGAGCGGGAAGGAGCACGCCTAGTAGCACGCCTGTTACCCGCAGCGCCCCCTGGCGTCCTTGCGCGCCGTCATCGCTGCGCCGACCTCCTCCCTCCGTTGCTTCTCGGCGCGGACGACACACTGCCCAGTTCTAGTACACCATAAAACGGGTGAGCGCGAACTAAGTTCGTGCCCAAGCATGCAGAGCACGCCATTTTTTTTTTGTCAAGATAACAAATATAAACCATTTGGACGTCACGGCCGTCAAAATAAAGAAGAATCCCCAATTATTGTTATTTTGACATCCCTGACGTCACTAGCCACGCCCCCTGTTTTTCAAATCAGTTCCGAAAATACGCAGCCCGTTTGTAGGCCAGTTCAAATTTCGTTGGTGTGCACGATGGACCTGACGCAAGTCGTTCACTCGGATTCCGACCACTCGGACGACGTCGATGCGGACGCCGATGAGGCAAGGAATTTACCGTTTACTCGTCGAATTATGCCATGCACCCGTTGAAGCGCTCGGAACGAAGCCGTCCCGCGGTTTTTGATTTATTTCTGGAGACCCTTGCGCCGAATCGGCTGCCACTTGCCGGGATAACACTTGCTCCTGCTCGGTTTAGAGAAATCTTATATTCTTGCGTAGGTACTCTTTTAACCGAAGAAGCCGGACGTCGCAGAAAGCGAACAATAAGTGACGACGAATTTACGTTGCTGAGGTGAAGCGACAAGTTCTCTCCACAAACGAGTTTGCAAGACTGTTAGCCCGCATATGTTCAGCAGGCTATTTTTCGAGGCTATTTGGAAGACGAATCAATGGGGCTCGCGGTTCTGAGACTGCGTTCGGTGTCATTTATCCTAGAAAATCAGTTGTCAAACCGCTGTTCGTACTGACTGTCGAGATCATGGGCGTACCAACCGGGGCGGCAAGGGGGGCGCTTGCCCCCCCCCCCCCCCCTAGTTCTCAGAGTGGGGGGGCAAGGCATGTGTTTTGCCCCCTCTGAAACAGCCGCCACTGGGCAGGGCAAACACTGTCCGGCGGCGCCCAAGGGATACCAAGGGCGCCGCCCCCCGGCCCTTGAAGGGGGGGGGGGGGAGAGGGGGGTCTGGTTTGCCCCCTTACTCAAAAACAAGTTGGTACGCCACTGGTCGAGAAGAGGGAGAGGAGGAACTCCCCTCTCGCCGGGGCTCTTTTTTGTGTGCCCCAGTCGTCCCCTGACGTCGCTATTCTCCCCCTAGAAGATTATAGAGGATTACCCCTTCACTCAAAAGTCCTACCAAAGCAGCTTCCCCCTTTCTTCCGTTGTGGTTCAAAATGGACGATGTGACGTCAGTGCAATGCATGCATATATAGGGTGTCCCAAGTCACCAGGCTCGATCTAAAACGGACCATAAAAATTGACGCCTGCATGTAAACTTTTCGTCGAAGGTGTATTTCGCTAGTCAATTTTTTTTTAGTAAAATTACAAAGCGTAGCTCTCTGTAAAAAATAGGGCCAAAAACGTGCCAGGTTCAACAGCGGACGGCGACGCAGATGACAGAGTCTAGTTGTGGGGTGTTTGGCGCGCGTATTGATAGATGGCGTCGGGAGCAGCGTATGAAGGTGTAGCCAACGTTACTTGATTACCTCAGTTGTGGAACTCCCGCGGAAGGGTTTACCCCCTACATTCACTTCAGTCCGCCTCCCGTCGTTCGAAGTGCCATCTAGATTTTCATTTACGAACTGTGTTTTTCATGGGGTACAGGGGAACGGCTACACGCTGCGCTTCGAAACGTACGTATTCCATAGAATACACTGCAGTTACCAAAGCAGCCGTCCGGCACATCGAATGACAGGAGGTGAGTCATGGTGAGTGAGGGGGGGTACTGCTTGTGCATGCAGCATCTATGAGCACTTCCATGACTGACCTCATTTAATTACAGGGGGTGTAGCCGACCAGCGAAAGAAAGCAGACGACATGCAGATGAAATCCGTTAGCAGCAGAAACGCCGTCGTTATGCAGACACATTTTTGTTTACTTTTAAGTTTTGATTTTATTATGTGGATTTATTTTTAAACCAAAGGTACATTATAAGAAGATTATGTTAATTTTAATAAACCACGATGGTCGCAAGCAGTCTCGATAAGGAGGTAGCGCCATCCATCAACACGAGCGCCAAACGCGGCCCGCCACTCGACTGGGTCGTCTGTGTCGCCGCCGACCGTTTACCCTGGCCAGTTTCTTGGCCCTAATTTTTACAGAAAGGGAGCTACGTTTCGTAATTTTACAAGAAAAAAACCGACCTGTGAAATACACCTTCGACGAAAAGTTTAGATTGCTACGTGCAGGCATAGACTTTTACAGTCCATTTTAAATCGTACCTTTTGACTTGGGACACTCTATAAACTAAGAAATGCTAGCACTCTATTCGCCATGCCAAGCGTTATCCCGTAGGCCGTCGAAAACGACAACTTGTTGCTGTTGCCAAGCGCAATCTCCCATCAAACTCTGCAAAACAAATTTCTGCTCTTGACTTGCGTCTCTGGTATGCGCCTCTGGATTTGTCTTCCGGTTTAAGTAATTCGGTCCTTTTGGTTTGGAGGAATTTCGCATCCTAATTTGGTTAGGTAGGGAAGGAAAACAATGTAGCGGTCTCTTAACCGGTCGAATATTGCCGTTCGTAGCTTGTCGTCTGACGGCACAAACACGGTGAATGCAATATAATCTGAGGGGCATTTCTGTGACACCTCTTGCCTGACGTCAGCGATGCCTAACACTACCCGTTGTGGGCGGTTCTTTAACGCCCCTTCCTCGGGTGGACAGACACACGCTCTGGGTTAACTGTTTATTAACCCAACAATGTTTACGAGGCAAGCCTCACGTCAATGTCCCGTATTTGAGAAGTGTGAAACACTTAGATGCCTTTGGTCCCTCAGTTATCTGTTATTTCTGGGCCACCTACACTAGCACTTGCAGATGAGAAGCTTTCCATTACTTCTGCATTAGCCTACACCTCTCGAACGTAAGTACAACTATACACTCTACAAGGTAACATGCTTCAAGAAAAAACCCCGAGGCTCGAAGCACTCGTGAGAAAGAGGTAACATTTGCATCACAGTACCAAGGCATGTCTGTGCCTCTTGTTCTGCTTCCCACAAAGATTTCTGGTTGCCATTATAGGTGGTTTTCTCCTATGCACTCACCTCTTTCCCAGTGTTGGATGCACATAGCATTGTGGGCAACATTGTAGGAATGCGATGCTGAAAGTTCCAGATTGATCATTCTCCTCTCTTACCGACCCAAATTGGGTACCACATATGTCTTTACATTGGACATGTGTTTTAGATAGGAAGTGAATCTCCAAAGGAAAAACCTAAGCTATTCAAAGTATGTAAAAAGTCTTAATTTACACAGTAGACGTCGGTAATGAAACCAGTACATCGGCTCTTAGCGCACGTCTATATTTTAGATTAAAAGTGACATTACTTCAACCTATATTTTTGTCAGATTCAGGATATGTTTAAATACGAACTGACGTCATCTCGAATCCAAGCTGTATCTTCATTGTGAGTTGTGCCAAGCTTAGTTTCTCCTGACACTGCCATGCCTTGCGACAGGGTTGAAACTTTATAAAAAATTAATACAAACCTGTCTGCTAAACTAATAACGGCTACTATACCTCAAAAGCCGTTTCTAGTAATAGCGGTCAGTGACTTCAGGTGAAAGACAGTGCAGTCAGTGACATCAGTGACTGAATTGTCTTTACATGAAGCAAGCGGTATTAGCTCTTTCACGACTTCATGTCAAGGTCTCGCCTCTGTGATTTTACAGTTGTGGTCCAGGCTATTTATCATTTGCAAGTGACCAGGTCGATGGTGTGTGTGAAGAGCATGATGGAAGTTTGTCGTCGCTGCACGCTGAACCGTAACACCGTTGAGCTTGAATTTCTGACATTTTCCTTAGTTCCATCAATGAAAGCAAGAAATTCTACTAAAGACATCATAGTGAGCTCTTGTCCAATAGTGGGAGGCTGACCGCAGCGATGCTTTTGGCCCCCCACATCTCCGGTAGACCCTTTTCATGCCTATTAGTGTGCGCCGTCTTTTTTGTCCCAAGCGACTTAAGTTACCCCATTTTGGCGAGCTTGTTTAAGCCCTAATTTATGGGACGCTCAGGTGCCACAGAAACAATAAAGTTGGAGATTTTGCAAGTTCCTTCTGCTGCATTATTCAGCATTTATAGGTGAGTACTAATAGAAGATCTTGGAACTAAAGCTCAAGTGCAGGCGAATTGATTTAAGATTAACATGGTAACCCTGGAGCAAGTGAAAAATGCACACCACACAAACATGGAAGTCCAAACAAAATTAAAGTTTGAATACATTAAGGCGTCCTTAGCCCTTTTGAGGATCGGGTTTCTTTCACAAAAAACAAACCTTGGTGATTGCATTTCTTTTTTTCAAGGGGTAGTACAAAAAATAATCTATGTGCAGGAAGTTTTTTTTTTTAATTATTTAGCGGGAATACGTACAGTGCTTGTAAGCTGTCCAGATTGAGAAGCCTTGAATGGAAATATTGAGGGCAAAAAGTTGTCAAATATTTTGATTTAGTTTTATTTTGGCACGTCTGCTTCCGCGACATTCCTGCAGTCTCATACTGAAGGTACTTTACAGAGCCGTCGGATGATGAGCTCTCATCCTATCGATGAAATTCTGAGAAGTGTATCGGAAGAATCGCTGCTCCAGTTGCCTCTACCGTGAGAGTGGCCTACACTTACCCCATGCATGAAGTGCCCGGTTTTGGAACTATAAATAGCCTCAGCAAAGAGAAACAAGATGTGAATGCAACATTTATAGTTCCCCAAAGACATAACAAACAGTAGCTTCTCCTTGGGCGGGAGCAATTTCGTGTTTACGTGAGGACTTATGAATGTGCAATCGCCACCATACATGTGTGGCACCAACCGTCAAAGGGATACCGTAAAATACCGGGCAAGCGCCCATTCAAACTTCAAAGATAATCGTAAACAAATGGGGGATGGGCGCTTGTTCGGTCATCAGTTTTACATATAAATGTACTGTGCGTATTTTCTCAGATCTTGCAAATTTGGTAATGGGCGCTTAATGTGGAATGGGGGGCGCGGATGCGCGGTATTTTACGGTAAACAGGACCACAACAAGCCGAAGTACTTCTTTCAAGTTAATACAACTAAACAACCTTTGATAAAAGTAGGAACTAACAACAGAAGAATAAAGACAACCAGAACACCAAGGACACTGCCCTTTTTTGTCCCTTAATTTTTCCTTAAAACTACCACTTTTTTTTGTGTGTTTTGTTGGAATGTAGTTTTTCCATGCTCAAGTGTTTTTACTTGTACTATTATACATATGACTTTTTCTTTCGCTTTTTGCAATGTTCCTCCTCTCCTTTGGTCTCTCTAAAAACACTTTGCAACTGTATTTTCTGCACACTTCAAGAAGGGGAGTCTCTTCCCGAAGCGTCGTGTAGTAAAGTCTCTACTGCTATTCAAACATTTTTCTATGTTCAGTGTTACTATGATAGAAGTTCCTCGCTTGCTTGTGTAATCAGTCTTTTTGTCTGCACGGATTGGTTTCAAAGCCTTGTTTGGAGCGCTCGGTCTATGTAAACCTTATTGTCCAGAGAGTTAACATTGCACAAGGTCGTACAGGGTACACTCGTTGCTAACATGAACGCGTCTTTTCAACGAAGTGTCTTAACAGAGATGTGCCTAACGTATGCTTGATCGACTCACAGGTGCAGGCTGTCTTCAGAATTTCCTTGAGCGAGCTGCCTTGCAAGTCTGAAACCTTCGTCCTCAAAAGCGGTTTGTGACACCTTTGCCAACCTCCCTGCAACTGTTCGGCTGGGTGTAGTGTAAAGCCAGGGCACTCCCAAATTTGCCCTCACTTCGAAAGCGCGCAAAGGAAGCCAACGGCAGTACGGTGGTCATGCAAACTCGTTGGTTGCGAAATTCAAAGCGCCATTGTTGTTCTTTTTCTTGCATCGTTCGGTGCCTTTGTCCTGTTTTGACAAACTAGATCTACTCTGCGACGTGCTTTCTTTGTTTATGATGGGCCGAATAAACATCTGGATGTTTTGGGCCTGGACGGCGAAGTAGAGATTTCAATGGCCAGCTTTGTGGACAGCGTACGACGACTAGTGGCGGTCGGAAGTAAGAGTACAGAGGGATTTTTTAGTTTTAGCCCATGTACTCTGTTAAACATCCGGTCGTAATGATGGCATGAATGTTGTTGAGACCCCGTAAAAAGACCCAACTTTTTTGTTGCATCTCCTTAAAAAGTTGGGAGGAGGAAGGGCTGACTTTTTGTCACCTCTGTTTGCCATATTAAAACAAGTTATGTGGTCGGGAAATTTTTTTTTTTTTAAGCTAAGAAAAACTGTTGGCTATCTATACGCTCCTTGACCCAAAACGGTCGGGCTTGAAAGCAAAATGTAATTGAAGTTGAGATATGACTAATTTTCGTTTCACTTTTACTCTGGACGATCAGCTGAATTTCTACTAAGGGGCTTGAATGTCCATTAGGTTGATCAGTGTGAACTGGAATGGAAACATCTTTTGTTAAGTGGGCATTGCAGATGCGCACTGTATTTTATATTTACTGCTTTTTTTATATTCTTTCCATGCAAATAATTTTCAGCAAAAGAGATGCTAGCAGTCTCTTGAATTCCGTCCCTTTTTGCATGCTACAGTTTCCAACTACAACTGACCTTTGTTCGGCTTTTGGCAGGCCGGAACATCATTGGTCGCTCTCCAGGCTGTCGGATTGTCATCGACCATAAGGTAGCGTCTCTCGTGATGCAAAGAGCCGCGAGCTCATTTAGTATTTGCTTCTTTGTATGGTGTTTACGAGGCAGTTTTCGTACAGGCGCTCTCAAAGGAACATGCGTGCATAGAGTTCAACAAGAACTACCTGTTCCTGCAAGACCTCGGCAGTACGAACAAGACAAAGATGGACAAGGTAGTCTTCTTTGTTCGGCCACTTTCACCGTTTTGCTAGTCTGCCTCTAACCGTAACACGCTTCACTTTTGACAGGCCACCCTCGTGCCCAATGTCCAGTACAAGTTTGAGTATGAAGAAGACATCTCTTTGGGGGGACTCAAGCTGCAAGTCTTGAAACATCTCGAGTCCGTAAGTCGCGACTGCTTTCATATTGGCATGCTTATTGCATTTAAAATAGACATTTTTTACAGACGTGCATTACCAGTATGGAAAAGTTCTGTGTCAACTTGTTTTCTATCTATTTTTCTCATTACGTGAGTCTCAACATGGCGTTCTAGGCTGCCGAAATGTTGAGCAGTTAGGTTTTGCTTCTGCCGACGATGGAACTGTTCTTAAAACTGTAAAGGCTTGTTCATACATGCACCGCGGCGCTACCTCGACGCCATTATACCCCGCGTCGCCTTGTGATGCGCCGCACATAACGCTATATGCAATCGAAGCCAGTCCAGTGCCATGCAAGTGTCACGTGACCTTCTGGAGGGGCACAGTGACATGTAGGGCACATAGTTTCGTGACACGTTCGTTGTACTAGATGGGTTGGGGTGGCTCGTAGCGTCCGCTGCACCCCATCGTAAGGTGAAGCGCTGAATACAGTCAGCATTGGAAGTAGCACTGATCTTGCTGATGCAGTGCTTTGCGCTATATTAGTGATACAGTGCTGATACAATGCTGCATTTGTGCCAAGTTATTTTTAAATTTGTACTGCACCAGCACTGTTTCTGGTGTTGATATAGTGCTGCAAATTTACTGTGTGTGGAAGGGCCTTAAAGGCTGCAGCCAGAAAGGAGGAAACTCTCCCTCCTTTCCATTTGAGAAAGAGGGAAACTTTCCTCCTTTCTGTAGGGAGCAGCTCAGACCCACTCCTGTGGAGAGAGTGCGAGAGAGAACTGAGAGTCTGGGAATTGTTTTCTTCCCGACAGTAGATGATTCCGCAGGTTGGCCTCTGAAGTATGTGCTTGGTTGTATATTATGTTCCTTAAAATCTATCAAGGTGGGGGCAAAGCTGAATTTGAGGAAAGTTGCAACGACATTATGGAAACAGTTTTGCTTCAGGTTGATAGGCAATTCTTTAGCGATTGGGGCATTGAAGCTAAGTCTACCTACCAGTCTGTTAGCATTGACATCGGGTTCAAGGGGCTTCTTTTTTATCGATCGAAACGAGGGAGAACTTGTTGCGACTACTTTATGACTTCAGATATAAATGACTAGTCCCTTTCCAACCATAATTAGCTCAGAGTCTTAAAAAAAATTTTCGGTCAACTGAGCTGACCTTGGAGTTGGTGAAAGCTTTGCGCCCCGGTTATTGGAATGGCTTCACCCGGTCTCCTATAACTTTACCTAGATAGTGCCACGAAAGATGCTGCGTTTCGAGCGCGGGTTTCCAAACTGGATTCCTGTACTTGTTTCACCTGAAAGGTGCACTAAAGTCATTTCTGAGATTGTCTCTTCTTGGTGATAACTCATTCTACGGGATCTTAGCATCTTGGAAATTAAAAAAATTATGCTGGTGCGACGTCTATTTCCCTATTATAAATGTGATTGAAGTTCGTGCCGCACCCCTTTCTGAGCGGAAAAATCTGGAGCACAGAATTCAACGGAGGTGCCGGCGGCATGACAACGGACGCGCGTCAGCCAATTCCAAGCCACCTTTCCGAGAGAAGCGGCTTGCGACTGGCTGATGTGCGCACATCCAAGCCATCCATGCAGTGTGCAACGAGAACAGGGAGCAGAGAAAACCTTCGCAGCAGCCACGGGTGGAAATTCAAGCGCTGACGCCGCAGATTACGCAACCCTGTTGGGAGAGGGACTTTTCGATTGACTCAGGCAGATGGAGAACGTTGACCGCATGGTGATTGAAATCGTCTTCTACCGCAGTGCATTAAAATGTGGTGAGAACCCAAACTAGGTACAAGTGGTGACGGATGGATGAATGTAGGATTGGTGGCATGTGGCGCTTCACCTTAATCGACTTACGAACTTTGGAGCTGCATCCGGCTGGCTGAGGTCTTTAAATTATACTGGGTAGAGTTGGGCGCCATCTGTGCGCTCACTACTGCGGTTCACAGATCTGCCCACCACGGCCGCTACGGTGATCCCATGGAAGAGAACACAAACCCAGAGAAACATGACGTCAGCTCCGTCCGGGCACTCCCAGAGGGTCTCGCTCGTACTGGCGGCTTCTGGACGATTCTTTGCCCGATCAGTTCATTCGAAGAAATATAATCGGATATTTATCCCTGTGCATGATTAGTTGCATCTCAAGCGGCTAACCCGGCAGTTATTTCTAGAACTAAGTTTTGGTTTAACGTAAAATCCTGTAAGGGCAGAGACGAACTTGGCATTTTACTGCCCTAGGCAGCCTTTCACAGTGCTGCCCCTCCCACCCCCTCCCACAAACCACCGCTCCCCATGGTCATGGGGAGTGGGGGTTGTGGAGGGGGGGGGGGGAGGGGTGGCATAAGGCAGTTGCTTAGTTTGGAGTTAAAATTTTCAAAAGTTGCTAGATTTGAAGCTAGGATTCTCAAAGTAGCTAAATTCAAAGCTAGATTAAAAACAAAAAGGATTTAATTTGGGGGTGGCTACAAATTGGCCGCCCCCGAAATTCTGCCACCCTAGGCAGCTACCTACTCTGCCTATTGGTAAGTCGCCCCTGCGTAAGGTTGCTCACCCAAAGTGATTCGACAAATGATGGAAAACATGAGTGGATGTGACACTCAGGGTGTCTAGTGACTGGAAAAACTGGGAATTGTCAGGGAAATTTTAAATGCCAAGAGAAATCGGGGTATTGTCAGGGATATTGTCAAAAAGTTAGCCCCGTCAGGAAAAATGAGTCGGAAATGCCATCGAGTGCCCCTAGCAAAGACTTGAGGACATAGGGTCAGAAAAATAGGCAATAAATTCTGCTTAGAGCGGAGCGCGGGCTCTGCTCACCCGATGTACAATGGGCTACCCGATGCAAAGGAAACGGCCGACAAATCCAGTCCAAGCCTTGGATTGGATTGTGGTCGCAAAACTAGGCTAGATCCAGTTAGAGCTACTAGATTTAGTAAGTAACAAATGAAAAAGCCGCAGACCCCAATCCAAGCCTTAAGCCGAAGTATCCGAAAGTGTGCATCTGGCAGCCATGCTGCCATTCGGTTATTGACGTATGTGGTTGAGCTGCGTGTTCTCATCGTGTTTCTGGAGGTGGCCTCTTCTCCAACGATGTCGGCGCCAAGAAAGTGCTCGTTTAATCCGGACTGGACGGACCAGAATATTTTGGAATATGCAAGTTGGATTAATTTTGTGCAAAATGATCCTCACAGTGCTCAATGGCTTGTGTTGTAATGGTCTTATATAGACCGTTTTACTGAAAGAGGGCGAGAGAGAAAAGGGGAAAGGGCTACCGGCGCTTTCCCCCTTTCTGATTGTGTAGAAAGAGTAAAAGTCCCGGATGAGAGGCTTTGCCGGTGTTGGGTGTCTGCTGTGCGCGAACTTCGTTCGCGCTTTCTTTTCTGTTTTGAACTCGCAAACTTAATTAAAGCCAGAGGCTTCGATGGCAACAGTCGCCCGGTCATCGGGACACCATTGCTGGGTCATAGGGTGCACGAATAAAAACAAAGCATAGAATACTGTCCGAGGACATATTTAGCTTGCAAAGAATCCATCAAGGCGAGAGCGGCTGCAATGTCTTTGAACTCCATCGCTTTCCACATGACCCCTGTCTCCGGGGGCAGTGGATTGCGTCCGTAAACCGAAAAGGCGTTTCCTCAACGCCATCCTCTCGACTTTGCTCGGAACATTTCATGAATGGAGCGCGCACCGAACGCTGTACCGCCGATGAACATGGGGTACGCTCGCAATGTGCGTGCGAGTTTTCTCATGATAACTGCTGTTTAGCTTGTAAAATTTCGTAACTGAATTTATCTTAATCGTGATAATTTGCAGTGGAGAGTGAATCGATTTTATCATCTACAACACTTAGTGAAGGCTTATTTCCGCTGCCGGGTGAGGCTGGAAACTAATGAAAACATAGTTCTATTGTTGTTGTTTTTTTGTGTTTTTTTTTTTAATCGCGATCTCCTGCGCGATACCAGAGAGCCGGCAAAAGCGCTCCTTGGAGTGCCGCTGGTGGGTTGTTTCCGTTGACTAAGGCGCTTTGAGGCGCTTGATAGTCGCTGCAGGGAACATCCCGTGTGTTGCGATCTGCGTTTTCGAGCCCAGTGTGCACGTTTCCTTTTTTGAGTCAGGGCATCTGCCTGTGTGGCGACGGGGGGAACAGCGGCAGCGAACGTGCCAGCTATAGAAATTGGAGGTGAACATTCAAAATATTTCATCAAATAGTAAAATAATTCGTGGCTGCTTCGAGGCTTTCTGCGGTTCGATAAAAGTACATCTAGAGCGTCTTCGTCGTTCAATCACAAGGAAATATAAGAACAGGGACGCGAAGATAAAAACAGCACAGCAAGACGATATGTAGCAGCTCCGGGCGTTTACAATGTTAATTGAGGTTCCCGTTTCGTGTATCGCTTGTTGATTACAACTAAAAGCGGCTACATTGAGATAGGCCCCATTGCAAGCAAAAATGCATAAATGGTTCATCATTTCCAGTCATGTGGAAAGCAATGGAGCTTAAAAACATTCCAGCTGCACTTTCCTTGCCGGATTCCATGCAGGCTACATAGGTTCTCGGACAGTATTAGACGCTTTCTGTCGTTATTTGTGCACCCTATCACCCAACAATGGTGTCCCGATGACCGGGGAACTGTCGCCATCAAAGATCATGGCTCTAATTAAGTTTGGGAGTTTGAAACGTACAAGAAAGCGCGAACGAAGTTGGGGCATTGCGGGCGCCCAACACCGGCCAAGCCTCCTCATCCGGGACTTCCACTCTTTCTACACAATCAGAAAGGAGGAAAGCGTCGGTAGCCCTTTCCCCTTTTCTCTCTCGCTCTCAAAATGGCGCTACCCACGATAAAACGGTCTATATTTAACTGCCTTTACATTGGTCAAGGAATTTCACCTGAAATTGTCAGGGAAAACCTGGAAAAGTCAGGGAATTTCAAAATAATAATTTGCTAGACACCCTGGACACTTAAACTTTAGCTACAAACCATGTGACACAGGAACTGATATCGCGGACATGGCTAATTCGCAATTCGGAACGCGATAAACGCGGAAATTCGCTGCAAACTTCTGCTTCACAGGAGAGGAACACTGTGGATGCAGCAGATACTCGTTTCATGGTGCGATAAACATGCGGAAACCGGCTACAAACTTGCATTCCACAGGAACCCGTGTAGCACGCACAGATCGCAGACAAAAAAATGTAGGAACTCGCATGACACAAGAACTGACATTGCGCACACAGATTGCAGACCGTGGGAAGCCACTGTGAACTCGCTTGTCACACGTACCGGGACCGCAGATCGCGCGGTTGATGCGTTTCTTGTCGGACATTGCGTGATGTCCGACGTCCGACGGTGGGCAATGTTTCAGAATTTTTAAGTTGCGGGTATTTCAGCCAGAAAAACGGGATGGACAATCTCGCGGGCGCCCTTGCGGAATTTTACGCTAGTGTCCTTTTAACGTGTCACTGACTATAGGCAGGAAAACACGGGCACACGGTTTAATCCTTTAACCAGTCTTTCCGAGAAATTATTTATAGTTTTATGTCGGCCCATGTTTCTCTCACCCTCATTTTCTTTCACACTTGTAGCAAATTGGCTTTGGCTACTCAGAGTTTGAAGTGACCATGTTCTAAAAATGCAAAACCATAAAAAATAATTTTGCAGGTTCACGTTTTCCTAACTAGAAATGAAAAAAAAAGTGATTTCTTGGCTGTCAATGCTGCTGCATGAGCTAGCAACATAGAATCTTGTGCGCATCAACGTAGACAATAAGGGACTGTGTTCTGCGTCCTTGGAGCATTTTGCAAGCTCGTCGACTTGCGACTCGACAAATGTCGTGCCACCTGTACGGGTTGTCCAAGAAAACGAATGTATTGTTTGGTGTCGTCATTCTTTCTGGACCAGTGCCGTAGAAGCGCTCCGATGCGGCCGGCTAGTCGAGCATTCAGCGCACGTCGCGAGAACGATGCTAGTATTGAAGGTCATTCTGAAGCTGGTATTGAAAGCCTCAAGGCCCGTTCACACTCTTGCGACCGAGTACGACTGAGAGAGACGAGATCTCTTACAACTTCTTAAATGTTTCTAGAATGAGGGAACACACTGACATTGTGGCGCCATCTATGCGGTGACCCTAGAACTGCATTTCACAAAAGCGAAGGTTTTGCGGGATTTCCGAGGTCAAATGTGCGTAATACCCATAGAAAGGCTCGTTTATAACATTGACAAAAGCTTTTCGAGCCAAAAGGAAAGGATATTGCGCGAGAAATAAAAAAAAATATGCCGGACCGCCGAGTTTACACTGCTTCCCAATAGATGGCGCCAGTGTGTTCTCTAATCTTTTAAAAGATATATATATATAATAGCAACAAGGTGCTTATAAAATGGGAAACAAATGTATCGGAGCTTATAGAGATAGAGCGGGGGCTTAGGCAAGGCTGCCCTTTGTCGCCTTTGTTGTTCATGTTATACTTACAGGGATTGGAGAACAAACTAGAGCGGAGCGGGTTTGGCTTCAACCTTTCTTTCATCAAGCAAGGTGAATGGATTAAACAATCACTACCGGGGCTGATGTATGCAGATGATATAGTGCTAATGGCCGACAACAAAGAAGATTTGCAGAAATTAATGGATATCTGTGGTACAGAGGGAGATAAACTAGGTCTTAAATTTAGTCAAGAAAAATCGGCAGTGATGATTTTTAATGATAAAGATGGTGGCGAGCATAGGGTACAAGAGGTCATGTTGGAGGTAGTGGATAAGTACAGGTATCTTGGGGTATGGATAAATAATGGTGTTGAGTATCTAACGGAGCATGAAAAACATGTAGCGATGAAAGGTAGCAGGAATGCAGCCGTCATGAAACATAGGGCTCTGTGGAATTACAGTAGGTATGAAGTGGTGAGGGGGATTTGGAAAGGGGTCATGGTTCCCGGCCTGACCTTCGGCAATGCGGTCCTGTGAATGAGACCAGATATTCAAGCAAAGTTAGAAATTAAACAGCGGGGCGTAGGTAGGCTTGCTTTGGGAGCTCATGGAAATACGCCGAATCAGGGGGTACAAGGCGACATGGGATGGACGTCATTCGAGGGCAGGGAAGCTAGCAGCAAGATAGAATTTGAGGAGCGTTTGAGGGAAATGGAGGAAGAGCAGTGGGCTAGGAAAGTTTTCAGTTATTTGCACATGAGGAATGTAGATACCAAATGGAGAAAGCGAACTAGAAAATTATCAAGCAAATATTTTGGCGGCAGTGGGGGCGCCAACCAGGAATTACGGGTTAAGAAAAGGATAAAAGAAACAGAGAAGGGTCTGTGGGAAACGGGTATGCAGACAAAACCAGCACTGGAGACGTACAGAATGTTCAAACAGGAAATTTGCAAAGAAAATATCTACGATAATTCTAGGGGAAGCTCTTTGTTGTTTGAGGCCAGGACAGGAGTATTGCGGACTAAGACGTACCGGGTTAAGTACCAGGAGATGGACACTTTATGTAGTGTGTGTGGGGAGCAGGAGGAAACGGCTGAACACTTAATACTTTTCTGTAAAGGGCTTCACCCAACAGTTAACAGTGACCGGGCGGATTTAATCAAAGCATTGGGTTTTAAAGACAGTGAAGGAAAAATAGACTTTACACGGGTAGAAATAACCAAGCGGAGGTTATCAGACTGGTGGCTAAAATCGAGGCAGGGGTGAGATTTAATCTTGGAATTCAAAACATATAATTAGATTTATAATGTTGGCTAGGTGGCGCAGGCCACCGCCCGATTCACAGGGTTTAGCCAGATCCATCCATCCATCCATCCACGTTTAAGAAGTTTTAAGGAACCCAGGTTTAAGAGGTCGCAAGCAGTCGCAAGAGTGTGAACGGGCCTTCAGACTCGGCGCATTTGTTAACATGCATGTGTTTTACGTAATCTGGAAATCGTGTTTACCTTTCAAGAAGCAACCAGATCCTTTAAAAATTGAATTTACCCAAATGAGTGTGCAGAAAATTTTATTTCATTTGGCAAGGCTGTAAGCCATTGCAATAAGGAGTTCACAGCTGAACAATCAAAACATACAAAATAGAGGATTTTTTACCTCAAATAAATTATGTTTTCGTGTTCTTGCAGATCAGATTAAAAAGGGGAAGAAGAATGCGCCAAGAAACTGAGAGAAAGGAGGAGATGAGAGCGCGCGGGGACGTCGGAACGCCGAGCTCCGATTAGAATGATTAGTGGATAGACCTAATGCCAGCTGCCTTTGTGTCCACTGCACTCGTCGAACGCTTTCGAATGCAAAAGCCAGACGCCTGCGTTTCGCATTCGACGCTAACCCTGCTACATCCTGCTACATTGTGCCAGAATAATGCGTAATCTGCTCCAAGCCTGCACCAAAAAACAATTTTGGTCTTTCAAAATTGAAACGAAACTGAGTATCGTAATTGAGCACGCATGTGCTACGTGGTGCAGCGACCGCCCGACACAAAATACCCTGCATCAATCGTCCTTCCGGTCTTGCATGGTTTTCCCGCAGTCTCGCGCGCTCATCGTCTCGTGGGTCATATCTTGCGTCCTTTTTTTTAAAAATATTTTTAACGATAGTTGCAGGTGTCTGCAGACGCTCTGACTCTAGCGTGCTGAGTACCAGCCATGCAGTCATGCTGTGAAACGAAACCACGTTTTTGCGCAGCAGGAGTTACAGTATGAGCCGAAGCACTCGCTCCTGAAAGTAACGACCGTGGGGAATCTATATTTGGTCCCTTTTTTCCATTCACCGTGGCCGCGCGATGTCGGGTGTTGCCCTCCCCACCTCGCTGCAGATATGGCGCTTTCTAAAATGAAACTAAGTACCGCCGCATGTTCATCAACATTCCTTTTCTTGTTTAAAACTTACATTACTACAAAAATACCCTCTTTAACTGAAACAGTGCTGTGTCGAAGAATTTATTACCTAGGTTTCTCTCGGTAGGCTTTCTTTCAAAAGGGACCCCGGTACGTGAAAAATTTGCCGCGAAAGAAAGTGGTTGAAGAGAAGTGAGCTAAAGCAAAGAAGGCAATGCCTGCCTGCTGAACCCGCACAGCATGCTTGTTTGTCTAGAGTTCAGTCGTTGCACAAAGTGCTGTAAGAACTTCTTGACCCAGACTGGCGATGTCTTGCATCGATGTGCTCAGGTACTTTGTTTGCCGGCCTGACAAGTGCGTGCCGCTGGACCGTTTTTTGTTGTATTCTCGACAGTTACATTTTGCATACAATCTTGGGAATGAGTTGGCGACGCAGCGGAATGACATGCTTTCGGTTTCGATCGAACATCCGTTGCCTCCACTCGCGGGACGAGGCACGTGCAACTGCAAGCCTGCCATAGTTTCCCTCGCGTGCATGCGAACACGATTGCACGACAGAGGCGCCAGTTGGGACACTTTCAATCCATTGTTTTACGTTTACTTACTTTTGACGAAAATCTGGCACGTCGGGAACCAGCAAAACGGTGGCAGGCGGTTTTTCGGAATGGCTAGGCAATGCCTACAGCGCTGTACACTTGTAGGATGACTCGGCAGTAAAAACACAAACAGCGAGTTCCGTCACAACACACAACACGTCGCATCAGGGCACAACACAACACAAAGGGCCCTTCGTTTGTACAGCACTTAAACCGAATATTTTAATTTTTATAAGAATATCTGCTCCAAAAGCCATTTTTGCTGCTCCAAAACACTGTTTTGGCTGCTCCGAAAGGTGCTCCAAAATGGCTTAGGCCAATCACATCACTGGCAGTGATGTGATTGCTGCGCCAATTGCGCCAAACTGCGCCAAGGGGCTAACCCTGCTACATCCTGCTACATTTCGCCGAAATATGGGTAATCTGCGCCAAGCCTGCGCCAAAGGACCAATTTCGGTCGCCTTTCAAAACCGAAACTAGACTGAGTACCGTAATTGAGCATGCGTGCGCTAGTTAGCGCAAGCGGCCACCCGACAGAAAGTATGCTGCATCAATCGTCCATCCGGTCTTGCATGGTATTTCCCGCTGTTTCTCATTTCGCGCTCTCGTAAGTCTCGTCTCGCATCCTTAAAAAAAATAATAATAAATAACGATAGATGCAAGCGTGTGCGGACGCCCCGACGCTAGCTTGGCGGGTACCAGCCATGCCATCATGTATTAAAACGAAACCACGTTTTTGCGCTGCAGGAATTCCTTTGTGATCTGAAGCACTCGTTTCTGAAAGAAACGGCTGTGGCAAAACTATTTTTGGTCCCTGCCTACGAGTCACCGTGGTTGCATGACGTCGGGTGTTCCCGTCCACACACTGCTGCAAATATGGCGCTTTCTAAAGTGAAACGTAAGGACCGCTGCAAGGTAATCAGCAATCCTGTCCTTGTATAAATTAAACGCTACTACAAAAATTCTTCTTTAACTCAAAGACTGCTGTGTCGAAGTATTGATTACCTAGGTTTCTCTCGGTGGGCTTTCTTTTGAGGGGACCCCGGTACGAGAAAAGTCTGTCGCAAAAGAATGTTTAAGACAAGTCAGCTAAAGCAAAAAAGGCAATGCTGCACGCTGAACCCCCACAGCGCGCTTGTTTATCTCAAGTTCAGTTGTTGTACAAAGCGCTCCAAGAACTTTTTGACCCCGACTCGCGATGTCTTGCAATGATGCGCCCAGGTTCTTTTTGTTTTTTGTGATTAGCTTTATTGTTCTTGTTTTTGCTTGCGCTTCTTCAACCTTTTTAAATTAGCTTGTGCCTCGCCTACTGGCCTGGCAAGCACGTGCCGCTGAACTTTTTTTCTTTTCTTTTTGTGTGCTGGAACGTTACATTTTGCATACAATTTTGGGGACCAGATGGCGACGGAGCGGAGTGGCAGAGTTTCGGTTTCGATCGAACGGCCGCCTCCGCTCTCACAACGAAGCGCGTGCAACTGCAAGCTGCCGAAGTTGCCCTCACGTGCATGCGAACATGATTGCACCACAGAGGCACCAGCCGAAACGCTTGCAATCCATTGCTTTACATTTGCTTGCTTTTGACGAAAATCTGGTATGTCGGGAACCAGTGAAACGGTGGGAGACGTTTTGGAATTGCTCAGCAACGCCTATAGCACTGTACACTTGTGGGATGTCTCAACGTCTCTTTGAAGACATTGAAAGTGCACATTCATTACTTGCCGAAAGCTAAGCGAGGCTTGCAGCAGCGTTGCAGAAAGTTTCAAATAGCAAAAGGAAAAGCACCCGCCAGTCGTACTGCACCTTTTTTATATGTACAGTTTCGTAATGCACTGCAGCAGTTACGTGTATCATCAGTCGGATACCGCTTCAATTTATTCTATTATATAACTAGTGAACTTCATGCTTTCATATTTACTGCTAAGCTGGTCATTTTCAAATAAATTTAATATGTGCAGTTTGGTTCTTATTTATCTATAGCGGGTACATATATATGCATCATGTAACTGAAGCATTGCAAAATATGTTGTGTCATTGGCATTTCAGTTAACATGTTGAAAGATTCCCAGGTCGTCTAACTTGACCATAATATGTTTATTGTGGCGAGCAAAGCGCCCTTCCTTTGTTCAGCACTTAAAACAAATAATTTTACTTTTATAAGAATATTTGCTCCAAAAGCCACATTTTGCTGCTTCGAAACACTGTTTTGGCTGCTCCAAAAGCCACTTTCGGTGCTCCGAAACACTGTTTTGGCTGCTCCGAAAGCTGCTCCAAAACGGCGTAGGCCAATCACATCACTGGGACAGTCAAAACCTCTTTGCTTGGAATATTTCTTTGTTGTTGTTTTAAATTTGCTTGAGGACTGCGGGAATACTCTCTTTTACTGGAAGTGGCCAGTTGACTTCAACCATCTACGCCTGGATTATTTTACCATGCCCCCCCCTTTAGAAGATAATGTTAGCTGTTGCTATGGGGTATTTTTGGTTTAGGTGGCACCATGCGACAGGGCGGCAATGACTGGCATAATCTCCCGACCGCCGTCTGCCACGACTGTCTATCATGTGCTCTCCCGCCACCTTGATTATTGCTCCCCCCCCCCCCCTCCAGAACCAATATCTTGAAATCGCTCTCCATAGAATTAATGCCTGGGACCGCCCCTGAGTGGAATTCCCGACATTCCTCGGTTATTAATCGCTGTGGTTTCTTTTACTCGTGCCAAGGTAAACGAAATAAGAGTAACACGCAGCCATATTCTTACAACTTTAAAGTTGTTGCACTGCCCCTTTAACCTCTTAACCATTTTTAGTTCTGAAGAATTTCAGACCCTCAACTGCTTAATTGTTGTGTTTAAAATCAAATCTGTTGCCTTCAAAATCAAGCTTCTTGCCACAACAAAAACTGAAGCAGAATGAAAAAAAAAAATATTGGTGCCACCATTTTTCGGCACAGCCGCATAATAAGCCGGGAGCGAGCCTACTTGGTCCAAACAAGTTGCGTGCATCAGCCAGAGAACACAGACATGCTGTGCTCGTCCTGAACGGTTTGGGGACGGCCCCAAGTTGACGATCTAGGCCCGTCCAAAAGGGTTAAGGGGTTAAGTTCATCGCGAAACGTCAGTATTACTAATTTCATTTCACTTTCCGTTACACGAGGTCCTTCCAAAAAATGTACAGGGTTCTTTTCCACTGCAAAAATAAAGTATGCGTCGCCGACCTCTCATTCTCTGGCCAAATGTAGCTGTAGTAGTCCGAACCAGATGCCAGAGTTTCAGGAAAAACTTATTCAAAAGTTTTAAGTGATTTTCTCAAAAATTTCAATGGGAAAATGGGCTCGTTTTTTGGTAATCAGCACCATTCAGCTCCATGTATTTGAGAGCTCTGTTGGCAGCCATTTTCAGATAGAAAATTTCAGAAAACAGTTACCGCAGTTCTGAAACATTGGCGTCCGGTTTGACGCGCTGGCGCTACGTTTGGGTGGAGAACGGGCGTTGGGCGATGTTTAATTTATTTGTGCGGTGAAAAAAACCTTGTGTATGTTTTTTGAGAGACACCCTGTAGGTACTGAAAACTCGACAAAATTTAAGTGTGAGGATGGCCACTTTAAAGTGAGGGAGGAGCTTTAATGCACTATTTTCCTAGTTCTATTTTTTTCTGTTGTGTGGCATTGCCTTACTGTGGTTTGGACAGTTTTCTCTTATCAGTGGAGTTCATCAAAGCAGTAGCGTTGTTTTTTGAGTGAAGTGTTTCTTGAAGGTTTTCTCCGCCCTCCTCAACTTTCTTGATGAAATCTAATTGGCTGCCCGCCACCGAAGATAAAAGTAGATTGCGGGGGCACAGCCTCATAGGAACCTTTCTTCAACTTGCATGCACTTGCCTTGAAGAGACCTGAATTTGGTTGTTTTTGCACTGAAATTTTATAAAGCCGGTTGCTTGAACTGAGGTTCTGAATTTTTATATTACTTTACTATGAAAATAAGCAATTTCAGAAACCTAGAAAACATGGGGAAAAATTAAACGTTTTAGTTGCCATTTTTTTTAGGAACAACCAATATTTGTGACATTTTTTTTATAGCAACTCGCTACAGTTATTCTAATATGCATTACACCAGAAAAAAAAAACAAGCAAAGAACAGTTATCAGCAACATTTCAAAACAATACATTTCTAAAGCAGACATGCCTTTTACTTAATGGTGGTGCATATAATTCATCATAGTACCTCCAGTATAGGTCCATAAAGTAGGCCCGGGCATCAATTAAAAATTTTAACTCTATCAGTCGGCACCTTTTGATTGATTAATCCGTCTTGTTAATGCCAGACATACCTTGCTCCAGAAGGGCAAGAGCACATTTTTCCTTTTAAATTTTTTGTTTTTGGCTTTCCTAATAAACGCTGCAATGTGCATTTCAGCTGGGGATAAACATGTGCAGCTGAGCACAGTCGAAAGATACTCAGATTATTATTCCTCTGGCAAAGTGATGGGAGAAGGAGTTTCCTGGTACTCTTTGACATGACTATGAGTAGTCGAGTTTCTTGCTTCTTCACAATAATCCTTCCTGCACTGTACAGGATCTCGAGAGACTTTGAATCGGGAGGGACGTCCTATTTCGAACGACCGACACTGCTTCAGAACCGAGGAAGCCCTGCGATTGCCAGTGCGGTCTGCCATTCCTCACGTCGGCCGCTGAGCGACAGAGAGACACACTCTGGCTTTTTCGCTAGTCAGTCGGTCGACGCCTTGGCCCACTGCCATTGAACGGCACGACGCGCTGCCGTTTCCATTCGTTTCTCCGAGTGGCGACTGTCAGTGCCACAGGAGTGACGGAGAAAGCTTTATACTCCGACAGACATGCCGCTCACTGGGTGCATGTGCAGATTAGTGAAAGCAAAGCTGGTGAACATTGTCCCTCTCGAAGAATTTTTGCCTGCCAGCAACCTGCTGTCCTTGAAAAGAGCTCCCTCTGTTCTGTACGTTGCGCTCCTGAGTGTAGCGGAGGCTGTGAAAACCTGGTGGGCTCTTTGTAAATTGGACATGGCCTTCTCGCTGGAACCAGCGCTGCCTTAACCGTGACTAATGTTGTTCTTACTTGTGGGCTTCCAGATGACGAAGAGGATAATGTTTGCCATCTAAGAATAAAAATCATAGTGGTAAAAAATATTTAGAAGGAAAGTTCTTTTAAAATATTTGTTGAGGATTACTTGGCTTCAAGTTCAACTGATAAAGCAGTTAAAAGTTTTTTTATCGCGATTGAAGCGACGATTGAATAATCAATCAGTTGCCCAGTTCTGCAGCTAAAGCTAAAGATTTACGTGCGGTTCTTCTTTACGATTACCATACCCCGGTAATTTAATTAAGATTGATTGGGTTAAAAAGCAGGCTTTTGTAAGTGGTGTCCCCTTTAATACCATTCTCATTCTTTAGTTGCCTACGCCTACTATTGTAAATTTATGAGAAGGACCAACCCGCTACCACCAGGACAGTTCTCAATGGCAGCCATTCAAATATCTTTTTGCTATGGGCTGGAATATATTTAAGGAAAGGTCATGTTTGGAAATGGTTCTGGAGCGTCACATGGAGAGGCTTTTTTTGTTTATATTTCTTTTTGTATTTCGGAAAACATCTGTGCTTATAGCACCAAGCAGCGCCAAGATTTGCTTATGCTGCTAAGAAACTAGATTTTTGTTGCTCCTGAGCTGCTCCAAAGCTGAACTTTTACTGCTTCAAAGCTGCTCCAAAGGGGATCTTTGCTGCTCCCAGACCTGCTCCAAAAGGCTGAAGCTTGATTCCACCCCTGGGAGTGGCATGGTTTAGGTTTCAATCGAACAGCTGTTGTCTCTACTTGCGCGACAAAGCACGCACAACAGCAAGCCTCCCGAAGTTACCCTCACATGCATGCGGACATGATTGCACGACACAGGCACCAGCTGAGACGCATGCAATTTATTGTTTTAAGTTTGCTTACTTTTGACGAAAATCTGGCATGTCTGGAACCAGTAAAACGTTGGCAAGCGGTTTTTCGGAATTGCTCGGCAACGCCTACAGCACTGTACACTTGTGGGATGACTCAGCAGTATAAACACAAGCAGTGACTTCCGTCACATGTTACTTCAGAACACAACACAACACAATGTGCCCTTTGTTTGTACAGCACTTAAAACAAATATTTTTGTTTTTCTAAGAATATCTGCTCCAAAAGCCACCTTTGCTGCTCCGAAACACTGTCTTGGCTGCTGCATAAGCCACTTTTGCTGCTCCAAAACACTGTTTTGGTTGCGCTAAAGGCGACATTTGCTGCTCCAAAGCGCTGTTTTGGCTGCTCCGAAAGGTGCTCCAAAATGGCCTAGGCCAGTCACATCACTGCCATATCGTTGAAATGCTGATTAACCATATCGGGCTTCTTTCCCTTTTATAATCTTATCTTCCAACAAAAATTCTTGGACAAGGCTGTCTTTTTTTCTTTCCACTTGACATTTATCCTTTCTCATATCTTTATATTGTCATTATATATACTTTAAATTTACTCAGATAATGCATACTCTTGGCTTTTTTTAACTCTGAGTTCAGTTTGTTTCTTTTCTTTTTGAATTCATGATGCAGGTTTATATCTAGACTCTGAATGAGCAATGTAGCGAGCCTAAATCAACAGAGACATGCGCACCTAAAATGACATCTACTCAAAATGTGCGAAGGCACATAACTGCACTTTGTAATGAAGGCAACCCCAAATTTGCATTAATAAAATTAAATATGTTCATCGTGCGAGTAAACATGGTATTTGCATTATTGCTCACAAGGTCTAAAAGCTTCTACACTGCTCTGTTGCGTCAGTGTCAAGTCTGTGACGGGTTCCTGAGCTTCCGTTCAGGGCAGACGGGAATTCCTCGAGACTAAAATGTCTGAGAACCCCTGTATTAGTATACTCCAACTGAGAATGTTCAATACGTAAAGGAAACTCTCGTGGTATTTATTGTTCTAACCTTGCTCAAATCTCGCAGATTGTGAAGAGCCTGGGTGGACTCATGGCTGCCTCCCCTTCCACGTGCACGCATCTCGTTACGGACAAGGTACTTGGTTATCTTTTGCGTGCCTCCCCAGTGGTCCTGCCTGCTTCAATGAAGCTCGGGTCTATGCTTCGACGCTTTTTGGTCATTTACGAAACCTAATAAGTTTTCATTTTGATCCTGTGAAAGGCAGTATATTGCCTTTGAATTATTTTCTAATTGCTTACTCATTTTTTTAGTACTCGTGAGTGGTTCCGGAGTAGCATCACTAAAGCACATAAATTTTATCAGTCCCTACTTCAAGCTAAAGTGCCTTCTTTTTTTGTAAGCACTCTTCAGTGATAAAGTGCGATCTCTTAAGTAGAGCTTCAAGGAAGTAGTCGGGGCTGTTCCAGATAAGTTCCATTATCAGAAGACAAAAAGTGAAAGCCGTTTACAACTCCCTGTAGCGCAGAAGTAGAGCGCAGCTCTTGAGGAGGAGGAGGGAAGGGTACTGGGGGGGTCAAGTGACCTTGGGTGGGGGTCACGTGACCTAGGGGGGTCACGTGACGATGCCGATGCCGATGACGTCATCAGTAACGATGACGATGCGAATACCGATGACGTCATCAGTGACGTCACTGATGACGTCATCAGTGATGATGCGGATGCTGGTGACGTCATCAACGATGATGACGATGCGGATGCCGGTGACGTCATCAGTGACGTCACTGATGACGTCATCGGGGGTCACGTGACTTGGGGAGCCGCGTGACTTGGGGAGCCGGTGACTTGGGGAGCCACGCGACTTGGGGAGCCACGCGACTTGGGGAGCCACGTGACTTGGGGAGCCACGTGACTTGGGGAGCCACGTGACTTTGGGTGTCACGTGACCTTGGGGGTCACATGACCTTGGGGGGTCACGTGATCTTGGGTGTCACGTGACCCGTGGGGAGGGGTCACGTGACCTTGGGGTCGCGTGACCTTGGGATGACCTTGGTTACGCCGACGGCGACGCCGCTCAAGCCGGGAACGGGCCCCTAAGAGCTGCGCTCTAAAAACAATGTTGAAGATGGATGGAATCGATCTAGGGAGTTCCACTTTTTGGAGATTCCACTGTTTCTGTGCCACGCTTCTGTTCGTCAGTTGAAGCCAAACACCTGCCTTTCTCCGCAAATGTTTGTAAGCCCCTAAACTGCTTGATCACAAGGGTTCTGCGAAGGGATTGTACCACTAGGACTCTGCCGCTAGGACTCTGCCGCTAGGACTCTGCCGCTAGGACTCTGCCGCTAGGACTCCGCCGCTAGGACTCTGCCGCTAGGACTCTACTGCTAGGGTGGGCGGGTTCTTGAGATCTGAGAGTTGGAGGACCATTGTGTCTAATCTCTATAGACACTGGTGGTGACCTTGTGTGTGAACGGCGCTTTATCTGAAACATGATCTGAAATCGCATGCAACTTTATTCGACCTCTGGAAACATTAAAACCCTCCAGCAATGTAAAACGTCGGCCGGGCTTTCAAACCTCGTATCTGAAATCGGAAAACTTGAGAAATCACATTTTTTATCGTAGCAACCACCAATTGTGCCCACTCTCCACTAGGCACCAAAATGGCGGCACCTGCAAGATAATCGGGAAATCGAGCGCCGGTAGTCATAGCTCATTTAGTGGCCCTAGGCACGACAGTGCAGTTCCAAATAGAGGGGGGCACTTTTGAATCTGCATCGAAGTCAGCTTGGAACGCCATTACCGCTTGAAAGCGTCCTTAAAAATTTTTTTTCTAGTACCTCGCAAAGATGCCGACACGGTACGCCGACAAGACCGTCGTCGTGTCGTGCAAGGAGGACAGACGGACGCTCACCCAAGCCAAAAAAAGCGCCATCCCGGTTGTGAATGCAGAGTTTGTGCTTTCCGGACTGCTTCGGTACCAGCTCGACGTGGGGAAGCACACCCTGACGTAGCGTCGCGATTGAATGGGGGCTGTTGCACGAGCCAGGACCCGTAGTAAAATTTTTAACATTTTATTGTTTAATGAGAATGTGCATGTATATTGTTTCCTCTTTTATCAACCCTGACCTGCGTAGTAAAATTTTTAACATTTTATTGTTTGATGAGAATGTGCATGTGTATTGTTTCCTCTTTTATCAACCCTGACCTGCGTAGTAAAATTTTTAACATTTTATTGTTTGATGAGAATGTGCATGTATATTGTTTCCTCTTTTATCAACCCTGACCTGCGTAGTAAACTTTTTAACATTTTATTGTTTGATGAGCATGTGCGTGTATATTGTTTCCTCTTTTATCAACCCTGACCTGCGTAGTAAAATTTTTAACATTTTATTGTTTGATGAGAATGTGCATGTATATTGTTTCCTCTTTTATCAACCCTGACCTGCGCAGTAAACTTTTTAACATTTTATTGTTAGATGAGAATGTGCCTGTATATTGTTTCCTCTTTTATCAACCCTACCTGCGTAGTAAAATTTTTAACATTTTATTGTTTGATGAGAATGTGCGTGTATATTGTTTCCTCTTTTATCAACCCTGACCTTCGTAGTAAACTTTTTAGCATTTTATTGTTTGCTGAGAATGTGCATGTATATTGTTTCCTCTTTTATCAACCCTGACCTGCGTAGCAAAAATTTTAACATTTTATTGTTTGATGAGAATGTGCATGTATATTGTTTCCTCTTTTATCAACCCTGACCTGCGTAGTAAAATTTTTAACATTTTATTGTTTGATGAGAATGTGCGTGTATATTGTTTCCTCTTTTATCAACCCTGACCTGCGTAGTAAACTTTTTAACATTTTATTGTTTAATGAGAATGTGCGTGTATATTGTTTCCTCTTTTATCAACCCTCACCTGGGGACACAATTCCAAAGATGATATGCGGGGAGCTGCTCTCGCACGAGCCAGACCTCGTAGGAATATTTTTAACATTGTTTATTGATGTAAATGCATGTATATTTTAACAGTACAGGATTTTTTCAGTGGGTCCAGAATAAGAACAAAAGAAATGGCCTCTTCAGCCCTGCCTCTTTTATCAACCCTGACCCGCTTAGTAAAATTTTTAACATTTTATTGTTTAATGAGAATGTGCGTGTATATTGTTTCCTCTTTTATCAACCCTGACCTGCGTAGTAAAATTTTTAACATTTTATTGTTTAATGAGAATGTGCGTGTATATTGTTTCCTTTTTTATCAACCCTGACCTGGGGACACAATTCGAAAGATGATATGCGAGGAGCTGCTCTCGCACGAGCCAGACCTCGTAGGAATATTTTTAACATTGTTTATTGATGTAAATGCATGTACATTTTAACAGTACAGGATTTGTTCAGTGGGTCCAGAATAAGAACAAAAGAAATGGCCTCTTTAGCCCTGCCTCTTTTATCAACCCTGACCCGCGTAGTAAAATTTTTAACATTTTATTGTTTAATGAGATTGTGCGTGTATATTGTTTCCTCTTTTATCAACCCTGACCTGCGTAGTAAAATTTTTAACATTTTATTGTTTAATGAGAATGTGCGTGTATATTGTTTCCTCTTTTATCAACCCTGACCTGGGTAATACATTTTTTAACATTTTATTCTTTAATGAGAATGTGCGTGTATATTGTTTCCTCTTTTATCAACCCTGACCTGGGGACACAATTCGAAAGATGATATGCGAGGAGCTGCTCTCGCACGAGCCAGACCTCGTAGGAATATTTTTAACATTGTTTATTGATGTAAATGCATGTATATTTTAACAGTACAGGATTTTTTCAGTGGGTCCAGAATAAAAACAAAAGAAATGGCCACTTTAGCCCTGCCTCTTTTATCAACCCTGACCCACGTAGTAAAATTTTTAACATTTTATTGTTTAATGAGAATGTGCGTGTATATTGTTTCCTCTTTTATCAACCCTGACCTGGGGACACAATTATAAAGATGATATGCGAGGAGCTGCTCTCGCACGAGCCAGACCTCGTAGGAATATTTTTAACATTGTTTATTGATGTAAATGCATGTATATCTTAACAGTACAGGATTTTTTCAGTGGGTCCAGAATAAGAACAAAAGAAATGGCCTCTTTAGCCCTGCCTCTTTTATCAACCCTGACCTGCGTAGTAAAATTTTAACATTTTATTGTTTAATGAGAATGTGCGTGTATATTGTTTCCTTTTATCAACCCTGACCTGGGGACACAATTCGAAAGATGATATGCGAGGAGCTGCTCTCGCACGAGCCAGACCTCGTAGGAATATTTTTAACATTGTTTATTGATGTAAATGCATGTGTATTTTAACAGTACAGGATTTTTTCAGTGGGTCCAGAATAAGAACAAAAGAAATGGCCTCTTTAGCCGTGCCTCTTTTATCAACCCTGACCTGCGTAGTAAAATTTTTAACATTTAATTGTTTAATGAGAATGTGCGTGTATATTGTTTCCTTTTATCAACCCTGACCTGGGGACACAAATCCAAAGATGATATGTGAGGAGCTGCTCTCGCACGAGCCAGACCTCGTGGGAATATTTTTAACATTGTTTATTGATGTAAATGCATGTATATTTTAACAGTACAGGATTTTTTCAGTGGGTCCAGAATAAGAACAAAAGAAATGGCCTCTTTAGCCCTGCCTCTTTTATCAACCCTGACCTGCGTAGTAAAATTTTTAACATTTTATTGTTTAATGAGAATGTGCGTGTATATTGTTTCCTTTTATCAACCCTGACCTGAGGACACAATTCCAAAGATGATATGCGAGGAGCTGCTCTCGCACGAGCCAGACCTCGTAGGAATATTTTTAACATTGTTTATTGATGTAAATGCATGTATATTTTAACAGTACAGGATTTTTTCAGTGGGTCCAGAATAAGAACAAAAGAAATGGCCTCATTAGCCCTGGTAGAATTCGCTGCAAATAAACATACTGCATGAAATCACCAGTTGCTTTGCCTGTTGAATGCCTGCAACAGTGTTTGCACGAATGGCCATTCAGGGGATTGCAATATGAATTGATTATGCGTTTTCATGCATCTAATTTCTGTGTGCCAGGTGTAGTGGCTTTGGACCTCGAGAAACTGGTGGTTTTCTTTTGAGCTTGCGAGCCATATTTCTGGTGCTCAGAGAGAGAGATATCTGTAAGCAATTACGTTACTGCTCAAATAAAGTTGAGTAAAGGTTTTTGGACATGCGTGACCTTGTGGTTTCGATTGAAATTAGAAATAACACTTTCATTTACTTCCTACAATAAGCGTCAGCTTCAGTACAGTTTGCAGCAGGGGTTTCCCCAGGAATTGAAATTGGGGTAGGGGATGTCTAAATTTTTTTTGAGAGGGGGGGGGGGGGGGGCTTCGTGGAAGCAATGAAACTTTAGCAAGTTGAGACATTTAATTAATTGACATGTTTCTAATTCACTAATGAAAAATGAGATGCGAGAACCGATGTGCTTGCTGCACCGTTCTGCTGTGTATGATCGGAATTCGGGTGATTTATTCTGACCTTGTGCAAGGAGTAATTAATCACTGAAGCCCAAGCTAGGGAATAAAATGCGATTTAAATCTGACCAGTTGTTCTGCGATTTAAAGCAAACCTTTCCCGCCCGAATAATTCTGAAAAGGTTTTATGTACAATTTGTTTAATGCTTTTGTGGACACTTGTTTTGTATTTAAGTCAAATGATAACTATATTCCCCAGCAGCTTTTTTCTTGGCATTTCCGGGGAGAGAAGGAAAGCCCGCGCACAGCTTTATCCAGCACTCCACTGCATTGCCAAGAAAAGTCGCGGAGTATAGGCTGGAAAATAAAATGACTCGGCTGTATACAATATCCTTTGCGGGACGTTTATGTTAATGTTATGCGAAAACCAAAAAGTACCAATTTTAAAATCTATTTTCTAAAAAAAAAACGATTTTTTTATTTTTTGTTAGAATGTAGTTATGGTAGTTGTCTACTCGAAAATCAAGTCGAGAAAGTGTGTATTTTGTTTGTATGTTTTATATTTAAGCCTTAATGCCGGAAAAAGCCGTCTTCGTTTTGCAAGACCTAAGTCAGACATAGCGACCTGTGCGTTTCAATGAATTGTGAAAAAGTTTTGAATTTTTGTGCGTTCATTGAATTGTAAAAAAGTTTTCTTGAATTTTTGTCTGCGTTTGTAATCAATTATAAACGTATTTCGTGGTATTGAATAGTTATTTATGTTTTGATAAGAGCGGGAAATCACGAGAAACATATCTAACCAAATCAGCAGGCCTAGTAGACCTTGAATATCCAAGAGGCGCAGTCGTTGTATTGTTTCGATTTATAAACCTTTGATTGTAAATTAGCATGACTAGTTATTAGCTGTCATATTACTAAGACATAGAAAGTCACCACATCATTGATATATACAATTCTTTCCGAAACCAAACGCTAGGGTTTGTTCATCGCACATATCACCAGGGAATATCCTTTCACTTCCGTAATACACAAAAGTGATGACACAGAAACGATCCGAAACACACAAAGAAAGTGTCACGGAAAGGGGTAGAGAATAAAAATAAATAACTAAGAATAAAATGATCCAACCCCCATCTTAACAAAAATTGTGTTAAAAAAAAAAAAAAGATTTAGGTTCGAGCGGTGGCAAGGCGATAGGTCCACGCCTGGCGGAGAGTCAGACAAAGAAGTCGACGACACGTAAACTTAAGACAAAGAAACAAAGATTTAATAAAGACGAAAAACCTCAGCCGCACATGGCAAGTACAAAAACCAACTCCTCCGGGCATTCCCTAAACGGGACACAATCGAATGCGTGCGAACACGCTCTCTTCAGCACCGTCAGGCCGCTACGCCATGACGAAATAAACCCAACTCAACAATGCTAACAAACAGTCATAAAACATAAAAAAAAGAAATACGTTCAGCAAAACCGCTCCCGAGAAACAAAGTTCAGTGGTGCAAAGAAACACACACGAAAAAAAAAAAAAATCTTAACTGACCGATGCCGAGTCCAGTCCCAACGACACTGAAGCCTGGCAGGATGACGGTGTCCATATGATGCTCATATTTGTTCTTCACTCTATTGCGCGCATCCACGACGGCTGTGCGGAACAAAGTGAAGAATAGATTCGAGCAGCGATGCGCGAGAAGGTAACCGAGACGTAACATGCCTCGAGCCTCATATCGGGAGAGGAGCTTTCGAGGTAGTTACTGCAGTTACTCAAACTTTCACTTTCCCCTTCCCTTTTTCAAAGGAACACGTCAGCCGGCGCTAACTTTTCGTCTCGGGAGAAGGCCACTAGGCTGACTTCGACCCAACTAGTCTCCGGGCAGAATAAACACAAGTATATTTACCAACACCCTCGTTTTTAATGTCAGTCTCCGGGCTTTGCTGTTTCCAAAAGAGGGAACCCTTCGGTGCTATCAGATCTCCGCGGAGAGAGATGTTCGCCGCGTCAACGACACATTCGTACCATTTCACTCCTCGTGACACAGGGTGCGCTGCTCGCTTCACTGTCACGGGCAGTCCTATCTAACGCAACGAGCGCGAAAGGTCGTGGTTGTCTGCTGGTTCCGAAAGGGCACGTTCATATAGGCCAATGAAGGCCCCGAATTAATACGACGTCGGCCGATTTCTACACATTAAAAATTTACGACGCCTGCTGGTCTGATTAGAAGTTTTGCTTTCTCATTTAAATGTAGCTTGCCGCCTATAATAAAATTTAAAGAATCAATAAAGAGAACAGGGCGGAACTACTTAATTTAAGTTTTATGTGGGAAGGTTGAAAAGGCGCAAAAAAATGTTTCACCGTTTGTGAAGGCGCGCAATACGCAAGTCCATTTTGAGTTGTAAAAACACGTTTTTGTACGATATTGACGCTTAAATATAGAACATACAAACAAAATAAACACTTTCTCGACTTGCTTTTCGTGTAGACTACTATCATATCTACATTTTAACAAAAAATAAAATAATAAAAAATGGGTTTTGAGAAAATCGATTTCAAAAATGGTACTTTTTGGTTTTCGCATAATATTAACGTAAACGTCCCGCAAAGGATATTTTGTACAACCGAGTCATATTATAATATATATAAAGAGAGTGTTTTGGGCTATCCGTGGACATAAAAAAATATTAATGTAACCCAAGTACATCGCCAGTAATTAATTGTCAAAGTTTATTTATTTATTTATTTAATTTTCCCTCAAGGCCAGAGGCATTACAGAGGGGGAGAGCAAAGAAAAACACAGAAAAGGAAAACAAGCCTAGAAATAAGTTAAACACACTCAACAAATAAAAGATTAGTAATTGCAGTTTTGAAAAGGTCAGAGTCCAGACTACTTCCATAAAGCCCTGCATGCAACACGGCGCGCGTTGCACTCTGGGAACTAGTTGGCCAGTGAGGAGGGTGGCATGGTTTCGGTTTCGGTCGACACGTCGACAAGAGATTGTTTTCTGGTCCCGAGAGCGTCATTTGTGGTCTCTACACTAACCTAAATGGCCAGACCTCGAAGCTTTAGCACAAGCTCGAGACGTATAGCTTGTCTTAACACATGCTTGTTGTATTTTTGTACTTGAGCCTTCCTGTTAGCGCTCCAATCGAGGTATGTGGACGAGCCAGTGCTGGGAGTCTGGACGCTGCGAAGCTCGGGTGCTCGGGGATCTTGCTTGTGTACGAATCAACAAGCTGTAGAAAACAATAAGTATGCATACATCGAGCTCGCGCCTTTACATTAGTGTTGTTGATCAGGAAGTTTGTTGCTTCGTGCGTCCATAGACGAAATATTTCTTTTTGCAATCACTGTTTTTCTTAATGTACCTGAGTATGCGAGGTAAAACTCGGAGGTGCCATTCAAAAGCTCAATTTTAACACACTTCTTATCTCTTATCTGTATTGACCCGCAGCACTGCACGAAGTGAAGTCCCCACCCGCTTGCATTTCACTAATATTCAACATCGCGTATCCGCATAAAGTTATCCTGCAATCATATAGGCACATTCGCGCATACAGACCGTTTCAAGAATGCAAAAGTCGAGCACGTGTGTGAAGAATGTCGCACCGCTCGCCGGAAGTGCGTCAGACGGGCATGAACCCCTATGCGCACCGCATTGGGGTTCATGCCCGTCCGGCGCACGGTGCGACATTCTTCAGACAAGTGCTCGAACGAATTCAAAGCGCATTTGACGGTTTCTAATGGCCATAATATTTGTTATGTGTTTTCTTTCCTCCTGCCTGAGTATGCCGATATAATTTCAGACACACCGTTCCCGGCACAGATCTCGGGCGTCAGTAAAAGCTGGTCCAAAAAGGCTTAGCGAGGAGTAGGGGACGCTTGTTAGGGCCTCCGTCGTAGCTAGCCGACCTCAGCGTTTGCGAAAAGTTAATCTTCTATCAGCATAAAATTTGAGTGGGAGATATATGATGACAGGAGGAAGACATCATACTAACTTTTGTGCAGTAGTGAGGTCGAATTTATTGCGTTTCCTTAAAACTTCATGCGTAAACGCTGGCCTCAACTTTGATACGCTGTGAGGATGCGGCTTGCTTTTCGCCCAATGAAGTAACAAGAAGCGGACGTTTGGCAAACAAAATGCGTGTAAGGCTCCAGACGAACAAATTTCAGTTGTATTTCACTGGTATTAGACGGGATTACTAACATTGAGCTCAAAGATGCACTCGTGGGGTGAGGTGACTAAGCCGACTAAGCCACGACTTACTGCGTTCGCATACGCACGCACAATATCCGGTGTTTCGGGAACCAAGGAAAGTGCCCCGGTCTTCGTTTTGTATCGCTCGAGAATGAGTGTATTGTACGTTCGTGAAAAGTCAGATAATTGAAAACGCAAGCAGCGGGTTCGGTCGCGGCGTGATAGCATGAGATGAAGCTGCTCAGTCGAAACCGAAACTGAGTGGCCAACTAGTTCCCAGAGTGCACTGCGTGGTATTTCGCCGCGATGGGGCGCGTCGGTTTTGGAAGAAGTCCGGTTCTCGTCATGGACGAGAGACGAACGACGAATGAAATGTTGTTGCGTTAGAAATTGGAATACCAACCTTGTGATTGTGATCGTTGCGAGAAGAAACGTAAAAAGGACGGGATATTAATTTGTCGCGCAGGATAGAATTGTGAAAATAAATCTTGTGGAATAAAGAAAGGCGAGAAATGCTACGACGCAAGGCTAAAGGCGGCAATGATAGAGTAGCTTTCATGGCAGTCACGCTAGCAGTGTTGTGGTAGTTAGAAAGGATGAAACGAGCTGATCTGTTTTGAATCGCTTCCAATGCAGTGATGAGGGTGACTTGTCCAGGATCCCAGACAGAGGCTGCATATTCCAACCTTGGACGAATTAATATTTTATAAAGGGTCAACTTTAGTGCAACTGGAGCTAATGAAAAATTTCGTTTAACATAACCTAACATGCGGTTAGCGTTAGAGGAAACATACTGAATATGATTCTTCCATGAAAGGTCAGATGTTATGTGCACGCCGAGGTATTTATAAGACGACACCGGCTCCATATAAACCTGATCAAGAAAATAGTTAGGATTGTCAGAAGATTGTCGAGATACACGCATAGACTTACACTTGTTAGCGTTAAGGCTCATTGACCATAAATCACACCACTCGATGATAGTGTTAATGTCGGACTGTAGAACACTGGTGTCATGATTATCTATTATTTCACAATAAAGGACACAGTCGTCAGCAAACAGACACATGGACTTGGAGATGTTAACCGGGAGATCGTTAATATAAATTAAAAATAGCAATGGCCCTAGAACAGATCCCTGAGGAACCCCGGAAGTAACAGATACAAGAGATGAGTTACTATTATTGACAGTAAAAAATTGCGAGCGATCAGACAGAAAAGATTGAATCCATGCAAGTATGTTAGGATCTAAGTTAAGCTTGGAAAGTTTCAGAATCAGAAGTTTATGAGACACTTTATCGAACGCTTATGCAAAGTCTAGGAAAATGCAGTCTGCCTGGGATCCTCGATCTAAAATGCAATGGAGGTCATGGGTGAAAGAGAGAAGCTGAGTTTCACATGAAAATGTCTTTCGAAATCCATGCTGGGAAGGGCTGAAAAAATTGTTAGACTCTAAAAAGTTGACAATGTGGGAGAAGATGACACGCTCAAGTAGTTTGCAAGGTATGCTGGTTATTGAGATTGGGCGGTAATTATGAGCAGAATGCTTGTTACCAGCTTTGAGTATAGGTACCACCTTCCCTATCTTCCAGTCGAGAGGAAGAACGGCGCATCTTTGATTGACTGTTCGAACAACATAGTTAATATTATGGATGAGTAAAATTTAGTATTCTTGAGGAATTTTGAATTGATACCATCCACTCCTGTTGAGGAGGACAATCTGAGATTTTCTATAATTGAAATCACTCTAACATAATCAAGAGGAATCGAATCAATCGGCAGGTAATCAGTGCTAACCAGCAGTGGGGTATCAAGGCGTCTATCACTTGAAAAAGAATCAAGAAAAAGTTCGTCAACAATTGACCGAGGGGGCGTTTTTGACATTTTTACAGAAAAAAAGCAAAAAGCCTAACATTATGTTATTTTATTAGAGCCTTTTAAATCTGTTCACAGAGTGCTTGAAAAAAGTTAATATAATGTGGACTGAAAATCCACGGCGGGAGGTTGAGCGAAACATCCGACCCACGACGCATGTGAAAAACACTGCTTTCCGTCGCGGCCTCTTTTAAAATTTGTAAGTCGAGAACAAAAAATCTGACGAACTTGCGGTTTGTGGCTAATGCATTTTTAGAGACGACGTCATAACATATATTTTTTTCAGCGAAATTAAAAATTCGACCCTTTTTACCTGCAAGATTTGAGATGAAATCACCCATATATATATATATATATATATATATATATATATATATATATATATATATATATATATATATATATACACAGTATATATTACCTGAGCAGACATTTCAACCTTAAGGAAAAAGAAAACACAGTAAGCAGCATTCATTGAAGCCTTTTTTCTAAAAAGTGATCTTTGCAGCGGCGTAGACTCCACTTTCCCGGGAAGGGGGGGGGGGGGGGTATTTCTACGCAATTTTTTTTACACATTATCAGTGGTTCATTTAGGGGGTACATTTTACAGCGTATGAATATCGCCATGTGTCCGTCGCTGTGTGTCAATGTCAATCACCGTGCAAGCGTAGCCGTGTGTTCCTCGCCGGTACCACGGCGCATGCGCCGGCGAGCACAAAACTCAAAAACAAAATGCTTGTGCCAGCTGCGAAGTTGTGGGGGTAGAACCCAGGCCGCTGTGCTTCTGAAGCACTAATCCACGTAAACAGTGTCTCGGTAAAAATCATGACCCCCAGGGTGGGGGGGAAGGGGGGCTTTGCCCCCTTGAATCTCACCAGAGGGGGCACGAGTTCCGATGCCCCCCCGTAGTCTACGCCTATGGATCTTTGTGTTCCAACCAACACTGGCTTTCACAAGCCCTGCCCTGCCGCTTCCATCAGTGAGGTACCGAAACTCCGACAGACACGCTAAATGCTCGAAATTGTGCTGTAGTCACTGCACTTGTTTGTTGGTCCAGGAGTCGGCAACCTTTTCCTGCAAAAGGTCAAATAGCCGCAAATAGAAGAGAAGGCGCAGCGGGCTGGACAAAGAAAACGGGGGGGGGGGGAGGGGGGGAGGGAGGGAGGGAGGGGGAAGAGGAGGGAGGAAGGGGGGAGTGGATTGACACGTAAAAAGAAATCTATAAGAAAACGCCAGGTCAAAGTGGTATGCAGAGATGTTATCTTGACACGTACCATTAGATTAATAAAGTCCATCTCAGTAAGATTTTGGGTGTTCTGATATTGCTTGCCAAAATGAGAGCCGTACAACATTTTAGAGGTACTCATCTGTCATCCGCAAGACCCAGCTTCACTGTCTTCATCATGAAAAAGTGTGTGTGCTAAGCAAACACTTTGATCAAAGGCCGCTGTGTGATTTCGCAGATCTGAAAACTTCAATTAAGAAATGCGAGCGTAAAATGCAACGACTTTGTTCACTGTAGATGTATGCATATTGTCTGGGGATAAGCTGACAAACAAGTTTATCTGACAAATCTCTTGAACTTGGCCGAGGTCTGCCTCCAATTAATTCTGAAAAATGTGCATGACGTTTGAGTATTCCTGAAAATCAGCAAACTGGATTTGGAGTTCCCTGTTCACGTGACATTCGTTCTCACTTCCTTTGTGGAACCATACTCGTCGCATACCAAAATTGCCCAAAAAAGAAAATTCTTGAAATTCCTTGTTTATAGCGGGCCTTGATGGAAAAGTTAAGGCTCCAGCTCGAAAACTTTCAGGTCTCGGAACATCTTCGGCTCGAGTTCTCTTTTGCAGTAATGTGATTGCTGCGCCAATCGCGCCAAACTGCGCCAAGGGGCTAACCCTGCTACATTTTGCCAAAATATGGGGAATCTGCGCCAAGCCTGCTCCAAAAAACCTGTTTCGGTCGCCTTTTAAAACCGAAACTAAACTGAGTACCGTATTTGAACATGCGTGTGTTATGAGGCGCAAGCGGCCGCCCGACACAAAGTACCCTGCATCAGTCGTCCATCCAGTCTTGCATCGTTTTTCCTGCTGTTTCGCGTTGTCGTCGTCCCGTGGGTCTCATCTCGCGTCTTTTTTTTTTAATTTTTTCAACGATAGACGCTAGCGTGTCGGATACCAGCCATGCCGCCATGCTGTGAAACGAGACCACGCTTTTGCGCGATGGGAGTTACTTTGTGAGCTGAAGCACTCGTTCCTGAAAGCAACGGCCGCGGGAAAACTATATTTGGTCCCTGCTTGCCAGTCACCGTGGTAGCGCGACGTCGGCTGTTGCTGTCCCCACGTCGCTGCTGCTCTCTAAGCTCAAACATAAGTACCGCCGCATGTTCATCAACATTCCTTTTCTTGTTTAAAACGTACATTAGTACAAAAATACCCTCTTTAACTGAAACAGTGCTGTGTCCAAAAATTTATTACCTAAGTTTTTCTCGGTAGGCCTTCTTTTGAAAGGGATCCCGGTACGTGAAAAACCTGCCGCGAAAGAAAGTTGGTGAAGAGAAGTGAGCTAAAGCAAAGAAGGCAATGTCTGCACGCTGAACCCGCACAGCGCACTTGTTTGTCTAGAGTTCAGTTGTTGACACTGGCTCGTGATATCTTGCGTCCAAGTACTCAGGTTCTGTTTTTCTCTGTGTATTCAGCTTATGGCCGTGTTCCGAAATTCGCTCGATCTTACTCCAGGGTAAAGGTTTTTGTACCTTGGCGTTTCTAAACCTGACCGCGTCCAGCGTTTTTCAATCTGTGATGTCACGTGACACGACCCGCCGGAGTAACTCGGATCCATTTAGGTAAGATTTGGAATACAGCCTATATCTCGCCTGGCGGCCTGGCAAACACGCGCAGCCAGACTGTTTTTTTTTTTTTTTTTTGTCGTATGCTGGACAGTTACATTTTGCATACAAATTTGAGAACCAGCTGGCGACGGAGCGAAGTGGCATGGTTTCAGTTTTGATGAACAGCCGTTGTCTCCGCTCGCGCGACAAAGCACGTGACACTGCAAGCCTGCCCAAGTTGCCCTCACGTGCATGTGAACATGACTGCACGACAGAGGAACCAGCCAGGACGCTTGTAATGCATTGTTTTACGTTTGCTTACGTTTGACGAAAATCTGGCACGTCGGGAACCAGTAAAACGGTGGCAAGCGGTTTTTCGGAATTGCTCGGCAACGCCTACAGCACTGTACACTTGTGGAATGACTCAGCAGTAAAAATACAAACAGCGAGCTCCGTCACAACACGTCGCATCAGGACACAACACAAAGTGACCTTCGTTTGTCCAGCACTTAAAGCTAATATTTTTATTTTTCTAAGAATATATCTGCTGCAAAAGCCACATTTGATGCTCCGAAACACTGTCTTAGCTGCTCCAAAAGCCACTTTTGCTGCTCGAAAACACTGTTCTGACTGCTCCGAAAGGTGCTCCAAAATGGCTTAGGCCAATCACATCACTGCTTTTGCGGCAATAGAAATAATTAAAAAAAAAGTCCTGAAAAAAAATGAGCTATTCGGTATGGACACGCGTGTAAAAAAAATAAATTTTACGCGAAAAAAAAAACAAAGTGGAGCAATATTGATGGCGAGAGATTTATCTAAAATTCTGCGCGCAAAGTCCAGGACGCCACGGATTGGACCTTCGCTCAACGAGATGGTGATTCGCTCTTTCCACCTCAAGGTGAAGATGAAGCCGATCCGCCTCTCTCACGCGTCCCGAATGCCGAGAGAGAAAACAAGTGCAGAGCAGGCGACTACCGACTGAATCGTGTCCTCACGCCGTCAATATTACTCATTCGCTCAACGAGATGGTGATTCGCTCTTTCCACCTCAAGGTGAAGATGAAGCCGATCCGCCTCTCTCACGCGTCCCAAATGCCGAGAGAGAAAACAAGTGCAGAGCAGGCGACTACCGACTGAATCGTGTCTCGCGCCGTCAATATAACTCATTCGCTCAACGAGATGGTGATTCGCTCTTTCCACCTCAAGGTGAAGATGAAGCCGATCCGCCTCTCTCACGCGTCCCAAATGCCGAGTGAGAAAACAAGTGCAGAGCAGGCGACTACCGACTGAATCGTGTCCTCACGCCGTCAATATTACTCATTCGCTCAACGAGATGGTGATTCGCACTTTCCACCTCAAGGTGAAGATGAAGCCGATCCGCCTCTCTCACGCGTCCCAAATGCCGAGAGAGAAAACAAGTGCAGAGCAGGCGACTACCGACTGAATCGTATCCTCACGCCGTCAATATTACTCATTCGTTCAACGAGATGGTGATTCGCTCTTTCCACCTCAAGGTGAAGATGAAGCCGATCCGCCTCTCTCAAGCGTCCCAAAAGCCGAGAGAGAAAATAAGTGTAGAGCAGGGGACTACCGACTGAATCGTGTCTCGCGCCGTCAATATTACTGATTCGCACAACGAGATGGTGATTCGCTCTTTCCACCTCAAGGTGAAGATGAAGCCGATCCGCCTCTCTCACGCGTCCCAAATGCCGAGAGAGAAAACAAGTGCTGAGCAGGCGACTACCGACTGAATCGTGTCTCGCGCCGTCAATATTACTCATTCGCTCAACGAGATGGTGATTCGCTCTTTCCACCTCAAGGTGAAGATGAAGCCGATCCGCCTCTCTCACGCGTCCCAAATGCCGAGAGAGAAAACAAGTGCAGAGCAGGCGACTACCGACTGAATCGTGTCTGTCTCGCGCCGTCAATATTACTCATTCGCTCAACGAGATGGTGATTCGCTCTTTCCACCTCAAGGTGAAGATGAAGCCGATCCGCCTCTCTCACGCGTCCCAAATGCCGAGAGAGAAAACAAGTGCAGAGCAGGGGACTACCGACTGAATCGTGTCTCGCGCCGTCAATATTACTCATTCGCTCAACGAGATGGTGATTCGCTCTTTCCACCTCAAGGTGAAGATGAAGCCGATCCGCCTCTCTCACGCGTCCCGAATGCCGAGAGAGAAAACAAGTGCAGAGCAGGCGACTACCGACTGAATCGTATCCTCACGCCGTCAATATTACTCATTCGCTCAACGAGATGGTGATTCGCTCTTTCCACCTCAAGGTGAAGATGAAGCCGATCCGCCTCTCTCACGCGTCCCGAATGCCGAGAGAGAAAACAAGTGCAGAGCAGGCGACTACCGACTGAATCGTATCCTTACGCCGTCAATATTACTCATTCGCTCAACGAGATGGTGATTCGCTCTTTCCACCTCAAGGTGAAGATGAAGCCGATCCGCCTCTCTCACGCGTCCCGAATGCCGAGAGAGAAAACAAGTGCAGAGCAGGCGACTACCGACTGAATCGTATCCTCACGCCGTCAATATTACTCATTCGCTCAACGAGATGGTGATTCGCTCTTTCCACCTCAAGGTGAAGATGAAGCCGATCCGCCTCTCTCACGCGTCCCGAATGCCGAGAGAGAAAACAAGTGCAGAGCAGGCGACTACCGACTGAATCGTATCCTCACGCCGTCAATATTACTCATTCGCTCAACGAGATGGTGATTCGCTCTTTCCACCTCAAGGTGAAGATGAAGCCGATCCGCCTCTCTCACGCGTCCGAAAAGCCGAGAGAGAAAATAAGTGAAGAGCAGGGGACTACCGACTGAATCGTGTCTCGCGCCGTCAATATTACTGATTCGCTCAACGAGATGGTGATTCGCTCTTTCCACCTCAAGGTGAAGATGAAGCCGATCCGCTTCTCTCACGCGTCCCAAATGCCGAGAGAGAAAACAAGTGCAGAGCAGGGGACTACCGACTGAATCGTGTCTCGCGCCGTCAATATTACTCATTCGCTCAACGAGATGGTGATTCGTCCTTTCCACCTCAAGGTGAAGATGAAGCCGATCCGCCTCTTTCACGCGTCCCAAATGCCGAGAGAGAAAACAAGTGCAGAGCAGGCGACTACCGACTGAATCGTGTCTCGCGCTATCAATATTACTCATTCGCTCAACGAGATGGTGATACGCTCTTTCCACCTCAAGGTGAAGATGAAGCCGATCCGCCTCTCTCACGCGTCCCAAATGCCGAGAGAGAAAACAAGTGCAGAGCAGGGGACTACCGACTGAATCGTGTCTCGCGCCGTCAATATTACTCATTCGCTCAACGAGATGGTGATTCGCTCTTTCCACCTCAAGGTGAAGATGAAGCCGATCCGCCTCTCTCACGCGTCCCAAATGCCGAGAGAGAAAACAAGTGCAGAGCAGGGGACTACCGACTGAATCGTGTCTCGCGCCGTCAAATTTACTCATTCGCTCAACGAGATGGTGATTCGCTCTTTCCACCTCAAGGTGAAGATGAAGCCGATCCGCCTCTCTCACGCGTCCCGAATGCCGAGAGAGAAAACAAGTGCAGAGCAGGCGACTACCGACTGAATCGTATCCTCACGCCGTCAATATTACTCATTCGCTCAACGAGATGGGGATTCGCTCTTTCCACCTCAAGGTGAAGATGAAGCCGATCCGCCTCTCTCACGCGTCCCGAATGCCGAGAGAGAAAACAAGTGCAGAGCAGGCGACTACCGACTGAATCGTATCCTCACGCCGTCAATATTACTCATTCGCTCAACGAGATGGTGATTCGTTCTTTCCACCTCAAGGTGAAGATGAAGCCGATCCGCCTCTCTCACGCGTCCCAAATGCCGAGAGAGAAAACAAGTGCAGAGCAGGCGACTACCGACTGAATCGTATCCTCACGCCGTCAATATTACTCATTCGCTCAACGAGATGGTGATTCGCTCTTTCCACCTCAAGGTGAAGATGAAGCCGATCCGCCTCTCTCACGCGTCCGAAAAGCCGAGAGAGAAAATAAGTGTAGAGCAGGGGACTACCGACTGAATCGTGTCTCGCGCCGTCAATATTACTGATTCGCTCAACGAGATGGTGATTCGCTCTTTCCACCTCAAGGTGAAGATGAAGCCGATCCGCCTCTCTCACGCGTCCCAAATGCCGAGAGAGAAAACAAGTGCAGAGCAGGGGACTACCGACTGAATCGTGTCTCGCGCCGTCAATATTACTCATTCGCTCAACGAGATGGTGATTCGTTCTTTCCACCTCAAGGTGAAGATGAAGCCGATCCGCCTCTCTCGCGCGTCCCAAATGCCGAGAGAGAAAACAAGTGCAGAGCAGGCGACTACCGACTGAATCGTGTCTCGCGCCGTCAATATTACTCATTCGCTCAACGAGATGGTGATTCGCTCTTTCCACCTCAAGGTGAAGATGAAGCCGATCCGCCTCTCTCACGCGTCCCAAATGCCGAGAGAGAAAACAAGTGCAGAGCAGGGGACTACCGACTGAATCGTGTCTCGCGCTGTCAATATTACTCATTCGCTCAACGAGATGGTGATTCGCTCTTTCCACCTCAAGGTGAAGATCAAGCCGATCCGCCTCTCTCACGCGTCCCGAATGCCGAGAGAGAAAACAGGTGCAGAGCACGCGACTACCGACTGAATCGTATCCTCACGCCGTCAATATTACTCATTCGCTCAACGAGATGGTGATTCGCTCTTTCCACCTCAAGGTGAAGATGAAGCCGATCTGCCTCTCTCACGCGTCCCGAATGCCGAGAGAGAAAACAAGTGCAGAGCAGGCGACTACCGACTGAATCGTATCCTCACGCCGTCAATATTACTCATTCGCTCAACGAGATGGTGATTCGCTCTTTCCACCTCAAGGTGAAGATGAAGCCGATCCGCCTCTCTCACGCGTCCCAAAAGCCGAGAGAGAAAATAAGTGTAGAGCAGGGGACTACCGACTGAATCGTGTCTCGCGCGGTCATTATTACTGATTCGCTCAACGAGATGGTGATTCGCTCTTTCCACCTCAAGGTGAAGATGAAGCCGATCCGCCTCTCTCACGCGTCCCCAATGCCGAGAGAGAAAACAAGTGCAGAGCAGGGGACTACCGACTGAATCGTGTCTCGCGCCGTCAATATTACTCATTCGCTCAACGAGATGGTGATTCGCTCTTTCCACCTCAAGGTGAAGATGAAGCCGATCCGCCTCTCTCACGCGTCCCGAATGCCGAGAGAGAAAACAAGTGCAGAGCAGGCGACTACCGACTGAATCGTATCCTCACGCCGTCAATATTACTGATTCGCTCAACGAGATGGTGATTCGCTCTTTCCACCTCAAGGTGAAGATGAAGCCGATCCGACTCTCTCACGCGTCCCCAATGCCGAGAGAGAAAACAAGTGCAGAGCAGGGGACTACCGACTGAATCGTGTCTCGCGCCGTCAATATTACTCATTCGCTCAACGAGATGGTGATTCGCTCTTTCCACCTCAAGGTGAAGATGAAGCCGATCCGCCTCTCTCACGCGTCCCAAATGCAGAGAGAGAAAACAAGTGCAGAGCAGGCGACTACCAACTGAATCGTGTCTCGCGCCGTCAATATTACTCATTCGCTCAACGAGATGGTGATTCGCTCTTTCCACCTCAAGGTGAAGATGAAGCCGATCCTCCTCTCTCACGCGTCCCAAATGCCGAGAGAGAAAACAAGTGCAGAGCAGGGGACTACCGACTGAATCGTGTCTCGCGCCGTCAATATTACTCATTCGCTCAACGAGATGGTGGTTTGCTCTTTCCACCTCAAGGTGAAGATGAAGCCGATCCGCCTCTCTCACGCGTCCCAAATGCCGAGAGAGAAAACAAGTGCAGAGCAGGCGACTACCGACTGAATCGTGTCCGTCTCGCGCCGTCAATATTTCTCATTCGCTCAACGAGATGGTGATTCGCTCTTTCCACTTCAAGGTGAAGATGAAGCCGATCCGCCTTTCTCACGCGTCCCAAATGCCGAGAGAGAAAACAAGTGCAGAGCAGGGGACTACCGACTGAATCGTGTCTCGCGCCGTCAATATTACTCATTCGCTCAACGAGATGATGATTCGCTCTTTCCACCTAGAGGTGAAGATGAAGCCGATCCGCCTCTCTCACGCGTCCCGAATGCCGAGAGAGAAAACAAGTGCAGAGCAGGCGACTACCGACTGAATCGTATCCTCACGCCGTCAATATTACTCATTCGCTCAACGAGATGGTGATTCGCTCTTTCCACCTCAAGGTGAAGATGAAGCCGATCCGCCTCTCTCACGCGTCCCGAATGCCGAGAGATAAAACAAGTGCAGAGCAGGCGACTACCGACTGAATCGTATCCTCACGCCGTCAATATTACTCATTCGCTCAACGAGATGGTGATTCGCTCTTTCCACCTCAAGGTGAAGATGAAGCCGATCCGCCTCTCTCACGCGTCCGAAAAGCCGAGAGAGAAAATAAGTGTAGAGCAGGGGACTACCGACTGAATCGTGTCTCGCGCCGTCAATATTACTGATTCGCTCAACGAGATAGTGATTCGCTCTTTCCACCTCAAGGTGAAGATGAAGCCGATCCGCCTCTCTCACGCGTCCCAAATGCCGAGAGAGAAAACAAGTGCAGAGCAGGGGACTACCGACTGACTCGTGTCTCGCGCCGTCAATATTACTCATTCGCTCAACGAGATGGTGATTCGTTCTTTCCACCTCAAGGTGAAGATGAAGCCGATCCGCCTCTCTCACGCGTCCCAAATGCCGAGAGAGAAAACAAGTGCAGAGCAGGGGACTACCGACTGAATCGTGTCTCGCGCTGTCAATATTACTCATTCGCTCAACGAGATGGTGATTCGCTCTTTCCACCTCAAGGTGAAGATCAAGCCGATCCGCCTCTCTCACGCGTCCCGAATGCCGAGAGAGAAAACAGGTGCAGAGCACGCGACTACCGACTGAATCGTATCCTCACGCCGTCAATATTACTCATTCGCTCAAGGAGATGGTGATTCGCTCTTTCCACCTCAAGGTGAAGATGAAGCCGATCTGCCTCTCTCACGCGTCCCGAATGCCGAGAGAGAAAACAAGTGCAGAGCAGGCGACTACCGACTGAATCGTATCCTCACGCCGTCAATATTACTCATTCGCTCAACGAGATGGTGATTCGCTCTTTCCACCTCAAGGTGAAGATGAAGCCGATCCGCCTCTCTCACGCGTCCGAAAAGCCGAGAGAGAAAATAAGTGAAGAGCAGGGGACTACCGACTGAATCGTGTCTCGCGCCGTCAATATTACTGATTCGCTCAACGAGATGGTGATTCGCTCTTTCCACCTCAAGGTGAAGATGAAGCCGATCCGCTTCTCTCACGCGTCCCAAATGCCGAGAGAGAAAACAAGTGCAGAGCAGGGGACTACCGACTGAATCGTGTCTCGCGCCGTCAATATTACTCATTCGCTCAACGAGATGGTGATTCGTCCTTTCCACCTCAAGGTGAAGATGAAGCCGATCCGCCTCTTTCACGCGTCCCAAATGCCGAGAGAGAAAACAAGTGCAGAGCAGGCGACTACCGACTGAATCGTGTCTCGCGCTATCAATATTACTCATTCGCTCAACGAGATGGTGATACGCTCTTTCCACCTCAAGGTGAAGATGAAGCCGATCCGCCTCTCTCACGCGTCCCAAATGCCGAGAGAGAAAACAAGTGCAGAGCAGGGGACTACCGACTGAATCGTGTCTCGCGCCGTCAATATTACTCATTCGCTCAACGAGATGGTGATTCGCTCTTTCCACCTCAAGGTGAAGATGAAGCCGATCCGCCTCTCTCACGCGTCCCAAATGCCGAGAGAGAAAACAAGTGCAGAGCAGGGGACTACCGACTGAATCGTGTCTCGCGCCGTCAAATTTACTCATTCGCTCAACGAGATGGTGATTCGCTCTTTCCACCTCAAGGTGAAGATGAAGCCGATCCGCCTCTCTCACGCGTCCCGAATGCCGAGAGAGAAAACAAGTGCAGAGCAGGCGACTACCGACTGAATCGTATCCTCACGCCGTCAATATTACTCATTCGCTCAACGAGATGGGGATTCGCTCTTTCCACCTCAAGGTGAAGATGAAGCCGATCCGCCTCTCTCACGCGTCCCGAATGCCGAGAGAGAAAACAAGTGCAGAGCAGGCGACTACCGACTGAATCGTATCCTCACGCCGTCAATATTACTCATTCGCTCAACGAGATGGTGATTCGTTCTTTCCACCTCAAGGTGAAGATGAAGCCGATCCGCCTCTCTCACGCGTCCCAAATGCCGAGAGAGAAAACAAGTGCAGAGCAGGCGACTACCGACTGAATCGTATCCTCACGCCGTCAATATTACTCATTCGCTCAACGAGATGGTGATTCGCTCTTTCCACCTCAAGGTGAAGATGAAGCCGATCCGCCTCTCTCACGCGTCCGAAAAGCCGAGAGAGAAAATAAGTGTAGAGCAGGGGACTACCGACTGAATCGTGTCTCGCGCCGTCAATATTACTGATTCGCTCAACGAGATGGTGATTCGCTCTTTCCACCTCAAGGTGAAGATGAAGCCGATCCGCCTCTCTCACGCGTCCCAAATGCCGAGAGAGAAAACAAGTGCAGAGCAGGGGACTACCGACTGAATCGTGTCTCGCGCCGTCAATATTACTCATTCGCTCAACGAGATGGTGATTCGTTCTTTCCACCTCAAGGTGAAGATGAAGCCGATCCGCCTCTCTCGCGCGTCCCAAATGCCGAGAGAGAAAACAAGTGCAGAGCAGGCGACTACCGACTGAATCGTGTCTCGCGCCGTCAATATTACTCATTCGCTCAACGAGATGGTGATTCGCTCTTTCCACCTCAAGGTGAAGATGAAGCCGATCCGCCTCTCTCACGCGTCCCAAATGCCGAGAGAGAAAACAAGTGCAGAGCAGGGGACTACCGACTGAATCGTGTCTCGCGCTGTCAATATTACTCATTCGCTCAACGAGATGGTGATTCGCTCTTTCCACCTCAAGGTGAAGATCAAGCCGATCCGCCTCTCTCACGCGTCCCGAATGCCGAGAGAGAAAACAGGTGCAGAGCACGCGACTACCGACTGAATCGTATCCTCACGCCGTCAATATTACTCATTCGCTCAACGAGATGGTGATTCGCTCTTTCCACCTCAAGGTGAAGATGAAGCCGATCTGCCTCTCTCACGCGTCCCGAATGCCGAGAGAGAAAACAAGTGCAGAGCAGGCGACTACCGACTGAATCGTATCCTCACGCCGTCAATATTACTCATTCGCTCAACGAGATGGTGATTCGCTCTTTCCACCTCAAGGTGAAGATGAAGCCGATCCGCCTCTCTCACGCGTCCCAAAAGCCGAGAGAGAAAATAAGTGTAGAGCAGGGGACTACCGACTGAATCGTGTCTCGCGCGGTCATTATTACTGATTCGCTCAACGAGATGGTGATTCGCTCTTTCCACCTCAAGGTGAAGATGAAGCCGATCCGCCTCTCTCACGCGTCCCCAATGCCGAGAGAGAAAACAAGTGCAGAGCAGGGGACTACCGACTGAATCGTGTCTCGCGCCGTCAATATTACTCATTCGCTCAACGAGATGGTGATTCGCTCTTTCCACCTCAAGGTGAAGATGAAGCCGATCCGCCTCTCTCACGCGTCCCGAATGCCGAGAGAGAAAACAAGTGCAGAGCAGGCGACTACCGACTGAATCGTATCCTCACGCCGTCAATATTACTGATTCGCTCAACGAGATGGTGATTCGCTCTTTCCACCTCAAGGTGAAGATGAAGCCGATCCGACTCTCTCACGCGTCCCCAATGCCGAGAGAGAAAACAAGTGCAGAGCAGGGGACTACCGACTGAATCGTGTCTCGCGCCGTCAATATTACTCATTCGCTCAACGAGATGGTGATTCGCTCTTTCCACCTCAAGGTGAAGATGAAGCCGATCCGCCTCTCTCACGCGTCCCAAATGCAGAGAGAGAAAACAAGTGCAGAGCAGGCGACTACCAACTGAATCGTGTCTCGCGCCGTCAATATTACTCATTCGCTCAACGAGATGGTGATTCGCTCTTTCCACCTCAAGGTGAAGATGAAGCCGATCCTCCTCTCTCACGCGTCCCAAATGCCGAGAGAGAAAACAAGTGCAGAGCAGGGGACTACCGACTGAATCGTGTCTCGCGCCGTCAATATTACTCATTCGCTCAACGAGATGGTGGTTTGCTCTTTCCACCTCAAGGTGAAGATGAAGCCGATCCGCCTCTCTCACGCGTCCCAAATGCCGAGAGAGAAAACAAGTGCAGAGCAGGCGACTACCGACTGAATCGTGTCCGTCTCGCGCCGTCAATATTTCTCATTCGCTCAACGAGATGGTGATTCGCTCTTTCCACTTCAAGGTGAAGATGAAGCCGATCCGCCTTTCTCACGCGTCCCAAATGCCGAGAGAGAAAACAAGTGCAGAGCAGGGGACTACCGACTGAATCGTGTCTCGCGCCGTCAATATTACTCATTCGCTCAACGAGATGATGATTCGCTCTTTCCACCTAGAGGTGAAGATGAAGCCGATCCGCCTCTCTCACGCGTCCCGAATGCCGAGAGAGAAAACAAGTGCAGAGCAGGCGACTACCGACTGAATCGTATCCTCACGCCGTCAATATTACTCATTCGCTCAACGAGATGGTGATTCGCTCTTTCCACCTCAAGGTGAAGATGAAGCCGATCCGCCTCTCTCACGCGTCCCGAATGCCGAGAGATAAAACAAGTGCAGAGCAGGCGACTACCGAATGAATCGTATCCTCACGCCGTCAATATTACTCATTCGCTCAACGAGATGGTGATTCGCTCTTTCCACCTCAAGGTGAAGATGAAGCCGATCCGCCTCTCTCACGCGTCCGAAAAGCCGAGAGAGAAAATAAGTGTAGAGCAGGGGACTACCGACTGAATCGTGTCTCGCGCCGTCAATATTACTGATTCGCTCAACGAGATAGTGATTCGCTCTTTCCACCTCAAGGTGAAGATGAAGCCGATCCGCCTCTCTCACGCGTCCCAAATGCCGAGAGAGAAAACAAGTGCAGAGCAGGGGACTACCGACTGACTCGTGTCTCGCGCCGTCAATATTACTCATTCGCTCAACGAGATGGTGATTCGTTCTTTCCACCTCAAGGTGAAGATGAAGCCGATCCGCCTCTCTCACGAGTCCCAAATGCCGAGAGAGAAAACAAGTGCAGAGCAGGCGACTACCGACTGAATCGTGTCTCGCGCCGTCAATATTACTCATTCGCTCAACGAGATGGTGATTCGCTCTTTCCACCTCAAGGTGAAGATGAAGCCGATCCGCCTCTCTCACGCGTCCCAAATGCCGAGAGAGAAAACAAGTGCAGAGCAGGGGACTACCGACTGAATCGTGTCTCGCGCTGTCAATATTACTCATTCGCTCAACGAGATGGTGATTCGCTCTTTCCACCTCAAGGTGAAGATGAAGCCGATCCGCCTCTCTCACGCGTCCCGAATGCCGAGAGAGAAAACAGGTGCAGAGCACGCGACTACCGACTGAATCGTATCCTCACGCCGTCAATATTACTCATTCGCTCAACGAGATGGTGATTCGCTCTTTCCACCTCAAGGTGAAGATGAAGCCGATCCGCCTCTCTCACGCGTCCCGAATGCCGAGAGAGAAAACAAGTGCAGAGCAGGCGACTACCGACTGGATCGTATCCTCACGCCGTCAATATTACTCATTCGCTCAACGAGATGGTGATTCGCTCTTTCCACCTCAAGGTGAAGATGAAGCCGATCCGCCTCTCTCACGCGTCCCAAAAGCCGAGAGAGAAAACAAGTGCAGAGCAGGGGACTACCGACTGAATCGTGTCTCGCGCTGTCAATATTACTCATTCGCTCAACGAGATGGTGATTCGCTCTTTCCACCTCAAGGTGAAGATCAAGCCGATCCGCCTCTCTCACGCGTCCCGAATGCCGAGAGAGAAAACAGGTGCAGAGCACGCGACTACCGACTGAATCGTATCCTCACGCCGTCAATATTACTCATTCGCTCAAGGAGATGGTGATTCGCTCTTTCCACCTCAAGGTGAAGATGAAGCCGATCTGCCTCTCTCACGCGTCCCGAATGCCGAGAGAGAAAACAAGTGCAGAGCAGGCGACTACCGACTGAATCGTATCCTCACGCCGTCAATATTACTCATTCGCTCAACGAGATGGTGATTCGCTCTTTCCACCTCAAGGTGAAGATGAAGCCGATCCGCCTCTCTCACGCGTCCCAAAAGCCGAGAGAGAAAATAAGTGTAGAGCAGGGGACTACCGACTGAATCGTGTCTCGCGCGGTCATTATTACTGATTCGCTCAACGAGATGGTGATTCGCTCTTTCCACCTCAAGGTGAAGATGAAGCCGATCCGCCTCTCTCACGCGTCCCCAATGCCGAGAGAGAAAACAAGTGCAGAGCAGGGGACTACCGACTGAATCGTGTCTCGCGCCGTCAATATTACTCATTCGCTCAACGAGATGGTGATTCGCTCTTTCCACCTCAAGGTGAAGATGAAGCCGATCCGCCTCTCTCACGCGTCCCGAATGCCGAGAGAGAAAACAAGTGCAGAGCAGGCGACTACCGACTGAATCGTATCCTCACGCCGTCAATATTACTGATTCGCTCAACGAGATGGTGATTCGCTCTTTCCACCTCAAGGTGAAGATGAAGCCGATCCGACTCTCTCACGCGTCCCCAATGCCGAGAGAGAAAACAAGTGCAGAGCAGGGGACTACCGACTGAATCGTGTCTCGCGCCGTCAATATTACTCATTCGCTCAACGAGATGGTGATTCGCTCTTTCCACCTCAAGGTGAAGATGAAGCCGATCCGCCTCTCTCACGCGTCCCAAATGCAGAGAGAGAAAACAAGTGCAGAGCAGGCGACTACCAACTGAATCGTGTCTCGCGCCGTCAATATTACTCATTCGCTCAACGAGATGGTGATTCGCTCTTTCCACCTCAAGGTGAAGATGAAGCCGATCCTCCTCTCTCACGCGTCCCAAATGCCGAGAGAGAAAACAAGTGCAGAGCAGGGGACTACCGACTGAATCGTGTCTCGCGCCGTCAATATTACTCATTCGCTCAACGAGATGGTGGTTTGCTCTTTCCACCTCAAGGTGAAGATGAAGCCGATCCGCCTCTCTCACGCGTCCCATATGCCGAGAGAGAAAACAAGTGCAGAGCAGGCGACTACCGACTGAATCGTGTCCGTCTCGCGCCGTCAATATTTCTCATTCGCTCAACGAGATGGTGATTCGCTCTTTCCACTTCAAGGTGAAGATGAAGCCGATCCGCCTTTCTCACGCGTCCCAAATGCCGAGAGAGAAAACAAGTGCAGAGCAGGGGACTACCGACTGAATCGTGTCTCGCGCCGTCAATATTACTCATTCGCTCAACGAGATGATGATTCGCTCTTTCCACCTAGAGGTGAAGATGAAGCCGATCCGCCTCTCTCACGCGTCCCGAATGCCGAGAGAGAAAACAAGTGCAGAGCAGGCGACTACCGACTGAATCGTATCCTCACGCCGTCAATATTACTCATTCGCTCAACGAGATGGTGATTCGCTCTTTCCACCTCAAGGTGAAGATGAAGCCGATCCGCCTCTCTCACGCGTCCCGAATGCCGAGAGATAAAACAAGTGCAGAGCAGGCGACTACCGACTGAATCGTATCCTCACGCCGTCAATATTACTCATTCGCTCAACGAGATGGTGATTCGCTCTTTCCACCTCAAGGTGAAGATGAAGCCGATCCGCCTCTCTCACGCGTCCGAAAAGCCGAGAGAGAAAATAAGTGTAGAGCAGGGGACTACCGACTGAATCGTGTCTCGCGCCGTCAATATTACTGATTCGCTCAACGAGATAGTGATTCGCTCTTTCCACCTCAAGGTGAAGATGAAGCCGATCCGCCTCTCTCACGCGTCCCAAATGCCGAGAGAGAAAACAAGTGCAGAGCAGGGGACTACCGACTGACTCGTGTCTCGCGCCGTCAATATTACTCATTCGCTCAACGAGATGGTGATTCGTTCTTTCCACCTCAAGGTGAAGATGAAGCCGATCCGCCTCTCTCACGCGTCCCAAATGCCGAGAGAGAAAACAAGTGCAGAGCAGGCGACTACCGACTGAATCGTGTCTCGCGCCGTCAATATTACTCATTCGCTCAACGAGATGGTGATTCGCTCTTTCCACCTCAAGGTGAAGATGAAGCCGATCCGCCTCTCTCACGCGTCCCAAATGCCGAGAGAGAAAACAAGTGCAGAGCAGGGGACTACCGACTGAATCGTGTCTCGCGCTGTCAATATTACTCATTCGCTCAACGAGATGGTGATTCGCTCTTTCCACCTCAAGGTGAAGATGAAGCCGATCCGCCTCTCTCACGCGTCCCGAATGCCGAGAGAGAAAACAGGTGCAGAGCACGCGACTACCGACTGAATCGTATCCTCACGCCGTCAATATTACTCATTCGCTCAACGAGATGGTGATTCGCTCTTTCCACCTCAAGGTGAAGATGAAGCCGATCCGCCTCTCTCACGCGTCCCGAATGCCGAGAGAGAAAACAAGTGCAGAGCAGGCGACTACCGACTGGATCGTATCCTCACGCCGTCAATATTACTCATTCGCTCAACGAGATGGTGATTCGCTCTTTCCACCTCAAGGTGAAGATGAAGCCGATCCGCCTCTCTCACGCGTCCCAAAAGCCGAGAGAGAAAATAAGTGTAGAGCAGGGGACTACCGACTGAATCGTGTCTCGCGCGGTCAATATTACTGATTCGCTCAACGAGATGGTGATTCGCTCTTTCCACCTCAAGGTGAAGATAAAGCCGATCCGCCTCTCTCACGCGTCCCGAATGCCGAGAGAGAAAACAAGTGCAGAGCAGGCGACTACCGACTGAATCGTATCCTCACGCCGTCAATATTACTCATTCGCTCAGCGAGATGGTGATTCGCTCTTTCCACCTCAAGGTGAAGATGAAGCCGATCCGCCTCTGTCACGCGTCCCAAATGCCGAGAGAGAAAACAAGTGCAGAGCAGGGGACTACCGACTGAATCGTGTCTCGCGCCGTCAATATTACTCATTCGCTCAACGAGATGGTGATTCGCTCTTTCCACCTCAAGGTGAAGATGAAGCCGATCCGCCTCTCTCACGCGTTTCGAATGCCGAGAGAGAAAACAAGTGCAGAGCACGCGACTACCGACTGAATCGTATCCTCACGCCGTCAATATTACTCATTCGCTCAACGAGATAGTGATTCGCTCTTTCCACCTCAAGGTGAAGATGAAGCCGATCCGCCTCTCTCACGCGTCCCAAATGCCGAGAGAGAAAACAAGTGCAGAGCAGGGGACTACCGACTGAATCGTGTCTCGCGCCGTCAATATTACTCATTCGCTCAAAGAGATGGTGATTCGCTCTTTCCACCTCAAGGTGAAGATGAAGCCGATCCGCCTCTCTCACGCGTCCGAAAAGCCGAGAGAGAAAATAAGTGTAGAGCAGGGGACTACCGACTGAATCGTGTCTCGCGCCGTCAATATTACTGATTCGCTCAACGAGATGGTGATTCGCTTTTTCCACCTCAAGGTGAAGATGAAGCCGATCCGCTTCTCTCACGCGTCCCAAATGCCGAGAGAGAAAACAAGTGCAGAGCAGGGGACTACCGACTGAATCGTGTCTCGCGCCGTCAATATTACTCATTCGCTCAACGAGATGGTGATTCGCTCTTTCCACCTCAAGGTGAAGATGAAGCCGATCCGCCTCTCTCACGCGTCCCAAATGCCGAGAGAGAAAACAAGTGCAGAGCAGGCGACTACCGACTGAATCGTGTCTGTCTCGCGCCGTCAATATTTCTCATTCGCTCAACGAGATGGTGATTCGCTCTTTCCACCTCAAGGTGAAGATGAAGCCCATCCGCCTCTCTCACGCGTCCCAAATGCCGAGAGAGAAAACAAGTGCAGAGCAGGGGACTACCGACTGAATCGTGTCTCGCGCCGTCAATATTACTCATTCGCTCAACGAGATGGTGATTCGCTCTTTCCACCTCAAGGTGAAGATGAAGCGGATCCGCCTCTCTCACGCGTCCGAAAAGCCGAGAGAGAAAATAAGTGTAGAGCAGGGGACTACCGACTGAATCGTGTCTCGCGCCGTCAATATTACTGATTCGCTCAACGAGATGGTGATTCGCTCTTTCCACCTCAAGGTGAAGATGAAGCCGATCCGCTTCTCTCACGCGTCCCAAATGCCGAGAGAGAAAACAAGTGCAGAGCAGGGGACTACCGACTGAATCGTGTCTCGCGCCGTCAATATTACTCATTCGCTCAGCGAGATGGTGATTCGCTCTTTCCACATCAAGGTGAAGATGAAGCCGATCCGCCTCTCTCACGCGTCCCAAATGCCGAGAGAGAAAACAAGTGCAGAGCAGGCGACTACCGACTGAATCGTGTCTGTCTCGCGCCGTCAATATTTCTCATTCGCTCAACGAGATGGTGATTCGCTCTTTCCACCTCAAGGTGAAGATGAAGCCGATCCGCCTCTCTCACGCGTCCCAAATGCCGAGAGAGAAAACAAGTGCAGAGCAGGGGACTACCGACTGAATCGTGTCTCGCGCCGCCAATATTACTCATTCGCTCAACGAGATGGTGATTCGCTCTTTCCACCTCAAGGTGAAGATGAAGCCGATCCGCCTCTCTCACGCGTCCCGAATGCCGAGAGAGAAAACAAGTGCAGAGCAGGGGACTACGGACTGAATCGTGTCTCACGCCGTCAATATTACTCATTCGCTCAACGAGATGGTGATTCGCTCTTTCCACCTCAAGGTGAAGATGAAGCCGATCCGCCTCTCTCACGCGTCCCAAATGCCGAGAGAGAAAACAAGTGCAGAGCAGGGGACTACCGACTGAATCGTGTCTCGCGCCGTCAATATTACTCATTCGCTCAACGAGATGGTGATTCGCTCTTTCCACCTCAAGGTGAAGATGAAGCCGATCCGCCTCTCTCACGCGTCCCGAATGCCGAGAGAGTAAACAAGTGCAGAGCAGGCGACTACCGACTGAATCGTATCCTCACGCCGTCAATATTACTCATTCGCTCAACGAGATGGTGATTCGCTCTTTCCACCTCAAGGTGAAGATGAAGCCGATCCGCCTCTCTCACGCGTCCCGAATGCCGAGAGAGAAAACAAGTGCAGAGCAGGCGACTACCGACTGAATCGTATCCTCACGCCGTCAATATTACTCATCGGCTCAACGAGATGGTGATTCGTTCTTTCCACCTCAAGGTGAAGATGAAGCCGATCCGCCTCTCTCACGCGTCCCAAATGCCGAGAGAGAAAACAAGTGCAGAGCAGGCGACTACCGACTGAATCGTGTCTCGCGCCGTCAATATTACTCATTCGCTCAACGAGATGGTGATTCGCTCTTTCCACCTCAAGGTGAAGATGAAGCCGATCCGACTCTCTCACGCGTCCCCAATGCCGAGAGAGAAAACAAGTGCAGAGCAGGGGACTACCGACTGAATCGTGTCTCGCGCCGTCAATATTACTCATTCGCTCAACGAGATGGTGATTCGCTCTTTCCACCTCAAGGTGAAGATGAAGCCGATCCGCCTCTCTCACGCGTCCCAAATGCCGAGAGAGAAAACAAGTGCAGAGCAGGGGACTACCGACTGAATCGTGTCTCGCGCCGTCAATATTACTCATTCGCTCAACGAGATGGTGATTCGCTCTTTCCACCTCAAGGTGAAGATGAAGCCGATCCGCCTCTCTCACGCGTCCCAAATGCCGAGAGAGAAAACAAGTGCAGAGCAGGCGACTACCGACTGAATCGTGTCTCGCGCCGTCAATATTACTCATTCGCTCAACGAGATGGTGATTCGCTCTTTCCACCTCAAGGTGAAGATGAAGCCGATCCTCCTCTCTCACGCGTCCCAAATGCCGAGAGAGAAAACAAGTGCAGAGCAGGGGACTACCGACTGAATCGTGTCTCGCGCCGTCAATATTACTCATTCGCTCAACGAGATGGTGTTTCGCTCTTTCCACCTCAAGGTGAAGATGAAGCCGATCCGCCTCTCTCACGCGTCCCAAATGCCGAGAGAGAAAACAAGTGCAGAGCAGGCGACTACCGACTGAATCGTGTCTGTCTCGCGCCGTCAATATTTCTCATTCGCTCAACGAGATGGTGATTCGCTCTTTCCACCTCAAGGTGAAGATGAAGCCGATCCGCCTTTCTCACGCGTCCCAAATGCCGAGAGAGAAAACAAGTGCAGAGCAGGGGACTACCGACTGAATCGTGTCTCGCGCCGTCAATATTACTCATTCGCTCAACGAGATGATGATTCGCTCTTTCCACCTCAAGGTGAAGATGAAGCCGATCCGCCTCTCTCACGCGTCCCGAATGCCGAGAGAGAAAACAAGTGCAGAGCAGGCGACTACCGACTGAATCGTATCCTCACGCCGTCAATATTACTCATTCGCTCAACGAGATGGTGATTCGCTCTTTCCACCTCAAGGTGAAGATGAAGCCGATCTGCCTCTCTCACGCGTCCCGAATGCCGAGAGAGAAAACAAGTGCAGAGCAGGCGACTACCGACTGAATCGTATCCTCACGCCGTCAATATTACTCATTCGCTCAACTAGATGGTGATTCGCTCTTTCCACCTCAAGGTGAAGATGAAGCCGATCCGCCTCTCTCACGCGTCCGAAAAGCCGAGAGAGAAAATAAGTGTAGAACAGGGGACTACCGACTGAATCGTGTCTCGCGCCGTCAATATTACTGATTCGCTCAACGAGATGGTGATTCGCTCTTTCCACCTCAAGGTGAAGATGAAGCCGATCCGCCTCTCTCACGCGTCCCAAATGCCGAGAGAGAAAACAAGTGCAGAGCAGGGGACTACCGACTGAATCGTGTCTCGCGCCGTCAATATTACTCATTCGCTCAACGAGATGGTGATTCGTTCTTTCCACCTCAAGGTGAAGATGAAGCCGATCCGCCTCTCTCACGCGTCCCAAATGCCGAGAGAGAAAACAAGTGCAGAGCAGGCGACTACCGACTGAATCGTGTCTCGCGCCGTCAATATTACTCATTCGCTCAACGAGATGGTGATTCGCTCTTTCCACCTCAAGGTGAAGATGAAGCCGATCCGCCTCTCTCACGCGTCCCAAATGCCGAGAGAGAAAACAAGTGCAGAGCAGGGGACTACCGACTGAATCGTGTCTCGCGCTGTCAATATTACTCATTCGCTCAACGAGATGGTGATTCGCTCTTTCCACCTCAAGGTGAAGATGAAGCCGATCCGCCTCTCTCACGCGTCCCGAATGCCGAGAGAGAAAACAAGTGCAGAGCAGGCGACTACCGACTGAATCGTATCCTCACGCCGTCAATATTACTCATTCGCTCAACGAGATGGTGATTCGCTCTTTCCACCTCAAGGTGAAGATGAAGCCGATCCGCCTCTCTCACGCGTCCCAAAAGCCGAGAGAGAAAATAAGTGTAGAGCAGGGGACTACCGACTGAATCGTGTCTCGCGCCGTCAATATTACTGATTCGCTCAACGAGATGGTGATTCGCTCTTTCCACCTCAAGGTGAAGATGAAGCCGATCCGCCTCTCTCACGCGTCCCCAATGCCGAGAGAGAAAACAAGTGCAGAGCAGGGGACTACCGACTGAATCGTGTCTCGCGCCGTCAATATTACTCATTCGCTCAACGAGATGGTGATTCGCTCTTTCCACCTCAAGGTGAAGATGAAGCCGATCCGCCTCTCTCACGCGTCCCGAATGCCGAGAGAGAAAACAAGTGCAGAGCAGGCGACTACCGACTGAATCGTATCCTCACGCCGTCAATATTACTCATTCGCTCAACGAGATGGTGATTCGCTCTTTCCACCTCAAGGTGAAGATGAAGCCGAACCGCCTCTCTCACGCGTCCCCAATGCCGAGAGAGAAAACAAGTGCAGAGCAGGCGACTACCGACTGAATCGTATCCTCACGCCGTCAATATTACTCATTCGCTCAACGAGATGGTGATTCGTTCTTTCCACCTCAAGGTGAAGATGAAGCCGATCCGCCTCTCTCACGCGTCCCAAAAGCCGAGAGAGAAAATAAGTGTAGAGCAGGGGACTACCGACTGAATCGTGTCTCGCGCCGTCAATATTACTGATTCGCTCAACGAGATGGTGATTCGCTCTTTCCACCTCAAGGTGAAGATGAAGCCGATCCGCCTCTGTCACGCGTCCCAAATGCCGAGAGAGAAAACAAGTGCAGAGCAGGGGACTACCGACTGAATCGTGTCTCGCGCCGTCAATATTACTCATTCGCTCAACGAGATGGTGATTCGTTCTTTCCACCTCAAGGTGAAGATGAAGCCGATCCGCCTCTCTCACGCGTCCCGAATGCCGAGCTAGAAAACAAGTGCAGAGCAGGCGACTACCGACTGAATCGTGTCTCGCGCCGTCAATATTACTCATTCGCTCAACGAGATGGTGATTCGCTCTTTCCACCTCAAGGTGAAGATGAAGCCGATCCGCCTCTCTCACGCGTCCCAAATGCCGAGAGAGAAAACAAGTGCAGAGCAGGGGACTACCGACTGAATCGTGTCTCGCGCCGTCAATATTACTCATTCGCTCAACGAGATGGTGATTCACTCTTTCCACCTCAAGGTGAAGATGAAGCCGATCCGCCTCTCTCACGCGTCCCAAATGCCGAGAGAGAAAACAACTGCAGAGCAGGCGACTACCGACTGAATCGTGTCCTCACGCCGTCAATATTACTCATTCGCTCAACGAGATGGTGATTCGCTCTTTCCACCTCAAGGTGAAGATGAAGCCGATCCGCCTCTCTCACGCGTCCCAAATGCCGAGAGAGAAAACAAGTGCAGAGCAGGGGACTACCGACTGAATCGTGTCTCGCACCGTCAATATTACTCATTCGCTCAAGGAGATGGTGATTCGCTCTTTCCACCTCAAGGTGAAGATGAAGCCGATCCGCCTCTCTCACGCGTCCCAAATGCCGAGAGAGAAAACAAGTGCAGAGCAGGGGACTACCGACTGAATCCTGTCTCGCGCCGTCAATATTACTCATTCGCTCAACGAGATGGTGATTCGCTCTTTCCACCTCAAGGTGAAGATGAAGCCGATCCGCCTCTCTCACGAGTCCCAAATGCCGAGAGAGAAAACAAGTGCAGAGCAGCGACTACCGACTGAATCGTGTCCTCACGCCGTCAATATTACTCATTCGCTCAACGAGATGGTGATTCGCTCTTTCCACCTCAAGGTGAAGATGAAGCCGATCCGCCTCTCTCACGCGTCCCAAATGCCGAGAGAGAAAACAAGTGCAGAGCAGCGACTACCGACTGAATCGTGTCCTCACGCCGTCAATATTACTCATTCGCTCAACGAGATGGTGATTCGCTCTTTCCACCTCAAGGTGAAGATGAAGCCGATCCGCCTCTCTCACGAGTCCCAAATGCCGAGAGAGAAAACAAGTGCAGAGCAGCGACTACCGACTGAATCGTGTCTCGCGCCGTCAATATTACTCATTCGCTCAACGAGATGGTGATTCGCTCTTTCCACCTCAAGGTGAAGATGAAGCCGATCCGCCTCTCTCACGCGTCCCAAATGCCGAGAGAGAAAACAAGTGCAGAGCAGCGACTACCGACTGAATCGTGTCCTCACGCCGTCAATATTACTCATTCGCTCAACGAGATGGTGATTCGCTCTTTCCACCTCAAGGTGAAGATGAAGCCGATCCGCCTCTCTCACGAGTCCCAAATGCCGAGAGAGAAAACAAGTGCAGAGCAGGGGACTACCGACTGAATCGTGTCTCGCGCCGTCAATATTACTCATTCGCTCAACGAGATGGTGATTCGCTCTTTCCACCTCAAGGTGAAGATGAAGCCGATCCGCCTCTCTCACGCGTCCCAAATGCCGAGAGAGAAAACAAGTGCAGAGCAGCGACTACCGACTGAATCGTGTCCTCACGCCGTCAATATTACTCATTCGCTCAACGAGATGGTGATTCGCTCTTTCCACCTCAAGGTGAAGATGAAGCCGATCCGCCTCTCTCACGAGTCCCAAATGCCGAGAGAGAAAACAAGTGCAGAGCAGGGGACTACCGACTGAATCGTGTCTCGCGCCGTCAATATTACTTATTCGCTCAACGAGATCGTGATTCGCTCGTTCCACCTCAAGGTGAAGATGAAGCCGATCCGCCTCTCTCACGCGTCCCAAATGCCGAGAGAGAAAACAAGTACAGAGCAGGCGACTACCGACTGAATCGTGTCCTCACGCCGTCAATATTACTCATTCGCTCAACGAGATGGTGATTCGCTCTTTCCACCTCAAGGTGAAGATGAAGCCGATCCGCCTCTCTCACGCGTCCCAAATGCCGAGAGAGAAAACAAGTGCAGAGCAGGGGACTACCGACTGAATCGTGTCTCGCGCCGTCAATATTACTCATTCGCTCAACGAGATGGTGATTCGCTCTTTCCACCTCAAGGTGAAGATGAAGCCGATCCGCCTCTCTCACGCGTCCCAAATGCCGAGAGAGAAAACAAGTGCAGAGCAGGGGACTACCGACTGAATCGTGTCTCGCGCCGTCAATATTACTCATTCGCTCAACGAGATGGTGATTCGCTCTTTCCACCTCAAGGTGAAGATGAAGCCGATCCGTCTCTCTCACGCGTCCCAAATGCCGAGAGAGAAAACAAGTGCAGAGCAGGCGACTACCAACTGAATCGTGTCTCGCGCCGTCAATATTACTCATTCGCTCAACGAGATGGTGATTCGCTCTTTCCACCTCAAGGTGAAGATGAAGCCGATCCGCCTCTCTCACGCGTCCCAAATGCCGAGAGAAAAAACAAGTGCAGAGCAGGGGACTACCGACTGAATCGTGTCTCGCGCCGTCAATATTACTCATTCGCTCAACGAGATGGTGATTCGCTCTTTCCACCTCAAGGTGAAGATGAAGCCGATCCGTCTCTCTCACGCGTCCCAAATGCCGAGAGAGAAAACAAGTGCAGAGCAGGCGACTACCAACTGAATCGTGTCTCGCGCCGTCAATATTACTCATTCGCTCAACGAGATGGTGATTCGCTCTTTCCACCTCAAGGTGAAGATGAAGCCGATCCGCCTCTCTCACGCGTCCCAAATGCCGAGAGAAAAAACAAGTGCAGAGCAGGGGACTACCGACTGAATCGTGTCTCGCGCCGTCAATATTACTCATTCGCTCAACGAGATGGTGATTCGCTCTTTCCACCTCAAGGTGAAGATGAAGCCGATCCGCCTCTCTCAGGCGTCCCAAATGCCGAGAGAGAAAACAAGTGCAGAGCAGGCGACTACCGACTGAATCGTGTCCTCACGCCATCAATATTACTCATTCGCTCAACGAGATGGTGATTTGCTCTTTCCACCTCAAGGTGAAGATGAAGCCGATCCGCCTCTCTCACGCGTCCCAAATGCCGAGAGAGAAAACAAGTGCAGAGCAGCGACTACCGACTGAATCGTGTCCTCACGCCGTCAATATTACTCATTCGCTCAACGAGATGGTGATTCGCTCTTTCCACCTCAAGGTGAAGATGAAGCCGATCCGCCTCTCTCACGCGTCCCAAATGCCGAGAGAGAAAACAAGTGCAGAGCAGCGACTACCGACTGAATCGTGTCCTCACGCCGTCAATATTACTCATTCGCTCAACGAGATGGTGATTCGCTCTTTCCACCTCAAGGTGAAGATGAAGCCGATCCGCCTCTCTCACGAGTCCCAAATGCCGAGAGAGAAAACAAGTGCAGAGCAGCGACTACCGACTGAATCGTGTCTCGCGCCGTCAATATTACTCATTCGCTCAACGAGATGGTGATTCGCTCTTTCCACCTCAAGGTGAAGATGAAGCCGATCCGCCTCTCTCACGCGTCCCAAATGCCGAGAGAGAAAACAAGTGCAGAGCAGCGACTACCGACTGAATCGTGTCCTCACGCCGTCAATATTACTCATTCGCTCAACGAGATGGTGATTCGCTCTTTCCACCTCAAGGTGAAGATGAAGCCGATCCGCCTCTCTCACGAGTCCCAAATGCCGAGAGAGAAAACAAGTGCAGAGCAGGGGACTACCGACTGAATCGTGTCTCGCGCCGTCAATATTACTCATTCGCTCAACGAGATGGTGATTCGCTCTTTCCACCTCAAGGTGAAGATGAAGCCGATCCGCCTCTCTCACGCGTCCCAAATGCCGAGAGAGAAAACAAGTGCAGAGCAGCGACTACCGACTGAATCGTGTCCTCACGCCGTCAATATTACTCATTCGCTCAACGAGATGGTGATTCGCTCTTTCCACCTCAAGGTGAAGATGAAGCCGATCCGCCTCTCTCACGAGTCCCAAATGCCGAGAGAGAAAACAAGTGCAGAGCTGGGGACTACCGACTGAATCGTGTCTCGCGCCGTCAATATTACTTATTCGCTCAACGAGATCGTGATTCGCTCGTTCCACCTCAAGGTGAAGATGAAGCCGATCCGCCTCTCTCACGCGTCCCAAATGCCGAGAGAGAAAACAAGTGCAGAGCAGGCGACTACCGACTGAATCGTGTCTCGCGCCGTCAATTTTACTCATTCGCTCAACGAGATGGTGATTCGCTCTTTCCACCTCAAGGTGAAGACGAAGCCGATCCGCCTCTCTCACGCGTCCCAAATGCCGAGAGAGAAAACAAGTACAGAGCAGGCGACTACCCACTGAATCGTGTCCTCACGCCGTCAATATTACTCATTCGCTCAACGAGATGGTGATTCGCTCTTTCCACCTCAAGGTGAAGATGAAGCCGATCCGCCTCTCTCACGCGTCCCAAATGCCGAGAGAGAAAACAAGTGCAGAGCAGGGGACTACCGACTGAATCGTGTCTCGCGCCGTCAATATTACTCATTCGCTCAACGAGATGGTGATTCGCTCTTTCCACCTCAAGGTGAAGATGAAGCCGATCCGCCTCTCTCACGCGTCCCAAATGCCGAGAGAGAAAACAAGTGCAGAGCAGGGGACTACCGACTGAATCGTGTCTCGCGCCGTCAATATTACTCATTCGCTCAACGAGATGGTGATTCGCTCTTTCCACCTCAAGGTGAAGATGAAGCCGATCCGTCTCTCTCACGCGTCCCAAATGCCGAGAGAGAAAACAAGTGCAGAGCAGGCGACTACCAACTGAATCGTGTCTCGCGCCGTCAATATTACTCATTCGCTCAACGAGATGGGGATTCGCTCTTTCCACCTCAAGGTGAAGATGAAGCCGATCCGCCTCTCTCACGCGTCCCAAATGCCGAGAGAAAAAACAAGTGCAGAGCAGGGGACTACCGACTGAATCGTGTCTCGCGCCGTCAATATTACTCATTCGCTCAACGAGATGGTGATTCGCTCTTTCCACCTCAAGGTGAAGATGAAGCCGATCCGCCTCTCTCAGGCGTCCCAAATGCCGAGAGAGAAAACAAGTGCAGAGCAGGCGACTACCGACTGAATCGTGTCCTCACGCCATCAATATTACTCATTCGCTCAACGAGATGGTGATTCGCTCTTTCCACCTCAAGGTGAAGATGAAGCCGATCCGCCTCTCTCACGCGTCCCAAATGCCGAGAGAGAAAACAAGTGCAGAGCAGGCGACTACCGACTGAATCGTGTCCTCACGCCGTCAATATTACTCATTCGCTCAACGAGATGGTGATTCGCTCTTTCCACCTCAAGGTGAAGATGAAGCCAATCCGCCTCTCTCACGCGTCCCAAATGCCGAGAGAAAACAAGTGCAGAGCAGGCGACTACCGACTGAATCGTGTCCTCACGCCGTCAATATTACTCATTCGCTCAACGAAATGGTGATTCGCTCTTTCCACCTCAAGGTGAAGATGAAGCCGATCCGCCTCTCTCACGCGTCCCAAATGCCGAGAGAGAAAACAAGTGCAGAGCAGGCGACTACCAACTGAATCGTGTCTCGCGCCGTCAATATTACTCATTCGCTCAACGAGATGGTGATTCGCTCTTTCCACCTCAAGGTGAAGATGAAGCCGATCCGCCTCTCTCACGCGTCCCAAATGCCGAGAGAGAAAACAAGTGCAGAGCAGGGGACTACCGACTGAATCGTGTCTCGCGCCGTCAATATTACTCATTCGCTCAACGAGATGGTGATTCGCTCTTTCCACCTCAAGGTGAAGATGAAGCCGATCCGCATCTCTCACGCGTCCCAAATGCCGAGAGAAAACAAGTGCAGAGCAGGCGACTACCGACTGAATCGTGTCTCGCGCCGTCAATATTACTCATTCGCTCAACGAGATGGTGATTCGCTCTTTCCACCTCAAGGTGAAGATGAAGCCGATCCGCCTCTCTCACGCGTCCCAAATGCCGAGAGAGAAAACAAGTGCAGAGCAGGGGACTACCGACTGAATCGTGTCTCGCGCCGTCAATATTACTCATTCGCTCAACGAGATGGTGATTCGCTCTTTCCACCTCAAGGTGAAGATGAAGCCGATCCGCCTCTCTCACGCGTCCCAAATGCCGAGAGAGAAAACAAGTGCAGAGCAGGGGACTACCGACTGAATCGTGTCTCGCGCCGTCAATATTACTTATTCGCTCAACGAGATCGTGATTCGCTCGTTCCACCTCAAGGTGAAGATGAAGCCGATCCGCCTCTCTCACGCGTCCCAAATGCCGAGAGAGAAAACAAGTGCAGAGCAGGCGACTACCGACTGAATCGTGTCTCGCGCCGTCAATTTTACTCATTCGCTCAACGAGATGGTGATTCGCTCTTTCCACCTCAAGGTGAAGATGAAGCCGATCCGCCTCTCTCACGCGTCCCAAATGCCGAGAGAGAAAACAAGTACAGAGCAGGCGCCTACCGACTGAATCGTGTCCTCACGCCGTCAATATTACTCATTCGCTCAACGAGATGGTGATTCGCTCTTTCCACCTCAAGGTGAAGATGAAGCCGATCCGCCTCTCTCACGCGTCCCAAATGCCGAGAGAGAAAACAAGTGCAGAGCAGGAGACTACCGACTGAATCGTGCCTCGCGCCGTCAATATTACTCATTCGCTCAACGAGATGGTGATTCGCTCTTTCCACCTCAAGGTGAAGATGAAGCCGATCCGCCTCTCTCACGCGTCCCAAATGCCGAGAGAGAAAACAAGTGCAGAGCAGGGGACTACCGACTGAATCGTGTCTCGCGCCGTCAATATTACTCATTCGCTCAACGAGATGGTGATTCGCTCTTTCCACCTCAAGGTGAAGATGAAGCCGATCCGCCTCTCTCACGCGTCCCAAATGCCGAGAGAGAAAACAAGTGCAGAGCAGGGGACTACCGACTGAATCGTGTCTCGCGCCGTCAATATTACTCATTCGCTCAACGAGATGGTGATTCGCTCTTTCCACCTCAAGGTGAAGATGAAGCCGATCCGCCTCTCTCACGCGTCCCAAATGCCGAGAGAGAAAACAAGTGCAGAGCAGGGGACTACCGACTGAATCGTGTCTCGCGCCGTCAATATTACTCATTCGCTCAACGAGATGGTGATTCGCTCTTTCCACCTCAAGGTGAAGATGAAGCCGATCCGCCTCTCTCACGCGTCCCAAATGCCGAGAGAGAAAACAAGTGCAGAGCAGGGGACTACAGACTGAATCGTGTCTCGCGCCGTCAATATTACTCATTCGCTCAACGAGATGGTGATTCGCTCTTTCCACCTCAAGGTGAAGATGAAGCCGATCCGCCTCTCTCACGCGTCCCAAATGCCGAGAGAGAAAACAAGTGCAGAGCAGGCGACTACCAACTGAATCGTGTCTCGCGCCGTCAATATTACTCATTCGCTCAACGAGATGGTGATTCGCTCTTTCCACCTCAAGGTGAAGATGAAGCCGATCCGCCTCTCTCACGCGTCCCAAATGCCGAGAGAAAAAACAAGTGCAGAGCAGGGGACTACCGACTGAATCGTGTCTCGCGCCGTCAATATTACTCATTCGCTCAACGAGATGGTGATTCGCTCTTTCCACCTCAAGGTGAAGATGAAGCCGATCCGCCTCTCTCAGGCGTCCCAAATGCCGAGAGAGAAAACAAGTGCAGAGCAGGCGACTACCGACTGAATCGTGTCCTTACGCCATCAATATTACTCATTCGCTCAACGAGATGGTGATTCGCTCTTTCCACCTCAAGGTGAAGATGAAGCCGATCCGCCTCTCTCACGCGTCCCAAATGCCGAGAGAGAAAACAAGAGCAGAGCAGGCGACTACCGACTGAATCGTGTCCTCACGCCGTCAATATTACTCATTCGCTCAACGAGATGGTGATTCGCTCTTTCCACCTCAAGGTGAAGATGAAGCCAATCCGCCTCTCTCACGCGTCCCAAATGCCGAGAGAAAACAAGTGCAGAGCAGGCGACTACCGACTGAATCGTGTCCTCACGCCGTCAATATTACTCATTCGCTCAACGAGATGGTGATTCGCTCTTTCCACCTCAAGGTGAAGATGAAGCCGATCCGCCTCTCTCACGCGTCCCAAATGCCGAGAGAGAAAACAAGTGCAGAGCAGGCGACTACCAACTGAATCGTGTCTCGCGCCGTCAATATTACTCATTCGCTCAACGAGATGGTGATTCGCTCTTTCCACCTCAAGGTGAAGATGAAGCCAATCCGCCTCTCTCACGCGTCCCAAATGCCGAGAGAAAACAAGTGCAGAGCAGGCGACTACCGACTGAATCGTGTCCTCACGCCGTCAATATTACTCATTCGCTCAACGAGATGGTGATTCGCTCTTTCTACCTCAAGGTGAAGATGAAGCCGATCCGCCTCTCTCACGCGTCCCAAATGCCGAGAGAGAAAACAAGTGCAGAGCAGGCGACTACCAACTGAATCGTGTCTCGCGCCGTCAATATTACTCATTCGCTCAACGAGATGGTGATTCGCTCTTTCCACCTCAAGGTGAAGATGAAGCCGATCCGCCTCTCTCACGCGTCCCAAATGCCGAGAGAGAAAACAAGTGCAGAGCAGGGGACTACCGACTGAATCGTGTCTCGCGCCGTCAATATTACTCATTCGCTCAACGAGATGGTGATTCGCTCTTTCCACCTCAAGGTGAAGATGAAGCCGATCCGCCTCTCTCACGCGTCCCAAATGCCGAGAGAAAACAAGTGCAGAGCAGGCGACTACCGACTGAATCGTGTCTCGCGCCGTCAATATTACTCATTCGCTCAACGAGATGGTGATTCGCTCTTTCCACCTCAAGGTGAAGATGATGCCGATCCGCCTCTCTCACGCGTCCCAAATGCCGAGAGAAAAAACAAGTGCAGAGCAGGGGACTACCGACTGAATCGTGTCTCGCGCCGTCAATATTACTCATTCGCTCAACGAGATGGTGATTCGCTCTTTCCACCTCAAGGTGAAGATGAAGCCGATCCGCCTCTCTCAGGCGTCCCAAATGCCGAGAGAGAAAACAAGTGCAGAGCAGGCGACTACCGACTGAATCGTGTCCTCACGCCATCAATATTACTCATTCGCTCAACGAGATGGTGATTTGCTCTTTCCACCTCAAGGTGAAGATGAAGCCGATCCGCCTCTCTCACGCGTCCCAAATGCCGAGAGAGAAAACAAGTGCAGAGCAGCGACTACCGACTGAATCGTGTCCTCACGCCGTCAATATTACTCATTCGCTCAACGAGATGGTGATTCGCTCTTTCCACCTCAAGGTGAAGATGAAGCCGATCCGCCTCTCTCACGCGTCCCAAATGCCGAGAGAGAAAACAAGTGCAGAGCAGCGACTACCGACTGAATCGTGTCCTCACGCCGTCAATATTACTCATTCGCTCAACGAGATGGTGATTCGCTCTTTCCACCTCAAGGTGAAGATGAAGCCGATCCGCCTCTCTCACGAGTCCCAAATGCCGAGAGAGAAAACAAGTGCAGAGCAGCGACTACCGACTGAATCGTGTCTCGCGCCGTCAATATTACTCATTCGCTCAACGAGATGGTGATTCGCTCTTTCCACCTCAAGGTGAAGATGAAGCCGATCCGCCTCTCTCACGCGTCCCAAATGCCGAGAGAGAAAACAAGTGCAGAGCAGCGACTACCGACTGAATCGTGTCCTCACGCCGTCAATATTACTCATTCGCTCAACGAGATGGTGATTCGCTCTTTCCACCTCAAGGTGAAGATGAAGCCGATCCGCCTCTCTCACGAGTCCCAAATGCCGAGAGAGAAAACAAGTGCAGAGCAGGGGACTACCGACTGAATCGTGTCTCGCGCCGTCAATATTACTCATTCGCTCAACGAGATGGTGATTCGCTCTTTCCACCTCAAGGTGAAGATGAAGCCGATCCGCCTCTCTCACGCGTCCCAAATGCCGAGAGAGAAAACAAGTGCAGAGCAGCGACTACCGACTGAATCGTGTCCTCACGCCGTCAATATTACTCATTCGCTCAACGAGATGGTGATTCGCTCTTTCCACCTCAAGGTGAAGATGAAGCCGATCCGCCTCTCTCACGAGTCCCAAATGCCGAGAGAGAAAACAAGTGCAGAGCAGGGGACTACCGACTGAATCGTGTCTCGCGCCGTCAATATTACTTATTCGCTCAACGAGATCGTGATTCGCTCGTTCCACCTCAAGGTGAAGATGAAGCCGATCCGCCTCTCTCACGCGTCCCAAATGCCGAGAGAGAAAACAAGTGCAGAGCAGGCGACTACCGACTGAATCGTGTCTCGCGCCGTCAATTTTACTCATTCGCTCAACGAGATGGTGATTCGCTCTTTCCACCTCAAGGTGAAGATGAAGCCGATCCGCCTCTCTCACGCGTCCCAAATGCCGAGAGAGAAAACAAGTACAGAGCAGGCGACTACCCACTGAATCGTGTCCTCACGCCGTCAATATTACTCATTCGCTCAACGAGATGGTGATTCGCTCTTTCCACCTCAAGGTGAAGATGAAGCCGATCCGCCTCTCTCACGCGTCCCAAATGCCGAGAGAGAAAACAAGTGCAGAGCAGGGGACTACCGACTGAATCGTGTCTCGCGCCGTCAATATTACTCATTCGCTCAACGAGATGGTGATTCGCTCTTTCCACCTCAAGGTGAAGATGAAGCCGATCCGCCTCTCTCACGCGTCCCAAATGCCGAGAGAGAAAACAAGTGCAGAGCAGGGGACTACCGACTGAATCGTGTCTCGCGCCGTCAATATTACTCATTCGCTCAACGAGATGGTGATTCGCTCTTTCCACCTCAAGGTGAAGATGAAGCCGATCCGTCTCTCTCACGCGTCCCAAATGCCGAGAGAGAAAACAAGTGCAGAGCAGGCGACTACCAAATGAATCGTGTCTCGCGCCGTCAATATTACTCATTCGCTCAACGAGATGGTGATTCGCTCTTTCCACCTCAAGGTGAAGGTGAAGCCGATCCGCCTCTCTCACGCGTCCCAAATGCCGAGAGAAAAAACAAGTGCAGAGCAGGGGACTACCGACTGAATCGTGTCTCGCGCCGTCAATATTACTCATTCGCTCCACGAGATGGTGATTCGCTCTTTCCACCTCAAGGTGAAGATGAAGCCGATCCGCCTCTCTCAGGCGTCCCAAATGCCGAGAGAGAAAACAAGTGCAGAGCAGGCGACTACCGACTGAATCGTGTCCTCACGCCATCAATATTACTCATTCGCTCAACGAGATGGTGATTCGCTCTTTCCACCTCAAGGTGAAGATGAAGCCGATCCGCCTCTCTCACGCGTCCCAAATGCCGAGAGAGAAAACAAGTGCAGAGCAGGCGACTACCGACTGAATCGTGTCCTCACGCCGTCAATATTACTCATTCGCTCAACGAGATGGTGATTCGCTCTTTCCACCTCAAGGTGAAGATGAAGCCAATCCGCCTCTCTCACGCGTCCCAAATGCCGAGAGAAAACAAGTGCAGAGCAGGCGACTACCGACTGAATCGTGTCCTCACGCCGTCAATATTACTCATTCGCTCAACGAAATGGTGATTCGCTCTTTCCACCTCAAGGTGAAGATGAAGCCGATCCGCCTCTCTCACGCGTCCCAAATGCCGAGAGAGAAAACAAGTGCAGAGCAGGCGACTACCAACTGAATCGTGTCTCGCGCCGTCAATATTACTCATTCGCTCAACGAGATGGTGATTCGCTCTTTCCACCTCAAGGTGAAGATGAAGCCGATCCGCCTCTCTCACGCGTCCCAAATGCCGAGAGAGAAAACAAGTGCAGAGCAGGGGACTACCGACTGAATCGTGTCTCGCGCCGTCAATATTACTCTTTCGCTCAACGAGATGGTGATTCGCTCTTTCCACCTCAAGGTGAAGATGAAGCCGATCCGCATCTCTCACGCGTCCCAAATGCCGAGAGAAAACAAGTGCAGAGCAGGCGACTACCGACTGAATCGTGTCTCGCGCCGTCAATATTACTCATTCGCTCAACGAGATGGTGATTCGCTCTTTCCACCTCAAGGTGAAGATGAAGCCGATCCGCCTCTCTCACGCGTCCCAAATGCCGAGAGAGAAAACAAGTGCAGAGCAGGGGACTACCGACTGAATCGTGTCTCGCGCCGTCAATATTACTCATTCGCTCAACGAGATGGTGATTCGCTCTTTCCACCTCAAGGTGAAGATGAAGCCGATCCGCCTCTCTCACGCGTCCCAAATGCCGAGAGAGAAAACAAGTGCAGAGCAGGGGACTACCGACTGAATCGTGTCTCGCGCCGTCAATATTACTTATTCGCTCAACGAGATCGTGATTCGCTCGTTCCACCTCAAGGTGAAGATGAAGCCGATCCGCCTCTCTCACGCGTCCCAAATGCCGAGAGAGAAAACAAGTGCAGAGCAGGCGACTACCGACTGAATCGTGTCTCGCGCCGTCAATTTTACTCATTCGCTCAACGAGATGGTGATTCGCTCTTTCCACCTCAAGGTGAAGATGAAGCCGATCCGCCTCTCTCACGCGTCCCAAATGCCGAGAGAGAAAACAAGTACAGAGCAGGCGCCTACCGACTAAATCGTGTCCTCACGCCGTCAATATTACTCATTCGCTCAACGAGATGGTGATTCGCTCTTTCCACCTCAAGGTGAAGATGAAGCCGATCCGCCTCTCTCACGCGTCCCAAATGCCGAGAGAGAAAACAAGTGCAGAGCAGGAGACTACCGACTGAATCGTGCCTCGCGCCGTCAATATTACTCATTCGCTCAACGAGATGGTGATTCGCTCTTTCCACCTCAAGGTGAAGATGAAGCCGATCCGCCTCTCTCACGCGTCCCAAATGCCGAGAGAGAAAACAAGTGCAGAGCAGGGGACTACCGACTGAATCGTGTCTCGCGCCGTCAATATTACTCATTCGCTCAACGAGATGGTGATTCGCTCTTTCCACCTCAAGGTGAAGATGAAGCCGATCCGCCTCTCTCACGCGTCCCAAATGCCGAGAGAGAAAACAAGTGCAGAGCAGGGGACTACCGACTGAATCGTGTCTCGCGCCGTCAATATTACTCATTCGCTCAACGAGATGGTGATTCGCTCTTTCCACCTCAAGGTGAAGATGAAGCCGATCCGCCTCTCTCACGCGTCCCAAATGCCGAGAGAGAAAACAAGTGCAGAGCAGGGGACTACCGACTGAATCGTGTCTCGCGCCGTCAATATTACTCATTCGCTCAACGAGATGGTGATTCGCTCTTTCCACCTCAAGGTGAAGATGAAGCCGATCCGCCTCTCTCACGCGTCCCAAATGCCGAGAGAGAAAACAAGTGCAGAGCAGGGGACTACAGACTGAATCGTGTCTCGCGCCGTCAATATTACTCATTCGCTCAACGAGATGGTGATTCGCTCTTTCCACCTCAAGGTGAAGATGAAGCCGATCCGCCTCTCTCACGCGTCCCAAATGCCGAGAGAGAAAACAAGTGCAGAGCAGGCGACTACCAACTGAATCGTGTCTCGCGCCGTCAATATTACTCATTCGCTCAACGAGATGGTGATTCGCTCTTTCCACCTCAAGGTGAAGATGAAGCCGATCCGCCTCTCTCACGCGTCCCAAATGCCGAGAGAAAAAACAAGTGCAGAGCAGGGGACTACCGACTGAATCGTGTCTCGCGCCGTCAATATTACTCATTCGCTCAACGAGATGGTGATTCGCTCTTTCCACCTCAAGGTGAAGATGAAGCCGATCCGCCTCTCTCAGGCGTCCCAAATGCCGAGAGAGAAAACAAGTGCAGAGCAGGCGACTACCGACTGAATCGTGTCCTTACGCCATCAATATTACTCATTCGCTCAACGAGATGGTGATTCGCTCTTTCCACCTCAAGGTGAAGATGAAGCCGATCCGCCTCTCTCACGCGTCCCAAATGCCGAGAGAGAAAACAAGAGCAGAGCAGGCGACTACCGACTGAATCGTGTCCTCACGCCGTCAATATTACTCATTCGCTCAACGAGATGGTGATTCGCTCTTTCCACCTCAAGGTGAAGATGAAGCCAATCCGCCTCTCTCACGCGTCCCAAATGCCGAGAGAAAACAAGTGCAGAGCAGGCGACTACCGACTGAATCGTGTCCTCACGCCGTCAATATTACTCATTCGCTCAACGAGATGGTGATTCGCTCTTTCCACCTCAAGGTGAAGATGAAGCCGATCCGCCTCTCTCACGCGTCCCAAATGCCGAGAGAGAAAACAAGTGCAGAGCAGGCGACTACCAACTGAATCGTGTCTCGCGCCGTCAATATTACTCATTCGCTCAACGAGATGGTGATTCGCTCTTTCCACCTCAAGGTGAAGATGAAGCCAATCCGCCTCTCTCACGCGTCCCAAATGCCGAGAGAAAACAAGTGCAGAGCAGGCGACTACCGACTGAATCGTGTCCTCACGCCGTCAATATTACTCATTCGCTCAACGAGATGGTGATTCGCTCTTTCCACCTCAAGGTGAAGATGAAGCCGATCCGCCTCTCTCACGCGTCCCAAATGCCGAGAGAGAAAACAAGTGCAGAGCAGGCGACTACCAACTGAATCGTGTCTCGCGCCGTCAATATTACTCATTCGCTCAACGAGATGGTGATTCGCTCTTTCCACCTCAAGGTGAAGATGAAGCCGATCCGCCTCTCTCACGCGTCCCAAATGCCGAGAGAGAAAACAAGTGCAGAGCAGGGGACTACCGACTGAATCGTGTCTCGCGCCGTCAATATTACTCATTCGCTCAACGAGATGGTGATTCGCTCTTTCCACCTCAAGGTGAAGATGAAGCCGATCCGCCTCTTTCACGCGTCCCAAATGCCGAGAGAAAACAAGTGCAGAGCAGGCGACTACCGACTGAATCGTGTCTCGCGCCGTCAATATTACTCATTCGCTCAACGAGATGGTGATTCGCTCTTTCCACCTCAAGGTGAAGATGAAGCCGATCCGCCTCTCTCACGCGTCCCAAATGCCGAGAGAGAAAACAAGTGCAGAGCTGGCGACTACCGACTGAATCGTGTCTCGCGCCGTCAATATTACTCATTCGCTCAACGAGATGGTAATTCGCTCTTTCCACCTCAAGGTGAAGATGAAGCCGATCCGCCTCTCTCACGCGTGTCAAATGCCGAGAGAGAAAACAAGTGCAGAGCAGGCGACTACCGACTGAATCGTGTCTCGCGCCGTCAATATTACTCATTCGCTCAACGAGATGGTGATTCGCTCTTTCCACCTCAAGGTGAAGATGATGCCGATCCGCCTCTCTCACGCGTCCCAAATGCCGAGAGAGAAAACAAGTGCAGAGCAGGGGACTACCGACTGAATCGTGTCTCGCGCCGTCAATATTACTCATTCGCTCAACGAGATGGTGATTCGCTCTTTCCACCTCAAGGTGAAGATGAAGCCGATCCGCCTCTCTCACGCGTCCCAAATGCCGAGAGAGAAAACAAGTGCAGAGCAGGCGACTACCAACTGAATCGTGTCTCGCGCCGTCAATATTACTCATTCGCTCAACGAGATGGTGATTCGCTCTTTCCACCTCAAGGTGAAGATGAAGCCGATCCGCCTCTCTCACGCGTCCCAAATGCCGAGAGAGAAAACAAGTACAGAGCAGGCGCCTACCGACTAAATCGTGTCCTCACGCCGTCAATATTACTCATTCGCTCAACGAGATGGTGATTCGCTCTTTCCACCTCAAGGTGAAGATGAAGCCGATCCGCCTCTCTCACGCGTCCCAAATGCCGAGAGAGAAAACAAGTGCAGAGCAGGAGACTACCGACTGAATCGTGCCTCGCGCCGTCAATATTACTCATTCGCTCAACGAGATGGTGATTCGCTCTTTCCACCTCAAGGTGAAGATGAAGCCGATCCGCCTCTCTCACGCGTCCCAAATGCCGAGAGAGAAAACAAGTGCAGAGCAGGGGACTACCGACTGAATCGTGTCTCGCGCCGTCAATATTACTCATTCGCTCAACGAGATGGTGATTCGCTCTTTCCACCTCAAGGTGAAGATGAAGCCGATCCGCCTCTCTCACGCGTCCCAAATGCCGAGAGAGAAAACAAGTGCAGAGCAGGGGACTACCGACTGAATCGTGTCTCGCGCCGTCAATATTACTCATTCGCTCAACGAGATGGTGATTCGCTCTTTCCACCTCAAGGTGAAGATGAAGCCGATCCGCCTCTCTCACGCGTCCCAAATGCCGAGAGAGAAAACAAGTGCAGAGCAGGGGACTACCGACTGAATCGTGTCTCGCGCCGTCAATATTACTCATTCGCTCAACGAGATGGTGATTCGCTCTTTCCACCTCAAGGTGAAGATGAAGCCGATCCGCCTCTCTCACGCGTCCCAAATGCCGAGAGAGAAAACAAGTGCAGAGCAGGGGACTACAGACTGAATCGTGTCTCGCGCCGTCAATATTACTCATTCGCTCAACGAGATGGTGATTCGCTCTTTCCACCTCAAGGTGAAGATGAAGCCGATCCGCCTCTCTCACGCGTCCCAAATGCCGAGAGAGAAAACAAGTGCAGAGCAGGCGACTACCAACTGAATCGTGTCTCGCGCCGTCAATATTACTCATTCGCTCAACGAGATGGTGATTCGCTCTTTCCACCTCAAGGTGAAGATGAAGCCGATCCGCCTCTCTCACGCGTCCCAAATGCCGAGAGAAAAAACAAGTGCAGAGCAGGGGACTACCGACTGAATCGTGTCTCGCGCCGTCAATATTACTCATTCGCTCAACGAGATGGTGATTCGCTCTTTCCACCTCAAGGTGAAGATGAAGCCGATCCGCCTCTCTCAGGCGTCCCAAATGCCGAGAGAGAAAACAAGTGCAGAGCAGGCGACTACCGACTGAATCGTGTCCTTACGCCATCAATATTACTCATTCGCTCAACGAGATGGTGATTCGCTCTTTCCACCTCAAGGTGAAGATGAAGCCGATCCGCCTCTCTCACGCGTCCCAAATGCCGAGAGAGAAAACAAGAGCAGAGCAGGCGACTACCGACTGAATCGTGTCCTCACGCCGTCAATATTACTCATTCGCTCAACGAGATGGTGATTCGCTCTTTCCACCTCAAGGTGAAGATGAAGCCAATCCGCCTCTCTCACGCGTCCCAAATGCCGAGAGAAAACAAGTGCAGAGCAGGCGACTACCGACTGAATCGTGTCCTCACGCCGTCAATATTACTCATTCGCTCAACGAGATGGTGATTCGCTCTTTCCACCTCAAGGTGAAGATGAAGCCGATCCGCCTCTCTCACGCGTCCCAAATGCCGAGAGAGAAAACAAGTGCAGAGCAGGCGACTACCAACTGAATCGTGTCTCGCGCCGTCAATATTACTCATTCGCTCAACGAGATGGTGATTCGCTCTTTCCACCTCAAGGTGAAGATGAAGCCAATCCGCCTCTCTCACGCGTCCCAAATGCCGAGAGAAAACAAGTGCAGAGCAGGCGACTACCGACTGAATCGTGTCCTCACGCCGTCAATATTACTCATTCGCTCAACGAGATGGTGATTCGCTCTTTCCACCTCAAGGTGAAGATGAAGCCGATCCGCCTCTCTCACGCGTCCCAAATGCCGAGAGAGAAAACAAGTGCAGAGCAGGCGACTACCAACTGAATCGTGTCTCGCGCCGTCAATATTACTCATTCGCTCAACGAGATGGTGATTCGCTCTTTCCACCTCAAGGTGAAGATGAAGCCGATCCGCCTCTCTCACGCGTCCCAAATGCCGAGAGAGAAAACAAGTGCAGAGCAGGGGACTACCGACTGAATCGTGTCTCGCGCCGTCAATATTACTCATTCGCTCAACGAGATGGTGATTCGCTCTTTCCACCTCAAGGTGAAGATGAAGCCGATCCGCCTCTTTCACGCGTCCCAAATGCCGAGAGAAAACAAGTGCAGAGCAGGCGACTACCGACTGAATCGTGTCTCGCGCCGTCAATATTACTCATTCGCTCAACGAGATGGTGATTCGCTCTTTCCACCTCAAGGTGAAGATGAAGCCGATCCGCCTCTCTCACGCGTCCCAAATGCCGAGAGAGAAAACAAGTGCAGAGCTGGCGACTACCGACTGAATCGTGTCTCGCGCCGTCAATATTACTCATTCGCTCAACGAGATGGTAATTCGCTCTTTCCACCTCAAGGTGAAGATGAAGCCGATCCGCCTCTCTCACGCGTGTCAAATGCCGAGAGAGAAAACAAGTGCAGAGCAGGCGACTACCGACTGAATCGTGTCTCGCGCCGTCAATATTACTCATTCGCTCAACGAGATGGTGATTCGCTCTTTCCACCTCAAGGTGAAGATGATGCCGATCCGCCTCTCTCACGCGTCCCAAATGCCGAGAGAGAAAACAAGTGCAGAGCAGGGGACTACCGACTGAATCGTGTCTCGCGCCGTCAATATTACTCATTCGCTCAACGAGATGGTGATTCGCTCTTTCCACCTCAAGGTGAAGATGAAGCCGATCCGCCTCTCTCACGCGTCCCAAATGCCGAGAGAGAAAACAAGTGCAGAGCAGGCGACTACCAACTGAATCGTGTCTCGCGCCGTCAATATTACTCATTCGCTCAACGAGATGGTGATTCGCTCTTTCCACCTCAAGGTGAAGATGAAGCCGATCCGCCTCTCTCACGCGTCCCAAATGCCGAGAGAGAAAACAAGTACAGAGCAGGCGCCTACCGACTGAATCGTGTCCTCACGCCGTCAATATTACTCATTCGCTCAACGAGATGGTGATTCGCTCTTTCCACCTCAAGGTGAAGATGAAGCCGATCCGCCTCTCTCACGCGTCCCAAATGCCGAGAGAGAAAACAAGTGCAGAGCAGGAGACTACCGACTGAATCGTGCCTCGCGCCGTCAATATTACTCATTCGCTCAACGAGATGGTGATTCGCTCTTTCCACCTCAAGGTGAAGATGAAGCCGATCCGCCTCTCTCACGCGTCCCAAATGCCGAGAGAGAAAACAAGTGCAGAGCAGGGGACTACCGACTGAATCGTGTCTCGCGCCGTCAATATTACTCATTCGCTCAACGAGATGGTGATTCGCTCTTTCCACCTCAAGGTGAAGATGAAGCCGATCCGCCTCTCTCACGCGTCCCAAATGCCGAGAGAGAAAACAAGTGCAGAGCAGGGGACTACCGACTGAATCGTGTCTCGCGCCGTCAATATTACTCATTCGCTCAACGAGATGGTGATTCGCTCTTTCCACCTCAAGGTGAAGATGAAGCCGATCCGCCTCTCTCACGCGTCCCAAATGCCGAGAGAGAAAACAAGTGCAGAGCAGGGGACTACCGACTGAATCGTGTCTCGCGCCGTCAATATTACTCATTCGCTCAACGAGATGGTGATTCGCTCTTTCCACCTCAAGGTGAAGATGAAGCCGATCCGCCTCTCTCACGCGTCCCAAATGCCGAGAGAGAAAACAAGTGCAGAGCAGGGGACTACAGACTGAATCGTGTCTCGCGCCGTCAATATTACTCATTCGCTCAACGAGATGGTGATTCGCTCTTTCCACCTCAAGGTGAAGATGAAGCCGATCCGCCTCTCTCACGCGTCCCAAATGCCGAGAGAGAAAACAAGTGCAGAGCAGGCGACTACCAACTGAATCGTGTCTCGCGCCGTCAATATTACTCATTCGCTCAACGAGATGGTGATTCGCTCTTTCCACCTCAAGGTGAAGATGAAGCCGATCCGCCTCTCTCACGCGTCCCAAATGCCGAGAGAAAAAACAAGTGCAGAGCAGGGGACTACCGACTGAATCGTGTCTCGCGCCGTCAATATTACTCATTCGCTCAACGAGATGGTGATTCGCTCTTTCCACCTCAAGGTGAAGATGAAGCCGATCCGCCTCTCTCAGGCGTCCCAAATGCCGAGAGAGAAAACAAGTGCAGAGCAGGCGACTACCGACTGAATCGTGTCCTTACGCCATCAATATTACTCATTCGCTCAACGAGATGGTGATTCGCTCTTTCCACCTCAAGGTGAAGATGAAGCCGATCCGCCTCTCTCACGCGTCCCAAATGCCGAGAGAGAAAACAAGAGCAGAGCAGGCGACTACCGACTGAATCGTGTCCTCACGCCGTCAATATTACTCATTCGCTCAACGAGATGGTGATTCGCTCTTTCCACCTCAAGGTGAAGATGAAGCCAATCCGCCTCTCTCACGCGTCCCAAATGCCGAGAGAAAACAAGTGCAGAGCAGGCGACTACCGACTGAATCGTGTCCTCACGCCGTCAATATTACTCATTCGCTCAACGAGATGGTGATTCGCTCTTTCCACCTCAAGGTGAAGATGAAGCCGATCCGCCTCTCTCACGCGTCCCAAATGCCGAGAGAGAAAACAAGTGCAGAGCAGGCGACTACCAACTGAATCGTGTCTCGCGCCGTCAATATTACTCATTCGCTCAACGAGATGGTGATTCGCTCTTTCCACCTCAAGGTGAAGATGAAGCCAATCCGCCTCTCTCACGCGTCCCAAATGCCGAGAGAAAACAAGTGCAGAGCAGGCGACTACCGACTGAATCGTGTCCTCACGCCGTCAATATTACTCATTCGCTCAACGAGATGGTGATTCGCTCTTTCCACCTCAAGGTGAAGATGAAGCCGATCCGCCTCTCTCACGCGTCCCAAATGCCGAGAGAGAAAACAAGTGCAGAGCAGGCGACTACCAACTGAATCGTGTCTCGCGCCGTCAATATTACTCATTCGCTCAACGAGATGGTGATTCGCTCTTTCCACCTCAAGGTGAAGATGAAGCCGATCCGCCTCTCTCACGCGTCCCAAATGCCGAGAGAGAAAACAAGTGCAGAGCAGGGGACTACCGACTGAATCGTGTCTCGCGCCGTCAATATTACTCATTCGCTCAACGAGATGGTGATTCGCTCTTTCCACCTCAAGGTGAAGATGAAGCCGATCCGCCTCTTTCACGCGTCCCAAATGCCGAGAGAAAACAAGTGCAGAGCAGGCGACTACCGACTGAATCGTGTCTCGCGCCGTCAATATTACTCATTCGCTCAACGAGATGGTGATTCGCTCTTTCCACCTCAAGGTGAAGATGAAGCCGATCCGCCTCTCTCACGCGTCCCAAATGCCGAGAGAGAAAACAAGTGCAGAGCTGGCGACTACCGACTGAATCGTGTCTCGCGCCGTCAATATTACTCATTCGCTCAACGAGATGGTAATTCGCTCTTTCCACCTCAAGGTGAAGATGAAGCCGATCCGCCTCTCTCACGCGTGTCAAATGCCGAGAGAGAAAACAAGTGCAGAGCAGGCGACTACCGACTGAATCGTGTCTCGCGCCGTCAATATTACTCATTCGCTCAACGAGATGGTGATTCGCTCTTTCCACCTCAAGGTGAAGATGATGCCGATCCGCCTCTCTCACGCGTCCCAAATGCCGAGAGAGAAAACAAGTGCAGAGCAGGGGACTACCGACTGAATCGTGTCTCGCGCCGTCAATATTACTCATTCGCTCAACGAGATGGTGATTCGCTCTTTCCACCTCAAGGTGAAGATGAAGCCGATCCGCCTCTCTCACGCGTCCCAAATGCCGAGAGAGAAAACAAGTGCAGAGCAGGCGACTACCAACTGAATCGTGTCTCGCGCCGTCAATATTACTCATTCGCTCAACGAGATGGTGATTTGCTCTTTCCACCTCAAGGTGAAGATGAAGCCGATCCGCCTCTCTCACGCGTGTCAAATGCCGAGAGAGAAAACAAGTGCAGAGCAGGCGACTACCGACTGAATCGTATCCTCACGCCGTCAATATTACTCATTCGCTCAACGAGATGGTGATTCGCTCTTTCCACCTCAAGGTGAAGATGAAGCCGATCCGCCTCTCTCACGCGTCCCGAATGCCGAGAGAGAAAACAAGTGCAGAGCAGGCGACTACCGACTGAATCGTATCCTCACGCCGTCAATATTACTCATTCGCTCAACGAGATGGTGATTCGTTCTTTCCACCTCAAGGTGAAGATGAAGCCGATCCGCCTCTCTCACGCGTCCCAAATGCCGAGAGAGAAAACAAGTGCAGAGCAGGCGACTACCGACTGAATCGTGTCTCGCGCCGTCAATATTACTCATTCGCTCAACGAGATGGTGATTCGCTCTTTCCACCTCAAGGTGAAGATGAAGCCAATCCGCCTCTCTCACGCGTCCCAAATGCCGAGAGAAAACAAGTGCAGAGCAGGCGACTACCGACTGAATCGTGTCCTCACGCCGTCAATATTACTCATTCGCTCAACGAGATGGTGATTCGCTCTTTCCACCTCAAGGTGAAGATGAAGCCGATCCGCCTCTCTCACGCGTCCCAAATGCCGAGAGAGAAAACAAGTGCAGAGCAGGCGACTACCAACTGAATCGTGTCTCGCGCCGTCAATATTACTCATTCGCTCAACGAGATGGTGATTCGCTCTTTCCACCTCAAGGTGAAGATGAAGCCAATCCGCCTCTCTCACGCGTCCCAAATGCCGAGAGAAAACAAGTGCAGAGCAGGCGACTACCGACTGAATCGTGTCCTCACGCCGTCAATATTACTCATTCGCTCAACGAGATGGTGATTCGCTCTTTCCACCTCAAGGTGAAGATGAAGCCGATCCGCCTCTCTCACGCGTCCCAAATGCCGAGAGAGAAAACAAGTGCAGAGCAGGCGACTACCAACTGAATCGTGTCTCGCGCCGTCAATATTACTCATTCGCTCAACGAGATGGTGATTCGCTCTTTCCACCTCAAGGTGAAGATGAAGCCGATCCGCCTCTCTCACGCGTCCCAAATGCCGAGAGAGAAAACAAGTGCAGAGCAGGGGACTACCGACTGAATCGTGTCTCGCGCCGTCAATATTACTCATTCGCTCAACGAGATGGTGATTCGCTCTTTCCACCTCAAGGTGAAGATGAAGCCGATCCGCCTCTCTCACGCGTCCCAAATGCCGAGAGAAAACAAGTGCAGAGCAGGCGACTACCGACTGAATCGTGTCTCGCGCCGTCAATATTACTCATTCGCTCAACGAGATGGTGATTCGCTCTTTCCACCTCAAGGTGAAGATGAAGCCGATCCGCCTCTCTCACGCGTCCCAAATGCCGAGAGAGAAAACAAGTGCAGAGCAGGCGACTACCGACTGAATCGTGTCTCGCGCCGTCAATATTACTCATTCGCTCAACGAGATGGTAATTCGCTCTTTCCACCTCAAGGTGAAGATGAAGCCGATCCGCCTCTCTCACGCGTGTCAAATGCCGAGAGAGAAAACAAGTGCAGAGCAGGCGACTACCGACTGAATCGTGTCTCGCGCCGTCAATATTACTCATTCGCTCAACGAGATGGTGATTCGCTCTTTCTACCTCAAGGTGAAGATGATGCCGATCCGCCTCTCTCACGCGTCCCAAATGCCGAGAGAGAAAACAAGTGCAGAGCAGGGGACTACCGACTGAATCGTGTCTCGCGCCGTCAATATTACTCATTCGCTCAACGAGATGGTGATTCGCTCTTTCCACCTCAAGGTGAAGATGAAGCCGATCCGCCTCTCTCACGCGTCCCAAATGCCGAGAGAGAAAACAAGTGCAGAGCAGGCGACTACCAACTGAATCGTGTCTCGCGCCGTCAATATTACTCATTCGCTCAACGAGATGGTGATTTGCTCTTTCCACCTCAAGGTGAAGATGAAGCCGATCCGCCTCTCTCACGCGTGTCAAATGCCGAGAGAGAAAACAAGTGCAGAGCAGGCGACTACCGACTGAATCGTATCCTCACGCCGTCAATATTACTCATTCGCTCAACGAGATGGTGATTCGCTCTTTCCACCTCAAGGTGAAGATGAAGCCGATCCGCCTCTCTCACGCGTCCCGAATGCCGAGAGAGAAAACAAGTGCAGAGCAGGCGACTACCGACTGAATCGTATCCTCACGCCGTCAATATTACTCATTCGCTCAACGAGATGGTGATTCGTTCTTTCCACCTCAAGGTGAAGATGAAGCCGATCCGCCTCTCTCACGCGTCCCAAATGCCGAGAGAGAAAACAAGTGCAGAGCAGGCGACTACCGACTGAATCGTGTCTCGCGCCGTCAATATTACTCATTCGCTCAACGAGATGGTGATTCGCTCTTTCCACCTCAAGGTGAAGATGAAGCCGATCCGCCTCTCTCACGCGTCCCAAATGCCGAGAGAGAAAACAAGTGCAGAGCAGGGGACTACCGACTGAATCGTGTCTCGCGCCGTCAATATTACTCATTCGCTCAACGAGATGGTGATTCGCTCTTTCCACCTCAAGGTGAAGATGAAGCCGATCCGCCTCTCTCACGCGTCCCAAATGCCGAGAGAGAAAACAAGTGCAGAGCAGGCGACTACCAACTGAATCGTGTCTCGCGCCGTCAATATTACTCATTCGCTCAACGAGATGGTGATTTGCTCTTTCCACCTCAAGGTGAAGATGAAGCCGATCCGCCTCTCTCACGCGTGTCAAATGCGGAGAGAGAAAACAAGTGCAGAGCAGGGGACTACCGACTGAATCGTGTCTCGCGCCGTCAATATTACTCATTCGCTCAACGAGATGGTGATTCGCTCTTTCCACCTCAAGGTGAAGATGAAGCCGATCCGCCTCTCTCACGCGTCCCAAATGCCGAGAGAGAAAACAAGTGCAGAGCAGGGAACTACCGACTGAATCGTGTCTCGCGCCGTCAATATTACTCATTCGCTCAACGAGATGGTGATTCGCTCTTTCCACCTCAAGGTGAAGATGAAGCCGATCCGCCTCTCTCACGCGTCCCAAATGCCGAGAGAAAACAAGTGCAGAGCAGGCGACTACCGACTGAATCGTGTCTCGCGCCGTCAATATTACTCATTCGCTCAACGAGATGGTGATTCGCTCTTTCCACCTCAAGGTGAAGATGAAGCCGATCCGCCTCTCTCACGCGTCCCAAATGCCGAGAGAGAAAACAAGTGCAGAGCAGGGGACTACCGACTGAATCGTGTCTCGCGCCGTCAATATTACTCATTCGCTCAACGAGATGGTGATTCGCTCTTTCCACCTCAAGGTGAAGATGAAGCCGATCCGCCTCTCTCACGCGTCCCAAATGCCGAGAGAGAAAACAAGTGCAGAGCAGGCGACTACCGACTGAATCGTGTCTCGCGCCGTCAATATTACTCATTCGCTCAACGAGATGGTAATTCGCTCTTTCCACCTCAAGGTGAAGATGAAGCCGATCCGCCTCTCTCACGCGTGTCAAATGCCGAGAGAGAAAACAAGTGCAGAGCAGGCGACTACCGACTGAATCGTGTCTCGCGCCGTCAATATTACTCATTCGCTCAACGAGATGGTGATTCGCTCTTTCCACCTCAAGGTGAAGATGATGCCGATCCGCCTCTCTCACGCGTCCCAAATGCCGAGAGAGAAAACAAGTGCAGAGCAGGGGACTACCGACTGAATCGTGTCTCGCGCCGTCAATATTACTCATTCGCTCAACGAGATGGTGATTCGCTCTTTCCACCTCAAGGTGAAGATGAAGCCGATCCGCCTCTCTCACGCGTCCCAAAAGCCGAGAGAGAAAACAAGTGCAGAGCAGGCGACTACCAACTGAATCGTGTCTCGCGCCGTCAATATTACTCATTCGCTCAACGAGATGGTGATTTGCTCTTTCCACCTCAAGGTGAAGATGAAGCCGATCCGCCTCTCTCACGCGTGTCAAATGCCGAGAGAGAAAACAAGTGCAGAGCAGGCGACTACCGACTGAATCGTATCCTCACGCCGTCAATATTACTCATTCGCTCAACGAGATGGTGATTCGCTCTTTCCACCTCAAGGTGAAGATGAAGCCGATCCGCCTCTCTCACGCGTCCCGAATGCCGAGAGAGAAAACAAGTGCAGAGCAGGCGACTACCGACTGAATCGTATCCTCACGCCGTCAATATTACTCATTCGCTCAACGAGATGGTGATTCGTTCTTTCCACCTCAAGGTGAAGATGAAGGCGATCCGCCTCTCTCACGCGTCCCAAATGCCGAGAGAATAACAAGTGCAGAGCAGGCGACTACCGACTGAATCGTGTCTCACGCCGTCAATATTACTCATTCGCTCAACGAGATGGTGATTCGCTCTTTCCACCTCAAGGTGAAGATGAAGCCGATCCGCCTCTCTCACGCGTCCCAAATGCCGAGAGAGAAAACAAGTGCAGAGCAGGGGACTACCGACTGAATCATGTCTCGCGCCGTCAATATTACTAATTCGCTCAACGAGATGATGGTTCGCTCTTTCCACCTCAAGGTGAAGATGAAGCCGATCCGCCTCTCTCACGCGTCCCGAATGCCGAGAGAGAAAACAAGTGCAGAGCAGGCGACTACCGACTGAATCGTATCCTCACGCCGTCAATATTACTCATTCGCTCAACGAGATGGTGATTCGCTCTTTCCACCTCAAGGTGAAGATGAAGCCGATCCGCCTCTCTCACGCGTCCCAAATGCCGAGAGAGAAAACAAGTGCAGAGCAGGCGACTACCGACTGAATCGTGTCTCGCGCCGTCAATATTACTCATTCGCTCAACGAGATGGTGATTCGCTCTTTCCACCTCAAGGTGAAGATGAAGCCGATCCGCCTCTCTCACGCGTCCCGAATGCCGAGAGAGAAAACAAGTGCAGAGCAGGCGACTACCGACTGAATCGTATCCTCACGCCGTCAATATTACTCATTCGCTCAACGAGATGGTGATTCGCTCTTTCCACCTCAAGGTGAAGATGAAGCCGATCCGCCTCTCTCACGCGTCCCAAATGCCGAGAGAGAAAACAAGTGCAGAGCAGGGGACTACCGACTGAATCGTGTCTCGCGCCGTCAATATTACTCATTCGCTCAACGAGATGGTGATTCGCTCTTTCCACCTCAAGGTGAAGATGAAGCCGATCCGCCTCTCTCACGCGTCCCAAATGCCGAGAGAGAAAACAAGTGCAGAGCAGGGGACTACCGACTGAATCGTGTCTCGCGCCGTCAATATTACTCATTCGCTCAACGAGATGGTGACTCGCTCTTTCCACCTCACGGTGAAGATGAAGCCGATCCGCCTCTCTCACGCGTCCCAAATGCCGAGAGAGAAAACAAGTGCAGAGCAGGGGACTACCGACTGAATCGTGTCTCGCGCCGTCAATATTACTCATTCGCTCAACGACATGGTGATTCGCTCTTTCCACCTCAAGGTGAAGATGAAGCCGATCCGCCTCTCTCACGCGTCCCAAATGCCGAGAGAGAAAACAAGTGCAGAGCAGGGGACTACCGACTGAATCGTGTCTCGCGCCGTCAATATTACTCATTCGCTCAACGAGATGGTGATTCGCTCTTTCCACCTCAAGGTGAAGATGAAGCCGATCCGCCTCTCTCACGCGTCCCGAATGCCTAGAGAGAAAACAAGTGCAGAGCAGGCGACTACCGACTGAATCGTATCCTCACGCCGTCAATATTACTCATCCGCTCAACGAGATGGTGATTCGCTCTTTCCACCTCAAGGTGAAGATGAAGCCGATCCTCCTCTCTCACGCGTCCCAAATGCCGAGAGAGAAAACAAGTGCAGAGCAGGGGACTACCGACTGAATCGTGTCTCGCGCCGTCAATATTACTCATTCGCTCAACGAGATGGTGTTTCGCCCTTTCCACCTCAAGGTGAAGATGAAGCCGATCCGCCTCTCTCACGCGTCCCAAATGCCGAGAGAGAAAACAAGTGCAGAGCAGGCGACTACCGACTGAATCGTGTCTGTCTCGCGCCGTCAATATTTCTCATTCGCTCAACGAGATGGTGATTCGCTCTTTCCACCTCAAGGTGAAGATGAAGCCGATCCGCCTTTCTCACGCGTCCCAAATGCCGAGAGAGAAAACAAGTGCAGAGCAAGGGACTACCGACTGAATCGTGTCTCGCGCCGTCAATATTACTCATTCGCTCAACGAGATGATGATTCGCTCTTTCCACCTCAAGGTGAAGATGAAGCCGATCCGCCTCTCTCACGCGTCCCGAATGCCGAGAGAGAAAACAAGTGCAGAGCAGGCGACTACCGACTGAATCGTATCCTCACGCCGTCAATATTACTCATTCGCTCAACGAGATGGTGATTCGCTCTTTCCACCTCAAGGTGAAGATGAAGCCGATCCGCCTCTCTCACGCGTCCCGAATGCCGAGAGAGAAAACAAGTGCAGAGCAGGCGACTACCGACTGAATCGTATCCTCACGCCGTCAATATTACTCATTCGCTCAACTAGATGGTGATTCGCTCTTTCCACCTCAAGGTGAAGATGAAGCCGATCCGCCTCTCTCACGCGTCCGAAAAGCCGAGAGAGAAAATAAGTGTAGAACAGGGGACTACCGACTGAATCGTGTCTCGCGCCGTCAATATTACTGATTCGCTCAACGAGATGGTGATTCGCTCTTTCCACCTCAAGGTGAAGATGAAGCCGATCCGCCTCTCTCACGCGTCCCAAATGCCGAGAGAGAAAACAAGTGCAGAGCAGGGGACTACCGACTGAATCGTGTCTCGCGCCGTCAATATTACTCATTCGCTCAACGAGATGGTGATTCGTTCTTTCCACCTCAAGGTGAAGATGAAGCCGATCCGCCTCTCTCACGCGTCCCAAATGCCGAGAGAGAAAACAAGTGCAGAGCAGGCGACTACCGACTGAATCGTGTCTCGCGCCGTCAATATTACTCATTCGCTCAACGAGATGGTGATTCGCTCTTTCCACCTCAAGGTGAAGATGAAGCCGATCCGCCTCTCTCACGCGTCCCAAATGCCGAGAGAGAAAACAAGTGCAGAGCAGGGGACTACCGACTGAATCGTGTCTCGCGCTGTCAATATTACTCATTCGCTCAACGAGATGGTGATTCGCTCTTTCCACCTCAAGGTGAAGATGAAGCCGATCCGCCTCTCTCACGCGTCCCGAATGCTGAGAGAGAAAACAAGTGCAGAGCACGCGACTACCGACTGAATCGTATCCTCACGCCGTCAATATTACTCATTCGCTCAACGAGATGGTGATTCGCTCTTTCCACCTCAAGGTGAAGATGAAGCCGATCCGCCTCTCTCACGCGTCCCGAATGCCGAGAGAGAAAACAAGTGCAGAGCAGGCGACTACCGACTGAATCGTATCCTCACGCCGTCAATATTACTCATTCGCTCAACGAGATGGTGATTTGCTCTTTCCACCTCAAGGTGAAGATGAAGCCGATCCGCCTCTCTCACGCGTCCCAAAAGCCGAGAGAGAAAATAAGTGTAGAGCAGGGGACTACCGACTGAATCGTGTCTCGCGCCGTCAATATTACTGATTCGCTCAACGAGATGGTGATTCGCTCTTTCCACCTCAAGGTGAAGATGAAGCCGATCCGCCTCTCTCACGCGTCCCCAATGCCGAGAGAGAAAACAAGTGCAGAGCAGGGGACTACCGACTGAATCGTGTCTCGCGCCGTCAATATTACTCATTCGCTCAACGAGATGGTGATTCGCTCTTTCCACCTCAAGGTGAAGATGAAGCCGATCCGCCTCTCTCACGCGTCCCGAATGCCGAGAGAGAAAACAAGTGCAGAGCAGGCGACTACCGACTGAATCGTATCCTCACGCCGTCAATATTACTCATTCGCTCAACGAGATGGTGATTCGCTCTTTCCACCTCAAGGTGAAGATGAAGCCGATCCGCCTCTCTCACGCGTCCCGAATGCCGAGAGAGAAAACAAGTGCAGAGCAGGCGACTACCGACTGAATCGTATCCTCACGCCGTCAATATTACTCATTCGCTCAACGAGATGGTGATTCGTTCTTTCCACCTCAAGGTGAAGATGAAGCCGATCCGCCTCTCTCACGCGTCCCAAAAGCCGAGAGAGAAAATAAGTGTAGAGCAGGGGACTACCGACTGAATCGTGTCTCGCGCCGTCAATATTACTGATTCGCTCAACGAGATGGTGATTCGCTCTTTCCACCTCAAGGTGAAGATGAAGCCGATCCGCCTCTGTCACGCGTCCCAAATGCCGAGAGAGAAAATAAGTGCAGAGCAGGGGACTACCGACTGAATCGTGTCTCGCGCCGTCAATATTACTCATTCGCTCAACGAGATGGTGATTCGTTCTTTCCACCTCAAGGTGAAGATGAAGCCGATCCGCCTCTCTCACGCGTCCCGAATGCCGAGAGAGAAAACAAGTGCAGAGCAGGCGACTACCGACTGAATCGTGTCTCGCGCCGTCAATATTACTCATTCGCTCAACGAGATGGTGATTCGCTCTTTCCACCTCAAGGTGAAGATGAAGCCGATCCGCCTCTCTCACGCGTCCCAAATGCCGAGAGAGAAAACAACTGCAGAGCAGGCGACTACCGACTGAATCGTGTCCTCACGCCGTCAATATTACTCATTCGCTCAACGAGATGGTGATTCGCTCTTTCCACCTCAAGGTGAAGATGAAGCCGATCCGCCTCTCTCACGCGTCCCAAATGCCGAGAGAGAAAACAAGTGCAGAGCAGGGGACTACCGACTGAATCGTGTCTCGCACCGTCAATATTACTCATTCGCTCAAGGAGATGGTGATTCGCTCTTTCCACCTCAAGGTGAAGATGAAGCCGATCCGCCTCTCTCACGCGTCCCAAATGCCGAGAGAGAAAACAAGTGCAGAGCAGGGGACTACCGACTGAATCGTGTCTCGCGCCGTCAATATTACTCATTCGCTCAACGAGATGGTGATTCGCTCTTTCCACCTCAAGGTGAAGATGAAGCCGATCCGCCTCTCTCACGCGTCCCAAATGCCGAGAGAGAAAACAAGTGCAGAGCAGCGACTACCGACTGAATCGTGTCCTCACGCCGTCAATATTACTCATTCGCTCAACGAGATGGTGATTCGCTCTTTCCACCTCAAGGTGAAGATGAAGCCGATCCGCCTCTCTCGCGAGTCCCAAATGCCGAGAGAGAAAACAAGTGCAGAGCAGGGGACTACCGACTGAATCGTGTCTCGCGCCGTCAATATTACTTATTCGCTCAACGAGATCGTGATTCGCTCGTTCCACCTCAAGGTGAAGATGAAGCCGATCCGCCTCTCTCACGCGTCCCAAATGCCGAGAGAGAAAACAAGTGCAGAGCAGGCGACTACCGACTGAATCGTGTCTCGCGCCGTCAATTTTACTCATTCGCTCAACGAGATGGTGATTCGCTCTTTCCACCTCAAGGTGAAGACGAAGCCGATCCGCCTCTCTCACGCGTCCCAAATGCCGAGAGAGAAAACAAGTACAGAGCAGGCGACTACCGACTGAATCGTGTCCTCACGCCGTCAATATTACTCATTCGCTCAACGAGATGGTGATTCGCTCTTTCCACCTCAAGGTGAAGATGAAGCCGATCCGCCTCTCTCACGCGTCCCAAATGCCGAGAGAGAAAACAAGTGCAGAGCAGGGGACTACCGACTGAATCGTGTCTCGCGCCGTCAATATTACTCATTCGCTCAACGAGATGGTGATTCGCTCTTTCCACCTCAAGGTGAAGATGAAGCCGATCCGCCTCTCTCACGCGTCCCAAATGCCGAGAGAGAAAACAAGTGCAGAGCAGGGGACTACCGACTGAATCGTGTCTCGCGCCGTCAATATTACTCATTCGCTCAACGAGATGGTGATTCGCTCTTTCCACCTCAAGGTGAAGATGAAGCCGATCCGTCTCTCTCACGCGTCCCAAATGCCGAGAGAGAAAACAAGTGCAGAGCAGGCGACTACCAACTGTATCGTGTCTCGCGCCGTCAATATTACTCATTCGCTCAACGAGATGGTGATTCGCTCTTTCCACCTCAAGGTAAAGATGAAGCCGATCCGCCTCTCTCACGCGTCCCAAATGCCGAGAGAAAAAACAAGTGCAGAGCAGGGGACTACCGACTGAATCGTGTCTCGCGCCGTCAATATTACTCATTCGCTCAACGAGATGGTGATTCGCTCTTTCCACCTCAAGGTGAAGATGAAGCCGATCCGCCTCTCTCAGGCGTCCCAAATGCCGAGAGAGAAAACAAGTGCAGAGCAGGCGACTACCGACTGAATCGTGTCCTCACGCCATCAATATTACTCATTCGCTCAACGAGATGGTGATTCGCTCTTTCCACCTCAAGGTGAAGATGAAGCCGATCCGCCTCTCTCACGCGTCCCAAATGCCGAGAGAGAAAACAAGTGCAGAGCAGGCGACTACCGACTGAATCGTGTCCTCACGCCGTCAATATTACTCATTCGCTCAACGAGATGGTGATTCGCTCTTTCCACCTCAAGGTGAAGATGAAGCCAATCCGCCTCTCTCACGCGTCCCAAATGCCGAGAGAAAACAAGTGCAGAGCAGGCGACTACCAACTGAATCGTGTCCTCACGCCGTCAATATTACTCATTCGCTCAACGAGATGGTGATTCGCTCTTTCAACCTCAAGGTGAAGATGAAGCCGATCCGCCTCTCTCACGCGTCCCAATTGCCGAGAGAGAAAACAAGTGCAGAGCAGGCGACTACCAACTGAATCGTGTCTCGCGCCGTCAATATTACTCATTCGCTCAACGAGATGGTGATTCGCTCTTTCCACCTCAAGGTGAAGATGAAGCCGATCCGCCTCTCTCACGCGTCCCAAATGCCGAGAGAGAAAACAAGTGCAGAGCAGGGGACTACCGACTGAATCGTGTCTCGCGCCGTCAATATTACTCATTCGCTCAACGAGATGGTGATTCGCTCTTTCCACCTCAAGGTGAAGATGAAGCCGATCCGCCTCTCTCACGCGTCCCAAATGCCGAGAGAAAACAAGTGCAGAGCAGGCGACTACCGACTGAATCGTGTCTCGCGCCGTCAATATTACTCATTCGCTCAACGAGATGGTGATTCGCTCTTTCCACCTCAAGGTGAAGATGAAGCCGATCCGCCTCTCTCACGCGTCCCAAATGCCGAGAGAGAAAACAAGTGCAGAGCAGGGGACTACCGACTGAATCGTGTCTCGCGCCGTCAATATTACTCATTCGCTCAACGAGATGGTGATTCGCTCTTTCCACCTCAAGGTGAAGATGAAGCCGATCCGCCTCTCTCACGCGTCCCAAATGCCGAGAGAGAAAACAAGTGCAGAGCAGGGGACTACCGACTGAATCGTGTCTCGCGCCGTCAATATTACTCATTCGCTCAACGAGATGGTGATTCGCTCTTTCCACCTCAAGGTGAAGATGAAGCCGATCCGCCTCTCTCACGCGTCCCAAATGCCGAGAGAGAAAACAAGTGCAGAGCAGGGGACTACCGACTGAATCGTGTCTCGCGCCGTCAATATTACTCATTCGCTCAACGAGATGGTGATTCGCTCTTTCCACCTCAAGGTGAAGATGAAGCCGATCCGCCTCTCTCACGCGTCCCAAATGCCGAGAGAGAAAACAAGTGCAGAGCAGGGGACTACCGACTGAATCGTGTCTCGCGCCGTCAATATTACTTATTCGCTCAACGAGATCGTGATTCGCTCGTTCCACCTCAAGGTGAAGATGAAGCCGATCCGCCTCTCTCACGCGTCCCAAATGCCGAGAGAGAAAACAAGTGCAGAGCAGGCGACTACCGACTGAATCGTGTCTCGCGCCGTCAATTTTACTCATTCGCTCAACGAGATGGTGATTCGCTCTTTCCACCTCAAGGTGAAGATGAAGCCGATCCGCCTCTCTCACGCGTCCCAAATGCCGAGAGAGAAAACAAGTACAGAGCAGGCGCCTACCGACTGAATCGTGTCCTCACGCCGTCAATATTACTCATTCGCTCAACGAGATGGTGATTCGCTCTTTCCACCTCAAGGTGAAGATGAAGCCGATCCGCCTCTCTCACGCGTCCCAAATGCCGAGAGAGAAAACAAGTGCAGAGCAGGGGACTACCGACTGAATCGTGTCTCGCGCCGTCAATATTACTCATTCGCTCAACGTGATGGTGATTCGCTCTTTCCACCTCAAGGTGAAGATGAAGCCGATCCGCCTCTCTCACGCGTCCCAAATGCCGAGAGAGAAAACAAGTGCAGAGCAGGGGACTACCGACTGAATCGTGTCTCGCGCCGTCAATATTACTCATTCGCTCAACGAGATGGTGATTCGCTCTTTCCACCTCAAGGTGAAGATGAAGCCGATCCGCCTCTCTCACGCGTCCCAAATGCCGAGAGAGAAAACAAGTGCAGAGCAGGGGACTACCGACTGAATCGTGTCTCGCGCCGTCAATATTACTCATTCGCTCAACGAGATGGTGATTCGCTCTTTCCACCTCAAGGTGAAGATGAAGCCGATCCGCCTCTCTCACGCGTCCCAAATGCCGAGAGAGAAAACAAGTGCAGAGCAGGGGACTACAGACTGAATCGTGTCTCGCGCCGTCAATATTACTCATTCGCTCAACGAGATGGTGATTCGCTCTTTCCACCTCAAGGTGACGATGAAGCCGATCCGCCTCTCTCACGCGTCCCAAATGCCGAGAGAGAAAACAAGTGCAGAGCAGGCGACTACCAACTGAATCGTGTCTCGCGCCGTCAATATTACTCATTCGCTCAACGAGATGGTGATTCGCTCTTTCCACCTCAAGGTGAAGATGAAGCCGATCCGCCTCTCTCACGCGTCCCAAATGCCGAGAGAAAAAACAAGTGCAGAGCAGGGGACTACCGACTGAATCGTGTCTCGCGCCGTCAATATTACTCATTCGCTCAACGAGATGGTGATTCGCTCTTTCCACCTCAAGGTGAAGATGAAGCCGATCCGCCTCTCTCAGGCGTCCCAAATGCCGAGAGAGAAAACAAGTGCAGAGCAGGCGACTACCGACTGAATCGTGTCCTCACGCCATCAATATTACTCATTCGCTCAACGAGATGGTGATTCGCTCTTTCCACCTCAAGGTGAAGATGAAGCCGATCCGCCTCTCTCACGCGTCCCAAATGCCGAGAGAGAAAACAAGAGCAGAGCAGGCGACTACCGACTGAATCGTGTCCTCACGCCGTCAATATTACTCATTCGCTCAACGAGATGGTGATTCGCTCTTTCCACCTCAAGGTGAAGATGAAGCCAATCCGCCTCTCTCACGTGTCCCAAATGCCGAGAGAGAAAACAAGTGCAGAGCAGGCGACTACCGACTGAATCGTGTCCTCACGCCGTCAATATTACTCATTCGCTCAACGAGATGGCGATTCGCTCTTTCCACCTCAAGGTGAAGATGAAGCCAATCCGCCTCTCTCACGCGTCCCAAATGCCGAGAGAAAACAAGTGCAGAGCAGGCGACTACCGACTGAATCGTGTCCTCACGCCGTCAATATTACTCATTCGCTCAACGAGATGGTGATTCGCTCTTTCCACCTCAAGGTGAAGATGAAGCCGATCCGCCTCTCTCACGCGTCCCAAATGCCGAGAGAGAAAACAAGTGCAGAGCAGGCGACTACCAACTGAATCGTGTCTCGCGCCGTCAATATTACTCATTCGCTCAACGAGATGGTGATTCGCTCTTTCCACCTCAAGGTGAAGATGAAGCCGATCCGCCTCTCTCACGCGTCCCAAATGCCGAGAGAGAAAACAAGTGCAGAGCAGGGGACTACCGACTGAATCGTGTCTCGCGCCGTCAATATTACTCATTCGCTCAACGAGATGGTGATTCGCTCTTTCCACCTCAAGGTGAAGATGAAGCCGATCCGCCTCTCTCACGCGTCCCAAATGCCGAGAGAAAACAAGTGCAGAGCAGGCGACTACCGACTGAATCGTGTCTCGCGCCGTCAATATTACTCATTCGCTCAACGAGATGGTGATTCGCTCTTTCCACCTCAAGGTGAAGATGATGCCGATCCGCCTCTCTCACGCGTCCCAAATGCCGAGAGAGAAAACAAGTGCAGAGCAGGGGACTACCGACTGAATCGTGTCTCGCGCCGTCAATATTACTCATTCGCTCAACGAGATGGTGATTCGCTCTTTCCACCTCAAGGTGAAGATGAAGCCGATCCGCCTCTCTCACGCGTCCCAAATGCCGAGAGAGAAAACAAGTGCAGAGCAGGCGGCTACCGACTGAATCGTGTCTCGCGCCGTCAATATTACTCATTCGCTCAACGAGATGGTAATTCGCTCTTTCCACCTCAAGGTGAAGATGAAGCCGATCCGCCTCTCTCACGCGTGTCAAATGCCGAGAGAGAAAACAAGTGCAGAGCAGGCGACTACCGACTGAATCGTGTCTCGCGCCGTCAATATTACTCATTCGCTCAACGAGATGGTGATTCGCTCTTTCCACCTCAAGGTGAAGATGATGCCGATCCGCCTCTCTCACGCGTCCCAAATGCCGAGAGAGAAAACAAGTGCAGAGCAGGGGACTACCGACTGAATCGTGTCTCGCGCCGTCAATATTACTCATTCGCTCAACGAGATGGTGATTCGCTCTTTCCACCTCAAGGTGAAGATGAAGCCGATCCGCCTCTCTCACGCGTCCCAAATGCCGAGAGAGAAAACAAGTGCAGAGCAGGCGACTACCAACTGAATCGTGTCTCGCGCCGTCAATATTACTCATTCGCTCAACGAGATGGTGATTTGCTCTTTCCACCTCAAGGTGAAGATGAAGCCGATCCGCCTCTCTCACGCGTGTCAAATGCCGAGAGAGAAAACAAGTGCAGAGCAGGGGACTACCGACTGAATCGTGTCTCGCGCCGTCAATATTACTCATTCGCTCAACGAGATGGTGATTCGCTCTTTCCACCTCAAGGTGAAGATGAAGCCGATCCGCCTCTCTCACGCGTCCCAAATGCCGAGAGAGAAAACAAGTGCAGAGCAGGGGACTACCGACTGAATCGTGTCTCGCGCCGTCAATATTACTCATTCGCTCAACGAGATGGTGATTCGCTCTTTCCACCTCAAGGTGAAGATGAAGCCGATCCGCCTCTCTCACGCGTCCCAAATGCGGAGAGAAAACAAGTGCAGAGCAGGCGACTACCGACTGAATCGTGTCTCGCGCCGTCAATATTACTCATTCGCTCAACGAGATGGTGATTCGCTCTTTCCACCTCAAGGTGAAGATGAAGCCGATCCGCCTCTCTCACGCGTCCCAAATGCCGAGAGAGAAAACAAGTGCAGAGCAGGGGACTACCGACTGAATCGTGTCTCGCGCCGTCAATATTACTCATTCGCTCAACGAGATGGTGATTCGCTCTTTCCACCTCAAGGTGAAGATGAAGCCGATCCGCCTCTCTCACGCGTCCCAAATGCCGAGAGAGAAAACAAGTGCAGAGCAGGCGACTACCGACTGAATCGTGTCTCGCGCCGTCAATATTACTCATTCGCTCAACGAGATGGTAATTCGCTCTTTCCACCTCAAGGTGAAGATAAAGCCGATCCGCCTCTCTCACGCGTGTCAAATGCCGAGAGAGAAAACAAGTGCAGAGCAGGCGACTACCGACTGAATCGTGTCTCGCGCCGTTAATATTACTCATTCGCTCAACGAGATGGTGATTCGCTCTTTCCACCTCAAGGTGAAGATGATGCCGATCCGCCTCTCTCACGCGTCCCAAATGCCGAGAGAGAAAACAAGTGCAGAGCAGGGGACTACCGACTGAATCGTGTCTCGCGCCGTCAATATTACTCATTCGCTCAACGAGATGGTGATTCGCTCTTTCCACCTCAAGGTGAAGATGAAGCCGATCCGCCTCTCTCACGCGTCCCAAATGCCGAGAGAGAAAACAAGTGCAGAGCAGGCGACTACCAACTGAATCGTGTCTCGCGCCGTCAATATTACTCATTCGCTCAACGAGATGGTGATTTGCTCTTTCCACCTCAAGGTGAAGATGAAGCCGATCCGCCTCTCTCACGCGTGTCAAATGCCGAGAGAGAAAACAAGTGCAGAGCAGGCGACTACCGACTGAATCGTATCCTCACGCCGTCAATATTACTCATTCGCTCAACGAGATGGTGATTCGCTCTTTCCACCTCAAGGTGAAGATGAAGCCGATCCGCCTCTCTCACGCGTCCCGAATGCCGAGAGAGAAAACAAGTGCAGAGCAGGCGACTACCGACTGAATCGTATCCTCACGCCGTCAATATTACTCATTCGCTCAACGAGATGGTGATTCGTTCTTTCCACCTCAAGGTGAAGATGAAGCCGATCCGCCTCTCTCACGCGTCCCAAATGCCGAGAGAGAAAACAAGTGCAGAGCAGGCGACTACCGACTGAATCGTGTCTCGCGCCGTCAATATTACTCATTCGCTCAACGAGATGGTGATTCGCTCTTTCCACCTCAAGGTGAAGATGAAGCCGATCCGCCTCTCTCACGCGTCCCAAATGCCGAGAGAGAAAACAAGTGCAGAGCAGGGGACTACCGACTGAATCGTGTCTCGCGCCGTCAATATTACTAATTCGCTCAACGAGATGATGATTCGCTCTTTCCACCTCAAGGTGAAGATGAAGCCGATCCGCCTCTCTCACGCGTCCCGAATGCCGAGAGAAAAAACAAGTGCAGAGCAGGCGACTACCGACTGAATCGTATCCTCACGCCGTCAATATTACTCATTCGCTCAACGAGATGGTGATTCGCTCTTTCCACCTCAAGGTGAAGATGAAGCCGATCCGCCTCTCTCACGCGTCCCAAATGCCGAGAGAGAAAACAAGTGCAGAGCAGGCGACTACCGACTGAATCGTGTCTCGCGCCGTCAATATTACTCATTCGCTCAACGAGATGGTGATTCGCTCTTTCCACCTCAAGGTGAAGATGAAGCCGATCCGCCTCTCTCACGCGTCCCGAATGCCGAGAGAGAAAACAAGTGCAGAGCAGGCGACTACCGACTGAATCGTATCCTCACGCCGTCAATATTACTCATTCGCTCAACGAGATGGTGATTCGCTCTTTCCACCTCAAGGTGAAGATGAAGCCGATCCGCCTCTCTCACGCGTCCCGAATGTCGAGAGAGAAAACAAGTGCAGAGCAGGCGACTACCGACTAAATCGTATCCTCACGCCGTCAATATTACTCATTCGCTCAACGAGATGGTGATTCGCTCTTTCCACCTCAAGGTGAAGATGAAGCCGATCCGCCTCTCTCACGCGTCCCAAATGCCGAGAGAGAAAACAAGTGCAGAGCAGGGGACTACCGACTGAATCGTGTCTCGCGCCGTCAATATTACTCATTCGCTCAACGAGATGGTGATTCGCTCTTTCCACCTCAAGGTGAAGATGAAGCCGATCCGCCTCTCTCACGCGTCCCAAATGCCGAGAGAGAAAACAAGTGCAGAGCAGGGGACTACCGACTGAATCGTGTCTCGCGCTGTCAATATTACTCATTCGCTCAACGAGATGGTGACTCGCTCTTTCCACCTCACGGTGAAGATGAAGCGATCCGCCTCTCTCACGCGTCCCAAATGCCGAGAGAGAAAACAAGTGCAGAGCAGGGGACTACCGACTGAATCGTGTCTCGCGCCGTCAATATTACTCATTCGCTCAACGAGATGGTGATTCGCTCTTTCCACCTCAAGGTGAAGATGAAGCCGATCCGCCTCTCTCACGCGTCCCAAATGCCGAGAGAGAAAACAAGTGCAGAGCAGGGGACTACCGACTGAATCGTGTCTCGCGCCGTCAATATTACTCATTCGCTCAACGAGATGGTGATTCGCTCTTTCCACCTCAAGGTGAAGATGAAGCCGATCCGCCTCTCTCACGCGTCCCAAATGCCGAGAGAGAAAACAAGTGCAGAGCAGGGGACTACCGACTGAATCGTGTCTCGCGCTGTCAATATTACTCATTCGCTCAACGAGATGGTGACTCGCTCTTTCCACCTCACGGTGAAGATGAAGCCGATCCGCCTCTCTCACGCGTCCCAAATGCCGAGAGAGAAAACAAGTGCAGAGCAGGGGACTACCGACTGAATCGTGTCTCGCGCCGTCAATATTACTCATTCGCTCAACGAGATGGTGATTCGCTCTTTCCACCTCAAGGTGAAGATGAAGCCGATCCGCCTCTCTCACGCGTCCCAAATGCCGAGAGAGAAAACAAGTGCAGAGCAGGGGACTACCGACTGAATCGTGTCTCGCGCCGTCAATATTACTCATTCGCTCAACGAGATGGTGATTCGCTCTTTCCACCTCAAGGTGAAGATGAAGCCGATCCGCCTCTCTCACGCGTCCCGAATGCCTAGAGAGAAAACAAGTGCAGAGCAGGCGACTACCGACTGAATCGTATCCTCACGCCGTCAATATTACTCATTCGCTCAACGAGATGGTGATTCGCTCTTTCCACCTCAAGGTGAAGATGAAGCCGATCCGCCACTCTCACGCGTCCCGAATGTCGAGAGAGAAAACAAGTGTAGAGCAGGCGACTACCGACTGAATCGTATCCTCACGCCGTCAATATTACTCATTCGCTCAACGAGATGGTGATTCGCTCTTTCTACCTCAAGGTGAAGATGAAGCCGATCCGCCTCTCTCACGCGTCCCAAATGCCGAGAGAGAAAACAAGTGCAGAGCAGGGGACTACCGACTGAATCGTGTCTCGCGCCGTCAATATTACTCATTCGCTCAACGAGATGGTGATTCGCTCTTTCCACCTCAAGGTGAAGATGAAGCCGATCCGCCTCTCTCACGCGTCCCAAATGCCGAGAGAGAAAACAAGTGCAGAGCAGGGGACTACCGACTGAATCGTGTCTCGCGCCGTCAATATTACTCATTCGCTCAACGAGATGGTGATTCGCTCTTTCCACCTCAAGGTGAAGATGAAGCCGATCCGCCTCTCTCACGCGTCCCAAATGCCGAGAGAGAAAACAAGTGCAGAGCAGGCGACTACCGACGGAATCGTGTCTCGCGCCGTCAATATTACTCATTCGCTCAACGAGATGGTGATTCGCTCTTTCCACCTCAAGGTGAAGATGAAGCCGATCCGCCTCTCTCACGCGTCCCGAATGCCGAGAGAGAAAACAAGTGCAGAGCAGGCGACTACCGACTGAATCGTATCCTCACGCCGTCAATATTACTCATTCGCTCAACGAGATGTTGATTCGCTCTTTCCACCTCAAGGTGAAGATGAAGCCGATCTGCCTCTCTCACGCGTCCCAAATGCCGAGAGAGAAAACAAGTGCAGAGCAGGGAACTACCGACTGAATCGTGTCTCGCGCCGTCAATATTACTCATTCGCTCAACAACATGGTGATTCGCTCTTTCCACCTCAAGGTGAAGATGAAGCCGATCCGCCTCTCTCACGCGTCCCAAATGCCGAGAGAGAAAACAAGTGCAGAGCAGGGGACTACCGACTGAATCGTGTCTCGCGCCGTCAATATTACTCATTCGCTCAACGAGATGGTGATTCGCTCTTTCCACCTCAAGGTGAAAGTGAAGCCGATCCGCCTCTCTCACGCGTCCCAAATGCCGAGAGAGAAAACAAGTGCAGAGCAGGCGACTACTGACGGAATCGTGTCTCGCGCCGTCAATATTACTCATTCGCTCAACGAGATGGTGATTCGCTCTTTCCACCTCAAGGTGAAGATGAAGCCGATCCGCCTCTCTCACGCGTCCCAAATGCCGAGAGAGAAAACAAGTGCAGAGCAGGGGACTACCGACTGAATCGTATCCTCACGCCGTCAATATTACTCATTCGCTCAACGAGATGGTGATTCGCTCTTTCCACCTCAAGGTGAAGATGAAGCCGATCCGCCTCTCTCACGCGTCCCGAAAGCCGAGAGAGAAAATAAGTGTAGAGCAGGGGACTACCGACTGAATCGTGTCTCGCGCCGTCAATATTACTCATTCGCTCAACGAGATGGTGATTCGCTCTTTCCACCTCAAGGTGAAGATGAAGCCGATCCGCCTCTCTCACGCGTCCCGAATGCCGAGAGAGAAAACAAGTGCAGAGCAGGGAACTACCGACTGAATCGTGTCTCGCGCCGTCAATATTACTCATTCGCTCAACAAGATGGTGATTCGCTCTTTCCACCTTAAGGTGAAGATGAAGCCGATCCGCCTCTCTCACGCGTCCCAAATGCCGAGAGAGAAAACAAGTGCAGAGCAGGGGACTACAGACTGAATCGTGTCTCGCGCCGTCAATATTACTCATTCGCTCAACGAGATGGTGATTCGCTCTTTCCACCTCAAGGTGAAAGTGAAGCCGATCCGCCTCTCTCACGCGTCCCAAATGCCGAGAGAGAAAACAAGTGCAGAGCAGGCGACTACTGACTGAATCGTGTCTCGCGCCGTCAATATTACTCATTCGCTCAACGAGATGGTGATTCGCTCTTTCCACCTCAAGGTGAAGATGAAGCCGATCCGCCTCTCTCACGCGTCCCAAATGCCGAGAGAGAAAACAAGTGCAGAGCAGGCGACTACCGACTGAATCGTATCCTCACGCCGTCAATATTACTCATTCGCTCAACGAGATGGTGATTCGCTCTTTCCACCTCAAGGTGAAGATGAAGCCGATCCGCCTCTCTTACGCGTCCCAAAAGCCGAGAGAGAAAATAAGTGTAGAGCAGGGGACTACCGACTGAATCGTGTCTCGCGCCGTCAATATTACTGATTCGATCAACGAGATGGTGATTCGCTCTTTCCACCTCAAGGTGAAGATGAAGCCGATCCGCCTCTCTCACGCGTCCCAAATGCCGAAAGAGAAAACAAGTGCAGAGCAGGGGACTACCGACTGAATCGTGTCTCGCGCCGTCAATATTACTCATTCGCTCAACGAGATGGTGATTCGCTCTTTCCACCTCAAGGTGAAGATGAAGCCGATCCGCCTCTCTCACGCGTCCCGAATGCCGAGAGAGAAAACACGTGCAGAGCAGGCGACTGCCGACTGAATCGTATCCTCACGCCGTCAATATTACTCATTCGCTCAACGAGATGGTGATTCGCTCTTTCCACCTCAAGGTGAAGATGAAGCCGATCCGCCTCTCTCACGCGTCCCAAATGCCGAGAGAGAAAACAAGTGCAGAGCAGGCGACAACCGACTGAATCGTATCCTCACGCCGTCAATATTACTCATTCGCTCAACGAGATGGTGATTCGCTCTTTCCACCTCAAGGTGAAGATGAAGCCGATCCGCCTCTCTTACGCGTCCCAAAAGCCGAGAGAGAAAATAAGTGTAGAGCAGGGGACTACCGACTGAATCGTGTCTCGCGCCGTCAATATTACTGATTCGATCAACGAGATGGTGATTCGCTCTTTCCACCTCAAGGTGAAGATGAAGCCGATCCGCCTCTCTCACGCGTCCCAAATGCCGAAAGAGAAAACAAGTGCAGAGCAGGGGACTACCGACTGAATCGTGTCTCGCGCCGTCAATATTACTCATTCGCTCAACGAGATGGTGATTCGCTCTTTCCACCTCAAGGTGAAGATGAAGCCGATCCGCCTCTCTCACGCGTCCCGAATGCCGAGAGAGAAAACACGTGCAGAGCAGGCGACTGCCGACTGAATCGTATCCTCACGCCGTCAATATTACTCATTCGCTCAACGAGATGGTGATTCGCTCTTTCCACCTCACGGTGAAGATGAAGCCGATCCGCCTCTCTCACGCGTCCCAAAAGCCGAGAGAGAAAATAAGTGTAGAGCAGGGGACTACCGACAGAATCGTGTCTCGCGCCGTCAATATTACTGATTCGCTCAACGAGATGGTGATTCGCTCTTTCCACCTCAAGGTGAAGATGAAGCCGATCCGCCTCTCTCACGCGTCCCAAATGCCGAGAGAGAAAACAAGTGCAGAGCAGGGGACTACCGACTGAATCGTGTCTCGCGCCGTCAATATTACTCATTCGCTCAACGAGATGGTGATTCGTTCTTTCCACATCAAGGTGAAGATGAAGCCGATCCGCTACTCTCACGCGTCCCAAATGCCGAGAGAGAAAACAAGTGCAGAGCAGGCGACTACCGACTGAATCGTGTCTCGCGCCGTCAATATTACTCATTCGCTCAACGAGATGGTGATTCGCTCTTTCCACCTCAAGGTGAAGATGAAGCCGATCCGCCTCTCTCACGCGTCCCAAATGCCGAGAAAGAAAACAAGTGCAGAGCAGGGGACTACCGACTGAATCGTGTCTCGCGCCGTCAATATTACTCATTCGCTCAACGAGATGGTGATTCGCTCTTTCCACCTCAAGGTGAAGATGAAGCCGATCCGCCTCTCTCACGCGTCCCAAATGCCGAGAGAGAAAACAAGTGCAGAGCAGGCGACTACCGACTGAATCGTGTCTCGCACCGTCAATATTACTCATTCGCTCAACGAGATGGTGATTCGCTCTTTCCACCTCAAGGTGAAGATGAAGCCAATCCGCCTCTCTCACGCGTCCCAAATGCCGAGAGAGAAAACAAGTGCAGAGCAGGGGACTACCGACTGAATCGTGTCTCGCGGCGTCAATATTACTCATTCGCTCAACGAGATGGTGATTCGCTCTTTCCACCTCAAGGTGAAGATGAAGCCAATCCGCCTCTCTCACGCGTCCCAAATGCCGAGAGAGAAAACAAGTGCAGAGCAGGGGACTACCGACTGAATCGTGTCTCGCGGCGTCAATATTACTGATTCGCTCAACGAGATGGTGATTCGCTCTTTCCACCTCAAGGTGAAGATGAAGCCAATCCGTCTCTCTCACGCGTCCCAAATGCCGAGAGAGAAAACAAGTGCAGAGCAGGGGACTACCGACTGAATCGTGTCTCGCACCGTCAATATTACTCATTCGCTCAAGGAGATGGTGATTCGCTCTTTCCACCTCAAGGTGAAGATGAAGCCAATCCGCCTCTCTCACGCGTCCCAAATGCCGAGAGAGAAAACAAGTGCAGAGCAGGGGACTACCGACTGAATCGTGTCTCGCGCCGTCAATATTACTCATTCGCTCAACGAGATGGTGATTCGCTCTTTCCACCTCAAGGTGAAGATGAAGCCGATCCGCCTCTCTCACGCGTCCCAAATGCCGAGAAAGAAAACAAGTGCAGAGCAGGGGACTACCGACTGAATCGTGTCCTCACGCCGTCAATATTACTCATTCGCTCAACGAGATGCTGATTCGCTCTTTCCACCTCAAGGTGAAGATGAAGCCGATCCGCCTCTCTCACGCGTCCCAAATGCCGAGAAAGAAAACAAGTGCAGAGCAGGGGACTACCGACTGAATCGTGTCTCGCGCCGTCAATATTACTCATTCGCTCAACGAGATGGTGATTCGCTCTTTCCACCTCAAGGTGAAGATGAAGCCGATCCGCCTCTCTCACGCGTCCCAAATGCCGAGAGAGAAAACAAGTGCAGAGCAGGCGACTACCGACTGAATCGTGTCTCGCACCGTCAATATTACTCATTCGCTCAACGAGATGGTGATTCGCTCTTTCCACCTCAAGGTGAAGATGAAGCCGATCCGCCTCTCTCACGCGTCCCAAATGCCGAGAAAGAAAACAAGTGCAGAGCAGGGGACTACCGACTGAATCGTGTCCTCACGCCGTCAATATTACTCATTCGCTCAACGAGATGGTGATTCGCTCTTTCCACCTCAAGGTGAAGATGAAGCCGATCCGCCTCTCTCACGCGTCCCAAATGCCGAGAAAGAAAACAAGTGCAGAGCAGGGGACTACCGACTGAATCGTGTCTCGCGGCGTCAATATTACTGATTCGCTCAACGAGATGGTGATTCGCTCTTTCCACCTCAAGGTGAAGATGAAGCCAATCCGCCTCTCTCACGTGTCCCAAATGCCGAGAGAGAAAACAAGTGCAGAGCAGGGGACTACCGACTGAATCGTGTCTCGCACCGTCAATATTACTCATTCGCTCAAGGAGATGGTGATTCGCTCTTTCCACCTCAAGGTGAAGATGAAGCCAATCCGCCTCTCTCACGCGTCCCAAATGCCGAGAGAGAAAACAAGTGCAGAGCAGGGGACTACCGACTAAATCGTGTCTCGCGGCGTCAATATTACTCATTCGCTCAACGAGATGGTGATTCGCTCTTTCTACCTCAAGGTGAAGATGAAGCCGATCCGCCTCTCTCACGCGTCCCAAATGCCGAGAAAGAAAACAAGTGCAGAGCAGGGGACTACCGACTGAATCGTGTCCTCACGCCGTCAATATTACTCATTCGCTCAACGAGATGGTGATTCGCTCTTTCCACCTCAAGGTGAAGATGAAGCCGATCCGCCTCTTTCACGCGTCCCAAATGCCGAGAAAGAAAACAAGTGCAGAGCAGGGGACTACCGACTGAATCGTGTCTCGCGCCGTCAATATTACTCATTCGCTCAACGAGATGGTGATTCGCTCTTTCCACCTCAAGGTGAAGATGAAGCCGATCCGCCTCTCTCACGCGTCCCAAATGCCGAGAGAGAAAACAAGTGCAGAGCAGGCGACTACCGACTGAATCGTGTCTCGCACCGTCAATATTACTCATTCGCTCAACGAGATGGTGATTCGCTCTTTCCACCTCAAGGTGAAGATGAAGCCAATCCGCCTCTCTCACGCGTCCCAAATGCCGAGAGAGAAAACAAGTGCAGAGCAGGGGACTACCGACTGAATCGTGTCTCGCACCGTCAATATTACTCATTCGCTCAACGAGATGGTGATTCGCTCTTTCCACCTCAAGGTGAAGATGAAGCCAATCCGCCTCTCTCACGCGTCCCAAATGCCGAGAGAGAAAACAAGTGCAGAGCAGGGGACTACCGACTGAATCGTGTCTCGCGGCGTCAATATTACTGATTCGCTCAACGAGATGGTGATTCGCTCTTTCCACCTCAAGGTGAAGATGAAGCCAATCCGTCTCTCTCACGCGTCCCAAATGCCGAGAGAGAAAACAAGTGCAGAGCAGGGGACTACCGACTGAATCGTGTCTCGCACCGTCAATATTACTCATTCGCTCAAGGAGATGGTGATTCGCTCTTTCCACCTCAAGGTGAAGATGAAGCCAATCCGCCTCTCTCACGCGTCCCAAATGCCGAGAGAGAAAACAAGTGCAGAGCAGGCGACTACCGACTGAATCGTGTCTCGCGCCGTCAATATTACTGATTCGCTCAACGAGAGGGTGATTCGCTCTTTCCACCTCAAAGTGAAGATGAAGCCGATCCGCCTCTCTCACGCGTCCCAAATGCCGAGAAAGAAAACAAGTGCAGAGCAGGGGACTACCGACTGAATCGTGTCCTCACGCCGTCAATATTACTAATTCGCTCAACGAGATGGTGATTCGCTCTTTCTACCTCAAGGTGAAGATGAAGCCGATCCGCCTCTCTCACGCGTCCCAAATGCCGAGAAAGAAAACAAGTGCAGAGCAGGGGACTTCCGACTGAATCGTGTCTCGCGCCGTCAATATTACTCATTCGCTCAACGAGATGGTGATTCGCTCTTTCCACCTCAAGGTGAAGATGAAGCCGATCCGCCTCTCTCACGCGTCCCGAATGCCGAGAGAGAAAACACGTGCAGAGCAGGCGACTGCCGACTGAATCGTATCCTCACGCCGTCAATATTACTCATTCGCTCAACGAGATGGTGATTCGCTCTTTCCACCTCAAGGTGAAGATGAAGCCGATCCGCCTCTCTCACGCGTCCCAAATGCCGAGAGAGAAAACAAGTGCAGAGCAGGCGACTACCGACTGAATCGTATCCTCACGCCGTCAATATTACTCATTCGCTCAACGAGATGGTGATTCGCTCTTTCCACCTCAAGGTGAAGATGAAGCCGATCCGCCTCTCTTACGCGTCCCAAAAGCCGAGAGAGAAAATAAGTGTAGAGCAGGGGACTACCGACTGAATCGTGTCTCGCGCCGTCAATATTACTGATTCGATCAACGAGATGGTGATTCGCTCTTTCCACCTCAAGGTGAAGATGAAGCCGATCCGCCTCTCTCACGCGTCCCAAATGCCGAAAGAGAAAACAAGTGCAGAGCAGGGGACTACCGACTGAATCGTGTCTCGCGCCGTCAATATTACTCATTCGCTCAACGAGATGGTGATTCGCTCTTTCCACCTCAAGGTGAAGATGAAGCCGATCCGCCTCTCTCACGCGTCCCGAATGCCGAGAGAGAAAACACGTGCAGAGCAGGCGACTGCCGACTGAATCGTATCCTCACGCCGTCAATATTACTCATTCGCTCAACGAGATGGTGATTCGCTCTTTCCACCTCACGGTGAAGATGAAGCCGATCCGCCTCTCTCACGCGTCCCAAAAGCCGAGAGAGAAAATAAGTGTAGAGCAGGGGACTACCGACAGAATCGTGTCTCGCGCCGTCAATATTACTGATTCGCTCAACGAGATGGTGATTCGCTCTTTCCACCTCAAGGTGAAGATGAAGCCGATCCGCCTCTCTCACGCGTCCCAAATGCCGAGAGAGAAAACAAGTGCAGAGCAGGGGACTACCGACTGAATCGTGTCTCGCGCCGTCAATATTACTCATTCGCTCAACGAGATGGTGATTCGTTCTTTCCACATCAAGGTGAAGATGAAGCCGATCCGCTTCTCTCACGCGTCCCAAATGCCGAGAGAGAAAACAAGTGCAGAGCAGGCGACTACCGACTGAATCGTGTCTCGCGCCGTCAATATTACTCATTCGCTCAACGAGATGGTGATTCGCTCTTTCCACCTCAAGGTGAAGATGAAGCCGATCCGCCTCCCTCACGCGTCCCAAATGCCGAGAAAGAAAACAAGTGCAGAGCAGGGGACTACCGACTGAATCGTGTCTCGCGCCGTCAATATTACTCATTCGCTCAACGAGATGGTGATTCGCTCTTTCCACCTCAAGGTGAAGATGAAGCCGATCCGCCTCTCTCACGCGTCCCAAATGCCGAGAGAGAAAACAAGTGCAGAGCAGGCGACTACCGACTGAATCGTGTCTCGCACCGTCAATATTACTCATTCGCTCAACGAGATGGTGATTCGCTCTTTCCACCTCAAGGTGAAGATGAAGCCAATCCGCCTCTCTCACGCGTCCCAAATGCCGAGAGAGAAAACAAGTGCAGAGCAGGGGACTACCGACTGAATCGTGTCTCGCGGCGTCAATATTACTCATTCGCTCAACGAGATGGTGATTCGCTCTTTCCACCTCAAGGTGAAGATGAAGCCAATCCGCCTCTCTCACGCGTCCCAAATGCCGAGAGAGAAAACAAGTGCAGAGCAGGGGACTACCGACTGAATCGTGTCTCGCGGCGTCAATATTACTGATTCGCTCAACGAGATGGTGATTCGCTCTTTCCACCTCAAGGTGAAGATGAAGCCAATCCGTCTCTCTCACGCGTCCCAAATGCCGAGAGAGAAAACAAGTGCAGAGCAGGGGACTACCGACTGAATCGTGTCTCGCACCGTCAATATTACTCATTCGCTCAAGGAGATGGTGATTCGCTCTTTCCACCTCAAGGTGAAGATGAAGCCAATCCGCGTCTCTCACGCGTCCCAAATGCCGAGAGAGAAAACAAGTGCAGAGCAGGGGACTACCGACTGAATCGTGTCTCGCGCCGTCAATATTACTCATTCGCTCAACGAGATGGTGATTCGCTCTTTCCACCTCAAGGTGAAGATGAAGCCGATCCGCCTCTCTCACGCGTCCCAAATGCCGAGAAAGAAAACAAGTGCAGAGCAGGGGACTACCGACTGAATCGTGTCCTCACGCCGTCAATATTACTCATTCGCTCAACGAGATGGTGATTCGCTCTTTCCACCTCAAGGTGAAGATGAAGCCGATCCGCCTCTCTCACGCGTCCCAAATGCCGAGAAAGAAAACAAGTGCAGAGCAGGGGACTACCGACTGAATCGTGTCTCGCGCCGTCAATATTACTCATTCGCTCAACGAGATGGTGATTCGCTCTTTCCACCTCAAGGTGAAGATGAAGCCGATCCGCCTCTCTCACGCGTCCCAAATGCCGAGAGAGAAAACAAGTGCAGAGCAGGCGACTACCGACTGAATCGTGTCTCGCACCGTCAATATTACTCATTCGCTCAACGAGATGGTGATTCGCTCTTTCCACCTCAAGGTGAAGATGAAGCCGATCCGCCTCTCTCACGCGTCCCAAATGCCGAGAAAGAAAACAAGTGCAGAGCAGGGGACTACCGACTGAATCGTGTCCTCACGCCGTCAATATTACTCATTCGCTCAACGAGATGGTGATTCGCTCTTTCCACCTCAAGGTGAAGATGAAGCCGATCCGCCTCTCTCACGCGTCCCAAATGCCGAGAAAGAAAACAAGTGCAGAGCAGGGGACTACCGACTGAATCGTGTCTCGCGGCGTCAATATTACTGATTCGCTCAACGAGATGGTGATTCGCTCTTTCCACCTCAAGGTGAAGATGAAGCCAATCCGCCTCTCTCACGTGTCCCAAATGCCGAGAGAGAAAACAAGTGCAGAGCAGGGGACTACCGACTGAATCGTGTCTCGCACCGTCAATATTACTCATTCGCTCAAGGAGATGGTGATTCGCTCTTTCCACCTCAAGGTGAAGATGAAGCCAATCCGCCTCTCTCACGCGTCCCAAATGCCGAGAGAGAAAACAAGTGCAGAGCAGGGGACTACCGACTAAATCGTGTCTCGCGGCGTCAATATTACTCATTCGCTCAACGAGATGGTGATTCGCTCTTTCTACCTCAAGGTGAAGATGAAGCCGATCCGCCTCTCTCACGCGTCCCAAATGCCGAGAAAGAAAACAAGTGCAGAGCAGGGGACTACCGACTGAATCGTGTCCTCACGCCGTCAATATTACTCATTCGCTCAACGAGATGGTGATTCGCTCTTTCCACCTCAAGGTGAAGATGAAGCCGATCCGCCTCTTTCACGCGTCCCAAATGCCGAGAAAGAAAACAAGTGCAGAGCAGGGGACTACCGACTGAATCGTGTCTCGCGCCGTCAATATTACTCATTCGCTCAACGAGATGGTGATTCGCTCTTTCCACCTCAAGGTGAAGATGAAGCCGATCCGCCTCTCTCACGCGTCCCAAATGCCGAGAGAGAAAACAAGTGCAGAGCAGGCGACTACCGACTGAATCGTGTCTCGCACCGTCAATATTACTCATTCGCTCAACGAGATGGTGATTCGCTCTTTCCACCTCAAGGTGAAGATGAAGCCAATCCGCCTCTCTCACGCGTCCCAAATGCCGAGAGAGAAAACAAGTGCAGAGCAGGGGACTACCGACTGAATCGTGTCTCGCACCGTCAATATTACTCATTCGCTCAACGAGATGGTGATTCGCTCTTTCCACCTCAAGGTGAAGATGAAGCCAATCCGCCTCTCTCACGCGTCCCAAATGCCGAGAGAGAAAACAAGTGCAGAGCAGGGGACTACCGACTGAATCGTGTCTCGCGGCGTCAATATTACTGATTCGCTCAACGAGATGGTGATTCGCTCTTTCCACCTCAAGGTGAAGATGAAGCCAATCCGTCTCTCTCACGCGTCCCAAATGCCGAGAGAGAAAACAAGTGCAGAGCAGGGGACTACCGACTGAATCGTGTCTCGCACCGTCAATATTACTCATTCGCTCAAGGAGATGGTGATTCGCTCTTTCCACCTCAAGGTGAAGATGAAGCCAATCCGCCTCTCTCACGCGTCCCAAATGCCGAGAGAGAAAACAAGTGCAGAGCAGGCGACTACCGACTGAATCGTGTCTCGCGCCGTCAATATTACTGATTCGCTCAACGAGAGGGTGATTCGCTCTTTCCACCTCAAAGTGAAGATGAAGCCGATCCGCCTCTCTCACGCGTCCCAAATGCCGAGAAAGAAAACAAGTGCAGAGCAGGGGACTACCGACTGAATCGTGTCCTCACGCCGTCAATATTACTCATTCGCTCAACGAGATGGTGATTCGCTCTTTCTACCTCAAGGTGAAGATGAAGCCGATCCGCCTCTCTCACGCGTCCCAAATGCCGAGAAAGAAAACAAGTGCAGAGCAGGGGACTACCGACTGAATCGTGTCTCGCGCCGTCAATATTACTCATTCGCTCAACGAGATGGTGATTCGCTCTTTCCACCTCAAGGTGAAGATGAAGCCGATCCGCCTCTCTCACGCGTCCCAAATGCCGAGAAAGAAAACAAGTGCAGAGCAGGGGACTACCGACTGAATCGTGTCCTCACGCCGTCAATATTACTCATTCGCTCAACGAGATGGTGATTCGCTCTTTCCACCTCAAGGTGAAGATGAAGCCGATCCGCCTCTCTCACGCGTCCCAAATGCCGAGAAAGAAAACAAGTGCAGAGCAGGGGACTACCGACTGAATCGTGTCTCGCGCCGTCAATATTACTCATTCGCTCAACGAGATGGTGATTCGCTCTTTCCACCTCAAGGTGAAGATGAAGCCGATCCGCCTCTCTCACGCGTCCCAAATGCCGAGAGAGAAAACAAGTGCAGAGCAGGCGACTACCGACTGAATCGTGTCTCGCACCGTCAATATTACTCATTCGCTCAACGAGATGGTGATTCGCTCTTTCCACCTCAAGGTGAAGATGAAGCCGATCCGCCTCTCTCACGCCTCCCAAATGCCGAGAAAGAAAACAAGTGCAGAGCAGGGGACTACCGACTGAATCGTGTCCTCACGCCGTCAATATTACTCATTCGCTCAACGAGATGGTGATTCGCTCTTTCCACCTCAAGGTGAAGATGAAGCCGATCCGCCTCTCTCACGCGTCCCAAATGCCGAGAAAGAAAACAAGTGCAGAGCAGGGGACTACCGACTGAATCGTGTCTCGCGGCGTCAATATTACTGATTCGCTCAACGAGATGGTGATTCGCTCTTTCCACCTCAAGGTGAAGATGAAGCCAATCCGCCTCTCTCACGTGTCCCAAATGCCGAGAGAGAAAACAAGTGCAGAGCAGGGGACTACCGACTGAATCGTGTCTCGCACCGTCAATATTACTCATTCGCTCAAGGAGATGGTGATTCGCTCTTTCCACCTCAAGGTGAAGATGAAGCCAATCCGCCTCTCTCACGCGTCCCAAATGCCGAGAGAGAAAACAAGTGCAGAGCAGGGGACTACCGACTAAATCGTGTCTCGCGGCGTCAATATTACTCATTCGCTCAACGAGATGGTGATTCGCTCTTTCTACCTCAAGGTGAAGATGAAGCCGATCCGCCTCTCTCACGCGTCCCAAATGCCGAGAAAGAAAACAAGTGCAGAGCAGGGGACTACCGACTGAATCGTGTCCTCACGCCGTCAATATTACTCATTCGCTCAACGAGATGGTGATTCGCTCTTTCCACCTCAAGGTGAAGATGAAGCCGATCCGCCTCTCTCACGCGTCCCAAATGCCGAGAAAGAAAACAAGTGCAGAGCAGGGGACTACCGACTGAATCGTGTCTCGAGCCGTCAATATTACTCATTCGCTCAACGAGATGGTGATTCGCTCTTTCCACCTCAAGGTGAAGATGAAGCCGATCCGCCTCTCTCACGCGTCCCAAATGCCGAGAGAGAAAACAAGTGCAGAGCAGGCGACTACCGACTGAATCGTGTCTCGCACCGTCAATATTACTCATTCGCTCAACGAGATGGTGATTCGCTCTTTCCACCTTAAGGTGAAGATGAAGCCAATCCGCCTCTCTCACGCGTCCCAAATGCCGAGAGAGAAAACAAGTGCAGAGCAGGGGACTACCGACTGAATCGTGTCTCGCACCGTCAATATTACTCATTCGCTCAACGAGATGGTGATTCGCTCTTTCCACCTCAAGGTGAAGATGAAGCCAATCCGCCTCTCTCACGCGTCCCAAATGCCGAGAGAGAAAACAAGTGCAGAGCAGGGGACTACCGACTGAATCGTGTCTCGCACCGTCAATATTACTCATTCGCTCAAGGAGATGGTGATTCGCTCTTTCCACCTCAAGGTGAAGATGAAGCCAATCCGCCTCTCTCACGCGTCCCAAATGCCGAGAAAGAAAACAAGTGCAGAGCAGGCGACTACCGACTGAATCGTGTCTCGCGCCGTCAATATTACTGATTCGCTCAACGAGATGGTGATTCGCTCTTTCCACCTCAAGGTGAAGATGAATCCGATCCGCCTCTCTCACGCGTCCCAAATGCCGAGAAAGAAAACAAGTGCAGAGCAGGGGACTACCGACTGAATCGTGTCTCGCACCGTCAATATTACTCATTCGCTCAACGAGATGGTGATTCGCTCTTTCCACCTCAAGGTGAAGATGAAGCCAATCCGCCTCTCTCACGCGTCCCAAATGCCGAGAGAGAAAACAAGTGCAGAGCAGGGGACTACCGACTGAATCGTGTCTCGCGGCGTCAATATTACTCATTCGCTCAACGAGATGGTGATTCGCTCTTTCCACCTCAAGGTGAAGATGAAGCCAATCCGCCTCTCTCACGCGTCCCAAATGCCGAGAGAGAAAACAAGTGCAGAGCAGGGGACTACCGACTGAATCGTGTCTCGCGGCGTCAATATTACTCATTAGCTCAACGAGATGGTGATTCGCTCTTTCTACCTCAAGGTGAAGATGAAGCCAATCCGCCTCTCTCACGCGTCCCAAATGCCGAGAGAGAAAACAAGTGCAGAGCAGGGGACTACCGACTGAATCGTGTCTCGCGGCGTCAATATTACTCATTCGCTCAAGGAGATGGTGATTCGCTCTTTCCACCTCAAGGTGAAGATGAAGCCAATCCGCCTCTCTCACGCGTCCCAAATGCCGAGAGAGAAAACAAGTGCAGAGCAGGGGACTACCGACTGAATCGTGTCTCGCACCGTCAATATTACTCATTCGCTCAAGGAGATGGTGATTCGCTCTTTCCACCTCAAGGTGAAGATGAAGCCAATCCGCCTCTCTCACGCGTCCCAAATGCCGAGAGAGAAAACAAGTGCAGAGCAGGCGACTACCGACTGAATCGTGTCTCGCGCCGTCAATATTACTGATTCGCTCAACGAGATGGTGATTCGCTCTTTCCACCTCAAGGTGAAGATGAAGCCGATCCGCCTCTCTCACGCGTCCCAAATGCCGAGAAAGAAAACAAGTGCAGAGCAGGGGACTACCGACTGAATCGTGTCCTCACGCCGTCAATATTACTCATTCGCTCAACGAGATGGTGATTCGCTCTTTCTACCTCAAGGTGAAGATGAAGCCGATCCGCCTCTCTCACGCGTCCCAAATGCCGAGAGAGAAAACAAGTGCAGAGCAGGGGACTACCGACTGAATCGTGTCTCGCACCGTCAATATTACTCATTCGCTCAAGGAGATGGTGATTCGCTCTTTCCACCTCAAGGTGAAGATGAAGCCAATCCGCCTCTCTCACGCGTCCCAAATGCCGAGAGAGAAAACAAGTGCAGAGCAGGGGACTACCGACTGAATCGTGTCTCGCGGCGTCAATATTACTCATTCGCTCAACGAGATGGTGATTCGCTCTTTCTACCTCAAGGTGAAGATGAAGCCAATCCGCCTCTCTCACGCGTCCCAAATGCCGAGAGAGAAAACAAGTGCAGAGCAGGGGACTACCGACTGAATCGTGTCTCGCACCGTCAATATTACTCATTCGCTCAAGGAGATGGTGATTCGCTCTTTCCACCTGAAGGTGAAGATGAAGCCAATCCGCCTCTCTCACGCGTCCCAAATGCCGAGAAAGAAAACAAGTGCAGAGCAGGGGACAACCGACTGAATCGTGTCCTCACGCCGTCAATATTACTCATTCGCTCAACGAGATGGTGATTCGCTCTTTCTACCTCAAGGTGAAGATGAAGCCAATCCGCCTCTCTCACGCGTCCCAAATGCCGAGAGAGAAAACAAGTGCAGAGCAGGGGACTACCGACTGAATCGTGTCTCGCACCGTCAATATTACTCATTCGCTCAAGGAGATGGTGATTCGCTCTTTCCACCTCAAGGTGAAGATGAAGCCAATCCGCCTCTCTCACGCGTCCCAAATGCCGAGAGAGAAAACAAGTGCAGAGCAGGGGACTACCGACTGAATCGTGTCTCGCGCCGTCAATATTACTTATTCGCTCAACGAGATGGTGATTCGCTCTTTCCACCTCAAGGTGAAGATGAAGCCGATCCGCCTCTCTCACGCGTCCCAAATGCCGAAAGAGAAAACAAGTGCAGAGCAGGCGACTACCGACTGAATCGTGTCTCGCGCCGTCAATATTACTCATTCGCTCAACGAGATGGTGATTCGCTCTTTCCACCTCAAGGTGAAGATGAAGCCGATCCGCCTCTCTCACGCGTCCCAAATGCCGAGAGAGAAAACAAGTGCAGAGCAGGGGACTACCGACTTAATCGTGTCTCGCGCCGTCAATATTACTCATTCGCTCAACGAGATGGTGATTCGCTCTTTCCACCTCAAGGTGAAGATGAAGCCGATCCGCCTTTCTCACGCGTCCCAAATGCCGAGAGAGAAAACAAGTGCAGAGCAGGCGACTACCGACTGAATCGTGTCCTCACGCCGTCAATATTACTCATTCGCTCAACGAGATGGTGATTCGCTCTTTCCACCTCAAGGTGAAGATGAAGCCGACCCGCCTCTCTCACGCGTCCCAAATGCCGAGAGAGAAAACATGTGCAGAGCAGGGGACTACCGACTGAATCGTGTCTCGCGCCGTCAATATTACTCATTCGCTCAACGAGATGGTGATTCGCTCTTTCCACCTCAAGGTGAAGATGAAGCCGATCCGCCTCTCTCACGCGTCCCAAATGCCGAGAGAGAAAACAAGTGCAGAGCAGGCGACTACCGACTGAATCGTGTCTCGCGCCGTCAATATTACTCATTCGCTCAACGAGATGGTAATTCGCTCTTTCCACCTCAAGGTGAAGATGAAGCCGATCCGCCTCTCTCACGCGTCCCAAATGCCGAGAGAGAAAACAAGTGCAGAGCAGGCGACTAACAACTGAATCGTGTCTCGCGCCGTCAATATTACTCATTCGCTCAACGAGATGGTGATTCGCTCTTTCCACCTCAAGGTGAAGATGAAGCCGATCCGCCTCTCTCACGCGTCCCAAATGCCGAGAGAGAAAACAAGTGCAGAGCAGGCGACTACCGACTGAATCGTGTCTCGCGCCGTCAATATTACTCATTCGCTCAACGAGATGGTGATTCGCTCTTTCCACCTCAAGGTGAAGATGAAGCCGATCCGCCTCTCTCACGCGTCCCAAATGCCGAGAGAGAAAACAAGTGCAGAGCAGGCGACTACCAACTGAATCGTGTCTCGCGCCGTCAATATTACTCATTCGCTCAACGAGATGGTGATTCGCTCTTTCCACCTCAAGGTGAAGATGAAGCCGATCCGCCTCTCTCACGCGTCCCAAATGCCGAGAGAGAAAACAAGTGCAGAGCAGGGGACTACCGACTGAATCGTGTCTCGCGCCGTCAATATTACTCATTCGCTCAACGAGATGGTGATTCGCTCTTTCCACCTCAAGGTGAACATGAAGCCGATCCGCCTCTCTCACGCGTCCGAAATGCCGAGAGAGAAAACAAGTGCAGAGCAGGCGACTACCAACTGAATCGTGTCTCGCGCCGTCAATATTACTCATTCGCTCAACGAGATGGTGATTCGCTCTTTCCACCTCAAGGTGAAGATGAAGCCGATCCGCCTCTCTCACGCGTCCCAAATGCCGAGAGAGAAAACAAGTGCAGAGCAGGGGACTACAGACTGAATCGTGTCTCGCGCCGTCAATATTACTCATTCGCTCAACGAGATGGTGATTCGCTCTTTCCACCTCAAGGTGAAGATAAAGTCGATCCGCCTCTCTCACGCGTCCCAAATGCCGAGAGAGAAAACAAGTGCAAAGCAGGCGACTACCGACTGAATCGTGTCCTCACGCCGTCAATATTACTCATTCGCTCAACGAGATGGTGATTCGCTCTTTCCACCTCAAGGTGAAGATGAAGCCGATCCGCCTCTCTCACGCGTCCCAAATGCCGAGAGAGAAAACAAGTGCAGAGCAGGGGACTACCGACTGAATCGTGTCTCGCGCCGTCAATATTACTCATTCGCTCAACGAGATGGTGATTCGCTCTTTCCACCTCAAGGTGAAGATGAAGCCGATCCGCCTCTCTCACGCGTCCCAAATGCCGAGAGAGAAAACAAGTGCAGAGCAGGCGACTACCAACTGAATCGTGTCTCGCGCCGTCAATATTACTCATTCGCTCAACGAGATGGTGATTCGCTCTTTCCACCTCAAGGTGAAGATGAAGCCGATCCGCCTCTCTCACGCGTCCCAAATGCCGAGAGAGAAAACAAGTGCAGAGCAGGGGACTACAGACTGAATCGTGTCTCGCGCCGTCAATATTACTCATTCGCTCAACGAGATGGTGATTCGCTCTTTCCACCTCAAGGTGAAGATGAAGTCGATCCGCCTCTCTCACGCGTCCCAAATGCCGAGAGAGAAAACAAGTGCAGAGCAGGCGACTACCGACTGAATCGTGTCCTCACGCCGTCAATATTACTCATTCGCTCAACGAGATGGTGATTTGCTCTTTCCACCTCAAGGTGAAGATGAAGCCGATCCGCCTCTCTCACGCGTCCCAAATGCCGAGAGAGAAAACAAGTGCAGAGCAGGCGACTACCGACTGAATCGTGTCCTCACGCCGTCAATATTACTCATTCGCTCAACGAGATGGTGATTCGCTCTTTCCACCTCAAGGTGAAGATGAAGCCGATCCGCCTCTCTCACGCGTCCCAAATGCCGAGAGAGAAAACAAGTGCAGAGCAGGCGACTACCGACTGAATCGTGTCATCACGCCGTCAATATTACTCATTCGCTCAACGAGATGGTGATTCGCTCTTTCCACCTCAAGGTGAAGATGAAGCCGATCCGCCTCTCTCACGCGTCCCAAATGCCGAGAGAGAAAACAAGTGCAGAGCAGGGGACTACCGACTGAATTGTGTCTCGCGTCGTCAATATCACTCATTCGCTCAACGAGATGGTGATTCGCTCTTTCCACCTTAAGGTGAAGATGAAGCCGATCCGCCTCTCTCACGCGTCCCAAATGCCGAGAGAGAAAACAAGTGCAGAGCAGGGGACTACCGACTGAATCGTGTCTCGCGCCGTCAATATTACTCATTCGCTCAACGAGATGGTGTTTCGCTCTTTCCACGTCAAGGTGAAGATGAAGCCGATCCGCCTCTCTCACGCGTCCCAAATGCCGAGAGAGAAAACAAGTGCAGAGCATGCGACTACCGACTGAATCGTGTCCTCACGCCGTCAATATTACTCATTCGCTCAACGAGATGGTGATTCGCTCTTTCCACCTCAAGGTGAAGATGAAGCCGATCCTCCTCTTTCACGCGTCCCAAATGCCGAGAGGGAAAACAAGTGCAGAGCAGGGGACTACGGACTGAATCGTGTCTCACGCCGTCAATATTACTCATTCGCTCAACGAGATGGTGATTCGCTCTTTCCACCTCAAGGTGAAGATGAAGCCGATCCGCCTCTCTCACGCGTCCCAAATGCCGAGAGAGAAAACAAGTGCAGAGCAGGCGACTACCGACTGAATCGTGTCATCACGCCGTCAATATTACTCATTCGCTCAACGAGATGGTGATTCGCTCTTTCCACCTCAAGGTGAAGATGAAGCCGATCCGCCTCTCTCACGCGTCCCAAATGCCGAGAGAGAAAACAAGTGCAGAGCAGGGGACTACCGACTGAATCGTGTCTCGCGCCGTCAATATTACTCATTCGCTCAACGAGATGGTGATTCGCTCTTTCCACCTTAAGGTGAAGATGAAGCCGATCCGCCTCTCTCACGCGTCCCAAATGCCGAGAGAGAAAACAAGTGCAGAGCAGGGGACTACCGACTGAATCGTGTCTCGCGCCGTCAATATTACTCATTCGCTCAACGAGATGGTGATTCGCTCTTTCCACCTCAAGGTGAAGATGAAGCCGATCCGCCTCTCTCACGCGTCCCAAATGCCGAGAGAGAAAACAAGTGCAGAGCAGGCGACTACCGACTGAATCGTGTCCTGACGCCGTCAATATTACTCTAAAAATGTTTGGTGTCGCGAAAAATATTTTTTTTTTGACACGCGTCTCCCAACCATTGTTTATTTTTTTTCTTTTCGGTGGTTTTTTAACCTTGGCGGGTTTGGCGCTGTCGACCGCGCTCCATATCGGCGCGGGCCATTTCCGGCAGTCCGCCAAAAGATTCCACACTGACGTCACGCCGCTCGATACGACTCTGACGTCACGCAGCGCATCGTCACCTGGCGCCGTCTGGCACCACGACGTGACATTTGGAGTCACGTTGCACAGTGACGCCGCGCCACTTCAGGTGACACCGTGAGTCACGTGACACTGTGACGGCACGTAAAAACAAAAATGAGACTGCGAAGGATTGAAAGAATAAAAACAGCGTAAATTTTTGACTATGCCAGAAAGGTTCTCGGGCGAAAAAACCAATAAAGCAAGGTGGGTGTTAAAGGGCTACTCCACCGATTTTTTCATTGTCTCCGATTTGCTTGAAATTTTGCTAAACTAACCAGCAAACATCGCAAAAATAGTATCCCAAATATTAGGTCAAAATATTGTTTTTTCGCGAAGTTATTGAATTTACAGTTTTGGTCCTCACCGTGTTTTTCAAGCTCGAAGTCTCTACTGGCAACAATGAAAAAGTGACGTCAGTGGAAGGCAGGGGTTCACTCTTTGGGCTGTATATTTTGTTTTAAACTGATTCGAAGCAGTTTCATGGTGTCAAATGAATGCTTGGGAAGCTCGCTGCAGTACCCGCGCTCCAGCACGGAACAAATGATTGGCATATTCTATTTTTTGGCTGCTTGCTCGACTGGCAAGCCTGCCTGCCACTGACGTCACGGCCCTGAAAAGCGCGCGTATATATGAATGTTGGTTTTTGCATCATTTTCATTTGCCCATTTTGCAATAACTATTATGAATTTCGCGATTCTAAATAGCATACCGCGATTTTGGAAGTGTTCTTCAGCGACCACAAGGCGGTGTTTGTGTCCAATAACATTGCGTAAGACGTTCAGGAAGCCACACCAACGACAGGGAACGGTTCATGCGTACACATGCAGTTTCGTCGTTTCCTGGATTTCTAACTCGGGTGCGCAATTTTCAAAGTCCACCAGGCCTAGTTTGTGTCCAATAAATTATTTAACAGGTTCACGAACTGCTCCCTGCTTAATTCACCCTCATTTTTCCAAATTGCTATCGAATTTTTGCTCCACCTGCCAGGCACGTAGCCAGGATTTTGTTTCGGGGGGGGGGGGGGGGGCGGCCATGACGAAATTTTGTATGAGAGGGAGGGGGGAAAGGAGGCCTCAGCAAAATTAAAAATTTCAAAGCGGGGGGGGGGGGGGGGGGGGCTTCCCTTGTTACGTGCCTGCCACCTGCTCCGAAATGACACTTTGGAGCCTCCGATGTCACCTCAGCTGTCGCTGTCTTTCACCTAATGGGTGGCGTGTCTTAACAAAGAATGTGTTTTATAAGCAGATCTCCACGAGCCCTTTAACGTTTTGCTGTAATGGCCATATAAAACGATTTCAGTACCCCGGCAGGATTTGAATTCACCACCTTGAGATTGTGAGCCAAGTGCCGTGTTGGCTTTCCAGGTCTTTTTCTATGCCGTATGGCGGAACTTCTTTGCAACCTCCTGCGAGACCGTTGAACAACAGCGGTTTCACGACAGTCAAAAGCGACCGTTCGACGGTCGCCTTCACGACAGCCAAAGGCACGCCGGATGCGACCGGGATCGGGCCGAAGGCGTTCGTTCGTTCAACGGTCCCGTCCAACGGCCGAAGGCGACCGTTAAAATATCGCCTTCGGCTGCTTTTTTTGCGTCACCGGAGCGAAAGTTACCAACAGCAGCACACACCTCTGATAAATTGCATCTCAAGCGCATATATTATAGCTGTCATTGGAAAATAAATATATTTATGGGAAAAAAGATCGAGGTACACCTAAGCATTTCTGATGAGTTGTGAATGCGAAAGCAGCCGCTCGTCCGCTCCCTTTTTCGTCTGCTGCGTGCTTTTCGTCGCCGGTCAGCGCGCGTGCTCCCCTGGGCACGGTGACCTTGGACGCTCCGTGTTAACAGCGTGCTGATGGACACGCAGCGCCATGGCGTGAGCGGTCGTGGAAACTGACGAGCGCAGCGGCCAATGGGAACCCCGTCGACGCGCGCCAGCCAAAGGAAACGAAGGAAACTAGGTGCCGTTTTCGCGCTTCAAACTGATGACGTCTGCTCGCTCCATGAGACCAGTTAATGCTTTCGCATTAAAATTGTCTACAGCTTAATTTTGTGTTGACTCGGAACGCAGCCCGTACTAAACGGTCCGAGATGGACGCCACTTTTTTTTTTACTCCGGTAACCAGACCCCTAACTTGTTTTCTTTTCTGATCGCTACCCGTTTTCTACCTATTGGTGCATGTTCCCTAGAGGTTGGCGAACTCCATACCCGTGCTTTGTTTTCTTCAAGTTAACCTCCAATGAACGAGTGCTTCGGCTAAAACTCGCCTTCAATCAGAACGTGAGTCCCAACCGAACCCGGACACAACACTTGTGTCCAATATGACTTGCGCTGGCCCTCAGGAGGTGACGTAGAAATTTCAGCACTAGGGTGATTCCACGTCAGTTCAGTAATGATAGTCCGGGTCATAATTTAGATATTTCTGTTAAAGATATATACGAAAGCCATGTTTTTGGGAGGAACATTCAGCTAGATATGAACGCCGTAACAATTGTTTTCCCTGAGATATAAAATAGAAAAGCTTGAGGCGTGGAAATCGAGAAGATTTCACAATGCTACTTTGCACAGTCGTCATTTCCTTATCGAAGTTTTCACGGCACCATAAATTTTTTAATAGGTTTTAAAAAGGTTATACAACACATACACAAAAAATTAAAAATATCAATAAAATGTTTCTATGCAAACAAAAATATCAAACATGGCATAAAAACGCGTTTTAGAGACATATTCACAATTTTTTTGCAAATAAACCATCTTTCATAATACTTCACAAAACATATCAAAATACGGGTATTTAAATATTCTTTACGGATATGTAAAAATTATATCCCCACCCTTAATTTTCTTCTTGTTATTAACGCGGGAATGCGGCTGATTTCTCAAAATGTGGCAAGATTGGGCGTCGATATTTAAAAAACTCCATCTTTTATTTTTTTTTAACTCTCCGTGGCACTTTACAGTGACTTGAACTAACCTGTGATGGCAAAAGATTGAGTAACATATGACCTCCAAGCGGGCAAAGCTACGACAAACCCTCACTCGGAGCGAGCCGACGTCTTCGTCAAGGCGGCTTTGCCGCACAGCACCAAACGTTGTGAGCGTTAGTTATGGCATGTATTTTATATTATTAAGATTCTTTTTTCATAAGGGCTGAGTATTAGTGACGCCAAAATGGACTTTGAGCTGGAATACCATTAATTAGCTCACAATTCACAGGAACAAAACGGCCCCACTGTGCGAATTCGCATACTATGCATAGATAAGCTTAAAACTCTCAGTTATGCGAGTGGCCGTGTATACATCCGGCCTCTCGGCATATGATGACTTCCACAGATGAGAAGCCTGGATTCCTCTCACGGGTTTTATGGTGGTCCACTCTGCTTGCTTTACCGCACGAAACTCTCGAATCCGTTTCACAGACAGGTGGAACATGCAGACATTTGTTACTTTTTTACGTAGCACTTCCACAAAGTCTTTAGCGGTGGCAATCGTTGAGTTGAGCGAAGATCTAAACTTGGTGAGCGTTGGTTCTTCCACCTACTTCATCACAAGCGCTTTCTCCGTGTCCAGTGGCTGCAAAGATCCATCTTGCCGAAGAGTGCGGCTTCCCAGACAATTCGTGGAATTGGAAGCGATTCTTGAAATGCGCCGCCGCTCCGTCTGATACAAAAATTATTTCAGAAAAGACTGGGAAATGAACATTAACATGCTCTTTTATGGCCTATGTGGCTAGAAGATCGTGAGCTGTGTCACGTGTCGTGTACCATCGGTGACAACGGCAAAGCTTTGCGTGCCTTGCGTGGACGTAACCCCACTTGTGGAGAGAGACACTTGAAATATTTTTCAATGAAAACTCTGCACTTCGGTTGGAAAGAGTACTGTCCATTTTTCCGCAAAATCGAAGTGGAACATCACTGCCTTGAGTGGTAAGGCGGTTCTTGTGTCATGTATCAGGCTTCGTTCAAGGTCAAGGATGTAAGAATGCCTCATATACTTTTTGCTCTCCTATTGCTGCAGGAAGGCAGAAGTGTCCATAACCTTTTTGACGAGTTCGCCAGCGTCCCATAACGCGAAACAGATCTCTTCGTCTTCGTCGAGATGAAGCGACTGCAGCGAGATGCTCTGCGTTTTTGGGTACTTTTCGCAACGGCGCAGAAAGCAATCGTTCTGTGGAGCGCAGCAGAGGTAGATGCGCTTGAGGTCGTCTTCAGTAAATGTCTTCTTTGGGGCATTTGTTATTGCCGTTAAAAGCAACTGAAAATTGACGCAATATATGCATGCGCACACCTCGTGCTCGGGACTTTTTTTTTTACCCATTTTGGTCGTAGGGAATAAAATTTGGAGATGCGTAGTTCCGGATGGGGATGGTCCTTCCTAAACAGCTGGTAAGCTTCCTTAATAGAGCGGGTCATAAACCTTTTTACGACTTTGGACATGTCGTTGATCATGGCTTTGACGACGTCCTTTTTGTTGGGGCTTTGAACAGAGCATGCGAGGTCGTCGCGTGTGTAGTACTCAATTGCAACCCTCACGTCTTCGGCATTCGCCTTTTTCCCCATGTAGGGATCAGGGGTTGCCCAAACACCACCTTTGCGCTTCAGTTTTCATGTTTGATCAATCATGTAGGCAGTCGCTTCCGGCACCAGACGCAATATTTTTTTCTTCAGGATGATTGGTGGCAGAAGCACGTACAATCGCTTGCGTTCCTGGTGGGAACTACATGCCTTCCGCGCTTCGCAAAACACGTCAAACCACTCTGCGCAGTGCTCACAACTGTCTTCGAGTTCGAGAGTTTCGTGCGGTGAAGCAAGCAAAGTGGACCACCGTAAAACCTGTCAAAGGAATCCAGGCAACTCATATGTGAAAGTCATCATATGCCGAGAGGCCAGATGTATACATGGCCATTCGCGCAACTGAGAGTTTTAAGCTTATGTATGATGCATAGGTAGCGAATTCGCAGAGTGGCGCCGTTTTATTCCTGTGAATTGTAAGCTAATTAATCGTATTCCAGCTCAAAGTTTCTTTTCACGTCACTAATACTCACCGCTTATAAAAAAAGAATTTTAATAACATAAAATACATGCCATAACTAACGCTCAAAACGTTTGGTGCTGTGCGGCAAAGCCGCTATGACGAAGACGTCGGCTCGCTCCGAGTGAAGGTTTTTCGTAGCTTTTCCCGCTTGGAGGTCATATGTTACTCAATCTTTTGCCATCACAGGTTAGTTCAAGTCACTGCAAAGTGCCAAGGGGAATTTGAAGAAAATAAAAGATGGAGTTTTTTAAATATCGACGCCCAATCTTGCCACATTTTGAGAAATCAGCCGCATTTCCGCATTGATAACAAAAATATATTTAAGGGTGGGCATATTATCTTTATAGATTCGTAAAGAATATTTAAATACCCGCATTTTGATATGTTTTGTGAAGTATTATGAAAGATTGTTTATTTGCAAAAAAATTGTGAATGTCTCTAAAACGCGTTTTTGTGCCATGTTTCATATTTTTGTTTGCATAGAAATGTTTTATGGATATTTTTAATCGCTTGTGTATGTGTTGTATAACTTTTGTAAAACCTATTAAAAAAGTTATGGTGCCGTGAAAGGTTCGATAAGGAAATGACGACTGTGCAAAGTAGCATTGTAAAATCTTCTCAATTTCCACGCCTCAAGCTTCTCTATTTTATATCTCAGCGAAAACAATTGTTACGGCGTTCATATCTAGCTCCGTGTTCTTCCCAAGAACATGGCTTTCATATATATTTTTAACAAAAACATCTAAATTATGACCCGGACCATCATTGCATGAACTGACGTGGAATCACCCACTACGGCTTTTCATATCTACCGGGTGTTTCAACAATGACTGAAAAAAAATCGCTAATAAATGGTGGTTGAGAAGAAACAAACAAAAACAAACCTCTTTCCAGTCACGAGGGACATCAGGAATAAAAAAAAACGATTTATCTAAATAATTAAGATGTACTAGCTAGTTAAATTTCTGATTAGTGAGAATGAACGTACATGGTTCCAATTAGAGACTTTCATTGTCGTAGAGAACCACTAAATCAAGTCATTTATAGAAGATATAAGGGAGGTGCAGCATTTTAGTGTTCCAAAAAAAAAAAAAAAACGTGCTTAATTTGGACGTGTTTTTAGGTTTCGGTTTCTTATCGGAGCGCATGTTTGCACCAACGGCTGGTTTGGTTTGGCTTGGTTCGGAGTGGTTTCGTGAGGCCGCGTTCCCGCCGTTCTCTTTCGCTCCGTTCGTTCGCTCGTTAGGTTCACTTCCCCACTTACAGGAAGGAAAGAATCTGGCACGCTGCCAATAGAGAGCTTTCGTAGACCGTTTTCCCGCCTCCGCTAGAACGAAGACGCCACTACTGGGCATGCGCGGCGCTAGCCCTGTCTGCAGAGTCCCGGATCTCGTATACACCAACTCATGTTTACAAACAAACCGGAGCGCCCCTAGCGGACGCCACCGGCGCCGCGCATGCGCGGTGGATGGTGGGCAAGAAGCCCGCCGTCGCCCATAAACAAACCATTAGATTGCGTGCGTTGTTGTCGGCGTCGGTGGAGGTCCCCGTGCCCTTTTTCGCGTTGGAATTGTTGATGCTACGTCCTCCTAACAATGTCTGACTACTCGAGCGACTTCAGCAAAACTAACGAGGCCAAACTTTGCGTGAATAATGTGACGTGCGACGATTACTTCGCGTGGACGCCGCAGAATGGGCGCTAAAGCCTGACTCCCACAATGAGATTCTGCTCGCTGTTTTCAGACGCGACGTTGCTCGGATTGCAAAAGCGTGGGCCGTAGCTGAGACGGTGGACGTCAATACAGAAAACCGCAAGTAGAATCGGGCATTACAAGTCGGTGATGGCCACCGGTAACAATAACGATAAACGTCTTGTATCTGTTTACACTCAGCCTACTTACCCCAACCAACCTTCAAAAGTGTTTTGAGGCCTGCACTTAGTTCTTATCGCAATTACCGGGTCAACGTTTGGTTTACGGGCCGCTGTCGTTTGAACGAGCTGACGACAAAAAGCAGCCAAGTTTGAAAGAGCAGACGACAGTTCGAACACATGCGTAATGGGGTACGGGTAAGAAGCACCGCGTCCCGCGTCAACAAACCACTCGAATGTCACGTTGTCGGCGTCTGTGTGAGTCTGCATACTCTTTTTCGCGCTGGAATTGTCCATTCTACGTCCTCATCGCAATGTCTTACCACTTTAATCGCCTAAGCGAAATTATCAAGGCTCGTACGCCGCTAAACCTTCCGTAAATAATTTGACGTGCGACGATTCATTCGCATCAACGCTGCAGAATGGACGCCAAAACCATGATGAGATTCTTCCAGCTATTTTCGGTAGTGACGTCGCTCGTCTTGCAAAAATGTAGAAGGTTGCGGCGATGATCGACGTCGATACTGAAAATCGGAAGTGGGAACAGACCAAGCGTAACAAGTTGGTGATGGCCACCGGTACCAATGATCAACATCTTGTATCTGCTGTTTACACCGAGCCTACTTAAGTCTATTGAAGCCTGCAATTACTTCTTATTGCAATCACCGGGTCAAAGTTTGGTCTACGGGCCGCTTTTGTTTGAACGAGCAGACGACAAAAAGCAGACGTTTGAAAGAGCAGTCAAAAGTTCGAACGATCAGGCGGCCGTGTGAATTTGAAGAAGCACTGAACCCGTGGATGCTTCGGACAACTTGGCGGTTTTCTCTCGTTTATGTTGCAACAAAGCAAATACATCTGGCGACCACAAAGTGTTGCCCGCGCACGTAATCGTAGTTCGACAGCGTCTGGTTTGCCCTTTTCACGGCTACTATCCACCTTCTCGGACGAACGGCGGGGGCAAAAACACATGAAAACTGATCTTCAAACCTTTCCAGACTCTCTTGGTACAACCCCCGTCGCAGCATTTTGACGAGAAGGCAGGTTTTTTGTCTCGTTTCTTCCAAAGAAACACAGGAATGCGTGTCTGGAACGGCGACTTCTGCCCACCAGCCCAGACCGGAAGTGCGTCCGGCGCGCCACCACCGCGGCGTGACGTAGGAGAGTTGAGTTCGTGTATAGCGGGTTCCGGAGACCGTAGCCGGAACAGCGGACACCATCTACAAAACTCCCTACTGGCGCGTCCACACTGGAAGCGGATCCGCAAACGCGAAGCGGATCCGCAATAGCGAAGCGGATCCGCGCGTTCTCAACCGCAAAGTGGCTACACTCTAAGAACAAAAGGAGGAGAAAGGTAGCAAAAGTGACTGTTCCTCCTTGCGTTAGACACGCCCCCCTCAGAAGGGAGGAACGGAAGCTAAGACGGAAGGAACACTACACGTTCCTCCCTGTCCAGTTGGTGCAGGGGTAGAACATCGCGGTACTGATCGAGTGGTTGAGGGTTCGATCCCTGAAAATTGTGACGCTTTTTATTTTTATTTTTTTTTTTATTTTTTTTTTTGCTTTGCTAGGTTTTCTTTTTTCGTTTTTCCTTTTTTTTTTTATTTACCACGACAAAATTAAACAAAACCCAGATCGATGGAAGGAAAATTAAAGTCCTTATTATCCACCGATACTATACTCCGTTTCAAACGTCGCGTGCAACGCTGGGAAAGCTACTGAAGTAGTGCGCATGAAAAAACACACAAAATTGTGTTACTCCGCGAGATTTCGTGGACGAGCGGTACAAGGCGCTGCTCTGGCGATGCCGGCGATGCCGACATCTCGGTGGCGGTGGTGAATCCACTTAGGGCGCAAAGATTTTTTTTTTTCCTTTGACCGATTTTTTGTGCAAGATTGTGCGTATTGCGGAAGTGCATATTTCAATTCCTCTTTTCTTGTTGATTTTTATTTATAAGAAGGTAGACTAGGGGCTGGTGTTCCGCTCGAACTTGCGCCGGCCTCGTCAAAACGGAAGAACGGTCGAGATCCAGGGCGTCTCTATTTAAAGCCGTTTATTTGCATGGTAGCGTGAAAATCAGAGAGTACCTTGAGAGTGTGGTGGACGGTCCTTTATATAACGAATATTGTGATTAGGGGACCGCACTGCCATTGTTCAGACGGCTTGGCATTCCCTCACGTGATGTGACTTCATGGAAGTTTCCTTCAGTCAGAATACTCGCCGGTGTATGAAAGAAGTCATCCAGACGGCAGTATCTCGGTGCTCTGGTGCCGGCGCCCACATGAAGCGGGAGTGATTCACAATAGACGCGTATACAACACACGGCACTCGAGATCAGGATCGAGTGTTGTTTCCTTTTCGAGGAAAGCAGGGGCCTCGGAATACAGGCACGGGCATGTGCGTCGTTTACTTAGCCGACCAAGGTTAAGGTGCCTCAGGCAGACGGAGCCGACCAAGGTTACGGTCCCGCAGGCAGAAGAAGCCAGACGCTTCGGAATGCAATCACGGGCACCGCCTGCTGTAAGGTCCCGCAAGTAGACGGAGCCGTAGGCACGATTCATCACCGACACAGTTCCTTCTTGAGGCTTGTTTCACTTTGAAGCCATAAGGCCGATTTCAACACCAGAAATAACAGGTGGCAGTTCACAACACTGTCCGCGTGCTCGGAACTTTCACGTTGCGAGGTCTTCGCTTCGGGGACGCCACCTTGCCAGACACTCCGGTGTCGTTACTGACCGTCTCCAGGACCTCACGGACCGACGTCTCCGGGAAACACGTTCTTGAACTCGCGTACACGTTGGCGATCACCTGCTTGCACTTTTGCGAGATCTTCACACAACGAATCTTCGAAAATATCCGAGCAGGAAAAGAAAGCTTCCCGCGTAAGACGCCATCTTTACGAAACCGGCGAGGCTGGGGCAGCCGCACAACCCGAAAACCCGAAGCGAGTGCGAGTGCCGCACGAACGAAAACGGAAAATAATTTGGAGTAGTTTACATTATCTTTTCCTTTTTATTGAAAAAGAATTGGTGTTCCCTCGAAATCATAACGCCACTATTAGTTACCAGCTCCAAAAATGTACACTTTTCGACTTTTTTTTTTTTTTTCAGGGGCCGCACTATTTTGTGGAGCGAACGTAGTCGCGGTCGGCTGTGCAAACCGGCGCGCTAGCTTTGACTACATTGCACGCTATGTTTGAAACGGAGTATAGCTTCATCAGCACGCTGTTTGATAAACAGGATTTGGTTGGATCTAAGCGATCTAAGCCGTTGACGCAGGGGCTAAGCAATGGGCTAAGACGACGAGGTTGGTCCTTCAGTCGTTTCTTTTCCCATAGGGTTTTCGACATTCATAAAGAAAAAAGCGTAAACACATCCGTCATAATCAGCTAAGCTTTGTAACGATGCCGACACCTTCTACGTACACTGGGCTTGGATTGCGCCTGCGATCAGCTGCGGTAGCGACGGGCTTCGGACTGTTCGGACCTCGACCAATCGTGCCTCGGCTGCCTCGGCCGCCTCGACTGCCGGGCCCTGCTGGCCCTGCTCTGGCTGTGACCGCTGCAACCAACGGTGCAAAGACTGCAAGCGAGTTGTGGCTCTTTGAGGTCCCTTGTTCTCGCGACCGCTGTGCAGCGACTGTGATGTGTGGTTTATCTGTGCGTCTTCTGTGCGGCGTTCGGTGTTGTCACCCCCTTTCCGTTTACCACCCGACCATCACCTCAAATCTGTGTTTCCGGAGCTGCAGATGGCCGTGCTGCTGTTGTGTACGAAGACGCGAACGGTCGCCGACGTCCCACGTGTGCAGGGCGCCCGGAGGTGTGGGAGAAAGTTGCAGTATTCTACTTGTGGTAAAGACGCAACAAAACAAAAGGGTTTTCTTTTCTCCTCCGGCCCCTCTCCTCCCTCCAGGAATATTTCTCCGGGCGCTCACGCCTGTGTGTCCTGTTATTTGGCCAACTTGTTGAAGCCAGTTGGTCAAAGTCCAATTCCTCGTTAGACAACTTGTAAAGTAGGCGACTTCGTCGCAAGCCAATTTGCAGATCCCAACTCGTCGAAGACCAGTTTTGTTTTGTAGGCTTCAGAGGAGTTAAGAGGAACCCCTTATTATTGTCCTTTGTTGCTTTACATGTTTTGCCCTCAATGTTATTTTATTCCCTTTGTATGTCCAAGTACAAGGCGCTATTAAGAGAATGATGAAATGCGAACGGCGGAATGTATGTGGCTTTCGATACACACTGCGTCACCTGGCAGCTCTCTGGGAACTCGTCAAAATGTGCGTTGGGAGTGAGGGTACGACTCCTACCAGCCCTATTATCTACTGAGAAGTGCTAAACCAGGGGTGCACAACTAAAAAATTATATGGGCCAAAATTATGTTTATTAAAAACTGCAGGCCGCAACTAGTGCAATGTGTTGTGCATTTTGGCTGCGGTTATGCTTCCGATATCAGGTGTCATCGCACTCGTTTCTGTCTTTAGCACATCTCGCAATGTCATAACCGTCACGACAGATCGAAGGCGGTTCTTGTTCAGAGTGGTCAGTCGTTAGCGTGCCTGCTGTAGCATGCGAGTGGTTCGGGCAGTTGTAGGCCTGATGATACGAGTACATCCAAGATTCGAGAGCCGCTGCCTGCCCATGACTAATGAGACTGCAAAATCTGCATAGCTGCAACTCTCATGTTGATTATTTGTCTGTGCGCCTTATGTACTATATTCTTCCCGAGTGCGTCAACTGGTGATCACCTTGTTTTGTTTTTCTGCGCATAACCAACATGCCCAGGCACTGCTGTCTGTTGTGAAAGTGGTCATGAATGACTATGCGAATGGTCGCCAATGTTGCCATTTGTCAAAGGGTCAACCGACGATCATCTGAAGATAATCTTGGTTCGTGTCTCTGTGCATCACCAGTGTCGCTAAAACAGTGCTGTCTATCCTGGAATTGGTTGTAAACGAAGACGCGGCGGGTCACTCAGGTCTTCCTGTGTTTCACAGCAAGATGACATGTGCTCCCTAGTTGCTATTCTATTTCAGATTTTAATGTTTTAGGGAACCGTTCATGCGACTGTGGTACAATCGATCGACCTGCGGATAGTCACGTTGTGACGCTGATCTAGACCGTAACTTCGATCATACTATGGCCAATATCGCTGTCGTCTGCATGCAATGCCGTGCTAGCCACCACTTTGGGTGCTTCCAAAAAAGAAGGCTGAACAGCATTAAAATATTTCGGAAAGGAGACGTGTGCTTGTTATCAAACAGTGGCGTGTTAGTGGTCGGAGGTCGAGACTCTTACAGCATGTTGCATGTTGCGCCAGCCTTGTCAGGGCTCCCAAGGTAGCGGGAGGCTATCGACTGCGTGTTGACTTAACCAAGCTGAACCACGTCATCCTCTGAGAACAGAACATGATGCCGACCGTCGATCAGGCGTTTGGGTTGCCCGGAAGCATTACCGTCGTCTCGAAAAGAGGTGCAATGTCTGGGTTTCACCAGGTACGCCTTTCCGAAAGCTGCCAGGTGTACATGATGTTAAATACACCCTTCGAGCAATTCTCTTATCGCTGCCTGCCCTTCGGAATTATGTCCGCCCCAGGGGTGCTCCAGAGCCCGATGTCACTGATTCTCAAAGGAATTAAAGGATGCATCAACATGGTAGACGACATTCTGGTGTTTGGCAGAGACTGATCTAAACCCGACAGCAGACTCCAAGTTGCCCTCCAGAGGCTGCAGCAAGCGGGCGTTATGCTGAATGCCTCCAAGTGCCGCCTCGGGGTGTCGTCCCTTAAGTTCCTTGGTGTGGTGTTGAGCACCAACGGCATAGCACCGGACCTCGATAAGGTCCCCCGCCATCACGGGTATGCGATTTCCGACAGACGTGCAAGGCGTGCAGCGTCTCCTGGAAATGCTGAACCACATCGGACATTTCTTGCTGAGCCTCTCCGCCGCCACTGCGCCAATCAGGCTCGTTCTGAACGAGGACACGGTCTGGACCTGGGAGGACTAGTCAAGCTTCAGCCTTCGACTTGCTGAAGACGGTGGCATTCAGCTCCTGCGTGGCTCGATAGAACCCACAGTATCCCACAACCATTTCTGCAGGCATCAACTCGTACGGCCTGAGTGCGGTCCTCCTGCAGGAGCAACGATCTGGCGAGCGAGGAGCACATGGGCGTACCAACCGGGGGGCAAGGGGGGTGCTTGCCCCCCCCCCCAGTTCTCAGAGGGGGGGGGGGGGGGTGGGCGAGGCATTTGTTTTGCCCCCCTCCGAAACAGCCGCCACTGGGCAGTGCACACTGGCCGGCGGCGCCCAAGGGATACCAAGGGCACCGCCCCCCCCCCCCCCCCCGGGGGGAGGGGTCTGGTTTGCCCCACACTTAAAAACAAGTTGGTATGCCACTGGAGGAGCAGTTCCTTTTGCGTCGCGGACAATGGCTAGTGCCGAACAGCGCTACAGCCAAACTCTGAAGAAAGCACTGGGTGTCTCGTGGGCTGTCCAGAGGTTCGAGGAGTTCCTGCACGATTCGAGCTTTGTTGTTGAAACCAACCTGGGCTCTGCTGATCTAGACCTCATGCCTCATCGCGTCCAGTGGCTCTGCATCTAGCTGTTGCACCACCAGTTTATGGTGCAGCACGTTCCTGGCAAGTACTTCACCACTGCCAAGATGTTGTTTAGAGACACCGAGGGCCTCGTTCCAGGTATGTCTACTGCGGACAGTGTCAAGCTCTTCATGTCACAGGTTGTGACTGCAAGCCACTGTAAGAAAAAAAGGGAGGAAAAAGATAGCAACAGCGTCTTTCCTCCATTTCACTGACGTGTCTCCATATATATCCGAGAAGCAGGGAGAAACGAGATGTCTTCCTTCTGAGGCTGAGTGGAGGAAATTGATTGCATCGAATTTTCATGAGCTGCTCTAGGCTTTGTGACTTCTTTATTAGTTTCTTTCAGACACGCTGCACGTGCACTTTGATAAGCAGTATTTGTGCACCCATGCATGTCCACGCAGTACGATAAGTTAGCTGAAATTGTGAACGCATAGTATCGTTGAGAGTTAGCTATGTATACCAACCACAGGCCGTCCATAGTATGTTCTCCCAAGAACGCAGAGCAGGATGCTGGTTTCTACCCTTCAGTTTGTCGAATAAGTAAACAAAGCCGTCATAAACTGCTAAGTTCCAAAATGGTGCTACGTACACCGGGCATGGTGGATGCGCAAGAGTCGCCCGAGTCTGCTGAGCCTATTTGAGCATCACGACGGTGAGCCCCTGATAATGGCGACCGTGACATTCACCGTTGCAGCGACTCTCCTGCCTTTTACTAGTTTGTGGGTCTACCGTACTATGTTCTTACCAAGTGTGTCGACCGACGATCGCCTTGTGTTCCTTTTTTATGCGCATAACTGACAATGCTATGGTAGTACTGCCTGTTGTGAAAGTGGTCATGACCCCAGACGCAAACCGTCGCCAATGACACCATGCGTTCCAGTGTTAACTGATATCTAATTATCGTCTTGGTGGTTCAGCTCCGCACATCACCAATATCGCTATGGCAGTGCTCTTACTGTGAAAGTGGTTGTGAACAAACACGCCAACAGTTGCTGAGCTCACCTTCTGTGCCCAAGTGACCTAGATAATACAGTTACTGGCTTCCCCTGCCCAAGAAGTCTTTCCCTTTCCATTGCAAGGAAGTCGATATTCCCGTCATCCCTGCTGGTGTTCTCGCAGCTGCCACAATGTGGTGAATATTTGCAGCACTTTGGAGGGGGTAGGTGCTTAACATAAGATCAGAATTACCAAGTTTTGGAAATGTTAATTGTGGGCACTTGTCTGACAGTATTAATAAAATTAGAGTAAAAACGCAAGCGAGCTGATGCACATCTGTATTGAGAAACCTCGAGACTAGGAATAGAGAGGACGAGGACAACACAGTCTCAAAACCAGCACAGAAATTTAATTTCAGGACAATCTTTTTTGTTTTCTTTGCACAGCATGAAACACGTGAAACGAATCTCCACGTAACCTGCACCTTTCAGACTGTTTTAAGCCCATGTTTGAGTGCTCGAGACTTTCACGATATAGAGTGTGCAGCTGACGTGGAGATTTGTTTCATGTGTTTCGTGCTATGCAAAGGAAATAAGGAATATTGTGCTGAAGTTAAATCATCTCTGTGCTGGTTTTGAGATGGTGTTGTCCTTGTCCTCTCTGTTCCTATTCTCAAGGTTTTTCAATATATATTTATTGATATTCTTAAAACTGGCACAGTCAGATTTGTCTCCTTCATATCTTCTTCACACACATTTTTACAAGATTTAATTTCCATATCATATTTCAAAATAAGGCAAATCTCAGGATATTTTTGGGGAACCCCCTTTCAGAGCAGGATGTCCTTTCTTTATTCCGTTTGATTTTTCGTTGGCATTGCCAGGCAGGGAGGCAGAAACAAATGGCATTGCTGCCTGGCAGAGTTCCTACTCCCCTACAGTTCAAAGTAGAACATGAATATGCACCAAGATTGTAAAAGCATTTTTAACACTTTACGACAATTGCAGGAGTAGGTTTTCTCTAGCAAGTTTGAAAAAGATGACAAAGGCAAGAATTGGTGCACCAACAAAATTAAAAACTGACTCAAGCATGCTAGGACAAATTCAAATACAAAAAAGTCTTAAACATGAAGAATGGACAAAAAAAGCACAAGAAATATAATAAAAGCAAAATGACCACACACACAAAAAATGTTCAAGATGACACGGTTAACCGTGATGCAACAATAGCACTAATAAAAAAAACTTTCCAAATTTACTAAAAAACAGATGCATTCGAAAAAAGAAACGTAAATCATAATTCAGCTTCAGTTTGCTCTAGTTTGTTTGTATGTTCAGTTTTCTTGTGTTGGGCCGGAATGTATCCCCTTGTGTTGTGGTGTTAATTAAGCTTGCAAAATTGCGAAGTGAGGCACAACTTCATAGAGTGTGCCAGAGTTGTACAGGTCAAGTGAGCACAAGTCAAACTCGTTGCCTGGTGTCACTGCCACAATGTCGTTGCATTTTTCCACAATGTACGAGCACCTGTGATTGCAGTAGCACACAGTTTTCAGACGTCGGTAAAGGAGGATCAATAATCCGCAAACCACCAGCAGCTTTTCGACTTGGAGGAAGATTGGTGTGTCGTTCTGCACATCAAAGATGATCACATCTCCCAGTCGGTACATACAACTGTTTGCGCTGGCAGTCTTCACAGAGCAAAGGGTAGCTTCTGGCGTGATGACGCAGACAGCGGCTTGCTCTTCTTGTGAAAGGCTGGTTAACTTCACCACAACAGAACCAGTCGTTTCAATGCAGCTTTCGAAAAGCTTTCCCGAGAGCTCGTAGGCTTGCAACAGCTGATGGCGTGTGCTTAGTGTTCGGCAGATGTTGCGAAAGTTTCGCACATTTGAAGCAATAGTCTTGAAGTAGGCATGTTTAGCCTCGAAGCGCATTCCCCAGTACCTACATGGTGGGCCAAACCTCTGTATGAAGCCTGGGTAATGGAGCAAGTAGTGCAACTTTGCTGTCACTGGTGCAGATGGGTACAGCAATGTGAATGCTTCCAGAAACTCTTGGATCTTGATCTGGAGATAGGAAATGCAGTCTCTTGGAATCCTCTCTGCTAGGATAATGTCGATGCAATGTCTGTAGGCTACATAGACTAACCAATGTGGGTTATCGGGAGGCACAGAATCTCCAAAGATCTGCGGGAGAAGCCTGAATAAGCACCACTTTTGGCTTGCTGTGCCACGCAGGTTGGCTTTTCCTTGCAGAAACTTCTCTTTGGGTGCAACAGGGGCAGCCTTTTTGTCGTGAAATCCATAACTGAAGCTATTCACCTTGTCCATGTCGGACTTTTGAAGCGTGCCATCTTCTACTAGACCATGCAGGACACGCTGCATGACGACGCCCATTCCCCCTTCCAAGATATCATGCATTGCGTCCGGGGGGAGTTGTGATGTAATGTCAAACTCTGCGATGCTTTGGAGTGGAGGAATGGCAGAGATGCCATACAATGGGCTATTTTGGGCTGGATTCAAAGCGAATGCTTTCAGGTGGCTTTCATGTCCTGCGCGTGTTCTCATCGTGCAATCTGCCTCGGAGAAAAGCTTGTCCAGATACCCGTAGCGACCAAGGCAGAAACGACATATGCGGCCGCTACTAAAGCAGCACTGGAGGCCAGCCATCTTGTGCATAGAAAGGTTGTCCCCAGTTAATGCTACTGTCACCACATTGAAGTGCTTCCCTTGTGCATGCACGCCATGCTCATGGACATAATTCAAGTCCTGGATAAGGGGAGCAAGAACTCGATCCAAGCCATACTTTTTGACCATCGGGTACCTGACAAGCAGCAGGAGGTGCACGGCACTCAACTTTGACCGGTGCCTTGGATGGATGTTGATCAGCGAGTAGACAACAAGGATCTTGTGAGACCCTGCTGCCGCACCCAGAGGATTGCTCAGCTGAAGCTCATCTGAATAAAGGAGGAGGAAGATGGTCGGTGTCTCACTGTCCTCTTGGCGCAACAGCTGTTGGCTGAGGAAGTCTCCATCAGTAATGTCTTGAAGGACTTTGGACTGATGTATGGGCTGCATGACACTTTCAAGGATCTCAGTGGATGACAGGAGATTTCCCAGTAGTGGCGATAGAGGTACATAGCACACCGACTCTTGCAGTGCTTGGTTGCCCGTCTGAAGTGGCATCACCAGAACGTCTGTGTAGGAGAAGTTCTCCATCACATATTTCTTCCTGAGGTAGGTGGTCTGTATCCCTGAAAATATGTCCTCAACAACATGTTCAGCATGTTGGAGTGAGGCCAACTTCTCTCTCACTGACATAGCAACATTCTCTTTCTCAAGGATATCTTGAGTTTGTTCCGTGATACTTTCAAGGACTTCAGACACCACATTTCTTAAAACACTGAGGATTTCATCAGCAGTGCTGTGTGCTAGCTTCAGCTCCTCGGTAATCCTAAGGTGGAATAACAACAGCCGCTTTCGAAGAGCGCTTCTCCTGTCTTCCCTTGGTGCTCCAGATGATGGCTCTTGTGATGATGTACTTGGCGAGTCTAAGCTCTCATGTTCAGTTTCTTTGTCAGGTTCATCGGCTGCCTTTTCGAGTCTGGCTTCAGCTGAAACCGTTGCCATGGCAGCATTGTGTTTGCGATAGACATGTGTTCTGTACGAATTATAAAGTCTAAAAGATGCGGCACAGCCGCCGATCCCACAAACCACTCGAAAATTGGTCTCGCACCTGTGCTTAACCATGTGGTTCACAACGCGTTTGATGGACGTCGCCGTGTATACACATCTTGGGCAGCCTACAAGATCCCGAGGCATTGCGCTCGCCTCTTGTTTTCCCACTGGTGAAAATACTGATGATGCAACAGTCAAGGCATATCCTGCCGTTTCACGCACTTGTCACTGACCTTGCATCTTCTCCATTGGGCTGCTGAAGTCCGAGGCAAAATCTCTTCTTTCCAGACAGAACGTATTGCACGAGAAACTTTGTGGAGAATGTTCCTTTTTTTGTCACACTGCCCTTGGCGGAAACTCGGTTTCGGTTGTAGCGACGGGGCGTATCGCGCGCGACGCGCGACCGTGCCGTGGACGGAAATGCAGCGCCGGGGGAGGGAGAAAGCGAAAAGCACTAGGGAGGCGGGGAAGAAAAAAAGGGTAAAGGCAGGGAGAAGTGGTTTCTCTTCTCCGCTCCAAGCTTCCTAGCGCTTGCCCTTTTTCCTTCGCCCGACGATGTCTTTGCGTCCTCTGCACGGTTTTAATCAGACAGGTTGTAGTTTCGCATTACCATCTCCACTCTAAAGTGAATACATATGGTTTTTCGAATACTCATTGCAGAAGAAAACACTATGTATGATCGGCATGCTCCACACCGTTCAGATTATGTACCACAGTTTGAGGCGCGCCAGCGAAGCCGGAAACAGAACAAGAACTGACTCCCAGCGCAGATAGGCACAGGTAGAAATCGGGCTTCGGGAGAATTCGCTGTTGCGTCAAGTTGCTATATAAATGAAATGCATTTTAACTCAGATAACGTGTTAATTGGAAATAAATGTTTTTATGCTAATGATCGGCGCAATTAAGTTTTTTAATGGCTCTGTCATTTCAGTTTTTCGAGACAGGGAAGCCTGTGACACTAATATTATATCACGAAACAGTAATAACTTAAAAAATAGGAACGAAATTGAAATGTATATATATATGTGTGTGTGTGCGTGTGCTTGTATTACCGTATTACGCTTGTTCGCACACACGATTTTTGCGACCGCGCGCCATTTTCGTCGTGCACTTGGAGACGTGAGACGCAAGTTCCGCGCGCAGTTAAACCGCTCAACTTTTTTTTAGATCCCCCTGCGGCTTAATATTGAGTCACAATTATTTTCATAAAACGTAAGATTGGTCCCTCGCTTTTAGGAAACAGAATGTTACGGTGTGTAGGCTGCTACGAAAAGTTTTGTCGCCCTTTAAGATTGCCTCTAAACGCAAGCGAAACTGATGTGAGACATGCTTTCCTCATCAAGTTCCCGGAGATCATTTCGGGCCTGGAGAATGTTCTGATTCAGGTGCGTATAACAGTAATGTATGATAATATTTTTGCGTACGCATAACATTGTTATCATGCTTTGCGCATTCTATGTGAACCACATAGTATCTAAAATGAGTCGAAAAAAAATCAGCGACGTCACGTATGAAATGCAACTGTCCTCAGATGTGTTTTTTACTGGCGCATCTTCCTAGCTTTAAAATTTCAAAACTCGACTCCTAGTGCGAAAAGAAAAAATAATCGGACTTTCCGTACCATGCGGTAACATTATGGGGCTAGACCCCCATAATGGGGGTTAGCCCCATAACGGGGGGTTAGCCCCATAATGACCGAAAAAAAAAATCCGCCTGGTGTCCAACCCAGGACCTCTCCATGACAGGTGGAGCGCTCTACCAACTGAGCTAACCAGGGGTTAGACGTCAGTAAAGCTAACCGGTTTTATTAGCTGCCACCAGTTTATCACCAACGACGGCGAAGCTTCCGATTTAAGGTTATAATTATAATGCAATTAAATGCAAAGGTGCAAGCGAGCTGGACAAAAATGACTAAAATATTCCCTGGAAAAGGGGAACAAGAGGGACAAGGTGCACTCCACCAGTAATGGAGAGGTCCCGGGTTCAGGAGGGACAAAGAGCGCTCCGCCTGTAACGGAGAGGTCCCGGGTTCGACACCCGGATTAGGCGAATTTTTTTCGGTCGCTCACCAGTCACCTAGCTGTGTTTGGAGATTTGTGTTTGTCCTTTGTCCCTCTTCTCCAGGGATTATTTTCGTCTTTCACCATTTAGTTCTGCAAATTTTCGTCAACATTCTTTTTTTTTTTTCAGTGTTGATCGCGAAAAAGAAATGTCGTAAATATCGCCAAATGTCTCGACAAAACAAAATATTTGAGAAAAAAAAAAAAAAAAGTAGGCTTACACCCCAGATCAAACCTGCGTCCACTTGCCACTATGCTATGCCACTGCTTAGCAAACTCGTAACCATTCTCTTTATACGAGTTTTGCGTAGTGCGTATAGTCCTTTCCGGCCGAGATGCACGACAGAGTGCGTATATATAGCTTTACACTTTTTTTACGACTGTCTGTCTGTGGCCATGCAACTTAAAAAAAAACTGTTGTGCAATTACCTGTTGCGCATCCACATTTTGGGCTGCACAATGACCTATTGAACAACCACCTGTGTTGGGTTGCATAATGACCTATTGAACAACCACCTGCCATAAAACCACCTTGCATAACCACTGCTTGGACAACCACCTAACTATGTGGTGCATCACCACCTGTTGGACAACCAGCTGTTGTGCAACCACATGTTGCCATCTGTTGCACCACTTGTTGTAATAGCGGTGCATATATACCGGTTACCCCTCACCCATGCATACGGCGCACTATGGCCTATGTTGCTGCTGCGCCAGAAAACTCCGAACTCATGACCCATTCATACAATCTAATAGAATTAATATCAATTGCTGTCGCATTTGCACTACTTTGGGTTTAGGCAGAGAGTGCTGTCAGCTTTTTTTTTCTTTTTTGCTTTTTAAATGTGACCAGTAAAGGACATATTTTAGGATGGTGACTTACTTATATGTCAAGTCGCTGATTTTTGCGGCCCATTCTAGTGTGGAGTCTAATCTAGTTAAATCATATGTATATGGGAATCAAACTGTCTGCTGTGTAATGTAGCAGTAATGAGTGGCTGCACAACAGTGAGAGAGAATGGGAAGCATAAATCTTGCCATAATGTACTTGCAAGGGAATGAGAAAAATGCTTCTGAGTTTCAAATAATAAGACATGGAGTGGAAGGTCCACTGCAGCACTTACGAGACACATCACATGTGGATGCTTATAGGTGTCCACAAGTAGTGCTTTAATTTAAGTAGTGTTCTTTTTTTTTTAAGTGTCGCTTAGAGAAGATAGGAAGATACATGCAAACAAATTTTTTCTTACGAACATCAAAACTGTTTGTTGATCACATATACAATAATCATATATGATTGTCCTTTGCAATGTTTTCAGGTCTATGATGCCCAGCTTGATTCGTACCTTGACTGGGATGAAGAAACTGTTCTTTCTGTGGGATCAAAAATTAGAGCTATCCAGCTAGAAACCAACTCAAATGAAGCACACCCACCAGGTCTGCCATGCACTGACGCTAACAGAGGGGACGAGTAAGGCTGTTTCATTTACTGTGAGAGTTGCACAAGCTATGTGTCAATACATGATAGATTAAACAGGAATTATATTTGTTGCCTAACTTGAACCTTAAATCTGCAGCCCCAAGTTGTCACCCATGTTCTCTGCACAAGTGCAACTGGAGAAGCTTGATCCGGCGAAGTATGTGCTTCCACAAGTACCAGCGGATATTGCCATTGGACTGAGCTTACTCGACAAAAAATCGGGTGTGCCAACAAAGCTCAGGAATCGGATCATAGAATGGCTCTGCCATGACCTTTTTAGATACACACTGTAAGTATCTCCAGTGATGTGATTGCTGCACCATTTGCGCCAAACTGTGCCTAAGTGCTTACTCTGCTATATCTTGCTACATTTTACCAAAACGCGGGTAATTTGCACCAACGCTGTGCCAATAGCTCTTTTCGTTTCATCACAACCAAAACTAATAACTCAGTCGTTGCTGCACTGCCAGATTGCTACGGTAAGCTCGATTACAATTTCAACAATTTTGTGCATCGCTCTGAATAACGTGCGATTTGATATCCTCTCACCGATCATGACCAGTACTCTGAAGTCTCGGGTTATTTATCATTATTTGTTGTATGTTCGAGCGGTTTAAATAGTTCCGTTGAGTGCGCTTCTCACCGCGCACTGGTGCACTCAGAGAAGTTGTGCCCACGGAGTGATATTCATGATTTCATGTATGTGGCTTCGCCGCAGCGCAGTCTTATGTTGAGGGGTAAACACTCTTCCAGGGTAGAATGGTAGACGACCATGCGTCGTGCCTTAAAAAAATGAAATAAAAATGAGTGAATGCTGATTGACAGCATAAACGTGGCTGTAAAATTTGTACAATAAAATTGCGTTTAGTTTATGAGACTGCAACATTCTGACAAGTTGCATGCATCATTTGTCGCTATCATGTTTTATTATTTTTTTAATTGAGATTTCGGGAAGGGTATATTGAACTTGGGTATGGGGAAAACAATGGACAAATCATAGTGATTAGGTGTAGCTGGGCTGAATCACGGGTTTATTTTTTTAAATTTTTAGTCAACATTAATAAGTAGTCCCCCGAATATTTGTGGACACAGTCAATAAAGTTTAAATTTGAATTAAATTGACATTGTAGTGAATTGAAAGCTTGGGAATACCATTAATATGTTTTGCTGTACTTTTATGGCACATTTATTTTTCACATGCTGACTATTCATCATCATATATCTCCACATGTAGGATGCAGAACTAAATTACCGATGAAATTTAATCAGTGTGAATGACGAGGTTGATGGTGGAACTACGGTACTCCATCAGTGACCTGCACCATCAACGGTGGTGTCAAAGTTGAAGTTCTGCTACTAATGCTCTAACATATCCTAGTCCTGAAAGAATTGGACGTCATGACCACATGATCTCTCAGAGCCCCTTTGAGTTCAGGAGGAAAGCAGACTCAGATTTGGTGGAAAATCATGTAATGGTCCTTTTAATCAGAGACAGATTTTGGTATAAGACCATTTATGCAAGGATGAGGAAAACAAACCTGAAGACCAGTTGTGACTCCCAAAGAGGTTTGCTGAGGCATTTATTTTCTTTAACTTTCAGTCATCTAGTGCTCTCATTAGCATATAAGTCTTAAATACATGCAGCTAGAGGCGGTTAAATAAAATGTATTTGACCATTCCCCCCTACTGTAATATCCCGAGATGACCCATCCCCAAAAGGTAGCCCATCCCCATTTTCGGCATAATTTTCTATTTTCCTCACGGCTGAAGTTTAACTTAATTTTGCACATGAAAGGTTAGCCCACCCCTTGTTTTCCTCTAATATGTTCTTGTCCATAAGGGGGGGGGGGGGGCTATCTCTCTGGATATCATTATGAATAATGCCAGAGAGGGCCCTTAGGGTGCATAAATAAATAAATGTAAATAAAGAAAGGTCTGCAAAATCTACAAATGTTTTTTGTACAAAGACTTTTTCAAAAACATTGGGGTGTATGTATGTCTATACAGCCTAGAGCCTGGTCTGCCTCAACAGGCAACGAGTCTCCCAGCTGTAGATGAGAAATTTAGCCGGCGCAATACAACCGCTAGCCTGGGGTCTTTAATGTGCATCACGCAGTAATACACGACTGCACACCGGTACGATGCTTATCCAAATCAGAACGGGCAAGGATGGCGATTGAACCCAGGATCCTGCAGCACGAGCTTTCACTCCACGTGCTTTGAGCTGGTGTGCGCTAGCCCACTGAGCCACCAATCCCCGCCAGAAACTTTTTGAAAACTTGTGGTGATAACATGCCTGTTTTTAAGGCTTATGTATGCTCTGTTCGCAGCTGTTCTCGCAGATGAAGAGTATAAAGCCAAATATCAGAATGATTTGAATCATGGGGCCCTTAACTCATCAGCTCAACGTTGCAGATTGTGTCTATGACTGTCATCACATTACACGAGTGAAGCAAAGCCAAACATCAATCATTTTCCTAGTTGGCTGTGCTCATAATGGCAAGATACTGTTTCAGTTTCTTGAAGGCCAGTCGGAGAACCTAAAGAGAAATCGGATCTTGCATATACGTCCCTTGGCATGAATGCTGCAGTGTGGCCCCCGAGGCATCAATATTTTTCTCCCCTAATCTGTGAGATATTCAGATGAGAAAGCCATTTTTTTCTGAAATGTCAGTATATTAGGACACTGTCTAAAGTACCTTCACTTCAATAACATTATCCTTACGGAGAAAATGCATCTACCCTGTTACTTGAAAGAGGAAACACGAAATGAAACACGAACAGGGGACACGGTTTCCGTAAGATGCTGCGCCGCCTGCATTATATAGTATGGTGTGCGAGTGTGGGGCTTCCGCTTTGATGTGTTAGACCCTTGATTGGTGTGTCTCAAGCGTCAGCATTGTGCTTCTAAGTGATGCAGTATGGATCGAAAACCATACACCCAGCTATCCATGTTTTATTCTGTGTCAACCGTACATAGCTGAGCGCTACCTGTTATGAAATGTCCAAGAATGCACAGTCATAAGTGCAGGTATGTTAAGCAAAAACATACTATCGTTTGTTTTTGAAAAGCATGCAGTCAGAAGAACAGATGCCTGTAAAACATTGTGATTTTTTCAAGATACTACCACGCTATCTCACAGGCGACAGCTGCTACATTAACTTCTGGTACTAATGAATGACAATATTAATGGAGCAGCTGGCGAAGCAGCGTCGGCTTGCCCTAAAAAAAACTATGAGGCAACTATCCCATCCCCAAGAGTAGGTGTAAGCATGAAATGTGTGTTCACATAGAAAGACAAGTGTCTTTCTCTTTAGTGCTCTTGTGCTACAAATGGTGTGCAGGGAATAACTTAGCATATTCTTGGCCAGAAGCTTGTACTTTCCGCCACTACACGCCGTACCGTTGCATGTGGCATCATGGCGTGCATGCCTCGGTCCTCACAAAGCAGAACACTTGCAGGCTGCGAGGGTCCAACAGCAGCAGAAAGAACACCGGTGGAGCGGAGAATGCAGCAGATGTGATCAACAGCACTAGTTCATCACCATTAATTCAGAATTTTGATTGTTGATTACTGCCTGTAACGAGAGCTCAAGCTATGCGACACATGATCACGTAAACATAACATGATAGCATAAACTTATGGGATCGCATAATGCAATTGAGAGCGGGGTGCAACTAAGGGTGGACGAACACCAGCTCTATATAAGCCTGCACACTGCCGGCTAGCGTGTCCCTAGCGAGCGGCTCTAGCCTGTAAACCACGCGCCCACACGAGGCTTGCTGACATGGCCTTCAGTACCAAATCTAAACACGCTCAAGGAGGGTACTGTGGTGGTCAAGACGGCTGAAGTGTCGGCCAGGCAATGTGCTTACTTAGCTCTGGCCTAGGTTCAAGTGCTACCAGTGCTAACCTCTTTTTTCTATGAATGAAAATGTAGTTCCTAATGTGGCCCTGATTTTGAAATCAACTTTAAAATTTGAGATAATATAGTAAGGGTGCAGGCGAGCTGGTGAATGTTAACCCTGTTGAGTAACCTGAGACTGGAGCAGAAGTGAACAAATAAGTCGAAGGAACTGAAAATAATGGGACGACGTCTCAAACTCAGCTACCAGTTTTATGTAGTCTGCCTCCTCATATAGCCCACAATCAGCCACCACCAACACAAAGGGGCAACCCCCAACCAGTTCAAATGCCAAACCCTCCAATCAGCCACTACCAACACAAAGGGACAACCTCTAAAAAAAGATGTAGGTTGTCCCTTTGTGCTGGTAGTGGCTGATTGGAGGGTTTGGCAATTTAACTGGTTGGAGGTTGCCCCTTTGTGTTGGTGGTGGCTGATTGTGGACTATATAAGGAGGCGGACTAAATAAACCTGGTAGCTGAGTTTAAGACGTCGTCCTGTCCTTTTCTGTTCCTTCGACTTATTTGTTCACTTCAGCCCCAGTCTTCGACTTATTTGTTCACTTCAGCCCCAGTCTCAGGTTATTCAACATGTTTAAAATTTACTTCGAAACCTGGGAGGTTTTGGGGTGATTTTTTTGTGTTGGTTGCGTCATTAGTTTGGCTAGAACACGAGCTAAAAGCATTTCATGCTTAAAACCTTCACTTAAAGAAATACGAGACTTTGTGATGTTATGTTTTTGTTTTGATTATGCATTCACATCTTTTATAGGTATCCTAACCGGTTGTACCTTGAAGTTTGTCGGCAGCTTGTGCTGCGATATGATGTTCTCCGTGATGCAGTGGGCACTGGCTCTGTAAGTTGAATCATGTTAGTGTTAAAAACTGTTTTACAACTTTATGCTCTAGTGCCGTATTTTGTAGGACTCGTGGCACCGTGCACTGAGGTTTAAGTGAAAGTATGAACGTGGAAACATAGAAGAGACTGGTGTTATTCAAGAAAAGAGGAAGAAGTTTGGAAAGAAGCGCACGCAGCATGATAATCATGACAATGACAACATTTCGGCAAAACGGATCTGCCGTAGGGTGAATATTTCTTGTATCTCACTTTCTTATAGAGCGAAATATTAGTAACAGAAAAAGCTTCCTTTCCCCTTTGCCTTTGGGAAACAGAAATTCTAGTAGCAATTATAGTCAAGTCTGCAGTGCAGTACTAATACAGTTGGCCATCGTACCTGCGACACATAAAATGCACCATGCATATGAATAGAGACTGACTTCCAGCTTTGAAATGTTCCCAACAGACTGCCTTTTACCCTCCTTTGGATTAAAGTGACCATAAAGAATATTTCAAACTTTTAAAGAAGGTGCTTATTTTCGGCTCGCTCAATTCGACTTGCTCAGTTTTAAAGCACCACATCAATTCAAGCTCTACTACTGAATTTGTATGTTAACAATATATGCTTCGAAATTTTCACTTTTCCAGCCGGGGAATGTTGCGGCTCTGGAAGATGAACTGAGCGTGAAGGCACACATAGCTGCAATGCGGAAAGAGTTTGCGAAACCGAGTCCCAACGTACTGATTATCAAAGACTCTATGGAAAGGACATTTGCTTTTAGGCAGAAATGGATTGCCGAAGAGTGCCCCTCAGTGGCAGACATTTTTGAAGCCTACCCTGCACTGTCGGAGGTGAAGGAAGTAAGTAAGGAACACTGGACAGCTTGTACTTAAGTACTCCCATTGCTATACATTTGCATCTTAGGTTTTTCTGGAGTTTGAAAGAATCACAAGTGTGCACCCACAGGAGCTGGAGGCGCTGGCAGAGAGGAACATGCCAACACTTTTACGTTTGGCTGGAAAAAAAGTTGAGGGTGTCAGCCTGAACCTGCTTGCGAAGGCAGCGACCGTTCCGGATGGAGGCTGTGAGTATCAAACCAACTAAACTTCCTTGTATTTGCATACTCAGCTGTAGCGAATTCATAGGTTAAGCAGTTGGTATTCAGACGACATGATGAAAAACGGCACACAGAACACATGACAAAAGTATTCGTCAGCCCTGTGATCTGCCCTGCACGTATATCTTTTTAAGTTTCCCATTATTTTTCGTAATTCGTTTGATTTTATTGTGCTTCCTTTTCTTTTAATAAATATGTGCGTTGTTTTCCTAATCCTCTCATAATTATCAGTTCTGAGTTTTAAGTGTTCCTTTTACCTTTTGTCCTGTCTTCAGTGCACTGTTTTTCATTGTGTCGCATGCTCAGATATTAATTTCTGAGATTTGACATAGCCTTCAAGTTCTGGCTCTTTTTCCTCTTGCCTCCAAGGTATGACGACTTTGGCTTTCCTCATGACACTGCCAAGAATGGTGAAGGAACGGACAGCTTTCCTGAAGGACTCGGTAACTGATTTGCTGTTTCCTTTCTTTTTAGGATCTTGCTGCACATGGGATTTTGTATATCTTTTTGAAGTTGGGCATGGGGTATCCTTGAATTGAACTGAATGAATACACCAAGAGATACATGAGCAACTACAATATAATGACCTACAGTACAGACCCTTTCAGGCAACATTTCATGGGCTTGACGTCTTGACATCACGTGACCATGCCGCCATAGCCGACCTTCAGTTTCTCGCCGTTGCTCCGTGTTGTGTGCTGCACCGGCCACCACCGGAGCTTTGTTTTCATGTTCTTTTATGTTCCGCGTTCAAATCGTGTGTTTCTTTATGTCTTTTCGATATTTCGGGCTTTCATTCAATCATTTCATATCTCTATTTCAACGTAGCTTTTGTATTTTCTTATTCATGGAATGGAATCGGGCAGCGAATGGATTGACGGTACAAGATTATGGCCTATGCTTCAGAGACCATGTAAGTTAATCACATTCACATGGGCGTACTAACCGGGGGGGCAAGGGGGGCGCTTGGCCCCCCAGTTCTCAGAGTGAGGGGGCAAGGCATGTGTTTTGACCCCCCCCCCCCCCTGAAACAGCCGCCACTGGGCAAGGCAAACACTGGCCGGCAGCGCCCAAGGAATACCAAGGGCACCGCCCCCGGCCCTGGGGAGGGGAGGGGTCTAGTTTGCACCCCCCCCTTAAGAACAAGTTGGTAGCCCACTGCTCATTCATACGTTTTTGTCATTACGAAAGGGCAGTCAACACCATTGCGGCACATGAAAATTTCAACTGACGCAGTAAGGCTATCGCACTCGTGCTCCTTGCTGCATGTGCGCGCTTTAGACATTGTTTCCGTAAAGCCGAACCGCAAGTTAGTGATTTAGCATGGGACGAGACGAGTGACGGCGACAACGACGAGAGTCAGCGACGAAGACTTCTCACTGTCACCAGTCGCGTTGCTCAGTTTTTGGATTTCTAGAAAACGTCGCTCACTGTCTCGGTCGCTTGCTCCCATCGCTTCCATGCGGTTTGCCTCGTCACGCGACTGATTGAGCGACAGCGAAGCGGTTCGCCGTCGCTTGCCTCGTTGCTCGCCAAAGTGCTTGCATGCGGTTTGCCAATGGTTCAATGCTGTGTGTATCGAAATTAGCATGTAAGCGATTTGGCAAGCGACGAGACAAGCGACGGCGACCCACTTCGCTGTTGCCCGGTCAGTTGTGCGACGAAGCAAACCGCATGGAAGCGACGGGAGTAAGCGACCGAGACAGTGAGCGACGTTTTCTAGAAATAAAAAAACCGAGCAACGCGACGGGCGACACTGAGAAATCTCCGTCGCTCGTCGCTGACTCTCGTCATTGTCGCCATCGCTCGTCTCGTCGCTCGCTGAATCGCCTGCATGCGGTTCGGTTTTACAGAAACAAGGGCACACATGCAGCGAGAAGCACGACTTTGATATTGATAGCCTTACTGCATCAGTTGAAATTTGCACTTGTCACAGTGGTGTTGACTGCCCTTTTAGCGACAAAAACGTAAGAATGTGGTCTCTGAAGCCTAGGCCGCAATCTTGTATCGTTGATCCATTCGCTGTTCGATTCCGTTCCATAAATAAGAAACTACAAGAGTTATGTTGAAATATAGCTATCAAATGATGAGAAGGTCCAAAACATCGAAAAGACCTAAAGAAAACACACGATTTCAACTCGGAACGTAAAAGAACACGAAAACAAAGCTCCAGCGGTGGCCGATGCAGCATACAATGCGGAGGAACGGCGACAAACTGAAGGTCGGCTATGGCGGCCCGGAAAGTGCGTAAAGGGTGCGGCGACTGGTGACAGCTCGAGGAACTGACTCACTGAAAGCGTCTAACGTTGCACTTCCTATGTGCCATTTCTGAGCTAACATGCACATCTATGCGGTAACGTTTTAGCGAATGTTGTTTAGCAAACAGGTTGTTTGAGCGAATTAGTGTTTCGGTGAATGCCCTTTTCTGTAGCTTTTTTTTTTCCAGCAACACATTGGGGACGTGCTATCTTGGCACTTTGTGGCGACAGTCCTTCGACGGCTCATTACGGGAAAAGTACTGGGACACGTGCTCCCACCCGGCACCCCCCTACCGCTTCACGATGACGGTACTACGGTGGCGCATCACCAAAAGGTCTAGGCCAGGAAGCCGTCCTAGAAACATTTGCTGATAAATGAGCCTTGCCTTGATCACTGCGGCACATACTAACCAAACCGGCGCCGTCTCTATGTGGCTCCATATTTACAGAAGAAGTGGGTGCTTGAACATAGGACCTGAAGAAGATAGAAACAGGATATCGGCTGCAGTGTTATTCAATAAAATGTAGTGGCGGGGTTTTAAAACATTGTTTGTTCAAGTGAGCATGCACCTCCTGCTAGAATTTTCTCACCCTCGGTAGGTCCTTCTTTATACAGCCAGTTTGCAAATACATGACCCCACTGTAAGTAAACATTCATATTCCTCAGAACTTGAATTTATATTTCTAGGCCCTATGGTTCTCCGCATACCCAGCCGTCGTCTGGACGAACGATTTGGAGGATCTTGGCCAGTGTGTCGTTCAAGTAGAGAACCAATTTTTGAATGCAGAGAACCCTGCGCAGGCAATCATTGCTGCCTTCTGCTTGCACTGGGTGCTTAACTTCATGTACCAGCCAGCGTTAAAAGGGTTTTACGCAACTCTGGAGTGCCTGCTAAAGGTCGCCTCCACCACACCAACAGGAATGGTGTTGAAGCTGGTTTCTAACATGGAAAAGGCAGCGTAAATTGGTAGAAAAAAACCGTCATAGATTCCAACTGTAACGGAGTCTCACCACCTTACCATGGCAACAAGGATGGTTGCTGCAAGCATAAACTTTGTATAATGAAACTGTTTGTAGAAACATAATCTTTGGATAATAAAACCATTCATGAGTTCACAGAAATGTTCTTGACTTTTTTGTTTACTTAGTCACTTCTTGAAAGCCGTATGTAAAACTTTGTAGAGACAGCGCATTCGATTAAAAGTATACATGTGGACAAACGGCGACTACAGGGCCCCAAAGTTGGACTTTGGGCTGAACTGGTGGCGTCGAAGCGAGCGGAGCCTCTTTCCGATACGCCTACAGAGGGACAGCTCGGCGCGAGTCGGCGAGCTCGGCGGCGACGTTACGGCAGTTTAGAGAGACCAATTTAAGGCAATTTCAGCCGCACGCGTACAGCACAAATAGAAAAACGAATACAACAATATAAAAAGGGGCTCCCAAAGGTTAGCCTGGTGGTTCATTACCCCGGCCCGGTGATAGTTGGAGGGGCTTTTCTTTCTGGACGGTCGTGAGAGGCAGAGAGAAGGAAATCGGGTAGTAAAAAAAAGGAGAAAAGTTTTTTTTTTTTTTTTAGGCTAGATGGCGCAAGCTACCGCCCGTTATGAAGGGCATTACCAACTGTCTATCTATCCATTCATCGCCGTGCGGGGAAGCAAAAACATGACCTAAGACTGCAGTGAAGCGGCTTTCAAACAATTACAACATGAGCGTTTACATAAGAGATTCATCCCCAGAGCCGTTCAAAATACTCTCAGAGGTATGGCATCGCTGAAAACAAATTCAACATACTGAGAACATTTTTTATTGCGTAGGTGGTCACCGAAAAAATCCGTACATTCAAAATGACCAGTATAAAAGGCGGAAACGCTGAGGTACTACGTAGTGATGGGGTGGTGTTGTACCTGTTGTACTGATATTTGTATGTGTAGTGTGTATATATGCAGTCATTGTATTAGTGTTGATCTGGCATCAGTGCTATGTATCTGTACGTGTGTGCACGGCTCTGTGTGTGTGCGGTGTATCTACATGTGTGTATAGGGTGTATTGAAAGAGGAATGAGAGTCTGAGAAGCGGAGTGTTCCAAATATTTTTTCTACCACATGTGTTGGGCGGTACTTAGCGCCACCTAGCCTAGACTTGCCAATACTCTGCTTGACCCTGCCATCTGGTGGCAAGCGATTTAACCTCCTTTTACGCTACGCGGCTACGCCAATATTTCTTCTTACCGTACTGAAATGAGCCAAGAAGCTGCTTCGGATTTGCTGTTTTTGAGAGCGGCTTTTGGTTTTGTGAGCGAATGGATTACCCAGGATTACCACTCCGTGATGTGCGGTTAACGAAGGAATTGTGGCTCGTGGAATAGCAAAGGTAAGACATAAAGTGCGCGAAGTAACTGGGTGCCGGTTGTCTCCGTTTAACATTGCAGTGCTGACGATGAGAAGACTGATTGACTGCATGCTTTCGAAACGTGTTTCTTTACCTGCCGGCTTTGGAAATAAATACAGTTCGCGGAAAGCTCGTGTTACGTTTTCATTTGCTGCTCCTCTCGCCCCGTACATTAGACTTCGTGTTCTCGTTAAGCCTTATCGAGCTCGATTTGCTCGATTCGTGGCCGCCATAATGAGATGCAAGCGACGGAGGAACTTTTGCTCCCCTGCTTTAGGGACGAAAGTTTCTCCATTTCTGAAGGAACATATGTGTCACGAGCGTTCCTCCCTTTAGGGAGGACTATACTGACCCTTTTTTCTAAGAGTGTACGATCGAGCGGTTGGAGCGCGTTTTTGCAAACCGCGTCGGGACCGATTTCTCCCAACCGCTTTCACGAACCGCGAAGCAGCAACCAATCGGTGGGACAGCATGTGGGACGGCAAGTAGGACGGCATGTGTCAGCGACACGTCTATTGTACTTCATAGTAATGAATTTCAGTTTCTGAATGATCGGGTAAAAAATTAATCAACTTTTATCTGGTGCTGCTTTGCTCGTCGTGTGTATATACGCTTGCCTTTCCTGAGTAAAACTAGTTGAAAATTAGCGCTTGTCCTGTATACTTCTTGTCCTTGTCTTTTTTGCGCTATTATATGTTTAATAAAAAAAATGAAAGCCGTTTACAACTCCCTGTAACACCGAATTGGAGCGCAGCTCTTGAGGAGGAGGAGGGAACGGTACTGAGGGTTACCTGTTATCGGGGCGGGGGGGGGGGGGGGGGGGTCATGTGACCTTGGGGGGTCACGTGACCCCCCAGAAAAAATTTTCCGCTAGATTTAGCGGGGAATTTTTTCCGCTAGGTTTAACGGGAAACTTTTCCGCTAGACTTAGCGGGGAATTTTTTCCGCTAAATCTAGCGGGAAAATTTTTCTGCTAAATTTAGCGCGGAATTTTTTCCGCTAGATTTAGCGGGGAAATTTTTCCGCTAGATTTAGCGGGTTAATTTTTCCGCTAGATTTAGCGGGGCATTTTTCCCGCTAGATTTAGCGGAGAAATTTTTCCGCTGAATTTAGCGGAGAAATTTTTCCGCTAGATTTAGCGGAGAAATTTTTCCGCTAGATTTAGCGGAGAAATTTTTCCGCTAGATTTAGCGGGGAATTTTTTTCGCTAAATCTAGCGGGGAAAATTTTTACGCTAGATTTAGCGGAGAAATTTTTCCGCTAAATCTAGCGGGGAACCGCTAAATCTAGCGGGGAAATTTTTCCGCTAGATTTAGCGGGGCAATTTACCCATAATGCACCGCGCGGTTACGCCGACGGCGATGGCGACGCCGACGCCGCTCAAGCCGGAAACGGGCCCCTAAGAGCTGCGCTCTAATATATGTATAGCAGCAACACTAATGCTCTTTCTGGAGGTGAGTTACACGGCCAGTGGGGCATAACATTGGAGGCCAATGGCCGCGATAAATCGAGTAATTAACTAAAATATCTTTATTAATTTTTAATTTGGGAAAAAATAAATACTGTTCCAATCGAAAATTTGCTGAACGTCGTCCAAAACTGCTAAATCGATTTAAAAAAAAATGACAGGGGAACGCTTAAAGGGATACTACAACGAAATTTCGGCTCTCATTTTTTGGCCTATATGTGTTCAAAAAGGCAGCATCACATCGAACATACCAATATCCTGCTAAAAAAGTGACGAAAAGGAATTTTAAAACGAATTAAACGATCAGCGAAGAGCACCGGGTGGATGTCGCTAACACCTCGTTTGTAGTGCCCGTCTAGGAACCTTGACAGCTAGTGACGGAGGTTGTCTCGTCTCCGGCCACGACGAGAGAAGAGGGGCAGGAGAAACTCCCCTGTTCCCGAGAATGCCTTTTGTGTGTCGCAGAAGTCGCTATTGTCCCCCTACAAGATTACGGAAGATTAACCCGTCACTCAAAATTCGTACAAAAGCAGCCGCTTCGGTGGCTGGAACGACTAGGCCATCTTCTCGACGTCAGCCTCGCCGTACCTTTGCTCGTCTTGAGACGACCTACGTCACGATTGCGTTGGATGTCACGTGGTCTCCGCTGGGCCTTCTCTGAGCGCTTGCCAGAGTGGGCCGTTTATAGCGATAAATACAGGCACAAGGCTCAAAATACAAACGTGCGATTGTCATTTACGGATATTGTGGATCATATTCAACCTATTTTTGAACACGACGGGAATATTTCAAATTTCGTTAAAGTATCCCTTTAAGCTTTGCCTTTAATAGTAGAACGCCATAGCTAAATATGAACCCCCGCTTGGTATGCGGCATTCGAACCACGGGTATTGCGGTGACTCCTGTTTGCCTGCAGACTGTCTCTTGTCTGATATGAGCAGCGTGACGTCGGCTTTACGGGTGTATCGGTATTTACTGAAAACGCGAGACTCCTTTTAGTAGGGGGTATTCGCTGGACGCTATATCTGAGTACAATGTTCACTATGCCTGCTCAGAACGAGGTCACACTTAAGGCTCGTCCCCACAGTTAAAAGGTTAAAACAGCGCAAAAAACGACGGACAGCGTAAAGAAGGACACGGACAGAGCGCTCTGTCCGTGTCCTTCTTTACCCTGTCCGTCGTTTTTTGCGCTGTTTTAACCTTTTAAGTATGTCATACCAACTCGCCCAGGCTTCAACTTTAGCATCGTCCACACAGACCCGCTTCTTACGTTACGTTAGGAAAAGTTCTCGGGAAATCTGTGCTTCGTATTAAGCGTGGCTACCAATTCAAGGAGATAGCCTGGCACGCGACATTCGAGACACGGTAACGTAAGAAAACGGTGCTGTGTGAAAAGTTGAACCGAGCTCAACTCCTTACGTTACGTTATGGCGAGCCTTGCGTCCCTGGTTTCCACGGTAACTCACCGTCCTAGCTCGTCGTCACCGAAACATTCATGTTCAGAATGTCGTGTGCCAGGCTATCTGCTTGAATAGGTAACCACGCTTAATACGAAGCAGAGATTCCCGGTGACTTTTCGTAACGTAACGTAAGAAAGCGGGTCTGCGTGAACGAGCCTTTATAAGTTCTCAAGACCGGCAAATCTTTATGGCGTGGAATGCGCGTTGAAAGAACACCGTGGAAGCTTGCCGTCAGCACGCGGTTAAAGGCCGACGACCAGACTCGAAATTCTGCAAGGCAGAATATCCTCCTCACCATGGGGGAGGCGGAAACAGGCAACGGTGGAAAGGGAAGAAGGAGGGGAAGAAGCGAGGGAAAAATGGAAAGCGCGAACTGGTCGTCGGTCTTTAGCAGCAACATCGGTGAATATGCCCCATATGTGCCGAGAAAATGAGGGAGAGGGGGAGACGTCAGAACATCGAGCTCCGGTTGGAACGATTAGTGAGTAGACATAAAGCAGCCTTTGTCTCCAGTGCACTTGTCCTCAGCACCGAACGTTGGCGTCAAGCGTTTGGCTTTCGAATTTGAACCCGTTCGACACGCATGAGGTCAATCGTACCTCTCCGATGAGTATACTTGTTGTTCCGCCGCTCACCTACGCATACTCGATGGCATTCTTCTCTCGTCACGAAGATGTTGAAGTTTCGGCCGGTGTACGTGAATTCTTGGCAGGCGTGGTTGTGCCGGTTGTGGAAGTACATCAACAAGTTCTGCATGCAGGTGCCGGCGTCCTCGGAGCACGGGTCGCGCAGGCACGCGTCGAAGACTGCAGAGAAGGACGAGACGGAAGAGGGAGTCGTTGCACCCACTGACAAAATGCGAACTGCAGGGAGGTCTTTCAGTTGCCCCGGGGGGTGACGCCCGACTTATTTTCTATAGGAGTTGCTTATTGTGTTGAGTAAAATAAGTATTACGCGTTTGAATCCAGTGTGCACCTTAGGAAGGCCCACTCTTTACACCAGTTTTAGTTACGCTGGAGAAACCGATAACAGATTGTTTATGGTTTTCACGAGTAATCTCTGAAGTGTTGTTAAAGCGAGACACAAATCGACTCTGACAAAATGCATTGGAGTTTCAGATAACCAAAACAGGCTTGGCAATCAGTTCCATTCGTTTCTCTGCACCAATTTAAGTGCCACAATAAATCATAATACTTTTAGAGGATCCAGAAAAAAAAGAGAGGCTTAGTTAGCTGGTAGTGTGTCCATAGGAGAAAAACACTTGCAGATTTTATTTTTGACACAGATGAGTTCGTACTTTCAGATAACAAATGCACCGCTTACGAGTACGCCTCTGCAGTAAATTGTATCGAGATGCTTATAGACAATTTCAAGCGTGGCGCTGCGACTGGTGCTCCATGTGTGCAAACACGTGCGCGTCATTTTGCCAAGTTTGCATTTGTACGGGTTAGGCTGAATTGCTCATCCACAGCGAGTGACTCGTCGCCACTTTGAAATGGCTGACCAACTACACGCTGTCTAAATATCCACACAACCCCGATTGTTATTTCACGCGAGCAGAGACCAGGCGGTGGCGAGTTGCTTGTTTCGGTCCTTTCAAAGGGCCAACGCTCCATCCGGTACACACTGCAATTTAGCCCAAGTTGCTTTACCATGTAGCCCTGAACCCAATATGACGCGACAATTGCAACTTGACGACTCTTTCAGAAATGGTTTCTCTTCCATGGAGACGTTCCCAATCCTGGTGCCTGGAAGGCGTGTCCGACCGGTGTCTTCACCGCGTCCTCCTGCATCTGCCGTTCCTCGATTTCCGCCCGACGAGAAAAGTGCCACCTGTTGTTACCTGCCGCGATCCTGGCGGTGACAGCAGCGGAGGCCATTGTCGCAGACTCTGCTGCAGGTCACTCTGCAGCTGGACAGTCCACTGAAGCCACGGGGTCACACTGCTAAGAAAAGACGGTCTGCGTACAGATCAGAACGCGAGTCACCGCGAGATCCGTGCTTCGAATGCCGCATGGCAATGAGCTCCAAGAAGAAACTTGCACGAGGCATTCGAACCACTGATCTTGATGTGACTTCTCTTTGCAAACTGTCTTTTGTATGATGTATGCGAAAATCATCATGAACGTGCGTTATGAACGAGCGTCATAAACGAGCGACATGAACGAGCGACAGGTCGGAAGCGTTGCACGGAAGGAAAAAAAAGAATACAAAAATAAAACTTTATAAGAAAAAGAACGCAAGAAAGAAGCCCCGGAGGGGCTCGAACCTGGGTCAGTGCGACTGCAATCAAATGGCCGCCGAGCTGCGTAGCACAGCCGGTCTGGAAGCATTGCGCTGGGGGAAAACGTACCGGCGAAACCGAAGTGACGTCATATCATATGACAGCTCGCCTCATTAATTAATTAAATTAATTAATTATTTTTGTGAGAATACTGCCAACCGGCTGATCGGTGGCCAAGGAAAGGGTAACACTGCTGCATTAAACAGGACAAAAATAATTATATTGTACGTACCAATAACAACACCGGACAACGTAGTTGACCTTCACTTTAACACATCCACTGATATAAATGGCAAGATGTAAAAAAAAAATGCAACACAAAAAAAGAACCGGCACGCATTGCGCAAGAGCCATATAACGTAGCGCCGTGATGCGCCCTCGTTCACTTTTCGCTTTAACTAACATCTGTGTAAACAATGGAAAAAAAGAAAGAAAAAGAAGCGAGTGCAGATTACACACGGCGTGTCGTTTGTGCGGGACGCATTCTGTGCTTCCTGTTTATTGTCAGTATGATCAAGCTCGTGCAATTTTCGTCTATAACTTCCAGGACCGAACGCTAGGATCGTGACATCCGACAGCATGACAGGCCACCTTCCGCGACGGAATTCGTTGCCACTTCGGGAACATTTCTTCGATGCACAGGCGGTATTGGGGAAGAGATCCAACCGTCGAGCCCCTAGCGGCTAAGCTGTAAACCAAACCCAGGAGGACAACAGCCACACGAACTATTCGTCTGTGTTTCGGGCGCAGAGCTCGCGGTACACGTAACCAAACGCCGCGTCGGCCGGCTAGAGCTCGCGCTCGATCGCTGATGCACCGCACACGAGACCCCGCCGAACGCTGACTCAGCACTCCTGCCCAGTTTGTATAAGGGCGCTCGATCAACTCGGGTGATGAAACGAATCCAGTGTATACGCGAGCCTTGAGTTGGGTAAACATGGAGGTGTGCGAAAAAAGAGAAGCTCTCTAAAGCGCTCCGTATGGATCGACCTTTCCGCCAACGTCATGGCTAGTGAATTCCCGCCTCAAGTGGCAAAGAGGCCGAAGCTCGGTAGACGCGTCCGTCTCGGTGACGCTGCGTGTTTGCGTCGCAGTCGATGCGAGACGCTGCAAGATGTGCTTGACGGCGCTGCTGACGCCAGGTCCACGCTGCGCTGCTTGGATTGATGGCGTTTAGGGAGATGGGCGGGACAGACCTTGTTTTTTGGGTGGTCTTGACTCACCAGTCGAAGACTTCACCATACTCACGATGAATGTCACTCAACGTTCATCCAGAGAATGACAACAGACGTCGGATAGCGTACTTCGAAAAAAGCGCCCGGAGAGGATGGGAGGCTTTTACGACCGCACGACCTCATTGGACGGGGTAGCCGGAGGACCTCGCGGAGGAAAAACAAACAAACCAATCCGACGAGGCGAAGATTAAAAATGTGTTTCGCGCTCGGGTCATTTTGCTGCAGGTGCGGCATTGATGCCCATCAGTAGTGATTGACGGCGGCTATTAAGCGACCATGGTCTCAGAGAGATGCGCTGAGGTGGAACCGAGAGCCGGTACTTCTCTCTCATCGGCCAAGTCCCGTTGTGTATGTTTACGTAAACGTGCGTGTATAAAGTGTGAGTTGCCTAACTGGAATGAAAGGTTCGTCAGACTCCGTCGCGGGGTTCGAACCTTTATGTTGTCCACGCCCATCTCTGCTTCGTTTTGTTACTGACGGGGTTATCATTTCAGACACTAGAGTCAATAAATAAGCTGTACGCTTTAGAGCAAATACTATAGTGATGGCGCGAAACTCCGGAGATTCGGTTTCGAACTGTTTCGGAAGATTCCGAAACTTTTTGGTCGAAATTTCGGTTGTTTCGACTGGAAGTTGTAGGTTGAAGTGACACAGGTTGGACAGTTTCGTCGCTATCTAGCCAGCATATGGCGTTGTTCCTTTTGGCTTTGTGGTGGTTCTGAGTTCTTAAAGACTAAAAGACGAAATTGGATCAGTTTTTGGTTTATTTTCTGCGTCACACATGTTGCCCGCGGTGTGTGGGGGATCTTTGTAGATCGTATCCCATGCTGAGGGGCGCGTCGACCCGTCGAGCGGGTTCGTGATTCTTGCTTGAAGTGATGGCCAAGCTGGCGGCAGGACTCCAAAAGCAAAGCTCTGTGGTTCTACTGCGCCCTATCTCCTCTATCATGTGACCGCCTAGATTGCAGGCTGGTCTGTTTGCAAAGTCGCTCCGGTTGCTTCCTTTATGTCGCGTAGACGCTGCACGCCGATGGTTGGGCACCGCGAAGCACTCTGGAGGGCGGCGCCTCTCGATGGCTCCGGCCCACGGGCATTTTTGGGTCGGATTTAAGGAAATTAGAGCCGTATATGCAGAGAGTTTGGCCATTAGTTGGGAAGTATAGGAGACAAAGTCTGTCACCGTCATTTGTTTGCGGGCAGCTGTGAAGAAGAGTCGCTGGGTGCGTCCCCTTGGAAACATATACCGCATTGATGGTACACTCATCAAGTTCTTTAGAACCAACTGTAGATCTACGATGTTTATTTCTTATCAATATGATACCCTTACACCGTATAGAATCTGTTGGGCAGCACGCGCCCATATTTTCGATTGCATGACGCAGATGTCGGAGATCTTAAAGCGGTCATGAAACGATTTTCCTACACAAGGATCATGTGACGGGCTAGTTGGTTATACATTACGAATTTAAAAGTAGCGCTAAAGACGAGGACAAGTAGAAGACACAGACACGGACAGGCGCTGACTCGCAACTGATATTTAGTGAAGAATAAAAGAAAGATGAAGCAGGAGTGCAAGGACATATACGAAATGAAAAAGAAGACTAACCAAAACGAAAGAAAGCAACAATTATTTTTGACTTCAAAATTAAGAAATAAGAAAAAATACGGTAAAAATTTAAAAAAAAATTAAAAAATTAAAATTTTTTTTACACAAAACATTCAAATGAAAACCTACTCTAATTAAATGAAAGAAAGAAAAAGAAAGAGGAAAAAGAGGACTCTGAAAATTAATCTAGTTAAGCGAAGTTCTCACACAAAACGTTGTAAGTAGTGCAATTCCTTTGCCGATAAGGCTACCGACGGTGCACTGATGCATGTATCCCCTTTAGCTGCTATGACTTGCGCCTCATAAATTTCTCTTGTTCGTTGATCACTGAACTTTTTTAGAATTTTTGTTCGATGGAATAGAGGAGTACACTTGCAATCTCGTACGTGTAGAGCAAGATGTCCCGCCGGTGCAGACTTAAGAGACAGTGCATGCTCTCGCAATCTCATGTTCACACACCGGCCAGTTTGACCCACGTACACCTTCCCACACGAGAATAAAATCTCGTATACTACGCCTCTAAGGCAGTTCACAAACTTGTTAACATGCTTGAAATCGCATTTGTCCTGTTTTGTCGTGTTGGGAATTGATTTTCGGGCACAGCCTTTTCAACTTGTCAGGTGCAGAAAGCACCACCCTGACATCAAACCTGTTGGCTACCTTTTTCAAGTTATGTGATATGGAATGGATGTACGGCACTATGGCTGGTCGGCTCCTCTTCTCTTTGCTTCGGTCTTGTATTTTTTTTCATGCATTAATATATTTTCTGCCACATCCGTCAAGATGGACTCGGGGTATCCCGAACTTTGCAGTCGCTGGATTTGGTTGGTGAAGCTCTCTCCGGCTGAATGGTGACACGACTTGTTTAACGCCGCTCTTAAGCAATTGGTCACGATTCCTCTTTTGGTGAGTTTGGAATGAGCTGAGTCGAATCGAAGTAGCGTTTTCTTTGATCTTGGTAAATACATCCAGCACAAATGGTTGTCCTGGAAGGTCATTTGCAAGTCTAAAAATTGAAGGACGCTGTTTGTGGGAAGTTCATGTGTAAATTTGAGTCCTTGAGAATGCTTCACAAAGGTGGCGTGAAGGTCGTGAACTGCTTTGGTGTTGCTATTTTCCAAACGATTACAGAGAAGTACGAGGTAGTCGTCGACGTATCTAAAAATACGCGTGACTTGGCCGCTTGGAAGATTGTCGGCAATAACCCGGTCGCACTTGGACAGGAAAATATCACATAACACAGGGGCAACGCATACCCTTATGCATATTCCCTTTCTTTGAACGTAGTTCTTGCCATTAAACGTGACTACAGTGGATGACAAGTAGAACCTTAAAGGGGCACTGACACATCAAAATCATATTTTTTTTTATTATCCGAAACGGTCGAAAACGATGCCGGGACATTACCCTCAAAATTTGAAATTTGGGAATTCAGTATTCGTGAAGTAAAAAAACAATTTCCAAATGCCGAATTCGAAGTTCCCGCGCGATCGGCGCCGGTGCCTTGACGTCAAAAATTGCGGAGACCTGAGAGTCCCCTTTCTTGTCACCACTCCCTGCTGTTGCCATGGCGACCCAAAGCGAGGAGGAAAGGAGCGAGCGCCGGCTAGCGCCGGCGTTGCGGCGGACCGGTTTTGAGCGGTGTCGCCTGTTTTCCGTTGGAGGATACAAATCCAGGAGACGGCACCACAACGAACTCCCGATTTTTGGTATTTCAAAAAGAAGGGCCGTAGTGCGTTCGCAATTGCGTTAAAAAACATGTTTTAGGATTGCCGTCATTAAATGTTATAAAGATGCCGCCTACAAAGCTTCTAAATTTCCTGATTTTTGACGTCACCGATCAAAAGAAGCGAGGAGGCGAGAGGCGGGAAAATCAAACGCCAAAAATAAAAAGGCGCGCGTGCGCGCGGGAAAATTTTTTTTCGCGTTGCGGTTTTTTTTGCGTGTCTATGGCTGCAACTTGCATCGTTTTAGACAATAAAAATAAATACGACCTTTGGGGTGTCAGTGCCCCTTTAAGTAGAACCGTCTGTGTCTTCTACTTGTCCTCGTCTTTAGCAAGTAGAACCGTCTGTGTCTTCTACTTGTCCTCGTCTTTAGCGCTACTTTTAAATTCGTAACGATTTTCCTACTTTTTCCTCCTTAGCTTTAATCCTCAACCCAAATGCGAATAGTGAAATCACGTCGTCGTTACATTTTTCGGCACCGGTGCGATGACTCCTAGCTTCCACCGTGCTTCTTATGCACACCATAGAACTTGTCATTCCTCAGTGACGATAAGTTCCGTCGGGCACTCATTGGCCACGAACGCGAATCCGAATATTCGTCGACGGATTGATTGTTGACGAGCGCATACGTCCGAGTGACGCAGTTCGCGTGTCCAATGCGTGAGCTGGGCTCGGCTGACGTCAGGTTGGCACCGCTGACGCGCTTTGGGAACCGCGGATGTATTATAGTGAAAAGGCGGAGAGCTTTCGAAGGCAAGAAGGTACAAAATAGTCCGCTATATTTTCAAATGTTCGTACCGAAAAGCTGGCTTTCGACTTTCTACCCTCTTCCTTTTGGCCAACTAAACGGTATGCGATTAGTAAAGTCCCAATTTAAAATAATTTGTCCCATCCGAAAATTCGTTTCATGGCATCTCTTGCTCGCGTGCGCTTCCTCCGGCGATGACGATCTGCGGGATTGCACGTATGGTCCCGCGGTTACGGGGATAATCATAAATATAAAATTCGTACTTTAAACCTTGGTGGCGCGTTGTATATTATGTTTATATTATATATATAATAAACTGTACAATACTGCGCTTTTAAAACATATATTATTGTCGAATAAACGCTCACGAACGCCCCGCGCCTCTCGAAAGGAAATGTTTTTTTCACGTCGATGGCAGCAAATTTTTCTCACGTAGTTGCGTTATGGACTTCCTTCTCCGACATTGTGACGTAATCACTCGAAGCTCTATGGCCTTCTTTTCTAAAAGGTGTTGAGCCAGCGCAATCAACATGGTGAAAGGAGGGAAGTGCCATCGTCCGGGTCCGACCATCCCCACCCGACTCTGCCACCCCCCCCCCCCCCCCCCCCCCCGGCTTCTGGCGGCTGCTCGCAGTATGATATAAAGCTGACGGTTTTGTTGACCTCGGATAGATGGCACCACTAAACATTCCTAATATAAAAGTTTTGTCGTTGATACCAGATTTTTGACGCATTTATATTTATGCTGGAACGACAAGATTTACAGAAAAAAAATACCTTTTATTGCGCAGCTATTCGCTCAACTTAATTGCTGTCATTTTACTGAGTTCCCTATTGACCTCGAGCCGTGTGGTTCTCATGGCCACCGCTCGCGGCTGCAGGTCGGGAAATATTCCAATTTTTGCCTCGCGACTACGCGGCGGAATCGCAACGTTTCGAAGGAAAGAGATGCGCTTTCTGTCCTTTCTGAGGAGATAAACAATCTCGAAAGTAGAAGGCGCAAATTCTTTGGACGTTACAATTGTTGCACACCCCCTTCAAGGAGCTCGTGTCGAAGACAATTCGCCGCCGCTGCATTGGCGGGAAAATTCTAACTGGTATATATGGTCATGAGGTCACAGCCACATGACCTCGCGCGGGAATTTAAAAAAAACCCACAACGCTCACGTGAAGCGCTACGTCACGCGTGGAATGAAGATGATTAAAACATGACATGCGAGGTAAATTTAAAGGTAGCCGCATGTTTGAAACGATTTTACTTTATAAGGTAATTAATTTGTTGAAAAGAAAAATACGAGGACTTTCAGGCGGGATTCGAACCCACGACCCTCCGGTTGCGATCCAGAAACACTACCACTCAAGGCACGCTTGCACGGCGAATGAGAAAGCGATGCGAACGGGGGCCGCGACAACGCGACAACACATGCGCGAAAAATCCATCCGATCCGACGTCCGATCCGGCAACACGACTGCCTGATCCAAAAAATTTGGTCGCTTCAGACGTCGGATCGGCGATCCGACGTGCGTCCAACGCGCCAGATAGTTTCGCACGGCGGACGGATTGTCGGATGCGTCCAGCCAATGACAGCACAGCTAGCGCGAACGTCATGATGACGTACTGGGTATGGCGGGACGAACAAGAAAACGGGACGGGCGACCGGAAGCCGGACGCGTGGATCCCGGTGACCTATTCGAGAAAGATGGCCCCGGCAAAGATTGCACGCGCTTACGAGAAAGAGCTTCCAACTTCGCTCGTGTGAGCTAAACCGTCAATATGGGACCAGAGATCTGTGAACGCGGACATTCGCTGGGTGCTTGGATCTCCTGGGCGGAGCCGAATGGATCGTCGTGTAGCATGCAAGGTCGGAAGCGTGTGTCTCAAACTGTCGCGTGCGGCGATTCGGAACGGCGTTCGGACTGTCGGATCGGACGTCGGATCGGACGATTCTGCCGTCCATGTGTCTCGCGCTTTACTCCGACGTAACGCCCGCGCAAGCGAACGCTGGCCGAAGTCGGCTACGTCACGTCAGTCACACCGCGCGCGTCCTTGGCGGCTCCAGGGGCGCGCGTCGGTGGGCCGCCGGCGCGGCGCATGCGCAGAATCTGACTACGAGGACACGTTTCCTGCGAGAGTGCGCCAATTCCGGTTCTTTTTCGTTTCGAATAGCAGACGAGAATTCTTGCGCTTCTTGAGCGCCCTGTTCCAGCGATGGCGTGGACGTACCTTGCACGACGAAAACTAGCGCTTGCATTGTTGGTGCACCACCTATGCCACATGCGTAGGCGATCAATGTACAGAGCGCGACACTGTTAGCGCGAACAAGCGATCGCCGGTTTTTCGAGTGTTTCTCTTTGAAACCAAAGGATGTCATCCAAGTTATTATTGGTATGGAAAGAGCTCATTAAGTTCTATAATGTAAGCGATAACATTTCGTGCTCGCTAATACTATTTAGGAATAAAATGCGAAAATGCGCCGACGTCGTGTTCGCGCTAACAGTGTCGCGATGTGTACATACGGTATCTTCGACAAGCGCACGGTCTACGGTACTCAACCTTCCTCGTGTCGTAGACACACGGGTGAGGACGAATTCCCTCGATCAGCTTCTCGACGACCGATTCTTCCAACATGACGACGCACGGAGTGGTGCTCCCATCGTCTGCTATTGCTCGTATTCGCAGCGAGGGCTACCGGGAGCCAGCGCGTAATGCATCCTGGTCCGGCGTCGCGGGCGCGGTCGGCGCGGAATACGGCATGCTCCATTTTGGCGTCGAGGCGGTCAGGCTGCGTCGAACGCCGCCGGTCGCGTCGGTTACGCCACGACGCCGGAGTATAGAGCGTCGGGTTTTCGCCGACGTGACGTCGCTGCGACGCGCTCGCTCGCGCGCACGCGTTACGTCGGAGTATAACAGAGCCTATAACAGAGCCTTTAAACGTTAAGCTTAAGCGTACCTACAAGATCATTATTTTGTGTTCTTGTTTTGTTGCTTGCTGTTCGACGTATCTCACGCCAAGCGATATAACCGCTCCTTTCGATTCTACTAATAAGAAACCATTGTCATTCTTTCATTCACCAAAGTGTCATGCAGGTAAAAAATAGGACGAGCTATGTGTTTCAATACTTTACTTTCTCGTTCGATGTAGTGGTGCTAACCGAAACCTTGTACCATTGCGAGACAAAAGTATTGCAACTAAAAGCCTCTTGTTGCTGACTGCTGGCCATCAACGTTCAGCTCCTTGCTTTTCTTGGCAAGGAGCGACAATGTGCCTTTTGTTATTGAAGAAGTCACCCACAGCCAAATAGCGTTACAGCGCACAACAAGAGAAACACTCACAAACACAGACACACTAAAATATATACAGATCATTTCGAAGGCCGCAAATGAGGTGGTCACGAAGCATGTCGTCGAGCATCCCACCGAACTCGCAGTGCTCAGATAAGCGTCGGAGGTCTGCTACGAAGCCCGCCACAGGCTCCCCGGAACGCTGGTCGCGCTTGAAAAACTGAAACCGCGTGAAGGTTACCGGCGCCTGGGGAGCGAAGTGCTTGCAGTGTTCTTTCGTTGGTGCGCTCGGTGAACACGGAGCGCGCAAGGTGGCATGTGTAACCGAGCAACCAACGCTGCAGAGTACGGCTCGTTTCTTTTCTGGCGTGGTCGTGTTGTTCGCAACGAAGAAACATTCTAGGCGCTCAAAACAGCATGGCATGGATAACTAGGTTCGACATTGTACTTTTTAATTTTGAAAGTACGCGGAAGTGACTTCTTCACGTCTGTTTGGTTGGAAGAGCCACGTAAATTCGCTAGAAAAATGTGGGCGGAGTCGGCTAAACTGGGCGGGGTCGGCTTACCGGACGTGACAACATCTTGACGTTTCATTTTGCACCGAGTACGTTTCAAAAAGTACTTGTTCGGAAGTAGGTGTCATCGGGAGCCATGTTTTCGGCGGCGCGGCGTCGCCTTCTTGTTAAATAGACGTTTTCTTGAGTAGATCTTCCTTTTTTACCGGAAAGGCTGTATCGTGAACACCGTGATCTGTTCGAACTCCCGGAGGAGATTTTTTGCAAGCAGTACCGCCTCCTGAAGAACGTGATGCGGTGGTTGGGTGTCAGGAGCGACCGTCTCTTGCCCGTGAGCTATTAAAGGCATTTTTTATTAAAAAAAAAGAAAAGGGGAACTGCATGTGTCAGCGACACTTTATTATGCTTCATAGTAATGAAATTTAGTTTCTAGATGATTGGGTACAGAATTAATCAACTTTTGTTTGGTGCTGCTTCGCCTGTCGCGTGTATATACTTGTTTTTCCTGAGTAAAACTTGATGAAAATTATCGCTCGTTTTGTATATTTATTGTCCTTGTCTTTTTGCGCTATTTTATATGTTTAACGTTTTGGTTGAACTGATTAGGTCTAGCCTGTCGAATGTAGGTGCTTTAAATTGAAAGAATAAAAACACGAAGGACGAGGACACAACACCGGGTCTAGGCCAATTCGTCGAAAGCCAACTCGTAGACGGCCAACTAGTCGGGGACCCATTTGTCGAATAGGCCAACTCGTCATAAGGCAACTCGTCGAACGAAAACTCATCAAAAAGGCCAACTGGTCGCCGCTGTTTTAAAGCCACAATATATATATATATTTTTTTTTTCTCCCGAAATTTTAAAGCAAATCTTGCCCTATATTAATGCGTAATATTGCCGCACGGTAATAAACCTCAAGTGTGCTCTTTCTTGTCGAAGATAACTTGCAGCTTTCTCCGCTTTCGCGGTGCAGTGGAAGACGATAGCTACGTCGCGCGGTGGGTGTTAACCTACTCGGCCCACCCGTTCACGCCGTTTCGCGGCATCAGTCTGCGGCGGATCATGACGAATGTGCTAACGCACCTGGCCACCAGTGACGCCGCTTCGCTTCGACAGTTTGCAATGGCTCATTACAAAATGTAATAAAACTGACTTAAAAAGGACGATCCCGAAATGAACATTTCTCAACTTGTCTCAAGCTACTGTCCTGCCTTCGCCCTCTTTTAAACTTTCTTACCGTCTTGTAACCTAAGAAGGGCTCTGTCCCTAGCTCAAACACAAATAAAAATTTAGGTCAGAAGATACCAAAGAACCAAGAACTTTTACCTCGGAACGTCATTCAACACATTCGACGAATCGCACTTCGACAGATTGCCCCTTTCGACAAGTTGCCCTTCGACGAATTGCACTATTACGAATTGGCCCATTAGACGAATTGGCCGTCGACAAGTTGGCCGTCGACGAGTTGGCTTTCGAAGGGTTGGCCGGATTCTCACACCACATTTTTCTTTTAGTTACGACGTCTGATTGCCCGAGATCACCCTGATAAGGCGGTGAAATGGGGGAAGGAAACCGGGAAAGGCAGAGCGGTAGATGGGTGAAAAGGGGGCAAGGCCAAAGGTCCGTGACTGTCCAATTTCCACGGGTAGTTACACATTCTTTGCGGTTCCGGTCTAAAAAACTATATGACGTCATAATCGAGGCGGGGATGCCAACGAGATGCTTTTTTTTCGCGTTCTCGATGATGAATGACTCATGATCTCACCTCCATAGCGGTCTCGGTGTCTCTCCTTTATGTTCGTGGCGTGGAAGTTAGTGGGAATTACAAGCACTTTGTTGCGTGAGTCTTCGTGTTTTAGAGCGCAGCTCTTAGGGGCCCGTTCCCGGCTTGAGCGGCGTCAGCGTCGCCGTCGGCGTCGGCGTCCGCGTAACCAAGGTCACCCCAAGGTCACGTGACTCCAACCCGAGGTCACGTGACCCCCTCCAAGGTCACGTGACCCCCCTCCCCGAAGTCACGTGACCCCCCGCCGAGGTCACGTGACCTCCCCGATGACGTCATCGTCACTGATGACGTCACCGGCATCCGCATCGTCATCATCGTCATCACTGATGACGTCACCAGTGACGTCACCGATGACGTCACCGGCATCCGCATCGTCATCATCACTACTGACGTCCCCGGCATCCGCATCGCCATCATCACTGATGACGTCATCAGTGACGTCACTGATGACGTCACCGGCATCCGCATCGTCTACATCACGGATGACATCATCAGTGACGCCATTGATGACGTCATCGGAATCCGCATCGTCATCGTCACTGATGACGTCATCAGCGACGTCACTGATGACATCATCGGCATCGTCACGTGACCCCCCCAGGTCACTTGACCCCCCCCCCCCGGTACCGTTCCCTCCTCCTCCTCAAGAGCTGCGCTCTAATTCGGTGTTACAGGGAGTTGTAAACGGCTTTCACTTTTTTTTATTCTTTCAATATTAAGAAACTTTTTCGCCGGCTTATTTGTTTACCGGTTTCAATCCGGGGAACCGACATGCGCACGTGGTGAAACGCTTTGTTAAAGTCTATGTACATATAGCATCAAATGTGTTAACCGCCAGAAAACACCGGCAGGCTCTACGATGGAGCTATGAAGAACCCAGCGCAGGGCAACTATGGTTCTGTACAAAGTTTTGAGTGACGGTTTTATAGTTCCCGTAATGTTCAAAATTCTGCTGATTTGCGCGCATTATATGCACCACGTTTCCGGAAGGGTGCAGTTAAATTGGTGTAATCGTCAACCATTTAGACACTAATTGCTTGAACAGAGAGCACTGAGTTCGATACCACCTATTCAGTTTCTACTTGTGGTAATTTGTGGCAAATAGAGAAACGAATATGATCTCTTACAAATTACGGAATCGAAGCCTTGTAGGTGCACCCTGCGACCAAGAAATTTTAACGAAATCGACAAAGGTCCAGTTCTCCGCCGTTACGAATTCCCCGCTCTTACAAATTCCCCGTATCGTAAGATCGTGATAAAATATCAGGAGAATGAGAAAACGCTGCGACAACTAAGTCCAAGAACACCAAGATGCAATGTCAGGCACAGTAAATACACTATTGCATCTTTAAGCAATAGAGCAGTAATCATGAAGTTTATCCCCGAGACTGGAAAGGAATCGGAAGAATAACTAAAAGACAGAAGAAAGGAAACTGTCAGTGTCTTAAACTCGGCAAAGACACTTTATTTCATACAACGCTATTATAGCCGTTTTCCAGTTCGTCCACAACATAAAAATGGACAAGCAAGCAAACTTCGTACTTAAGGAAACCAAATTTCTAAGGCAGTTCGTTCCGAACACAGCACGACGCAAAGCAGTACCAACAGGCCAGGGGGGAACCCGAACAAAGCTGTTCAGCAAAGTTCCAGACTTGTACGTAATCCGTTACAAGTAATGAAATTACTTGTAATCCCTAACATTTATCGGTAATTTAGTAACGGAATAATTACATATTTTCTAGAGTAATTCTAACGTAATTCCCTTACATTTTTGACGTAACGGATTCCTTGTAATTCGTTACATTCTTTTTGTCAGAACCAACCTCCCCCCCCCCCCCCCCGCCCAATTCTAAATAATTTTTTTTTTTGTAAAGTCGAGCGCAGTGACATTGTCACGCGAATCGACCAGCGCAAAGGGAGGCTTGGCACTCTTCAGTTCCGCAAACTCTTTTTTTGCAACACCAAGCCCCTGAATCTATCTTTTTTTTAGACCCTAACATCAATGTCGAAAAATCAAAATAAACATTTCTACAAAAAAAAAAAAAAAAGAAGGGGTGGGGGGGCAAGTCATTTCAGCTTCTTTTTGTTCTTTTTTTTTTCTTTGCGATCAAAGACGGGGAGAAGAGGACACCAAGTGATTGTGCACCTCTTCGAGAAGCCCGAGGAGGTAAGTGCACTGAAAAGAATTAACAATGTCTTTCTCGGTTATAGTGACTAGGAACATTTTCATAATGTCACAACACGAAACAACGCTCCGTCTACCCTAACTTATTTGTGAGTCAGCTTTTTGCGAGCACTTATAAAATGGTAATATTCTTCCTTTCTTCTTCCTGTTTTGCCCCAGCAGGACGCGTCTTATCTCGAGCAGATATTTTTACAAATAAAACAAAATAATGGCTGACGTAGACTTGATATTCTGGGCTTGAGGAGAGAGTGAAATTTGTGAGTGGGGCCATTGCGTGGCTTGCTTAGTACTCTACCCTTTGCTGCCCGTGGCATCAGCGGACGTCTATCTGGAGAACATCGGAGTAAACTGCAGTCGGTCCGTGCTCCGTGCGTTTTTGAACGGCACCAACAAAGGTACACACGGCAAACGTGCGTTTACATTTCCTTGTTTTGACCGACGTTCTAATTGTTGCTATGAGTGTCCTTTTTCTTTTATTACTTATATTTATAAACTGGAAACTTTTTTTTATTCACCAACGTCTTAAGTGAGGCTCGAACTGTTCAGAACGAAAGAAAGAAGAATATTGAGCCAAACCTTATTTATTATTTAATTATCCCCTTACTGTTACAACTATGTTTTGCTGTTGACTGCTACAGCTTCGCGATTTATACAATGAAGAATTTTAGTAGATCGGTCCGATGACTCCGATAATGATATCCGATACTTCGCCGCCGTCTTTGCGTATGCATCATATCGTTATCGGGAACCGTTATCGCGGGTATCGGAGGTATCGGAAGGATCTACTAAATCTCTCGAATAGCAGGCAACGGCTGCAACGACGAAGCTTTGTTCTACATTCGAGGTGAATAGTACTTCCCTTGCTTCGCTGAAAAAGCTCAATGCAGAGCATGAAGCATTCGTGAGGAACAATATATGGCACTCCCATCCAGTGCCTCAGCCCAAATGGTGTTCAGCGTATCAGTCGACATATTGAGTAAGAAATAACGCAAAATGTCTGACGAGACTTTCGAGAGCCAGCTGTTGCTCAAAATACTCAAGGTCATTAAATGGAACAGGGGGCAACAATAAGAACTTGAATTACCATCTTCCCTTTGTTTCTTACTTGAGGACAATAATGTTAAAAGTAACGCCACGAAAGTAACGGATTACTTTTTGGGGTAACGGTCAGTTACTTTCATGGGAGGGTAATTGTAATTGTAATAAATTACAATTTAGCCTCGAGTAATTGTAAATGTAATTCCTTACTATTTTTCAGTAACGTGTACAAGTCTGAGCAAAACTAGTCTTTGAAACACAGATAAAAAAAAAAAAAGATAAAAAGAGCAGTGTCCCTTTTCCTTTTTTTCTTTCTTCTGTCCCGTCTAACATACCTACAAGTTTCTTTTCAGTCTGAGGGTTTAAAGGTCATCATTATGCACCAGCTCGCCTGCGCTTTTACTATTTCTTGCAAAAAGGAGAGTTGCTTGAAGTGCCGAAGTGCTGGGTTGATCCATAAAACCGTAGAAATGAAAAATAAAGCAACAAAAGCATTTACCGGCTTTCACAGTTCTTTGTAATGTGAAGTTCCAGCGCTCTTGAGGAGAAGGAGGAGAGGTTATGCCCTCCTCTTCCTCCTTTCCTCCAATTTAGCTAGAAATTTAGCGAAGATTTTCCCGCTAAGTTTAGTGTGAAATTTATCGAAAATTTCACTGCTCAATTTAGCGAGTTCAGTTTCCCCATTATAGTCAGCTGGTTAAGTTTCCCCGCTAAACTTAGCTGGTTAAGTTTCCTCGCTAAATTAAGCGGGGAAATTGACGTCACATGAACCTCAACGCCAATTCAGTTTCCCCGCTAAATTTAGCGGAAACTGTGACGCCCCATAATGCGACGCGTGCGGTTACGCCGACGCCGCTGAACCCGGCATCGTCTGCCTGAGAGCTGCGCTCCAAAAGTTACCCCGAAAAATCGAAACACGTTCTCTTTTTTGCCCATGTAAAAGGCAACGCGCTCAACTGCATTGCCCACTACCCCCTACCCGAGAAATGAGCCTTTGGAGTCTTTCTATGTCTCTCCACCTATTGGGAGAGACATATACACACGGGCATTTCTTTTTTTCACATTTATTTACAACCACTTTTTTTTAACCACCCAAGAATCAGCCATATGTGAAAAAACAGTGCTGTGGTAAAACAACTTATCTTGAAGATTTCAAACGCGCGTCATGTTGAGATTTTTTTTTTTTTTTTGAAGCGTTGAAGGAGGTGAAAGTGTTTCTTTGTTCCTCTTGTTTTTATTGTCCGGGAACAGCGGGACGATGCGATGCATTGTGATAAACATTTTTTCTGGGTCATCTCTCTCTCTACACCTGAACTACCTGATTGTTCAGCGTGGGGTTGTCACTGTGCTCTGGTTATCTAAAGTTTTTGTTGTTTGGGTTTGTCAGTGCAACACAAAGGCGTATGCCCGGGTATGCGATTTGGGAATCCTGTCTGACGCAGCTTTATAAGCAGCAGCCGACGTTATTCTTGTCATTCGGAACGAAAGCTCCTTGCCGTTTAGTAGAAGTTTCGGCTGTCTTCATGGATATCTCCATTGATTCAACGTCTCGCGTTGCGCAGTTTGGCTCCGAGCAGTCTCTCACAAACTCGGGATCTTCCATTTCGTATTTCAGCGTCGACGAGACTCAACTGGAATTCCTGGGGAGTAAGTATGATTTATTTTATATCGCTCGATCTGCTGCAAATGCTTTTTAGATTACCAGCATCTAAGTGAGAATCGCTACAAGGTAATCACAGATTGCTTCCCCTTTGGGCGGTAATTGAGGCGTGCGGCTTGTTCTCGCCAAGGCATCAAACTTGGCTCTGTTGAATCATTGTAAACCACACCTCCCGAGATAGTTAGGGCGGTTTTTTCCTAATTCAAATGAAACTTTGTGGGTTCGTTTGACGTGACGTTTATATATCATTTTCTTTTCAGGAGAGGGCGTTGAATTCGAGGATGTGGCCTGCTTTTCATTTGAGCAAGTTGACACGCTGGTCAGGAACCAGGAGAGAGTTCTTAGCTACACGGAGAAAGTCAAGCTGTGGCAGTATGCCTGTGAAATCAAGGTGAGCTTTTCTATGCTCCAGAACATACAGTCCGTACGCAGCCTTATCGTACGACAAGGAACACTCGCGTGTCCCGCTTCATTGATGATGCTTACGCTAGTGCTAACCGTCTCTCAATTCTAAGGAACGCTGCCAATTTCTCGTGTGAATCTTGTAAACAAAGAAAGCAGAATTGAAGCTTTAGCAGTGTCCGATGCTTTCCTTATCTACTATACTAGTTTTCACCTCAAAAACCGTATGAAGAGAAGTCCGGCTCTCCGCGGTGCATTACTAATTTACCCTTTATTTAGATAATTGATAGGTAGGTAGGTACATTGTAGATCAGAGCAATGATATCTTATCAAACCGACAACGTTTTAAACACCAAAAGCATCGGTTCTTCCTCAGTCATCCAAATCTTATAAGAACTACTTTGCGTGGCGTATGAACATTGCGCAAAACTTAATTTTTTTTCTTGAGCTGAAAGCGAGATAGTACTTGTCCTGCGCATTAGAGTTTCCTGAGGCTCGGTAGGTGAGCACCGTCGCTTGTTTTTCTCCCCTCGTTTTAGAAGCAGAGGTCGAAATGGGTTCAGAGTAGCCTCCTGTCCTCGGAGGAACTTGATGAGCTCTACGGTTTGGGGGGTCGTCTGGAGGCAGCGTGGTGTGATGTCGTCCTGGACGAGCCCCTGCCTGCCGAAGCTTCGATGGACTGCGAGTCGACGCCCAGGACGTGGCCCGCGGGGGACGCCGACACTCCGGCTCCGCGACGGCACTTGCAGCCACCATCAGCTGTCCAGGGTCGGGGGTCCTTCTGGAAGAGGGTGCGCCAAGGGTTTGCGCCCAAGCGTCCACCGACACGGGAGCAGATCTTCCTACGGCGTGTTATGAGTGCTCCGAGCGTGTCCCCACTGGTAAGAGAACAGTTTAATATCCATCGAGCCGCGTTCGTTATTCATTTTTATAGGAAGTTATCACTCACGTGTTTTGGTAGGCCCCGTGCAGCTAGCGTGCCAATGCAGCGTTCTTTTTTTTTTTTTTTGTGAGACATGACGTTTCGGAGCTTCACCGCGTTTTGTGTTCCGTGATTGTATTTTGTTGTCGGATCGACTTAAACCGGGGCTGCAACGTAGCGAGGGGCGCTTTTAGTTTCGGAATGTTTACGATCGTAAGCAACCCATCGCATGAAGCTGCGCAGCAAGACTGAAACGCTTGCATGAAAAGTGACTATACTTGCATCCACAAACGCCACGAGGTTACTTTCTCCTTTTGAATAAGATACGTGCGTCCCCTTCCGATGCTTTGTGATTGAAGGCACCACACGGGCGTCATGCAGTGCCTGACGGTCTTGCGCGACAGCGTCTTGACAGCGGTGGGAGTGCCGCGTGAGTTCTCATCGAGTGAAGCTCAGTGGATTTCTCTTCCTAGGCTCACCCACCGACAGCCCGTGGAACCGACGGGGACGGCCTCTGCTCCATCTTCAAGAACATCAAGCGTCTACTCCTTCGCGGGTTTCCCCAGCGGATGTAGACAGGCGGAGTTTGTGTCCGCCTTGATAACCTTGTAGATTCGCGTGTGTATAGCAGGGCTTATTTTTTTCAATAAACAGTTTTAAAAATTCAAGTGGATTGTCTTACGTTTAGAAGGTAAACACGCGTGGAAGAATTACACGTTATTGATAAAATAAACGCGGAGGCGGACACGACAAGGGATCGTCGTGTCCCTCCCTGCGTTTATTCTTTCAGTAACGTGTCTTCCGTGTTACGCTCCTATGGAGGCCCAAACTTACGGACTTGCTGGCTTTCTTTCAGACACGACTGGGCGGACCTCCAGAAGAGTCCCAGTTTATGCGGCTCCCTCTACATCCAGCTCCAACTTGCGGTATTCGCGCAAGGTACAAAAACCGTTGCACTGCCCTTGTAATGGAGCGGAACGATTTTCCGAAAGGCATTTTTTTTTGACGTCCATTTTCAAAATAATTCAAAGTATTATTTGGACATCATTGACGCCACTTCCCGAAGAAATAAAAATAATTATCAAACAATCATGACGTATCCCGAAAAGTATTTTTTTCTTAATCATTTTGATTTTTGGATTTACTTGCCACTTCAGTCAGAAAGGTGACTCGTTTTTTTTCTCTATACACTTTTATTTTCAAGATACACATAGATGAAAATAAACTTAATGTAAATGCATTCACTATAACCCTGAGACTAGGGGTGAAGACGAAGATGAACAACAGGAAGAACAAAAGTCCCAAACATAGCAAAAATTTATTTCCAAAAGATTGTTTATACATACCGTTTTACTGCAAGAGGGCGAGAGAGAAGAAGGGAAAGGGCTACCGGCAATTTCCCCCTGCACGACTGTGCTCGGAACAGTCACAAAATGTTCCGAGCACTGTCGAGAGGGTGTTGGAAAAAAGTCTTTTCGGTTCACGGACGCAACTCACTGCCGCCGGAGATCGGGGTCATGTGGAAAGCGATGGAGCTTAAAGACATTCAAGCCGCACCTCCTGGATTCCGTGCAAGCTCTATCGGTCCTCGTACGGCATTCCATGCTTTCTGTCGTGTCATCTGCAGAGAAGGACGCGGGCCTGAACATGCAGTGACAGACACCACAATAGTGACACCTGATAGTGTAAGATCTTGTGGCGGGCTAGTTGGTCATACATCACACATTTAAAGGTAGCGCTAAAGGGGAAGACACAAACACGGACAAGCGCTGACTCACAACTGATATTTAGTGAAGAATCAAATGAAGATAAAGCAGAAGTGCCAGGACATATACAAAATGAGAAAGAAGACTAACCAAGACGAAACAATCGGGAGCCGGGCCAGCCCATCCCGGCGCCCGCGTCATTGCCCGCCCGCGTTTGGCATGGTCGGGGGCGCACATCGGTCCCGTGCTCCGGTGGGAGGAGAAGATGGGAGAGGAGGGGAAAGAAAATAGGGAGATGGAATCACCCAAATTTTTCCGCGCCACTAGGCGAGGAATGGGCGCGGCCATCGCTCCAGGAACCGTGCGCATCTAATTCAAGCAACGACCAGGGCGCCCCTAGCGGCAAACGGGTCCATTGCATCGGAAAGCTGGGGAAGCTTCTGCCAGTCGCTGCGTTGATTGTGCGTTCTAGTTGCTTAGCGCTGTAATTTCTGAGATGGCTATTCCGCACCAAGAAAGCCGCAACAATTGCTGCGTGGTCGGCTGCAACAGTATACGTCGAAGATCGCGCACGGCACGTAGTACTACATCGTCCCTTCGAAGCCGTACGAGGCGGAGTTCTGCGCGACCTGGAGGCTGGGTGCGACTTGTGCGTCCATACAGGTTAGTAGCGTTTCTTACCTTCCAGTTCGCGATTTGTTTGAGCTGCTGACGAATAATACAATTAACGTTTTTTTTTCTATTCTAGCGACGATGGAACTGCATCGACACCGACGGCAAACTCTAAAGTATGCAGCAAATACTTCACCGGAATCGAGAAGCGAAATGCGGTCGCCCACCTAAGCCTACCCTTGGATGTTTCCATCAGCCTACAGTGGGAATCGCGGAACGGCGCGAACAAAATCACCCAGTTATTGTCAAGCTGATTCAGAAATAAACGTACATAATTACCACAGTCCACTCAACGCCAACTACATTTTTTTGCGGGCGCGCTTAATTTTGTTAGCGGAGTACGGCGCTCCGTGACATCCACTTGTCCATCGAAACGGGTCTCCTTCACGTCGTACACGCGGCCAAATTCACGAAGGAGTTTTCCCTTTTTCATATCGGTACCACGGAAGAAGCTTTCTGGATTCGTAACCGCCTTAAAGCCCGTCGTAATCACCCCGGGAACACTGTCCGCTGTGCTGCTCATCGCCATTGCTTCCCCCCGATGATTCTGCACCGGCTACCGAAGAAGCTTTCCGGATTCGTAATCGCCCACTGTCCTCTCTGCTGTTCGTTGCTTTACTTCCCGATGATTCTGCTCCGGCGGCACCGGCTACCGAAGGAACTTTCCGAATTCGTAACTGCCTTAAATTCCTTCGTAATCACGACGGGGACACTGCCCGCGGTGCTGTTCGTCGCCATTGCTCCCCGATGCTCCTGCGGCGGCTACCGCTAGGTCGCGGCGAACAATAGGCGACCGCCGCGACACGGCCGGCTTGCTCGCTTCCTATTCCCCCTAGTAAAGTATTTTATTCGCCTCGAGATCGAACCGTGTCGCCACCGTGCGGCCGAAATTGGAAACGCGCGAAAGCGGGGATACCGCCGTGCGTCGTCTGCTACGGGCGCACGCTCAGAAGCATGGACCTCGACGACGCAAGCCTGTTTCCGGCTGAGCTTGACTTTCTTTATTAAATGCTCTATGTTTTTGTTGCCTTTTCTTCTTACTAAAGGTTGTGTTGTATCGTTTCCCATGCGTAGAAATTCATCAAAGCGATTATTATTAGTATGTCGGAAACTTCCATAATCTTAGTGTATTGGTTTGTATACAATCGCTGGTCCCACGTATTTTAGTTATCTCGCACAAACCGTGGCTTTCATAAAGCATTGAATGCTGAGTGGGTCTGTGGTTTGATTAGAAAATTAACCCGACTGATCGCTATCCTTTAATAGACAAATCAATCAATAAATTCGTATGTTGATTTTTCGCCGGTCATATTGCGTGAAAGACGTTAAAACTACATATTTTTTTATTGGTTTTAGTATGCCATAAATGGCATATTGCATTCCCATTCTAAACTTCACGTTGTGAGTCCTATATAAATATGAACACGGGAAGCCTTTTAAAGTGAAGTATTTTTTAAGTTAATATTTAAAGAGTATAATCGCCCTCGGTGAAATGACAAGCACGCTGAAGTGGTTTACCGTGCAAGCCTGTGTCACAAAAGAAATAAATACGTCAAAAATATGAAAGCAGGCATTTTTTACTTTTTCTTCACTTCTTGTTGAACCGGCAAAAAAAAAAGATCTCAAATAAAGCATTACTTGAATAGTCTGACAGTTAATCGATGAACTACCCAGTTCCGATATACGTTAGGTGAGGGCGGAGGGTGATCGGAAAGTTTTGTGAAGATCGCTAACCCTCATCAGTAGTAGAGAATCACTGCGGCCGATGCAGCCTGTGTCGTGGTGCGCGTCGTTTGTTGAGGTTGCACAGTCTACTGTGTTTGAATGCAAGATTATTTAGCCAGAAATTTATAGTATTAGCCTCTTGACGTCCGCGGCCCTCACCAAGAAAATTGAAGCGGGTGAACCCACACTACCGAGAAAAGCATTTAATAACAGGTAATTGCTGCGTTGCTCGGTTACACTCGTTTATTTAAGTCGCGGCAGATATATTAGAACAGATTGTTTCACTTGTTTCAGTTGTCCTGCAAACTGTACAGTTTGCAGATCTTAACTAGAAGAAACGCGCTCTCTTCATCGCAATGCAGTAGATCTGTTCAAACTCCAAAAAACTTACCCACACTATGGCACAGTAAAAGGGCAGAGGAACTCAATAGCAGGTTAATTTCCAATACAGCGCTAACTTATCTTCATTCTAAATATTTATATTACTGCAAAAGCTAGAAATTAAAAAAAAAGCATAGAAGCTGCGATTTCACAGCCCAGATACAGTAATATGTTATCTGGGTTGAAATTTATTGTTGTTGTTTTTTAATTCCCACGTTGATGAACCGATACATTCATTTTAAAAGAAACAAATATTTAACATAAATATTCCAGTTCAGCCGGAGACAGGCATCAGTCGTGGTGATCCATGCTTTCCAACGTCTCTCTAGAGCAGACGACGCACGCACAGAAGCGATTATATAAATTTAGGCCGCACGCTGGCAACACCGATTCGATCTTCACTGAAACACCGAACAGTACCGCATCGTGTTCCGCTAGAATTGTTTTCCCACCGATAGTATGCGACAAAGTAAACGCAAGAATCTACGCCGTCTCGCGCGCGAACGGTGAGAGCCTATGGGGCGGCTGTTCTCCTATCCCCGCTTTGATGATGATGATAGCGCGACCGTAGCGCCACCTCTAGGTCAATCTCGAGGCCAATAGGCTTCAGACACCTTCACAGACAGAACGAAAGAAAAAAAAAACGCCAGAAGAGGAAACATCTTTTTTAGCAAACGTACGTGTGCAAACACTAACGTGAACGAATAACTGCAACAGGTTGAAAAAGAGGGGGCCTGGAGAAAAGTCAAACTTCTGCTAAAACTTATCAGTGAACTTAACCGTAACACAAAACAGACACGTAAACAAAAAGAAAGAGTACAGCTTAAAAGGGTAAAACGTTCAGAAACCTTTTCAACTTCATTTCTAAACCGAGGGTGTGTTTACCGCGTTACCGTTCAGAACAATTGTGATGGATTCTTTTGACAGAACGTTTATGATCTCCTCTTTCGTGGACTGCCATATGGGGAGACGATTCTGACATTCAATTAAATATTTCGATAAATCTGAATAAGGAACTTTGTTCTTAACACTACGCTTATGTTCTGTTATACACAGCTTGCACCTGATGTCATCCAACGAGCGCTTCGTTGGCCACCAGAGAAGGATTCCGAGTCAAGAGGTCCAACGAATCAAGAGATCGAACGAGTCAAAAGATCCAATATTGGACCCATATTGACCCATATTGGATCTGTTGACTCGAAGGATTTCTTGACTCGCCATGGATCTCTTGACGCGTTGGATCTCTTGACACGTTGGACCTCTTACCCATGTTGGATCTTTTGATTTCTGTCTGCGGAGGGAAGAGATCCAATATTAGATCTCTTGACGCGTTGGACCTCCGGACTTGCCATGCGATTGATTATTCGAAGGTGGGAAGGAAGGCTGCCCACAAAAATGAAAAATACGGTATAAGAAAAAGAAGGAGGAGGGAAAGGGGAAAAACACGGGCTAAGTGTCTTCATGTTCGCTTTCAGTCGGCCTCCCCGACCTTGACAGATGTGATGTTTGAACTCGCAATGCAGGTCTGTTGCGCGTGTTACGTTTGGTCTGGGAAGGTTTAAAAATGGTGCAAAGGTTCTTTTTTTTTTCTTTCACAAAATGTTGGTTTGGCGACTCAAGGCCGTTATCGTAGGGGGGACAAAGAAAAATCAGTGCCGTCCTTGTCATTTCACGTGTCTCTTTTCTCTGCTTGTGTTCGTTTCCTTTTATGCGCTGTACTGTTTATAAGAAAAAAAAATAGTCACTAGAGACGGCGACTGCTACCAATGTAAGGAAATTATAACAATAATTTTACAAGAAATGCAAGCCGACGAAGCGCAGTCAAACGTTGAATCGGCCTTGACATTATGCCCTGTGACCACTAGGAACACAAAAGACGATGAGACAATCACATTCTTTCCTGAACGCGAACTGATACTAACACAAAGGGCTTTCAAGAAAAGGAAAATCCCGTTGACATCCCCCCAACTACGTGCCCACGAGGTCGGCAACCTTTCAACTTAAAGGCCCCAAGTCTCCACCCTGTCTCACACTGGGTCGGGTGCTGGGGTAACGCCGACAAGATTTGACCAGAGGAAAACTGGCGACTCCCTCGCCGGGGGGAAGAGGCGGGGTGGGGGGGGGGGGGGGGGCGGGGGTCATGTTTTTAGTAGGGTTGTGCGAATAGTGGATTTTGAGTTCGAATCGAATTCGAAGCGAATAGCAATTTTGGCCGAATATTTTCGAATCGAATAACGAATACTTGCCAATCAAAAAACTTGGCCGCAAAGTGGCGTGCAAGATAATTATTGCATACGTGCAATTATTAAGTAGACTGATTTTTGAGAATGAGACCACAATTTGTTCAAGAATGACCTATTTATTGGAAGACAAACATTAAAAAACCTAAATGGGTTTACGGAAGTAAAAATGGTGGAAAAAGAGATGAACTAAAACTGCGTCTGTTCAGTATATATTGCACACTCTGGTATTCTAACATGTTGAAGTTTCCAATAAAAGCCGAGTTCGATCAGTTCTCGTGAAGAAAAAGGAGTTGCTCGACATGCTCCGGAAGCAGGTGCTCCCTCCTGGTCGTCACAATATTGCCTGCGGTTGAGAACACCCTTTCACTGGCCGCCTGGGTAGCTGGAATAGACAGATACTTCTGCGCAACTGTAGCCACAGCAGGGTAAAGCTGGGTGCCCAGGGTCGACCACCACAGGAGGGGATCCTCTGAACGGCCAAGCAGTGGGGTTTTCAGATACTCATTCACTTGCTTCTGGCATTGGGATATGCCAGCCGACTGCCGTGTTTCTTCCGAAGCCATTTTGACTTTAGAGAATGCAGTCCACACAGAGTATGCTTCTTCTGTGGTGCTTGCAGCACTTCCATGCTCTCTGGTTTCCGCTGTTCCAGTTGAGTGCACTTTCTCAACTTCCGAAAGAAGCAGGCTACTCGCCCACAACTCTTAACTTACTGTGGACTCTGTGGAGTGAAAGACTGCCTTGTAACGAGGATCGACCAGCGTTGCCAGTACCAATAGCGGAGACATCTTCACATCCACAAACCTGGTCTTGAGACTTCGCAGCAGGCTGATTGCAAAGGAGGCTACTTCATTGGCTTCTGAAATGTACTCTTTCAGGGTAATCTCAGTGCACTCCAGCAGAGGAATCACCTGCGAGAGTGTTGGGTATTTGGTCGCAGAGAGTTCTGTTGTTGCTTGTTGAATGGGCTGAAGTACACTGACCAGCCCAGCCATTAGCTTCCACTCCGCGGATGACAGGTTTTCCACACTGTCCGACGTAGAAAGTTCTGCAGAGATGGCAGTGCGAAGCTCAAGGAGCCTGGACATCATGGCATGTTCGCTGTTCCACCTCGTAGGCACATCTTGCATGACTTCGAGAGGTTCCATCTGCATATTTCTTTGCATGTCTTGGAGTCGGGCACGTGCTCGGGTACTTCTTTTATAGTGGCCAACTATTGAACGTGCCTTTGCACACAGTTGAAAGAATTCAGGTGCATGCTTCTTTGCATCAGTGATGCAAAGTTGTAGAGTGTGGGCAAAACACTGAACCCTGTGCCACCGCGAATGCTCCACAGCAGCGACAAAGTTCCTCCCATTGTCAGTGACAATATAGGTTGGCAAATCTTCTGGAAGTTCCCAATCCTTTATCACGTTCTGCAGAAACCGGCGAATGTTCTCTGCAGTGCAGTCTTCGGTCATTTGACCACATGTGAGAGTGTAGATGTGCTGCACGAACTTCTTGTCCATTGTGTGGCACGTCACACTTACATAGCTCTGAATAGCGCGCGAGGTCCAGCTGTCGGTGGTCAAACAGTAGCACTCGACTCCAGCATCAAAGACTGATCGGAGGGCTTTCATCACTTCAGCCTTCTTCGCGGCGTACAAATCGGGAATCACCGACCTCGAGAACGTGGTTCTTGAAGGCACGCTATACTCGGGAATAACGCACCTCAGCATTTCGACAAAGCCATTTTCCTCGACGACACTGTAGGAGTGCAAGCCGCCCGTGATGAAAGCTGCAATCTTCTGAGTCACCTGTCTCGCTTTCGGTGCGGTCGATTTCATTGTCGGCCGAAAATGTGATGACACTGACGGCTGCGGCGTAGACTGCCCTGCAGACTTTTGTTTTTCACGTGCAGCGCGTTCTTTTTCGTAGGCCTCATACAAGCTCGGATGCTTTTTCAGATGGTTCGAAAGGGTTGTTGTTGTTCCGGTTGGTGTCTTCAGTAACTTTTTGCATTGTTCACACCGGGCTTCGTTTTTAGAGGGAAGTTTCGAGAAATACCGCCAAACTGGATTTTTCACGCTGTTTGGGTCCATCTTGCCGACCGATCGAGCTTCCGCCATTTCGACAATGTCGATGTCATTCACTCGTCTTGTCGCTGTAATAATATATTCTTTCGGAATATTATAGCTTATATGTTTTAAAACGCTCTTTATGAGTTTCCTCGCAAACAAATTTTCTGAGCAATTATGCAGGTTGTGAGACATTTTAAAGGTATTTATTTTTATTCTAAACTTGTTTTCCAACTTTCTGTCTGGACACGGCGGTGGTAAGAAAAGAGTGCTGGCAACCAGGGCGCCAAGATTGACAAAGATGGCGCCGGCGTTTCTGGAGCTCGTTGCTTGGTTTCATTTGTCCGTTATTAAACAAAGTTGAAAAAAAATGACTACGATAAATATGTTTGAAAGGTCCCACCATAATATTTATACCGTTTTCTCGAACGTGTGAGTATAGTTTTGAATCTAGAAGTTGTTCCTTACTGATTTTAGACAGTAAAAAAACTCGCGACCGCGAGTTTGCCGACACTTCGAAAAGCGCGAATATTACAACTGCTCTCGAAGCGAATATCGAATCATGTAATATTCGAAACTACTATTCGAAAAATCGAATATTCGCACAACACTAGTTTTTAGGTTTTTTTTGCCCGATCCCCCGAAGGTCATCCTGGGGCCCTAAACTCGTCAGATACAAAGTTGTAGCCGAAAGTTCGCGGAGCGCGCCGATTGGATGTCGACGAGAAAAACGCGAAGTCATTGTCGTGATTGTCCAATCGGCGCGCTCCGTCAACTTCGCCTCCAACTTTGTATTTGACGAGTTTAGGGCCCCTGGTGATATCCCACACTGCCTGGTGATAGTTAGGCGAAGAAAATTGGTCTTTATAGGCCGGGAGGAATCACGTTTTTGTCTCTTTAGACTTAGGCTAGGTGGCGCAAGCCACCGCCCGTTACAAAGGGTATAGCCATTATCATCCATCCGTCCATTAATCTGTCGTAGTGCCGCGGGTCCAAACCAAGAAAGGCTTATTCGCAACATTTCTATGTTATCTTTTTCCACGGAAACCGCTGAGGTGGAACCCCAAACAATACTATTTTTTTTATTCAGTTATAATCTTAGCAACCTCTTTGTATCAACTTGAGGACAAAGGGAGACGAAAACCATGATTGAGCGATCTCTGTCAAGGTGAGAGCTGACCAAGTTGGCAGTGCGCCCGTGGCCTAACGATTATCGTGCTTGGCTCCCACGCGAAAAGCCGAGGTTCGGTGCCCGGCCGCCGATACACCTTTTGTTGTTTCCGTAATGTCGCGTTCCGGTAAATTCAATAATCCTGTTGATTTTTCGAGGTTAGAACGCTCAAGGCCTCGAACTTTCTACACCGATTGTTTCAGAATCCCACGCGTCTACATAAAGGGCTCCGCGTGGCGAGCCGGAGTCTGTCTCGCCACAGCGTCCGACCCACTTGTTTCGCCGCCATCGACGCCTGCGACGCTATCTTTTTTCTGCTTTCTTTTGGGCACAAGTTTGCCCCCATTAAACGTTTAGTTTCTCCAGTTAAGTTACCCCCTAATCATTTGCCATTCCTGACAATATCACCGGGGCGTGTTATGTATCTCGGCAGAGCCTTGATTTCTGAAAACATTTAAGAGATAATCGTAAAAAAAAAAAAAAAAAACGCATCTCCACGTGGGGAATAATGTTGATTGGGGCGAAGCTCTGGTGGTGCTTGTCTGCGTAGACGCTGAGCCGCAGCATGCCGAGTCTTTCGTTCGTTTTCATCCATGTCACGCTGCGGTCAAATGCTCGATTGCGTATATAACCACGTTCCATACCACACATTCTCTTTCGGACATGGATGGAAACGAACGAAAGGCTCGGGATGTTGCGGCTCACCGTCTACGCAGACAACCACTTCCAGAGCTTCGCCCCAATCAACATCATTCACCACGTGAAGATGCATTTTTTTTTCTTGCCCTACACGAGCACGTGCTCATGTACTCGTGAGCACGTGAGCGCGTGAGCTCACGAGCAGGAGCACGTGCACCCGACGGCGGACGGACATACGGACATGGCTAGGCCCTAAGGAGCTTCGCCCCTAAAAGAGCTATATATATCCTAGAATGCAGACACTTCTCTTTCCGAAGTCGCCTGTGGTTCACAAGTGTATTTAATATTGCGGTGTAATGTCGAGTGACCTAACACAAGCCCAGAACATGTCGGTAAACACTGCCCCAACTCATAATTTAACACTCAAAAACCTGAAAATTCTGACTAATAGTATCTATCAAGTTGTCACCAACAGCGATGTATGTTTTCCAAATTGAACCAAATAATTGAAACAGCCAGTATTAGCAGCCATTGATCGCCATCGGTACCCGCATGATCGATAAAAAGGACTGACAGATTATTTGATACGTTCCAGTATTTCATCAAAAGTTAGCTGAAAAGGTCCTTAAGAATGAGTTAGAGCTCCGTTAGAGCTTGATTTTCCATCCTGTAAGTCTAAATCCTACAAGCACTTAGCGCTAAAATATTGTCACAATGACAGGAGACGAGGCGGCAAATAACTGAACAAATAAACTGAAGGAAATAATAACTCGTGTCGATGTCGGCGTGACAGCACAATCAAATGTGGCCTAAAATTATGCCCCATTTCCCAAGTTGCGCGCAGCAAAAGCAAATGCACAACCGCTTACGCGTTTCATTTAAAAGTGCCTTCTAGCGGGAGCACTAGTTCCATACACAAGAAATATAAAAAAATTGAACCCCGCTTTCTTGCTTGTTTGTGTCTTAGAGCGCAGCTCTTATGGGCCCGTTCCCGGCTTGAGCGGCGTCGGCGTTGGCGTCGCCGTCGGCGTCGGCGTAACCAAGGTCACCCAAGGTCACGCGACCCCCAAGGTCATCCCAAGGTCACGTGGCCCCCAAGGTCACCCCCAGGTCACGTGACCCCAAATGTCACGTGACACCCAAAGTCACGTGACCCCCCCCCCCGAAGTCACGTGCCCCCCCCACCCCGAGGTCACGTGACCACCCCCCAGGGTCACGTGACCCCCCGCCGAGGTCACGTGACCTCCCCGATGACGTCATCGTCACTGATGACGTCACCGGCATCCGCATCGTCATCATCACTGATGACGTCATCAGTGACGTCACTGATGACCTCTCCGGCATCCGCATCGTCACTATCACTGATGACGTCATCAGTGACGTCACCGACATCCGCATCGTCATTGTCGTTATCACTGATGACGTCATCAGGTACGTCACTGATGACGTCACCGGCATCCGCATCGTCATCATCACGAATTACGTCATCAGTGACGTCACTGTTGACGTCACCGACATCCGCATCGTCATCATCGCTGATGACGTCATCGGAGTCCGCATCGTCATTGATGACGTCATCTGTGACGTCACTGATGACCTCACCGGCATCCGCATCGTCATCGTCATCATCACTGATGACGTCATCAGTGATGTCACTGATGACGTCACCGGCATCCGCATCGTCATCGTCATCATCACGGATGACGTCATCAGTGACGTTACTGATGACATCATCGGCATCGTCACGTGACCCCCAAGGTCACGTGACCCCCCCCAGGTCACGTGACCCCCCCAGGTCACTTCACCCCCCAGTACCCTTCCCTCCTCCTCCTCAAGAGCTGCGCTCGAATTCGGTGTTACAGGGAGTTGTAAACGGCTTTCACTTTTTTTTTTATTCAGGCTACCAGTAGGGAGTCTTAGTAGACCGTCCCGATAACACCGATAAGAATACCCGCTACTTCTCCGGCGCCTTTCCGCGTGCATCATTTGGTTATCGGGTACCGTTATGGGGGCTATCGGACGGTCTGCTAAAACTCCCCAATATTGCGCGAGTGGTAGCGTTTTGCTTTCATTTTATTTTTTCGTCCTCATCATCCCCCTCCCCTTTCCCCTCGCTTCTGGTCAAGAGATCCAACGAGTCAAAAGATCCAACGAGTCAAAAGGTCCAATAATGGATCTCTTGACTCGTTGGATCTTTTGACTCGCCAGACCCGAGTCAAAAGATCCAATGTGGGTCAGGAGATCCAACGAGCCAAGAGATCCAACGAGTCAAAAGATCCACGGCGAGTCAAGAGGTTCAACGAGTCAAAAGGTCCAACGAGTCAGAAGGTCCAATAATTAATCTTTACGCGTTGGATCACTTAACTCGGCAGACACGAGTCAAGAGATCCATTGTATGTCGAGAGCTACAAGAACTCGAGAACTGCCGCTTAATATTTCAAAGGGGTCACAAAAGGCCCCTCACCACTCATCCCTAGTAGCGGGGAGGCGTTGCACAATAAAGATCCGTAAACGATTTTTGACTTGGCGCCTTAAAATAGCGAAACAGATTTAAGTTTGATCCGCCGCTCAAATACGCACCGTTTTCCGGTTTGCGGCCGAAAAACCGACTCAAGGGGGCACCCACGGAGACATCTAGTTTCATCTCGCTGGCTATGGGAACTATAGGAGGGAGCGCTTTTCTTGGCTTCGGGTAGATGACGCCATAAAACTTTGCGTAAAAAAATCAAAACTATCAGGCTTTTGACGCGTCTCTTCACGTTTTCACGACAATTAACATTTGAAAAAATTAGCCTCAAATCGAGTAGACACTTACTGAGCTTGCTAACTCAATACACTTTTAACCAGTTCACGTCACGCGCGTAGTTTTCTCGGCCGGCACAAGCGGCTGCAGTATGGAAAATAGTCCCCTTTCCTCTTCGCGATTTCTCCGCACACTCGCGACATTCAGAAAACTCAAAACGTGCTTTCTTTCTTTCCTTTTTTTTGTTTTTTGTTTTACTAACCGAAAGTTAAGCGAAAGTGACACGCACCAGATTCTTTGAACATTAAAATCATTCCACGGCCCCTTTGAAGGGGCCACGAAACGTTCTTGGGTTGGAACGTTCCTGACCTTGCCGGTTCATACTGGTCCCAGTCTGGCACAAGTATGCTCGCACAGACCGCCACTGATTCAGAAACTTCTTTGTCGAGGGGAAATTGTGGAATCGCGAAGATAAGAGGGCACTACTTCTTTCAGTCTTGCCTTTGCAAAGCTGGATGACGTGATTGTGGAATCGAAACCACTTGACTGACGACACTCGAGCGCTGCTCATGCATGGATTGGGCACGAGAACTGCGTGAGCACTCGACTTCAGCTCGTAACAATGAATGCCTCGGCGGACACCCGGGTAGTGGCTCCTGTCCAACCACTGCGGTGATGAGGATAGCTGAACTCTAACAATGCCCGGAGCTCAGCACGCGTTTTCAACTTTGTCAACCCCAGCACGTGGGCATGATTAACGCTGAAGGTATAGGATATAGGCACCATGCCACCTGGCCGCTTGTTGTGGCTCCGAGTTGAGTGGATAAACGATGCTCATATTTCTCGAATTTTATTGGCGACTGCCATTGCCTAGGAAAAACTACTAAGGCAAGTTTATTCAGTTATTAACATTAGGGAGCGATTCTAAGTAGTATTAAGCAAAAAGTAGAAAAATTGTCAGATTTTTCTACTCCGAAGAGAAACATCTCTTCAAAGTGACCTTAGATGGCCACTTCGAAGAAAGTAACTCCCGATAATTCACCGGTTCTTTTCGTGCAAGTAAGATATCGAACTTGGCCAATGGGAAGGCAATATGGCAAAAAAATAATTTAAAAAATATTAAAAAATATATATATTTGTATTTTTTTTAAGGCGGGATGAGAATAGGGTAAACTTTTCCCTTCTAATGAACTTTCAGGTTCGATATAAGATATATCAAAATTTAAATTAGCATTTGATAAGCGGTTGCAGTAATGAATCATGGGATGCAAAGTTCCAAATACATATGTCGCGAAAATACGGAAGGTGCAATGTTGTTTTTTCCTCGGCTTTATTACGTACGAATAAAATATTTCAGTTCGCAAGGACAAAATTGTCTAGGTGCCGTATATGAAAAGGAGAAGTAATATATGATTTACGTGTTTATGCAAACCAAAAAATAAAATAATAGATAACACGTACTGTTGCCATACATCGAAAGACGAATAAAAGTGTGCATTTATTTCGATCAATGCTGCTCAATCTGGACACGAGCCAGTGAAGCGTGTGCATGCACAAGACAAGGGGTACTAGGGTTTCTCTTCTACTCTAAAATGCCTCAAACACAAAGGTGTTCAAGGCGTCGCGCGGAGCGAGATGTCCCATGACGCTCTCGGCTTCTAGCAAGGCTGCGGTGAATCCCTAGGTGAAAAGGAGTATAGCCTGGGGTCTTTAGGTGCACCACGCCGTAATGGTTATACGATCGCACGCCGATGCTGGTTCTCCGTACAGCGTGGTGCCAGTCAGCAGTCATGCTGCACTGACCAGCAAGATACTGCTACATGTTGACCCTCTGGATGGCTGCCAAACATTATGCTGTCCAAATGATTCACATAACTCTTCCTCCCAGTTGAGCTCATGCTGCGTATTAGCCCCGAGAAGTTCGCGTGGCGCCCCCTTGCGGCGAACCGGGGTGACGTCACGGCGAGGAGGGAATTTTTCCCCGACTCGGCCCGCTCGCCCTGTGGAGGCTGTGACGACGCTAGCTGACGGCGCGCTTGTTTCTATTTAATTTTTTTTCGCATGTTTTTCGTGGGACGTGTAAATTTTTATATGTGGATTTATTGAGGTATGGCCTGTAGCTACAGGCGAAACTTCAACCAACATTTTAAGCATGGTTGACAGAACCGGCAACGCATGAATCACAGCTGGTATATGAAAATAAAGAAATATGGCCACAATTGCAGGATGACTACAGATTTACATCTCGCACAATAAATGCTGCTGATGGTCTGAATGAATTGGCAGATTATGTATACTATATTTTCTTGTATCTCTGTTTTTAAACAAGATCGCCGAAGCAGAAAAGCTGCATGCTGCTCGAGCAACATGCTAAATACAGTCTGGGTCATGGGGAGAGAATCATAAGTAAGACAGCCCAAGTGCAAGGGCAAAGTAAAAAAAAAAAGAACATTTATTGTATACAGTGCTTGCATTTGACCTTTGCTGGGTTCGGATAGTATTTCAATGGACTACACGGGTGGTATTTGTTGACTTGTTTATATCAACCCTCAAGGAATGTATAACAAACGTAAGCGAAGGTGTCTAGCTCGTTATTAGCCCCTTAAGCCCTAAAATTGAGAGTTTACTTAAATCGAATTGTCCTGAAGCTAAAATACCAGAAGCTTTTCTCACGCAGACTGTCGCCCTTCACAGGTTCTAAATTTTCTGCTGCTAGTGCTGCGTCTACCACCGGTCAGACGTTCGAATGCTTGCTTTTACTCCTGTTTTCCTCTGTTGTCAGAGAGTCCAGCTGTAGGGAGTTTGGAGGCTGAGGAAGCTTTTTGGGGACCTGCAGCAGTGCCTCTTTTAGTTGGAAATAACAATTCAGACTAAACGGTGTATTTTCGGAGTAGGCTGGAATAAAGAATGTCAGGAAAAAGTATAAACATTCCATATTACGGCACTATTGCCGTGCATAGTTTGGCAGTTCAATACATATCATACAGACAACTGGGGGAAATTCGGCCGTTTTTGCTGCTACCATACAAACGAATTTCCAGTAATTGTGCAGCTTCTAAGAAATATGCCTGCATACGTGTATAAACTATATAATTAATTCACGAAGAAGCTACATTTATGTAGCTTTGTGTAAAACAACCCTGTTCCACGAGCACTTTAAAGAAAACATCTGCGAACCAGCGCATGCAGAGTGGCACCGCAAAGTAAGGGTCGCGAGCTAATTTGCCGACCACCCAAAGGCCCATGATATAAATGCCACTTCAAATGCCTTGAAAGCGGGATGTAATATCGTCTTAAATCATAAACGTGCAAGGAACAGAATTCCAGCGTCTGAAACGCTTGCGCCATCGCTTCACCGACCTCTCGCAAGATTGCCTTGTGTCGTGTGGACGGACGGGGAGGTTCATTGGCGGAATTGCCTCCGCCGATAGCTTTCGGGATTTGTAACGAAATTTTAAAGGTAAAAGGGACAAGCAGGCTTATAAAATGTACGGAAGCACGTCAATATCGGCCTAACTCAGCGTCTTGCACACCAGGTAAACGAAGTCCAGCTCCTCGAAGGGCTTGCGGCACACAACGCCAAACCAGGAAACCGGTGCTGGGAGGCGAGCCGATGGGAGATCGCGGAGCGGAGTACTCGCCCTGACGTCACAGTACACCTCACCCAATCCGGGCGCGGCGACCGCAGCGACGCTTGTGCTCGCTCTCGGGGCTAATAGACGCTTTACACACGCGCCAGATTGAGCCGCCATAGCCGCCCTTCTCTTGTCTTACCGAGATGCCGAGCCACTGAAGCGGGCGTTGACGGGTCTTCACAGGGGCCTATGTTGGGCACAAGAATACAGTAGCATCTAAAATGGCAATAACCTGTCCTGCTGTGGTAATGATGAAGTGAAGTGAACGGAATAAGAGGGAACAAAAACTGAAGGTCAGTTATGGCGGCGCCCATGCACAGCTGCTGCAAAGCGTCTATAAGACCAATGCGCTGTTTCCATACCAGCTCTCACGAGCTGTGGGGAAATACGCAGTTTCTGCACGAGATGTGGGTACTGCACGTGCGCAGGAAGCGCGTCAAGTGGACCGTTTGTGTGTGCGCAATATCGATAGCAGCACCACCGCAGGGATAGGACGTCAGCACCGCGTGTTGGTCTATACGTGCCTCGTAATTCAGTCACCGATTAACAGTTCGTTGATTTCTAAATTCGAGAAACATTCTGCGTCCCTACGACCGTGTAGCGTGCATAACTCTCGGGAAATTCCTGAGTTAGTCAAGCATACCGCACGAATAAATGGCGTTGGCCGCCAGCCGATTGATATGGAAAATGCACAACGCCGTGACACAGCCAGCCATTCAGGATCCCGAAACTTTTCATCCCCGAGGCCACTGTATCCTCTTCTCTCATCTCACGGCACTGCAGCGGGATCCGACCCCGCTGCAGTGCCGTGACCGCCACGCCCCTCTTTGCCATTCGAAAGTCGTCATTCATCGTAGTTTTGCTTTTCTTTCTTTCCTGCTTTTCTTCAAAGTCCTTCCTCCCCTTTCCCGGTGATCGGGCAGGGAGTCAAGAGGTTCAACGAGTAAAAAGGTCCAATAATGGATCTTTGGACTCGTTGGATCTTTTGACTCGCCAAACACGGGTCAAGAGATCCAATGTGGGTCAAGAGGTCCAACGAGTCAAGAGATCCATCGAGTCAAAAGATCCACGGCGAGTCAAGAGGTCCAACGAGTCAAAAGGTCCAACGAGTCAGAAGGTCCAATAATGGATCTTTTGACGCGTTGTATCTTTTGACTCGTTGGACCTCTTGACTCGGAATCCTTTCCCCTCCCCTTCAAAATCGATCGCAAATCAAGTCAAAAGGTCCAACGAGTCGAGAGATCCAACGTTGGATCTTCTGACTCGTTAGACTTTTTGACTCGTTGGAGCTCCAACCCATTTCGGATCTCTTGACGCGTTGGACCTCTTGACTCGGTGGACCTCTTGACCCATATTGGATCTCTTGACGCGTTGTACCTCTTGACCATAAGCGCCGGAGAAGAGGGGTATAGCCTGGTTCAGACAGTTGCGTTTGACTGCGTTTGACTGCGTTGCGTCGAGAACCGAAAGCGAGTCACCGGCACATCTGTCCTTCGTATGAAGCGTGGAATCCAATTCAAGGAATCATCTTGGCACGCGATATAAGCAGCAGGGATGTAATGGTTTCTCGCTGCCGCAACGCAGTCAAACGCAACTGTCTGAATCAGGCTTTAAAGGAGCTCTTCTCTTTCCATGGCACTCTTTTGTGTCTCCCAGATTAGCCCAGACGTCGCTGTTCTTCTCCCAGAAGATTAACTCGTCACTCAAAATCTAAAAAAAAAACTCAAAAGCAGCTTCCCTCTTTCTTCTTTATGGTGGCCAGAATTACACGACGTGACGTCAATCAAAGCCATGTATACGATATTTCAGGCAGCGTTTTGTTTGTCCTATGTAACACAGGCCGCAATCAAACGGAATTTTGTACACCACTCCAGATACACAATCAACCTCCTTTCTCTGCGCGTCTTGTTACACGCAGTCGTTTCAGAAAAACAAAAAAAAAACGGGCTTAGCTGACTTACTAGTTTAAACTTATTCCTGAATACTGTGGTGACTCCATACTTAATGCCGATAGACGTAAAGTTATGAGAAATTTTATGAAAAAAAAGGGGGAGAACCATTCACTGTCTTTTTGCTGGCCTGTCCTTTCCTTTTGAGCGGAACTAGGTTAACCAGCTGCGTAAATACATATTCTTTCTGGTATCCGGTGATATGAAAGTGGTCAAAAAGACGGTGTAGGGCACTCCACATCGAATGAAAACAAGATTTACTGATAACGTTACTCGTGAAATTCGGGAAAATGCCGGCCTTCGCACCTTTAGGGTGACAACTTTTAAAAGGTAAGAAAAGCTTCGATGACATCTTGCGGCATTCTCAGCACAGGCTCGGGGTTCTTTAGCATTAAATCCGATAACTGTAAGCACGCATCGCTTGGTCTCTCAAAAGAGAACTTTAACTCTGGAGCTTTTTTGTCCGAGAGAATGGGGGCGCTGCCGAGCACAAAGAGAATAAACACGAAATCGCAAATATATGGTTGTGCTACTCGAAAAAATACGTGGACAGCGTTTCGGGCGGACGCCCTTCTTCGAGTGACAGACGCGGAAAACGGCAAGGAACAGACAAGGGTCGTACGTATCACGAAAAAGGTTTAGGTGCATTGGCCGAGAGGGAGGGGAAGGCGAAACCACTAGAAGACGGAGCACAACTCCTTCGCTTGTCATCTATCGCAGTAAATAATAAGAAAAAAAGGACAAAGCAAAACCGGGACGCGCAAGCGCCACGGGATCTCGGATTTGCCTTCTGGCGTCCTCCGCGAGAACGACACCCAGAATGGTCCTCTGGGGTCTCCGGCCGCCGCAACCACGACCACAGCGGCTACGACGGGCGGACGCGCGGCTCGGGATCGGTTCGAGGAAGCCCCTTAATCTAGGTGTCAGGTGACGCGGGCTAACTTCGGCACCGTTTGTTTCAAAAAGATTAATACGAAATACAGTTTTGTGAACAGTAGCAGGGACAATGTATTGATATTCGTTTTGAGTGTTAATCTATTTGCCTTCGAGTCCACAAGCCTGCCCAGTGCCGAAACCACCTACGCGGGAAGGCTGTTCGCAGACCAGCACAAAGACAAGAGTTGGTCCTCCCACCCCTCCCCCCCCCCCCCAAGAAAAAAAAAAAAAGAAAGAGAAAACGGGCATTTCGAAATATTTGGTAATCCCTCTCAACCCACTCCCCCCCCCCCCTTTTTTACCTTTTTTCTTTCTTTTTCTTTTTTTTTTACCCTCCTTCATTCCCCACGGCAACAAACCTCCTGATGAACGCTTTGGGACTGGATGTAAGCATTCAAACTATATGCAACAAGATAGAGGTTAGAGAAGCCCGGAAGGGCAAACTGACGGAATTCAAAATTATAATGGCGAGAGAAAAGAATGCACGAGAGCAAACGACAAGGCTCCTACAGGAAACAGACAAGCGAGGGAAGAAAGAATATTCCACGAAATCGACAACGTCACAGGAGAAGCGGCAATCCTGCTGAGGGGCGACCATCCGCGGTTACGTCGTCAAAGAACGAGAGGTCATGCACTCGTGCACCCCAAGTGCCGACCATAAGGCTGTGCAAGCGCGCCCGTGGTTTCAACTGCGCAACCACGAAATAACCGGGGGAAAGAATGCTTGTTTTTAAACGTTTAGAAAAAAAAATTTTACTAATAAAAAAATTTAGTACTCGAAAGTAAGTTTGGTGTTGAGACCAAGGGGGAATTGTGTTTTGAGGTTGAAGATAAGACGCTTTTTGTCTCTTTCGCACGTGGGAGGAGGAAAAACCTGACCTGGTAACACAGACACGCATGTTTAGCTCAGTATGGCCGGAGGTCGAGAAATGGTCAGCTACATGTGTGGATTGTTCCGAAAGAAGGTGGTCCTGACAATCTTCGGGTGACGAGACGGCGGTTTTCACGGAATCTTCGTGCAGCCGTCGGTCTGTCTCTCCGATGTACGCAATGTCAGGGCAGCTCGTGCAAGAAATGGCCTAGATCACGTTGTAGACCGAGTTTTCAATTGAAGCTGCCAACGCCGAATCTGGCGCAAACCGGGAGGTCGTCAACATATACACATTTGATGGTGAAACGCTGGAGACGAAGCAACAAACGGTGTAGCCTGGGGGAGATCTTGTGGAAGTCCTTGCAGTGTAGACCAATGAGGGGTCTGTGATCAGTCTCGACCACAATGCTTCGACCACAGATGTAGTAATAAAACTGCTCACACAGAAAAATTACGGCCGGTAGTTCCTTTTCAATCTGCGCATAACGCTGTTGGACCAGTGTGAGCGCTGCTGATGCATAGGCCACTGAGTGTCCACTTTGAAGGGGGACGCTGCCGATCCCATACGAGCTTGAATCTGCTGATACATTACTTTTGTTATTTCGAAGTAATGTAACATCTGTTATATTACTTCGACAAGGTTGATGTAATGCAACGTGGAAGCAGTTGTCAGGTCGTGTTTGATTTCGTTGAATGCCTCTAACATCTTAGAGGTTTAATGCCAGGCCACATCAGACTTGAGAAGCTCTCGAAGAGGTTGTGTCTTTGCTGAGAAGTTTTGGGCGAATTTCATAAAGTAAGTTGCCATCCCCAAAAATCGTAGAAGCTCCGCTTTGGTCGCTGGCACTGGTATAGCGTTGATCGCAGTCACCGTGTCGGGGTCTGGAGCGATGCCCTGTTGGGTGAGTTGGTAACCAAGGTAGGTGACTGTTGAGAGCTGGAGTCGCGATTGCAAAACAGGCAGGCGAAAATGCTATGTACGACTGCAGCATTCTGTCGTCCACATCTCAGCTCCTCATCATGCGAAAGCCACGAAGCGCCACTTGGTGATGTGAGAGAGGTCGCGATACCCTGCTGGAAATGGGTGGCCTTTTCCAATAGAAATCCCGAGTCAACCCCTATGAGCGTGAATGCGTAAAATGTAACACAACCTCCTCTATACTAACAAAGCCTGGCAGGTCGTCACGTGACGCGGCGCCGAAAGTGAAAAGGTAGAGCGGCCGACAAGAGTCATGTAACGAGCGCCCCGCTGCGGACAGCCGCCGAAACACACATGTCCCGAGCGCTGGAATGTCCGCTCCTGCTTGATAGACGAAGTGATCTGAGCCGGAACGCAAAAGCTTCTATCTCTGGAATTTTCTATTCTACGCGACTTCGTCGGTCCCTCGGACTTTGGGGTTTACTCGGACGGCAGGAGCTAGGGCAGCTCCCTACACAGCAAGAGAAGGGATGCATGCTGGTATGTCTCTTTCTGAAAACGACATATCCATCACGGCAGCACAACACCAGGCCAGCAGCGGACTCGATGAATCCCAGGACTGCAGTCGATCTGTCTGCTCAGAGACCGCCAACATGGAGAGCGAAGATTCCGGAGGTGAATGGCGCAGATCCGGCAGAAAGCGCTGTCGTCCAAAGAACAGCGACTTGTCTCCAGACGTTCCGCAACTACCAAACAAGCATGATAACACCAGCCTCACCGTCATCTTCGTTCCTGTGAAAGAGGAGACCAGACTTACAGCGCTCAACAGCCTGAAAAGTTCCGAAGCCCTTGAGAAGCTCTGCCAAGAGTGCATCATCCAATTGCGCCCCAACGATCGGCTGAACCTGATCGCTGTTGATGTTCGCAACGGGCAGGCAGCAAAAACTCTACCGAACACTGCAATGCTCTGCGGTGTTCCAGTAAGAGCCTACTCCCCACTGTCAGGGCCCATTTCGTATGGTGTCATCCAAGGCGTCGACGCTGAAATCACAAAAGACGAGATTGCGCGCAATCTTCGCGCTGAAGACACATGCTGCAAGATTGCCAACGTTCGGAGACTTGGACGCTCCCGCGTCGTGAAGGGCGCCTTCACTAGCACTAAGCTGCCAAGCTACGTGCTTCTAGGGCACGTTCGTTATCCAGTCTCACCGTTCACAGACAGACCGTTACAATGCCACAATTGTAACGGATTTGGCCATAAGAAAATCGCCTGCCAACGCCCGAAGGCCTGCTGCCGTTGTGGGCAACACCATGACGGGACGGATGCTGAATGTCAGACCACGACAGGGAAATTCGCCAACTGCAGTGGAAAGCACCAAGCCACATCACATGACTGTCCAAAATGGATTAAAGAGCGTGACATTATAGTGTACTCCAAGAAGAATTCAGTGGGATTCCGCGAAGCGAAGTCCGCCTTAGATCCCCAAAAGAGACAAAAAACTGGCACCGCTGAGATCATAATGCAAGACGAATCAGAGCCAACGATCTCTAGTGCAGGCGCCAAAAGCTACGCTTCTGTCGTCGCTGAGGACTGTCAGAAAAAAATCGTTATCAACCAAGTACCACCGAATGATGTCCTAAGTGATGAAAAGGCAACGTCGTCCACGCAACAACCTTCCTCGCTGGCGCTTCCAAGGCGTCAGGCAACAAAACGAAGCACTGAAAGGAAAGAAAGCGACGAGACTTCAGGCTTACCCATCGCAACAACACCCGCCTGGGTCTCCATTATCAAGACAGTTGCAAACATATCCCTGGCCATATTGTCTAAATTTGAAGCCTCGTGGGCCCGGGCAATTGCTACAATTTTGCAGGCAATGCTTCCCCTTCTGGAGGCATGCTAGGGGGACCAAGTACCGCAAATGCGCGACACCGTGGGCAGAAGACCCGGAACAGAGAAAGAACTCCAATATCTCGCCAAAAGAATAGCACCCGTCAACAAAGGCGCAGTCCAGTGTTTTCTTGCATTCTTCAATGGAACGTAAATGGGCTGCGCACGCGCCTACCAGGGATGCGCGAATCTTTGAACACTGAGCGTGCTGATGTCCTGGCTCTTCAGGAAACGAATATCGTACCTGGAGAAGAGCGCCTTTCTCCATATGTGTTCTACCACAGTGCCCCCATAAATCCAAATGATAGGTCACGAGTGGCGATACTTGTACGTGACGATGTATATCATAACCCCATAGACCTTTCAGACTTGAATTCGGCCATGGAGGAGTACTCCGGCGTAATTGTTAGAATAAAAGGATGCGAGACAACGATTGTTTCAGCTTACATCACGCCACACGGAGTCTGGATCACAAAAGTGCTGGAAGAGATTAAAAAGAGAAGCCGCAGTCAGCTTATCATCTGCGGAGATTTTAATGCTCACAACGAGGCTTGGGGGGGTAGACGAACGGACGCCAGAGGACGACAGCTAGAGGCTACCATGGCAGAGATTCAACTTCGAGCTCTAAACGATGGGTCCTCCACATTTCATAGGAAGGGGCTCAGCCCCACTACTATCGACCTGACTTTGGTGTCCTCCGAAATATTTGGGTTATGGACGGCTCGACCCGACACAGAGGGAAGTGACCACGTGCCTATCAGAGTGACACATCCAACTACAAGCCCCAAAAACGTGAAAACCTGTAAGGTGACGAACTGGGATTTATTTCGTCAGTATGTTGCTACCGCCATTGAGAGTGGCAACTATGAAGATCTAACATCTTGTATTGCGGAGTGCCTGCGACTTGCCACGCGCTCCGTGACGGTGCCCGTTACATGCCCTGCGCCTGACTTGGAATGGCTAAATCTCCGCGCAACCCGAAGATAGGCACAGCGAAGGGCACTTAGCACGGACGCCTTATGGGACTGGACGCGCTACAACCGGATCGACGCTAAATTTAGACGACATAAGAAAAAACTTCAAAGATGGCAATGGAGACACGGATGCGCATCGCTCGGCGGTGCTGGTGGTGGTAGACGTGCTTGGAGACTCGCTCGAGCCCTCGCCGGCGCGAAAATTCCGCGTCATCCTATTGCAGCTCTTGCAATCGAGTCCGGTTGGCCCATGACAGTGGTGGCTGAGGTATTAGCGGACGAATTTTCGCGGCAGTCATCCACTCCGTTACAGTAGCGGGAACAGTTAGGACGACTACCTCCAGTTCCACTCCCCGAAGATCAAAATAACGAGGCAATGTTGGCGAGCCAATCCGATTTCACTCTGGCGGAGCTCACGGAAGCCCTTCACAAGTGTAACAAAAAAAGTGCTCCAGGACCGGATGGTATAACCTACCAAGCGCTCCGAAACGTCGATCCTGCCTACCACCTTGATGTTCATGAAAAACTGAACGTCGTATGGACAACCGGCATCATTCCTGACGCATGGAAGGAGTCAACTATCGTCCCAGTACTCAAACAAGGAAAACCTGCCGCGCTGCCGTCGTCTTACAGACCAGTGTCACTTACAAGTTGTGTAGGCAAACTACTTGAACGGATGGTCCTTCGCCGTCTCACCTGGTTATTGGATAGGATGAAAGCGTTTTCACGAGAACTAGCAGGCTTTTGAGCAAAAAGGTGCACCGGCGATGCCATTGGAGATATTGCGTCATCCCTCGAGGAGGCAAAAGCAACAGGGAAAATGGTACACTGTGTGTTTTTAGACAACAGTCGTGCATTTGACACTCTCCCTCACTTCACCATCATCCACCGGCTGAAGCAACTCGGAATTGGTGGACGGATTCTTTCCTTTATCAAGGCGTTCCTTTCTGGACGAACCATCCGCGTCAAAGTGCCTGAAGCTGTCAGCTCACCACGTCCAACAGACCGAGGAGTTCCTCAAGGCACCGTGTTGAGCCCCATGCTTTTCAACATAGCGATGGCTACCCTCCCTGGTTGCTTACCAACAGGACACTCCAATCTTCGTACAAGAATGGCCATTACGCGGATGATGTTGCAATTTGGTGCGTCGGACCCTCGAAAAACGCGATAGCAATTCGCAATCGCCTTCAAGAGGCCGTTGATGCCGTACGGCGCTAATGATATCGAAATTGGACCTTACCCTCTCAGCTGAAAAAACAGCTTCACTTCTATACCGGCCTGCAGGTCGAGCACCACAAAACGCACTGCAGCTGAAACTTGCTGGGATGCCACTCAGAAGGGTTAGACAGCACACCTATCTCGGAGTTGTCTTGGATGACCGCGTGACTTGGAGGCCAGAAGTTCGTAGGACATTGGGTCGATGCCGACGGCTCTTGCGAGTCATACGACAACTTGGAGGATGCTCTTGGGGCGCTCCACAACGCGCTCTTCTCCAACTTTATAAGGGTCTCATAATGTCCAGGCTCCTGTACTCGCTTCCTCTTTTAGCCATCGGAAGAGCCCAAATTAGAGAACTCGACACATTCCACCGAATTGCTCTTCGCAGCTGCTTGGGGCTCCCCCCTTCGGCGGAAAATATTGTGACACTTGTGTCTTCCGAGGAATGGCCGCTTTCCCTAAGACTGGAGGAGAGAGCCATGCGCAACATTAGTCGCATGAGTGCTGTACCATATGAGTCTAGCATCCGATCTCACCTTCGGGCTAGACGAAACTCTTACCTGGGGCATTTGATAGTGCAATTCGATCGACAGATTGGAGGACCTGGAGAGTTCCTTCCTTCTTTGCCTCCGCATTCGACACGTCCACCGCTGGTGGTATGCGAAAGTCTACCTCTTCCGCAGCGAAAAGCAAATGTACTGACAACTGTTGCAAAGTCAGCTGCTCTAGAACGCCTAGATGACGACTACAAGGACTGGCTTCAGATATATACAGACGCATCCATCAACAAGGCCAAGAAGACAGCAACAGTTGCAATCACAATTCCAGAAATGGACTTTGATGTTGCTGGACGACTCAACTTTATGACGTCATCAACAACGGCAGAGTTGGTGGCAATTTGGGTATCACTGGAGTCTATCAAGAACATTAATTACGTTGCCCACTAAGGCTGTAATTTTAACCGACTCTAAATGTGCACTCCAACAGCTCCAACGAACAGATAAACGCACACCACTACTGGCCAGAGTTGCATTAGAGGCTCGAACAGTGGAGGATCTAGGGTGGACCCTCGCCATGCAGTGGATCCCCTCTCACGTTGGAATTTCCGGCAATGAGCGAGCAGACACACTGGCTGCAGGGGCCCATGACGATCAGGCGCCGACGTTTCTCTTGGACCGATTCAACGAGGCGCATCGATTAATTCATGATGAGCTTCAGTAATTTCATCCACATCCTGGAGTGGCGATTGGCAAGCCGCCTCCAACGATTCCTCGGAACCTTCTACGTGCCGACGCCTCACTGCTACACAGACTCCGGGCTGGGTGTCCATACACGGGAAAGCGGCTTCACATGATGGGCCGCAAAAAAGACCCCAACTGCCCAGACTGTGGGGATCCAGAAGATTCGGAGCACGCGCTCCTGTTGTGCCCTGCTCATGAAGAACCCAGAAGAACGCTTCTTCAGAGTTACGCCCAAGCAGGAATTGTACATGCCACTGTCAGCGACATATTGAATCCTGAGGGTTACCGGGGGGCGATAGAAAGAGCGTTCCGTGCACTTCTAAGATTCCTTCGAGAAACAAGTCTTGAAGACAGACTTTGACTTTACTAGGGAGTCGGCCAGATGCCGGTAATTGATCACGTTTCCAGCGAATCAGTGACTAGAGAGTTTTAACACTGCGGTGCCGCGGTGCCGTTTCTGTTGCTGCGTTGCCGGAGCAGGGCTGGGGCCGCACCGGGGAAGGAGGAGGGGCGGCGTTTTGGCCGGCCGTCATGTGGGTACCGAGCTGGAACAAAAACTCCCGGGCAGTAGGGCACGGAGGAAGGATGGAGCGTTTCCTTGCGGTCGGTTCAAGGTCTGCTCCCGGCGTGGCGGGGACGGTGACATTATTGCGGTGGCGCTTTGCTGAACATTTTATGTCCCTGCTTGAGCCTCTCTGCATAGCACTCACAGTATGCAAAGATTGCCCTTTTTCTCATTCTTTTACTCTCTCCTATTCCCCTTTTCATCCCCTTCCCTAGTCTACCAGGTAGTGACTCGCCCCATCAACGGAGGCCCACAATCTCCTGGTGTCCACCCTTTCCCGTCACCCCAGAAATAAACAAACAAACAAACAAACGCTCCTGCTTTTCGCGTTCCTGGGGCTACCGCTTCGTTTCTCGTCGGGTTTGAAAACCACGTTTCGGGTCCTCGCCGCTGCAAAAAATGTGCGCTGTATACCAGACTCCCCGAGAAATGCTTTGTGGTACCAGATTTTCGCACTCCAAATCTGCAAACGGGCACTCTATGGCTCCGTTATTGAACTGCCAGGCTTTGTGGGAGGCTATGGTAGTAGTACCAATGAGCCAAAAAGTTAAACCCCACTCATTGGTGCTATTGAAAATACTGCAGAGAAGCCACACTATGGAAGAAGATACGATGCCTTCCAGAGGAGAAGCCAACTTTGTGAGGCAACACTTAATGAGCACCAATGTGCAACGTGATATCATTGATATCAATGTGCAGAAATTTCACATTGCTCATTACGACCAATGGCGTCACGTGGCAGAGCCATATCGAGGGGGATTTTTGCAAACCGTGTATTGCAGAGACGTTAACTGTCGTTAACTCGGTGCAATATGCGACATCTATTTCCTTCGATTCCAAAACTAGCTGCAAAAAGCGCGGAAATCCTCCATTATAAAAAATGCAAAAGAGATAGGCCAGTAATTGTCAACGAATATCTCCAAGCCGGTTTCTTTTATTGCCTGTGAAAATTTCTTGAGACATCCATACCGGCTGTCTTCAAAGCTGAAAATTTGAACACGGAGAATAAATACTTATGTAAAGGTACTGATGGATTTTAGTTAAAGGAGCTGTGCAACGATATTCAATTGGAATGTTTTTCTCTCTACACGAGCTTACTGGCACACCTGGGACTCAAGGATACTCACACGCAACGCCATTGGCCAAGAAACTCCTTTGTTGCGGTGTAATTTCAAGGACAAAAGCGATCATTTTCATTCAATCTCTCCTTTGCAAAATTTGATGACGTAACTCGGGGATCGCAGTACACCCAAGTGACGATATTTGAATGCGGTTCATAGATTGGACCCGAGCATTACGTGGGCACTCGACTTGGGCTCGTGATAATTGCTAGCTCGAGAAGCATTCGGGTTGTGACCCGTGTCCAATCGCAGCAACGACGACAACAGCCGAGCCATAACAATGTCTGGAACTCAGCGCGTGTCCTGCGCTTTGCCAACACCAGCGCGTGACTATGATCAACACTGGCGGCATATAATCGGCTCCAGATCACGTGGCCGCTTGTTCTGGCTGCGAGTTGAGGGGGTGAACGCTGCTCCTTTTTCTTTAATTTTTTTTCTGGGACTTCTATTGCGTGGGGTGAAAAACGAACGCGTGTTTCATAGGTCATTAACGTTAGGGATCCGTTTTAAGCGGTATTTGCGCAAAGTACGAAAATTGTTGCATAGCTCCTTTAATCAGTCATCATTTAGATGCATTATCTCTAAGACCTACCCAAGCAGACAGTGGTCAATGTCCAGTGGTTGTTCAGTGCTTGGAAGTCTGTTGGAAGTCTAATTATCGGATTAGTTACTCGTGATTGCTCAACAACTTTAAGGTAGGTGTACTGTGTGATGCAGCCGCATCGACAGCAACTGGACGGAGTCGTTTTTACAGCGGAGCTGTTAAAGGTGTATCCACACAACGGACCAAATTGCTGTTTTGGTCCGCGGGTCGCGCATCACGTGACCTTACGTCACCGGTTTTCGAGATCCGCCGGCGGTCCGCGGTTGGGAGAAATGCCAAGCGACTTTTCTCGCCCGGACCTTGGCGGCGGACCGCGGCGTTTTTAGTATAATTGAAGCGCTAAGTCTGGCAACAAGTTGACTTTTGTTGTTTGGATTGGAATCCAAATCCAAGGTCGTCTTCTTTTGGCGCCAACTTTTCAAGACGAAGAAGACGAACCTTTTGTTGTGCGTCGACGGCGGCGTGGTGCGACGATGCAACTTTTTAGTTCATCGCGCTCGTGGAGCAATTCCCCGCTCTGTGGGACAATAGATGCAAGCCCTTTTTGGTTCACTTAAGTCCCCCTCGTCCTCAATAGTCAACGCCAGGGCCACCGCGGCCAAACGTCTCTTTCGTTCAACCTCCATCTTGGCTCCTTACAAATAGCCTCAAAGCAGCTCGCTGCATGCATTTGGCGGAGCTGTGAGGTCGAGGGTTAGACCGGCCCGTTCACTCTGTCGTCTGCTCTTTTGGTCCGCCGTGTGGATGCTCATTGCAGCCGGGCGGCCCGCGGGCCGCGCATCACGTGATCAATCGGTCCGCGGCCCGGTCCGTCGTGTGGATACACCTTTAGCGTTCCGCAATGAAGAAGTTGCTACTGCACCTGCGCGCCGATAGCCTTGACTGTGGAGTTCCCGCTACTGTAGCGGGTTGCGGAGGGCCTTGCGGGACGGCAAAAACGATCTACGAAAACTTCCTAATTTTTCGCTTACGGAAGCGACGGAGATGCGCGTGCTTGGCTGAGGAGATAGTATGCTAAGTTGAGGACTTGCTGTGTGTGTGTGTGTATGTTTATACAGACGGAACTTAGTGTGCCTCAAGGGGCGAGATAGCAGAGCAATTTAGCCAGTGCGGTACAACTGCTAGCCAAGGGTCTTTAACGTGGATCACGCAGTAGTGATACACGACCGCGCACCGGTACCTTACTCATCCAGATCAAAACGGGCAGGGGTGAGGCTTAAACACTAGACCCGTGGGTTCTGCAGAGCGAGCTCTCGCTCCACCTGCTGCTAACGACATGCAAAGATTGGAATAAAGCCACCATCAACGTTACTAGAGCAAACTCAGTTTCACAGCTCCGCCCGCGACGTGGGCTCAGTGGCGGTCACGAGAACTAGCAGCGCTGCAGTCGAGCCTTGCTTCCGGATTGCCTAGCCCGCCAAGTCTGAATCGCAATACTTGAACTTGGGCGAGTTGTTCATGTATGCTAACACTTATCAGCGCAAGAAAACAAACGCACACAAAAATAAATTTGAAACATTCAAAGAAGGAACACTTACAATGCGCTGACTCACTGATCTCAATGACAATTGCTGGATCGCGCTTGCCGCTCCCGCAAGTGAAGCCACCGGACTTCGCTCGCTTGGGATACGATTTGCCGTTTTTGCTAGCCTTTGCTGCGGTTTTCCAGCGTGCTGTGGACACGTTTTCTACTCGTTCGTCGTCATTCGCCGAAGAAGTTTTTTGAAGACTCCGTGTATTGTTGAGACTTGCCGTCGTGAACACGTGGAAAATTTTACGAAAGTGCAGTGTCGCAGGAAAAAGGCACAACGCGTCGAAAGGAAGGGCTGGCGGCGTATTCAAAGCTTCCTTGGCACGCCGAAGTGCCGTGTCTCTGTGCCTTCGCACGCTTGGATACCGGTCAAGAATTGACGCCGCGCCAAAGTTCTGAACGTGTGTCGCGCGTAGAAGCCTTTAGATCATTTATATATATCGGCCACGGAGTTCTGGATCGTCCAGCTGTTCCGGTGAGTTGCTATCAATAAAAGGGAGAGATATGTACGTGTTGTCCCAAATCTACTCTAATAGATTGCGTGGGAGCACGAATAGGGCAACGTTGTGGAGCCAGGGGGGTTTTCAAAAGCAAAAGTGGGGGTTTTCGAAAGCAAAAGTACAAGACGGCGAGAATGAAAATCTTTGAAGCGCGGCCGATATGGTCGTGTGCAATTTGCTGACCAATTACAATTAGGCGAGCCGCGCTCAAACGTCAAGTGCAATTAAGTAGTAATAAGCCAGCACTGATTAGTGATGAGGAGCTGTTGTGCACGGTATTGTGTAAATCGTCTAAGGACGAAAAAAAGACGTACCTTCCCCCCATCTTCCGTCGCTAGTGGACGCTGGATTAAGCTCGTTCCTAAACCGCGAGGGGAAAAGACGCTGATCCAGAGGCACGAACAGCTTCACGCACATTGCACTCGCTAGACACATACACACGGCGTCGGTTCTTGGTCGGTATCCAAGCGTGCGAAGGCACAGAGACAAGGCACTTCGGCGTGCCAAGGAAGCTTTGAACACGCCGCCAGCCCTTCCTTTCGACGCGTTGTGCCTTTTTCCTGCGACACTGCACTTTCGTAAAATTTTCCACGTGTTCACAACGGCAAGTCTCAACAATAGACAGAGTCTTCAAAAAACTTCTTCGGCGAATGACGACGAACGAGTAGAAAACGTGTCCACAGCACGCTGGAAAACCGCAGCAAAGGCTAGCAAAAACGGCTAATCGTATCCCAAGCGAGTGAAGTCCGGTGGCTTCATTTGCGCTGCAGCGAACAAGCGGGGAAGCGCGATCCAGCAATTGTCATAGAGATCAGTGCGCTGACTCTGATCTCTGTGGTGTATTACACTTCGTCTTCATCATGTTATTTTCTTTTCTATTATACACATGGAAGTTAAAAAGAAAAAGCAAGAAAAGGAAAAGAAAAGGAAGCTCTCAACGCGGTGGTAGTAGGCGACGCTAGCGACAGGGAAGCAAGATTCGACTGCAGCGCCGCTACTTCTCGTGACCGCCACCTGGGCCACTCGCCTCTGCAGGCGAGAAGCTGCGAAACTGTGCTTGCTCCAGTAACGTTGGCCACCATCTCCCCTCCGCGTGCCATCGTTCTTCTCTGTCCCCTTCTCTTCTTTTGGTACAGTATAGACATCGTCACAGATGCAACCTGCCATTATGGGTAAGAAAGGTTTTACTGTCTCTCAAAAAATGGAAACTCTTTTACCAGCGTTTTCTCCCTTGCGCTTGTGCATAAAAACTCCGCAGAGAGCGCATGTACCATTTGAACGCTCGCAAAACCGCCATATGATGCTAGGACATCGTAAAGACGTCCGCAGAACCATGTGTTTGGTCACGGTCTTGTACCCCTTATTGCCCGAGCTTTTTCGTTTCAGTGATTTGCGCCGATTGCTTTCGCATGAACTGAAACGACAACAACTGTCCCTTGATATGCTATGTTGAACTTGTTCAAGAAATAGTTGCGAGAAGAATTAAAATGTTGAAAAGGCCCACTTCTATTTCTTTTTCTTTCTTTTTTTTCGTTGTGGTTCCTAGGTTTTTAAGAGACGTAGTCCTGGAACATCCTGAGATCGTTTTAATGCAGCACGATAGTCGTAGGGGACTGTTTCGTTTCTGTCAATTCAATTATTGCGAATTTCTAAACCAGCTTTATAACTAGAATACGTGGATTAAAACAACGCTGCCCTAGTTCTTGAAGAAACGGCTGGTATTTACTAGATGTCACTATTCGCCACTTTCAGCGATGGTGGTACCGCGGTGTGAAAATCGCGCTCCCTAGCTTCTGGATGATCGGCCTCATGGTAAATGGACTTGTCTACACCTTCCTCGCGTGAAAAAATAACGTTAGGCTCTAATATTGCTCGTATATGGCAAAATTAGAATTACTTACGCGTCGGAGACCCCGCCTCATACCGCTGTTCTACGACGGTCCTCCGGATGACAGCCATTTTGATAGGCACCAGTGCGCCCTCTATAGGCATGTGAAAGTTGCGAATTCTGCGCAGTGTTCACAGCGCAGGATCAGAGTGAGTCCCCCCCCCCTTATTTTCGGAGAAGAACTGTAACCTTGCTGTATGGCTAGGTTGGACATTTGCATGTACTACCTCAGACAATCTGATGTTAATACGCCACTTCCGTGACAATTCAAAATGAACATGCATATGTGCAACCTAGATCCACTGATGTGCAATTCACGCTGCAGAAGCGTTGTGGAGACTCGCCGTAAGCTCTCGCTGAGCAGCGGCCGACTCAACTATGGCCACCAGAGAGCACAACGAGCTTGAAGAAACGTTTCGAGCCTGGCAGGCTCTTTGTCAGTTTCAACTTTCACGCCTACCAGGCGTGGATCGTTTTGCCGAGCTTTATTTGGAGCTGCCTTTATCACTTGGAGAACTTAGGGCAGTATAGTCTTCATGTCATTACTCTGATTAGCTCGCTTTTTTAATCCAGGTAGGTAATCACTAGGTTAGGGGTATTCTGTCACCGCGGGTGCATATTTCAAAGTGCTGTTCACCGCACTTCGAATGAGTCACTGAATGCCCCGATGGGATTGGGGAATAGGGCGTATTCACGGGACGCCATATTGTTGGACGCGGTTCCGAGCGCATGTTCAGAACTAGCTCTCATTTATCGTAATTCAAGAACAACGATTCTGATTGTGTGGAATGGATGTTGACCGTGCGTCGGCAGTTTGATACTTTAGACCCATGTTACGGATAAAAAAAACAGGACGCAGAATGGCCAAAAAAACGCGTTTTTCGTTTAAGGCTCGTCAAATTATGAGGCGCTGGAGAAATGCAGCCTTCTGCGTTAAGTCCTTATTTCGAACTCTTTTTGTTCGCCTTCCGCCCATTGAAAAGCATGCGGGAAGGGCCTTAGAACGCACCTGGTATCGCTGCGCCGCAGCGTTCTTCCGCACCAAAAAGTTCGTCTGCTTTCCTCGCCGTCACCATGGCAACGAACGCCGAATGAATAGAAGCACGCACGGTACCGCCGCGTGAAGCCAGCAACAGCTGACGCCATTTTACGAACGCCGTCTGCTAGCCAAAGCCGAACGCGGTGTGTCAGATCAACCGCCTCCGCCGGTGCGCCGCTGGCAAAGACGACGAAGCTGAGACACGCCGACGGCGATCGAGCAAGCAACAACACCGCGGGACGACTGCAACGGCGGCATTTATTCGGATCAAAGGCCGCCTTCGCCGGTGCGCCGCTGGCAAAGACGACGAAGCTGAGGTACGCCGACGGCGAATGGGCGAGCAACAGCACCGCGGGACGACGGGTCCCTATCATTTCGTCGAAACTCGTTTCGTGGAATTACGTTTCGTTGACAACTTTTCGTGGACACACGTTTCATGGACACACGTTTCGTCGACACTGACGTTTCGTCGAAAATCGTTTCGTCGACAGCACTACCGTAAAACGTTTCGTCGACAAACATTTTTTTTTTCTTTTTGCTGTTCCGAATGGAATGCCGGAAACTTGAGGTACAAGCGCTTGTAACAGATGACAAAGACGATGCCTAGTGCAGTTGCTCTCCAAGGGGAGCAACTGCGCTACCGTCTCGCTCTCATCCGTGTCACATGGAATAAGCAAGAGCGCGCAGAACTTCGCGCGCGGCCTATTCGGATATTTGCAAGTTCCGAGCCCCGTTTATGGAACCGGAGGTTACTGGAAGAAGAAAAGTGTTGGAGAAAAAAATGCGTAGGCTCAGAACAAAACTTCGATCCAATGGTGGGTTGAGAAAAGGGCGTGGACACTGACCCTAGTGGTTATTTTTAAACAAAAATACAGCTTGCAGCCTTTTATTGCAATATTACAACCCTAATATTTCAATTGAAATTAAGCATGTTCATAACTCTAAATTATTCAAAAGGAAAAGTGATGCAGTGTTTTACTGGCTACTGAGACTTATACGCAAAAAAACTGTTTAGTCGCACTCGTTTCATCGTCATTTATCCTTAAGGGCCGTTTAAAAAGGAAGGACATTACATAATAAGGGGGCTGTAAACAATGTCAAATAAAACTAAATAACAAAAGCACGAAAACCAATAACACTCGCACTACCGCGAGCACGCTGACCGCGAGTAAACTTAAAAAAGAAGCTACAATGCAATGCAAAAAAAAGCAAAAAAAAAAAAGCAAAAAAAAAAAAGAAAAAGAAAACGAGATTTGGTAACATATAAATAAAACATTACACCAAGTTTAGTCCTATTACAGAAAGTAAACCATAGTTGATATCGAATGTGCATCTTAATGCATTATATAGCTTCTCTCGAGCAGCCGCCACATGCAAGGCCTCGGAGGCGGTAGTACCACTAGACGAGTTCTGCCGGCAGCAGAAGACTGGTCCTCACTGGCGACATTCAATTGTTCTTTTATCGATGCCAGCAGACAGATACCTGACGCAAGTTCGTGACCCAGCTCTTTGCGTGAAGGAGCGGCTTCCAAATCTAATGTTCTTTGGTCACATATTCGTTTTTGTGAATGCAAAATTTCAGTACAGAAATACATATGTAGAACTGTAGTAATATTTAATATCCAGAAGCTAAATATGCTAAAGTCTAAAAATCGTATGCGGTCTGGTAAGTACACTACGTTGAATACCCGGTGTTTGGAGGAGAAAACAACCGTTTTTATCACCGTAAAAGTAAACTACGCGTAGCCAAATGCTCAGTCTCCTTCAAAGCTTATTGCTTGCGGCTAAGATCAGATGCCAATAAACTTAATAACCAATTTTATGCCATTTTCAACGGTAGAAAGGCTGTGTGCACCGCAAACAGGCCTCGTTTTTTCTTTCAAATTCTTTTAAAACTTCAGTGTTTTGACGTGTGGACTATCTATGGTGGCTCTTGAGGATTCTACCAAAAGACGCGTCGCGCGGAAAGATACACTTGCTCTGGCAACGATCCTGCCACTTCGTAAAACAGTCGGAGTGCCGGCGGCCAGCCCGCGAAAGGTTGCGTTCGATGACGTACAGACACCTCGACCACGTATGCTGCCAAAAGCATAGCCCTCAAGAGCAGCGCATATTGTTGAATGTTTTAAGAATCTAATTTGAGAAAGGATAGTGGTCGAGAAAACAAAACTTCCCGGCTTTGACAACGCTTCCCCGAAGGTTCCGGCAAAGTCACGAGCGAAACCATACAAATCGTAAGTTCCGAAATCGGTGCGATCGGTGCCCTCCCCCCCTCCCCCAAGGAAAAAACCAGGGGGGTAAAGGTGGGTGAGGAGGAGTGGCAAATCCCGTGCGCCGACACCCGGGGTCCCGAGTGAACGATCGCAAAAGAGAGCGACAGAACACGAGAGAAAGAAAGCAACGTTGCCATGGTAAACGCGAAGAGTGAAAACTCTCAGCAATATAAACAGTGATAATTTAACCTTATAAACTCAATTCTGGGCTTTTCCAACGCTTATAAAAAGCAATAAAGTCATTACGCTGCATTAACTTCCCTTCTGTCGAAATCTCGGAAATCTGGTGGTTGCGCAGTTTCGTATTCCTTAACCGCGCCCACCCGCGCCCCACCAGCGAAGCCGGGTATATGGTTTAGTTTAGCGTTAACGCGAGGCCGTACACCTGCGCGCTATGCAAAAAGAAAGCTTCGAAAGGAGCGCGGATATCTTTCCACCGGTAAGTTCGTGGATTGTTGAAGTTCACGAAACTGCTCTGATGATGTAACCGTGTTTGGGACCCCGAGGGTCTGCCTGCATGATCCGCCGCTTGCGCCAGCCAGAATGTATGGGAAAATGGCGGACCTTTTCCTCAAGAGTTAGTATGTATGATCTCTATGGAAAAAACAGAAAAAAATGGCAATAATTTAAGTCGGTGAGGCAAGATGGCTGCGCACTGGTTCGCCATACTTTGGCCCAGTCGGCCATCTTTCATCCATCCATCCATCCAACACAGGGCCGCGCGCCGAGCAGGCGCAGAGGTCGCGAGGAGGTGCAGCTGGCGGGACCAGGAGCTGGCAGAGCGTGCTGTCGACGAAACGTCGCAACATCTGTCGATGAAACGAGCGGGTGCTCGTTTCCATGAAACGATCTGTCGATGAAACATCGCAGTGTCGACGAAACGATTTGTCCATGAAACGTCGTTCGACGAACTGATTGCCACCGCGGGACGACTGCAACGGCGGCATTTATTGGGATCAAAGGCGCGAAATAAGCAAGAACAACTTTTATTTGAATCATAACACGCGATATCCAAGTTGGGGACCACATACCTTTGCTGTGTCTTTCCTGTGAACTTTTTACAGAGACACGAGGTGCCGCATTCAAAACACAGCTCCGTTTGCAAAATATGGGGGCCCTGAGAAGGGCCGTTTAGAACGCTACCAGAACCTATAACTGACGTAACGAGCACTTGACGAGCGGCTGGCGCATAAGTCGTCTTTATGCACGCAGGCGGGCGACGGGCTCAGCGCAGCGGATCACTCGAAGTCACCGGGGCCGTCAGAATCCTCGTCCTCCGCACTATAGGGAAGGTCCCTGTCTGCGTCGGGGCTGTAGATTTTGGCGGCCGCGGTGACGAACGACTGGAATCTATCAGTGTTTCCGCGCGTCTTCTCTCTCCTTCAAAACATGAATTTTGCAAGGTGACCAGTGAAATGGTGGCTCTCGCGCCGTCCAGACGGAAGAAAGTTTTTGACGTGGGCCCAGCTGCCCTCCACCGTATTGGTGTGCGCACCGGTGTTCGGGTCGACAAAGTGCAGCTTGTGGTTAACGGTGAGGTGCGTGAATCGAGCGTCATCTGCAAGCTTGCGATAGCCAGCCAATCAATCTGTGATTATTCTTGTTTCAGGGCGGACCCACTCGACTATTAGCCCTTGCAGGGTTTTAGCGTCACGGGTCTCCCCGGGAACAAGAAAGCAGCACCCGGTGCAACGCGCCACACCCCCGAAAACACACTGGCCAGGCCTTAACTACCCGCGATGGTACTTTCGCCGCCCGAACATACTCTCGCCTACTTCTACAGACACGCCTTCGCAGCCAATCATTTCTGAATGCGTAAAGACGGCATTTACCACATCCTTCCGACAAAGGCTCGTCCAATCAGTTTTTGTCTTACTTGCGACATCAGTCTCCCGCTGAATGACGGCGCACGCTAGGTTCTGGCACCAGAGGTAGATGATCTTCATGAAATGGGGAAGCGTCAGGTGCGATCTCTCGGGAACCGCTCCGTACCGAGACCTCGCCCCGGCACTGAACCTTGACCGGCTTCCTCTTTGGCACCTCACGAGTCATCCACACACCGAACCTTCACAAATAACCATCCGCAGATCTAGCGCGGACTTGCAGCGTCATGGGAGCTTCGCACTCTGGGCACGCACACGAACCCAGAAGCAGGCCCCTGCCCTGAAGCAAATTAATTGCTTCAAGAGGGTCTTTCATGGCGTCATGAAGACGGCACAAGTTAAACGCCATGGCACTCCGACGCTCGCCTCTGGAAGAATAAAGCGCCGAGGGGGCTAAACGAGCAGAACTGCGGGCTTCTTTGCATTTATTATTTTTATTTGATCCGCCATTTTATACCTCGTGACACTATTCTAACAAACTCATTGGTTAATCGGTCGGACCATGTCATCGCGTGCCAAAACAAACGCCAATCGTATGACCAGAACGGTTGCCACTGTCGGCATCGTTACAAAGAGAACAGTCGGACCCAACAACAAAGTAAAGTCACAAAGTGAACAAAAAACAAATAAGAAGGGAGCCGTTCTCGGGCGGCGTGTTCTTTGATGAGAAGTGTTGCTCGCAATGGTAACTTGTTTGTTTTCTTTTTTGTTTCTTTACCCTAGAGGGTGCCACGACCCTTATTTGAAGCTGGTTTGTTAATTCAATAACAAAGACGCGTTGTTCTTGAAAAGAACAACGCGTTTTGTTTTCTTGAAATTCTTGAAAAGAAAAGTAAGAATGCACAATATATACCGTACTGCAAGACCTTCATACTCCGCACTCGGCGAGGCCTCATGACGCCGCCGACGACCGTTCGGCTATTTATTTTGTTTATTTAGACTTTTATCGCGACCACTACTGCACCGTGCCTCATATTTTCCAGCGAAGGTCCGGCAGTTTTTAATAAATATTAGAATTGTCGTTTGTTGGGCACTCTTTCTATGCTGCTTCGTTCCTGACGCCGAAAAAATATTCTTTCTTTTTTAAATTATAGGTGCGAAAAATCCACACTGACCAGGGAACCAGTAACAGCACCCAGATGTTGGCCTAGACTCTGACTTACTCGGGCCCTAGTCCATGTGGATTTTTCGCGACTACAATCTAAAAATAAGGAATGGCATACCCACACATCACACGGTCACGCACTCATAGTTGGTCCAGAAGTTCAGTGTCCCCGACGTGTTTTTGTAGCGCTTTTAAAACGATACACTGATATCGCCAAGTGCTCTCCGGCCCAAGATTTTGGTGACATTAAATGGTCTACGGTCCAGCACTTGCAGCGTTCTTCTCATGTCTTCTCGTTGGGTGCTGTATTTCACGGGTCCATATCACATGAGCGAATGACATTTTAGCGAACAGCGACATTTGAGCGAATCAACGTTTTAGCGAATAACGGGGGCGCGCGCTAACCCATCCGCCGCGCTGCGCTTTACGGCCCGCTTCGCGGCGACAGTCTGCGGCAGCTCATTGCAAAAATGTGAACCCATTTTGCCCACCCGAAAACGCCGCTTCGCGGCGCCCGACTTTTCGCTAAAGTGTCATTCGGTGAAACATGGGCGTTCGCTAAAACGTCATTCGATCAAGTGAGTGCCTCCCGTATTTCACGCATGCACACAAAAGATGGTAACAACAAAGCTAAATAATTGGGATAATTAATTATTGGACTAATTTTATTGGACTAATTGTATACACAAGCCAATCCGACCTTGAAGTAAACTTTTTTTTTTATACGTGGGGCTATTTTTTTCCGCCCATATTTATATGGCGTCAGGAACGAAGACGAAAGAGCTTAGAAAGAGTGCCCTTTAAACGACAATACTAATATTTATTAAAACTGCCGGACCTTCGCTGGAAAATATGAGGCACGGTGGAGTAGTGGTCGCGATAAAAGTCTAAAGGAACAAAATAAATAGCCTAACGGCCGGAGGCGGCGTCATGAGGCCTCGCCGAGTGCGGAGTATAACGGTCTTGCAGTACGGTATATATTGTGCATTCTTACTTTTCTTTTCAAGAATTCTGACGCCAAGACTCCCTCCCTCTTTCGTTGCAACGCGTCTTTGTTATTGAATTAACAAACCAGTTTCAAATAAGGGTCGTGGCACCCTCTAGGGTAAAGAAACAAAAAAGAAAACAAACAAGTTACCATTGCGAGCAACACTTCTCACCAAAGAACACGCCGCCCAAGAACGGCTCCCTTCTTATTTTTTTTTTTTTTTCGCTTTGTGATTTTACTTTGTTGTTGGGTCCGACTTTTCTCTTTGTAACGATGCCGACAGTGGCAACCGTTCTGGTCATACGATTGACGTTTGTTTTGTCACGCGATGACATGGTCCGACCGATTAACCAATGAGTTTGTTAGAATAGTGTCACGAGGTATAAAATGGCGGATCAAATAAAAATAATAAATGCAAAGAAGCCCGCAGTTCTGCTCGTTTAGCCCCCTCGGCGCTTTATTCTTCCAGAGGCGAGCGTCGGAGTGCCATGGCGTTTAACTTGTGCCGTCTTCATGACGCCATGAAAGACCCTCTTGAAGCAATTAATTTGCTTCAGGGCAGGGGCCTGCTTCTGGGTTCGTGTGCGTGCCCAGAGTGCGAAGCTCCCATGACGCTGCAAGTCCGCGCTAGATCTGCGGATGGTTATTTGTGAAGGTTCGGTGTGTGGATGACTCGTGAGGTGCCAAAGAGGAAGCCGGTCAAGGTTCAGTGCCGGGGCGAGGTCTCGGTACGGAGCGGTTCCCGAGAGATCGCACCTGACGCTTCCCCATTTCATGAAGATCATCTACCTCTGGTGCCAGAACCTACCGTGCGCCGTCATTCAGCGGGAGACTGATGTCACAAGTAAGACAATAACTGATTGGACGAGCCTTTGACGGGAGGTTGTGGTAAATGTCGTCTTTACGCATTCAGAAATGATTGGCGGCGAAGGCGTGACTGTAGAACTAGACGAGAGTATTTTCGGGTGGCGAAAGTACCATCGCGGGTATTTAAAGGGGCGGTGGAACAATTTGCGGACTTTGGCTAATTAATTGCGGGAATTGATCCCGGCCACATATAAAGCAAAGGACCGAAAACTTTTCTTTACTGCTCGCCCTATTTTCATTAAAAAAAATAAAAGAAATTGGTATCTCTGGCACCCCTCAACTCAACATTGAAGCGGCACTAGCTTCGCCTGTGACGTCATTCGGAGTGGCGTTGGTTTCCGGTTGGGTTTTTCTGGCTTCCGTTTCCCCAGCGCTCGCCGGCTCGCCAGGCTCGCCGCTCTGCCGCTCTCCCGCTCTCCCACAAATTCCCGACTAACATGGCGGCATGGGCGGACAGCCTGAGCGACGTCGAGCGCAAGATGCTTGCGACGCGGCGGGCAGCCGAAGTCGAGGTCGAGACACCAGGAACAATGACGATACCACGATACTACGGACCACGACCAACGCACTCCGTCGAGCGAGGGAAAGACAAAACGTCCGGGTTGCTCGTGTAGCCACCGTAGGCCCGTCGACGGATGATGGCGACGGCAGGTTTTGTTGACTTGCGGTAGATGGCGCCACAAATAATTCATACCCTTTTAGCGGCAATATTAGGCTTTTGAAGCGTTTCTGCATGCCTAAACAACAAGATTTTTTAAACTTAACCTTAAATCAAGCTTACAATTGCCTAACACTATCACTTACAAAAACCACTCCGAATGACATCACAGCACAGGTTCCATTTGCGGCCACCATGTGGCCGCAGGTTGGAAAAAAAGTGTTTTTTATTTTACGATTACGCAGCGAAATAGAGGTATTTTGGGGTATGGTGGCACTTTTTCTCTTACTTATGCCGAAGTAAACAATATAAAAAATACAAGGTGCACATTCGTTCAGTGTTAAAATCATTGCACCGCCCCTTTAAGGCCTGGCCAGTGGGTTTTTGGCGGTGTGGCGCGTTGCACCGGGTGCTGCTTTCTTGTTCCCGGGGAGACCCGTGACGCTAAAACCCTGCTAGGGCTAATAGCCAAGTGGGTCCACCCTGGAACAAGAATAATCACAGATTGTTGGGCTGGCTATCGCAAGCTTGCAGATGACGCTCGCTTCACGCACCTCACCGTTAACCACAAGCTGCACTTTGTCGACCCGAACACTGGTGCGCACACCAATACGGTGGAGGGCACCCGGGCCCACGTCAAAAACTCTCTTCCATCTGGACGGCGCGAGAGCCACCATTTCACTGGTCACCTTGCAAAGTTCATGTTTTGGAGGAGAGGGAAGGCGCGCGGAAACACTGATAGATTCCAGTCGTTCGTCACCGCGGCCGCCAAAATCTACAGCCCCGACGCAGACAGGGACCTTCCCTATAGTGCGGAGGACGAGGATTCTGACGGCCCCGGTGACTTCGAGTGATCCGCTGCGCTGAGCCCGTCGCCCGCCTGCGTGCATAAAGACGACTTATGCGCCAACCACTCGTCAAGTGCTCGTTACGTCAGTTATAGGTTCTGGTAGCGGTCTAAACGGCCCTTTTCAGGGCCCCCATATTTTGCAAACGGAGCTGTGTTTTGAATGCGGCACCCCGTGTCTCTGTAAAAAGTTCGCAGGAAAGACCCAGCAAAGGTATGTGGTCCCCAACTTGGATATCGCGTGTTATGATTCAAATAAAAGTTGTTCTTGCTTATTTCGCGCCTTTAATCCCAATAAATGCCGCCGTTGCAGTCGTCCCGCGGTGCTGTTGCTCGCCCATTCGCCGTCGGCGTGCCTCAGCTTCGTCGTCTTTGCCAGCGGCGCACCGGCGAAGGCGGCCTTTGATCCGAATAAATGCCGCCGTTGCAGTCGTCCCGCGGTGTTGTTGCTTGCTCGATCGCCGTTGGCGTGTCTCAGCTTCGTCGTCTTTGCCAGCGGCGCACCGGCGGAGGCGGTTGATCTGACACACCGCGTTCGGCTTTGGCTAGCAGACGGCGTTCGTAAAATAGCGTCAGCTGTTGCTGGCTTCACGCGGCGGTACCGTGCGTGCTTCTATTCATTCGGCGTTCGTTGCCATGGTGACGGCGAGGAAAGCAGACGAACTTTTTGGTGCGGAAGAACGCTGCGGCGCAGCGATACCAGGTGCGTTCTAAGACCCTTCCCGCATGCTTTTCAATGGGCGGAAGGCGAACAAAAAGAGTTCAAAATAAGAACTTAACGCAGAAGGCTGCATTTCTCCAGCGCCTCATAATTTGACGAGCCTTGCACGAAAAGCATGTTTTTAGACCGGAGTTTGGAGATAGTTTTTTTTACCACAACATGGGTCTAAAGTATCAATGTGCCCGTGCGTCTTCCTGCATTTCTCGCAGGCAGCGAAGTCAAAGCTATGGGTACCCGTGCGCTCGCAGCACTTGAGAACTAAAGCCAACGTCATTAGTGAAAAAACAGTTAGGGCGCAGGCGAGCTGGTGTAAGCTTACCATTTTTTAGACCCCCTGAGACTGGGTGGAAGAAACACGATGACGTCTTGAGACGTCGTCGTGTTTCTTCCACCCAGTCTCAGGTGGTCTAAAAAACGGTAAACGTTATTAGATTAGCTCAGTTATGGAACTAATCATAGACGCTGCTTGCATGAGCAGTACCCCCCCCTCCCCCCCCCCCCTCCCCCTCACCACGACTCGCCTGCCGTCGCTCGACGCGCCGCACGGCTGCTTTGATAACTGCAGTGTATTCTATGGGATACGTACGTTTGAAAGCACGGCGTCTAGATGGCGCTTCAGCTCTGCTCTATGGAACGCACAGTTATGAAACGAAAATGTAGATGGCGCGTCGAACGACGGCAGGTGGATTGAAGTAAGTGAGGGGGGTACCCCCTTCCGCGGGAGTTCCACAACTAAGAAAATCTAGTAACGTTGACTAAAGCCCCTCTACCCTGCGAAAAGTGGCGCTATTCATTGTTGTGAAAAGGCTCGAGAGATGTGCCGCCCGCCACTTCTGAGAAGAACATGGCGTCGGAAGTCTAGCTCAGTGCTGCGCTGTGGCGCTATGATCTTCCCAAGGACTGCACGTTGCACCTTCCTCGTGCATCGACGCACGTTGCGCTACTTCTAGAACAAGAAGGGGCTTTATATAGCGCCGATCAACGTTGTGCGCGCACGTGCTCACTGTTTCTGAAATGCCCGAAAAAGTTGTCGTCAAGCATTGTACTGAGAATCCACTGTGAGCAACGTCTAACAGAATGGTGTGCCGCGAAAACCGCCCATTCAGAGGCACGAGCTTCAACAGTGCTTTCGTAAGGTGAGTTCTGCACCATCAAGACTGCAAGCCCGTCTTGGCAGCCCGTACAAGCATTTGGAAGCTCGCAGTCCGCTCGTGTTCAGCAGCCGCGGGTTCAGCTATGGTCGCCACTGAATATCCCGATGTCATGTGAAGTGCGTTGTTCATAAATCAAACTCTCATCTATCGGCTGCCGAAAACGACAACCTTCAAAATGTGGGAAGGACGTTACGAAGGCGTTGTGGAAACTGGCCGCCATGGCATGCCATGCGCAGTGATGCCATTCGGAAAGAGCAGTCCTATTGTAGACAAGGGAAGGCCCCATGTGGTGCGCACGAGCGGATGAAATGTTCCCAGAACAACTGCAATCGAACCTCGAAGCCTTCGGAGTGCGTGAGAACCACTAATTGCGGCTCGGACTGCGTGCCGACGGGTGGCCCGTTCGAATAAAGGATATGCGAAAGGCGTCTATCGAACGGCAGCCCGTTTATAAATGATCCCGCTTCTTCACACACCCCGGGTAACGGGTTCGGGTTCTGCGCGGTGCGCGCATAAACCAGATTCGCCCGAGGCAAAGCATCTGCGCCTGCGCAGTGCCGACGGCAAACCATCGCAGTGGCACGACCTCAGAGAGTTGAGCTGGTCCATAGCAGCTTCCACCACATTTGAGATTTGTTTTCTCGGTTAACATGTGGTACTTTGTTCACGAGGTCAGTGTCTTTTTTTTAAATTATTTGGAGACGAACATGACGTTTGGTAACTATTTGTGAGAGCTGAAACTAAAACAATCAAGCACGGGGAACGCGTCGCGATCCTCCACTTTTTGACTATAAGTTCAGCCGGTGATAGCAAACCGTGAAACCCACCAAGACAGCACAGCGCTGTGATGACGATGCGCTTTCTTCGCTGCTTCGTTATCTATCTCGTATCAATAACGTCGGCTGCGGGCAGACTTAACGACAAACGGAATAGAATTCACCGATTTTCTACGGTGGCCACATGGAGTTCGCGATAGTGTATCTGCTCATAACAGTATTTTTCAGACTGTTTCCCGCGGAGTGTACAGTCGGGGACAAAAGTCCCCAGGACGTGTGAGCTGCGGCTGAAATAAGGCCCCTGAATAAGAAAGGTAGCGACATCTTCTGCCTCCTCCTCTGACGCGCACACCTTTTATCTTCATGTTTTGCTTTTTCGCACCCGTGTGTCGACTGTAGCGCCGCCTGGAACGCTCCAAGGTAGCAGACGGCCTTCCTATACTTGAGTCAGAGCGCAGTCAAAGGCTTGAAGACACGGAAGTACATGGACACAGGCTAAAAGCGCACTGTCATGGTCTGCCAGCCGCGAAGAATGTGCTCAAAGAAAGGCAATGAAAGCCGTGACGTTGCACAGTCGGCGTTATTTGACTGGCGGCATGAGCTCATAGCATGCACTGCACTCCGACAGAATAAGCATTCCTTCTCCCTTCTCGTCCCTCATGCACACTTTTATTGTTATCTTTTGCTCTTTCGCGCTCGCGCGTCGACGGTAACGCCGCCTGGATCGCTCCAAGATAGCAGGCGGCATTCTTCAAAGGATGTCGCTACTTTTCCGTATACAGGGGCTTTAGGCTGAAACGCATTGCTCTGCCATCTGCCGGCGAGTCGCCTGGTTTCGAGATCACACAAAAGCGCATGCGCGTCCTACTCTGCCTGCAAACCTGTGTGTTTTCCCTCTCTTCTGCGGCACAGCACCCAACTAGGAATCGGGCACGTGGTATGGCCTCAGAAAGAGCGCTGGCAGATGACGAGCGTCTGCTACATATTCCTTCTTTTCTTTCTTTCAAACGTCTTTATTTACAGACCAAATGAATGAGCGCCCTATGCGCTCTGCTGTATGGTCTTTTATCTCGTCGTCTTATGTGGCCCTGGTGTTACCAGGGGCAGAGAGACGTCGGGCGGCGGCGATGATTGGCTCGTATTGCTTGAGCAGCCTGGAGACGAGTGGGGGCGCCTGCGGGTCCTCTAAATATCGGAGGATCGCCTGGAATGCCGCCAGGACACGACCAGGGTCAGGAGCGGATGGGGGGTTGAGCCACTCAGTAAGAGTGGAGGGGGGAGGTGAGAGGGTTGAGAGCGCGCGAACGCGGGCTGTTGAGTGGAGCGGGCAGTCCCACAAAAGATGGGGGAGACTAGCAGGAATGTGGCAGTGGGTACACTGAGGGTTGATGTGGACCTGGGGATACATCTTTGCAAGCAGGGAGGGAGCGAGGAGCGCTCCTGACCTGGCTTGCTGTAGAAAAGAGGTCTCGTGGCGAGTGAGAGGAAGGTGGGAAAGAGAGGGGAAGTCAAGGGGGTTAGCCTGAGTAGTCAGGTAATGACGCCATCGGCTGGCGTGCTCCTGCCGGGCTTCGTGTGAATCGTGAAAGGAGCCAGGTGTGAGCTCCGGTGGCGTAGGAAAAGTAGGGGCCCCGGCTCGCGCGGAGAGAAGTTTAGCGCGCGCAAGTCGGTGAGCCCTTTCATTGCCGGGAATGCCGCTGTGGGCGGGCACCCAGTCGATGAGGGGATGGTGGCCGGCTGTCCGGATAGAAATGGCTGCCCGATGAATCTGAATAGCGATGGCAGATGATGGAGATGAGTGGCGGAGAGCACGGATGGCTTCTTGAGAATCTGTATATATTACGATTCTGGAGGAGGGTACCAGGGTTAAAGTGCTAACGGAGGTTAAGCAGTGCAGTATAGCACAAAGTTCAGCGTGACTAGAGGAGCAGGGGGTCATGAAAACTTGTGTACCGCGTCGATGACCGTTGACATCACACCATGCCGGGCTGAAGATTGGCGTGGAGTTATTGTCCACAGCAGCGTCCGCGTAGAAAACTAGAGCCGATGAAGAGCGAACAAGGAGAGAGTGGAGATGTCGGCGAGCAAAGTCGCTGCGGCGGGCTTGCGCTTTTTCACCCATGTTCCGAGGGAGGGGACGGGGTGCTGTGAGAGGGCAGAGCTCCCATGGCGGGGGTGGGGTGGGTAAAGGTAGGAGGTGGTCGATGTTGTAACCTAGCTTACGCAGTGTGAAGCGCCCCGCTAGAGTGGCTCGGAGTCGAGTTTCTTGAGTTGCGATCTGGGTGGAGGCCAGGTCGTCAAGGCTGTTCATCTGGCTGCAGCTGGTGAGCGCATCGATTCGTGTGTATCTCGGAAGGCCGGTGACAATTCGTTGCAGTTCCCGATTAATTATTTCGAGCCTGAGTTTTTGGGTGCGGGTAAGGTGGTAGTACGGGTAGAAGTACATAATGCGGGACACCACGAAGGCCCTAGCAAAGATACGGAGATCATGTTCGTGCACCCCGCGGGAGCGGTGGGCTACCCTGTTTAACAGGTGGTTTAGCTGTTTCGAGGTGCTGATGGTACGCTGAAACCAAGTCGCCGCCCGGCTGTCTTGGTCGAGGTGAAAACCAAGAATCCGGATGCTCGTGCGGAGTGAGATGGGAGTACCTGCGAGCGTGAGCTGAATGCACTGTTTTTCTGCTTCTTTTGCTGGTGTGCGACGACCGCCATGAATAACGACGAACTCCGTCTTGTCGGGAGCGGGAGCGAGGCCAACAGACTGGATGTAGTCGTGAATGATGTCGAGCCCAGCTTGAATGGCATCCTGTTGGTAACCGGGTGAGCCAGAGTGGGTCCACAACGTAATATCGTCGGCGTAAATTGCATGTTCGAGGTTAGGCACCTCACTAAGGCGGGGAGGAAGGCCAGCAAGGACGATATTGAAAAGTACTGGAGAAAGAACGGACCCTTGTGGAACGCGCACTCGGTTTGTATGGGTGATTCCGTGGGATGAGCTGACGTGAACAGTGAAAGTGCGATCTTCGAGGAACGCAGCGATGAAGTTGTATGCCCGACCGGTGATGCCTAGCTGTTGTGCCATTGATAGGACGGAGGAGTGCGGGACGCTGTCAAACGCCTTGCGCACGTCGACCCCTGCCACAATACGAAGATGCGGTGATGATGTAGATAGCGTATCGTGCTGGAGGCGGCTCATGACGTCCTGAGTGGAGAGTCCAGGGCGGAACCCGTATTGCGATGGGCTGAGCAGCTGGTTGGACTCAAGCCACCACTGCAGACGGGCGTTCAGCATGTTTTCAACTGTTTTGCAGAGACATGATGTGAGGGATACTGGGCGTAGATTTGTGAGAGACGTAGGTGGTTTACCGGGCTTCGGAATAGGACATACCGTCGAGTGACGCCACTCGGAAGGGACGCACCCAGAATCCCACACCAGGTTGATCTCCGTCAGTACGGTCTCTTTTAGGGCGGTGGGAAGGTTGCGAAGTTGCCCGACGGTGATGTTGTCAGGGCCTGGTGCACTGTGTGTGTTTGCCCTATCCAGGGCGGCCTCGAGTTCGTGGAGGGTGAACGGGGAATCCAAGCCGATGGGCTCGGGAACAGGGTGAATACGAGTGTAGCACCCAGGGTCATGCCGAGATGGTTGTGGAAAAAAGACATCAGACGCTCTTTCCGCTAGCTCCTCGAAAGAAACGCCTTCACGGAGGGCAACGGCAGCGGCAGGTTGTCTAGGTTTGCGGTCTCCAAGGAGAAAGCGCAGAAGCCTCCATACTTTGGAGAGATTGGTATTACCGGAAACGGAGCTGCACATGGAGGTCCAGCGGTCAGAAGCCAGTTCCGATGTGTATTTCGAGATGGTGTCTTGCACCTGGCGCAAAACCCTGAGGAGCCGACGTGGTCTAGCAGATCGGCGGTAGCGAGCCAACAGGCGTATGCGGCGGTTCCAAAGGGTGAGTAAATGTGCATCAGGCGCCGGAGCGTCCCCGGGAACGGTTAGGCGTTTGGTGGCGGCCTTGTGGTCACACTGGATGGCTTGTATAATGTCTGAGAAACCGGTGACGTCCATGACAGAAACCAGGGCTGCCCGAAACTTGTCCCACTTGGTGATAAAGGTGTCCCGACGGGTGTTGTGGTGAGATGAAGTTGGAGATGGGAAGTGATAATGTAAAGTGATGGGAAGGTGATCGCTGCCGAGGTGATCGCTGGTGACCTGCCACTTCCAGCGTTGAGGGAAGCGAGCCCAGGTCAGGTCGGGGCAAGTATCTTGTTGCCGGGAGGTTTGGCCGATACGTGTAGGTGTGTCTGGGGTATTCAGGAGGGAAAGTTTGAGTTCGGTGAGGTCCGCAAGGAGCCGTGTACCGCGAGGAAGGTCAACATCGTAACCCCAGGCCGTATGTTTTGCGTTGAAATCACCGCATACTATAATGTCGTCCTTGGGGTAAAGACGAGAAAAGTGTTTGATGCAGGCGACATTTAGCGGCTGCCTGGTGCGACGATTTAGCGACGTGTCGGGGGTCACGTACACAGAGAAAAGAAGAACAGGTCGGCGAGGAAGGAGGAGCAGTCGGCAACCCGTGACGCTGGTGATGATGGAGCACCACTGTGATGTGTCGAGGGGAGCGAATGGGACTGAGCGATGGACATACAGTGCGGCGCGGATACGAGGCAAGGAGGCACTAGTCTCGGCGTCCGGAGCAAGTCCGTCGTACTGTGGCAAAGCCGGAAGTGGGCCGTTGAGTTCTTGTATAGCGAAGGCAGCGGGTGTGTCAGATGGAGAATGAAGATGAAATTTTTCGATAAGGTCTGCTTTTTTGCGTCGGAGCGAGCGACAGTTCCATTGAACAATTGTGGGTGCGCTAGTCATGCTTAGGCGTGAATTGCGCGGGAGGGCCGAATGGAATGATGCCCTGCATCATGAGACGCTCAATGACTGCACGGGTGCAGGTATCCACCAAAGTAGAGATTGACTGCTGCATGGCAGCAAGCTGTTGCAAGGCAGCTTGCGTTTGTTTTGTTAGAAGGGCCATTTGTTGGGTCATGGCCGTTAAGTCGTCTACTGCCGGAATTGGGGCGGGCGTCTCGCGAGTGGTGTTGACAGCCTTCACGGCTTCTGCAAAGGATGTGCGAGGCGGTTCCGATGTAGGGAGCTGCGTGTGGGTGACAAAAGCGCTGAGGGCCGGCACATGGGATTTAGCGGCGAGAATCGGGCGGGAGTCCGTCTTGGGCGTAGTAGTTGTCGATGAGGCTATTGGGATCGTTAGCGCAACTGGCGGCATAGCTGGAAGTGTGAGGGTTGGAGTCGGGGGCACCGATGGTGGTGGTGGTGGTGGTGGTGGTGGTGGTGGTGGTGGCGGTGGTGGCGGTGGCGGTGGCGGCGGTGGTGGAGGAGGCTGCTCCTTCGGGAATCCTCCGGGTGGCGGACGACGCTGTGGAGCCCCGCGGTCTCGTTGAGCCATCATGCGTTGAATTTCTTTTCTTTTTGGGCAGGAGCGGGCCGTGGCGAGATGGGTCCCGCCGCAGTTCTGGCACTTGGGTTGGGCAGACGAGCACTGGTCTGTGCCGTGCTTTGGTGCGCCGCACGTGGCACAGCGGGCTTTGTCACTGTTAGGGCATTGCGTACTGCGGTGCCCGATGCAATGGCAGGTGTCACATACATGAGTTTGTCGATGGAAAGGATATACACGCACCGTGAATGAGCCCAGGCCCACGCGGAACGGGAGGCTGGTGCCCTCGAACGTGATTAACGCCGACCCAGAGGTGCCGAGAGGTCGTGCCTGGAGGATGGTACATTTCCGACAATGAAGATGCTGCAGGAGCTGCGCGGAATCCATACCACCAGCGTTTTTGATAAAGCCGCGAGTCTGGCCGCGTCGAATAGCTTCGTAGGCTTGGACGGGGACTTGTTTCTTGTCGATCGGTATGTATGTTATCTTGAGTAAAGCGTCACGCACTTGAGAAGAGGTGGCATCGACCGCGAGTTGGTTACTGCGGTCGAGGTACCGTACTTGGTAACGGGGTTGTAATGACGGGTGAGATTGGAGGCCCGTTTGTGTAGCGATGGCGGAGTCAATGGTGAGGAAAGGTGCGTCCATGATCCGACATGGTTGGGTTGGTCGTAATATGACGGTGTGGAAAAACTCGCTTTGGGGCGAAACGGCTTGAGGCATCCCAGACTGGGCCGTCTTAAGGCGGCGAGACACGGTATGCCAACCATCCTCTAGAGCGGACGAGGCATCATTGGAGTGAAATGGACGGCACGCGGGTGTGGCGGTGAACTTGACGGTGGAGGAGCCGAGGTGCGTGTTGCGAGCACGTTTAGTTCCATCGGCGGCGTAGCGGATGTGGTGCGGGCTGCCAAGAGGGGGGAACTCACCCGTGGGATCATCATCACCAAGGATAGAGAATGGATTCCGAGTAGTGATGGCAGCTTGCCTCGACGCGGCACTGAGTGATGCGTGAGGCAGTGAGATGCCTGCGTTAGCGGCAGCAACGGCGGTAGGTGATGCGTTCGGGTTTAGGGTTAGCGAGGCGGTTGCAGCCGGCGTAGGCGCCTCAATGGGCTGAAAATCCATATCATCAGGTAGAGGGAGGTCCTGAGGGGTTCCGACGGTGCCGAGGGTCGTCATGATGTCCTTACGGAAGTGTGAGCAGAAGCTCAGGCGTAAGGAGAGCGAAAAATGCCAAAAATTGAAGGAGCTGAATCGAGACCGGTAGGAAGAGATGACGTCTTCTTCTTCTCCCCACATATTCCAAAACTCGAGATAAAACCTGGGGCATTGCGCCGCATTTCGCCGTGTCAGGGCACCTTGCTTTATAACCAGTTCATCTTATCGCTCAGTTGAGCTGCCGTGACTTCTTGCTTTATAGGTGCCATGTCAGTAAGCGCTATCCCTGAGGCGGTACCACGCGCCCGATTCGCCGCGCCGCAGAAGAGCGGGAAAGCGCACATGTTGGCGGGCACAGCAGGACGCGCATGCGCTTTTGTGTGATCTCGAAACCAGGCGACCCGCCGGCAGATGGCAGAGCAATGCATTTCAGTCGCAGCTCGCGTGTCCTAGAGACTTTTGTGTCCGACTGAACGTATAGGTTTAAAAGTTGCAAAATATACGCGTTTCTGACTATCTCCACGTGCGAACAATTCGAAAGCCTGTTCTTTCTGGGCGAATCATTATGACGAGACGTTAAAAAAATGTTGCGACTAACCGACCACGTTAATGAGGATATATGTGGGTGGTTTCATTTGAATTCGATCAAGCTCGTCGGGGAAAGTCTTCAGATTTATTTAAATTGTAGGCAGTTGTTTTATCTTTTCGAGAAATAAAACTGTTGTTAAAAATTAAAAAGCAAAAAAAAACAGTTGAACCCGAGAAAATTCAGAAGTGCCAGAAAATGAAATTTGTAAAAGACTTAATTTTATTTTTCCTCAAATTTGCACGTCGTTTTAAGGTTATTGGCTTCATTCAAGCAGCTGATATATATTTCCGCTGCATGAAATGTTACCAACCATTTTCAGCAATAAAGCAGTGATTTCTAGTTTTTCCATAGTTTCTTTTTTTTGCATAAAATAGCGAATTGCTACCTGAAGCCATTTCGCCTCCAATTTGATTTGCTCCAGTAATGACGTCAAACAAGCATCAGTGCGTAGATGTTATCGTAGGTGATCTGGTGGGGTAACATTTGTTTGGGCATTGCTGCCGAATAAAATTATATTTAGCTTGCAGCTTATTAAAATTCTCAGTTCTGAAATATTTAAATTTAGTTTTTTTATATTTATATATTTAACTTTTTTATAGTTTATAAGGCCTTCAATACTGGAAATAAGTTTTGGGTGTAATATCTGTGTGGTATTTGGGGGACAAGCAGTTAAATCAGTCAATTTTTGCCCGTCACTCAAGCCTTGGTTGAACTATGGTGGCGTCACCGCAGTGCTACTGGCGGTCTTTATAATAACGGATATTTTGGAAGCTACCTCGCCTTATTTATGTGCTGTTGTATTTTCTCATAGCAACTTCTTGAATATCGGGGGGACTGTACGGAGGGATACAACAAACAATTGGAGTTAACAGTAACGCCACTCTTAGTCCGAGAGCGAGACGAGTCAGACTGTGTATCACAAGCTCTGGCAGTCCAGTGTTCTCATCTTGACAATCGCTGCATCACAATGTGACATAAAAAATAGCAATTTAAAAATAAACAACACGAAATCTGTCAGAGAGCAGTTCAGTACCTATCTCTGTATTTGTAGCGGTGTGACAATTATGCTTTTCACTTACGAACGCACAGACTATTTTTATTCCCAAACTTGAACTGCTTAAACTATGTAGAGCGTATTTTATTTTGTGTATAAGCTTAATAGTTGAGCAGACAAGATGAAGAAAAAAAAAAACACACCATGGTGTCATTTCATCAAAAACTTCTTTTAACGAGTAATATATCCGTTTTAATGAAATGTGAATACATAAACGTCGATAACTGTGCAGAACACTACGCCGTACGTTTACGCAGAGGCTTTTACGAAAAGGTCTGTCGTCTCCCTGGATAGCTTACAAGATAACGCATATGCGCTCTTTACCTTCAAGATACCATAAAGACTCTAAAATACCGATTATGCGCCTCGCTGAAGACACACTTTCCCGTTTTCAAATCGCCACATGTGAAAGAGGCGGATGCTCTTTTTAAGCCGGTGCAGACTCCCATTCGTCTTTTTTTGTGTTAAGAAAAACACTCTCGTCATCGTCTTCTAAATTCGTAGAGACATATGTCTTTCCCACACATTCCCACCTTGTTCCCAAGGTCAATTGATGTCCCTAAGACCGCATCCACAGGCGAACGGAGGTTATTCACCGTCGCCTTCCTCGCAGCACACTTCCCCGGCTCATCCTTGGGCGAGTTTGGCGCAAGCTTGTGCCAGGCGTAAGCCAATTTGGCTCCAGCTCGCGCCCGTCTGGCCCAAGCTTAGGCCGAGGAAGCTGATGTTATCTCAGGTGACGCTGATGTTATCAAAGGCATTTTTGCTGTATCCCGAGGCTTAAACAACTCTACTTAACCTTCGAAAGATCGGCTCGTTTGAACTCGTAGAGCTGAAATCTATCCTTAAAATGAGCAGGCGCTCGGTCAGATATATACGTTAGTGACGCAGAGTGGAATGTACTCCTGCGGCCAGTCTTCAATGCTCCTCAGAGCGAGCACCGCGTAGAGAGGAGGGACGTAGCTCGGGTCTGCATACACGACACAGAAACATCCGAGACCTTGCGAGATCGACACAACACATGTGAACAATGATGTTCGTACCAGCGGTGGGCTTGTATTTCACGCGGCAGAATCACCGTCCAGTTTTCTGAGGCATTAAAATGCAATGTGTCTTCAGTCGGCGACATGTTAAGAGTAAGGTGGAAGCTCGTCCCATCTCTTTCCACGTTAGCAGAGCGAACGCGAGAAAGGAGGTCGCCTCCTGTCCAGGGTTCCTTTTGCTGAAATAGAAAAAGGACTGCAGTTCGTGCCATTTCCTACGTTCGTGACTTTGGCGCGTGCTTTGCTCAATTTCCGAAGCCACGATCACACGCTAAGCTGTATATTCGTAAACATTTGAAAGGTGTATCGTGGTCACCTTGCTATTCTTGATCCGAAGCGTTGGCTTACACGAATGAATTTGCGAGTGCAAAATCTCGTGGCTCACTTTTGCTCCTTTTTCAAAAAAGGTGTCCGTTTCCGCAGTCTTATTTATTTATATATATATTTATTTATTTATTTATTTATTATACCCTCAGAGGGGTGGGCAAGGGAAGTACAAAAACGCTGAAAATGGTTAGCCCGGCACAGATCATGAATAGTAACTTGTTAGTGCTTGTTAAAGAGTACAAAATCGCAAATAATCGCAATGGATGAGGGAAGGCCGTACAATGCCGTTCTAGCAATTGTGCAAACTGTACTTTTCTCATCTGAAATCAATTGTAAGGCTTGTGAGGAGAGTTAATCAATGCTGCGGCACTCCTTGCATTCGCCTCATAAACAATCGTGCGTAGAGTCAGGACAATGACACAAAGCGACAATCGCCTCCGCTCTTATTTTTGACTCCCGTGCGTTGTTAAGGAAAGGTAAACTGAAATCAAAACTGATTGCAGCACACGAATGTGCACAAGGTTCGGTGAGGGCTTAGCTTAACCTATTTTTTTCGCAGCGAATAGAACTTGATCAGTCCTAATGTGGAGTCCAGGTGTGTTTTCTTGAAGGGGTGGGAGGCTTCTCGGATACACCTTGCCATGTAACGTTTGACGACGGCTTGATGTTACCTATCCTTCATAATGTCCTCAGCGTCCTTTTTATAAGAATCTGCTGAAAGCAGTCAAGATCATTGTCGGTGTGAAACCGCGTGGCTGACTGCACGATGTCCTCGCTTATCTCGGCGCCTTGGTACGGCTCCAGACGCTCCCATACACCAACACGTTCACGAAGTACTTTCTCAAAATAAAATCCCGATGCCTCATGGATTAAACGTCGACCTCGTTAACAGTTGGCAGACACAAGCGTAAGTAGCTGGCATCTCTTCTAATGAGGCGGTACTTTGACTAAGGCTTCTCTGAAGTTCGCCCACCACTGGTCACAGTCGAGGGATGAGAGTTCATTGCGAGCACTTGATTCACTCGTTGCAAGGCTATTTGCTGTAGCCAACGTTTTACGTACCTGTATGCTGTACAACCCTTCGATTTCCCGCTGTTTTCTTGCAGCGTGAGAGGGATGGCTCTTTGGGGTTTTAGGACACCCGGCATACGTGAGGGAGCTGTCTGGAGTCCTGTAGCAGATATTTCTCCGTTAATGTTTTCTACGACTTCATGTTCTTCGACGAATTTCGTCGCACAGCATGAAGATGGGTCAGACACCGTACACGCTGAAAGTTGTACACCGGTGCGCCGAAAAGAGTTCTGGGTGAGCATATTTGTCAACAGCACAGCAGCAGCTTTGGATTGAGGCAGGGTTTTCTTCAATGAATCATCGTCGAGGTCCGTTGCGTGCCGAAGATTTTAGTTGCGGTATATCACGAACCTTATGTCTCCAAGTAGTAGGCTGAGTATACTTTATTCTTTGGCTGGAAACTGCAGACATGACTGAAATGGGGATGTACGAAATACGAATGATTCTTTAATTCCAAGTTAAAACCAGTGGTAATCCTTTACAAAGTGCAGCCGTTTGCTTCTGAATTATCTCTCTCGCTTTTGTTTTGACTCTGCTGTGGTCGACTCTAAGATTTGGTAAATTATAATCGCTGAAACTCATCCCCGCCAAAGAGCGCGCTGTTTGGTTTTTCATTTAAAGGGGACGCAAGTAGATTGCACGAAAAAGGACGATTATAAAATTAAGGGCTGAACGAGAACAGCAAACATTAGTTAAGAAGGCAAGTATGAAATCAGATACACGTTTTTAAAAGGGATAGCCGCCGACAAAGAGTTTCTCTTTGGTCTGCTGCTTGCGTGCCCATAAGCAGAGTGGTCACATCTGTAGATAGATTGCGATGCCTGTGCGGATGAAATGACGTGCATGCAGAAACTGGGCATGAGAATGTCGAAGGTCGGCTCTGTTAAACCCCTTCTGTGATAGCCTTGAATCAACGGAACCAGGCAATTTTTGCGCGCTGAGAAGTGTCGAGCATGAGTTCTTTTCACGAGGAAAGGATGGTTGGGGACGGTGCACCGGTACACAGCCTCGGACGGACGCATTAGGTCAACAAAGATTATCGCATGGCGAGCTGTGTGACAAGCATCGCTACCCCTCGCGCTGATCAAAAGGGACGGGCGTTCACGTCACTTATAAACGACAAAGTGCAACATACAAGGTGAACATTGATACCCCATTCGGCGCAAAAAAGAACACCTGTTTTTTTTTTCTCTCTCTTTTTATTTCGGAGACGACTGCTTTTGAAGAAAGACACTAAGTTGTGGCACAGCTCTACGTGACTATGAGGCGCAAAGAAAACGTTGCTGCCGATGAAATGGTGCCGGCTCCGGGTGAATTCTGAGTTCAGAACAATATGAATATATATATATATATATATATATATATATATATATATATATATATATATATATATATATATATATTTTTTTTTTTTTTAATATGTAAACAAATTACAATCGGATAGGCAAGTCTCCTGGTTGAACGTCGGCTGCCTTCCTAAGGCTTATGGGAAACTTAAAAGGTTAAAACAGCGCAAAAGACAGCGGACAGGGCGCTGACTCGCAACCAAATTTTCATTGAACTCAACGGTGCTGTGTATACGCACAATTGAGAACAAAAAGGAAGAAAATCAGCCTGAAAAACACCCACAAGCAAAAGCACAAAAACGAAGCATCACCTCAAAAAAGATAAACCAAGCTAATCAAGTGGCCAGAAAATCGACCTCCTTCCTAGATAATGCAACAGAAGGCCTGTTGACACACATGACACCCAATCTGTCTATTTCTAGAGCCTCCAAAATTTCACGTGTCAGCTGGTCCCGGTGGCGTTTTAAGACCTCGCACTGTTGGAACTGAGGCTGACATATGCAGTCACGGCAATGTATGCCGAGGTGACCGGAACTTTTTATTTATTTATTTAAATACCCTCAAGGCCAATTGGCATTAAAGAGGGGAGTGGGAGTAACAAAATAACACACAAAAAGAAAGGGCAGAGTACATAACATATCATGGCGGCTCAGGACAGTAAAGATAGCATTTTTAAGCATTTGGGCATCAACAATATAAATTACGGAAGTCGGGAGGTGATTCAATTCCAAAGAAGTTTTAGGGACGAATGATAGTAGAAATGCGTTGGTATTCCAGTTACAAATTCCAACTTTGAGGTGATGATCGATGCGAGGTGAAATGTAAAACGGTGGGAGGAAAAGACGTTGCTTTAAGTACGGGTTCGTATGATAGATCTTGTGAAAAAGACACAGACGAGCAACTTTTCGTCGGACAGAGAGGCAGGGACAAGGTGATTTTCATGGAGCTAACACTGGCAGTGCGGTGATAGTTACCTAGAATAAAACGGGCAGAACGGTTTTGGACCGCTTCCAGAACATTAATTAGATTAGACTGACTGGGGTCCCAGATAGAAGAAGCATATTCTAATTTGGAGCGAACGAGAGGTTTATAGAGTGTTAATTTTAAGGCTGACGGTGCGAGAGAAAGTTTCTTTTCAGGTAACCTAGCATGCGGTTAGCGTTATTGATGACATATTCAACATGCAGTTTCCATGAGAGGTTACAAGTAATGTGAACGCCCAAATATTTATAAGAAGAAACAGGCGCCAAAGGGACGTTGTCGAGATGGTAGAAGGGCACATTAGGACTAGTACGTGATATTCTCATGACTTTACATTTAGTAATGTTAAGTTCCATATTCCAAAGTTCACACCAGTGGTAAACAGCATTGATATCTGTCTGGAGCTTTAAAACATCAGAGTCGTTAGTAGATTTAGTATATATTACACAGTCGTCAGCGAAAAGATTAATTAATGATGAGACGCAATTAGGTAGGTCATTGATGTAAATGAGAAACAGTAGAGGGCCTGATACGGATCCTTGAGGAACACCGGATGTGACGGAAGTGAGGGGAGACGTGTTCTCATTAGCAGTAACAATCTGATATCGGTTAGTTTGAAAACAGGCTATCCAGGCAACTACGTTAGGATCAATACTTAATTTGTTAAGTTAAAATAGAAGCAACTGGTGAGGAACTTTATCAAAAGCCTCGCTAAAATCTAAAAAAACACAGTCAGCCTGGGACCCACAATCAAGGATAGAATGAAGATCGTTAGTAAATGACAAAAGCTGCGTCTCACAAGAGACGCAGCTTTTGTCCGAAGGAACCGCTTCGTTATTCCCACCAGCTTCGCTCCTGTTCGTGTTTCATTGTACACGGGTAGGTAAGAACGTTCCTCCAGCTCTAAAAGTTTACGGCAGAATGTAGTAAAAATAGGTACAGTCATTTTTTTTCTGCATGTAACGCCTTTAGTAATAATATTCAAAGGGTTTCATGTATCTCAGAAACCTGACTATTGTATACAGCAATGGCTGTATATGCAAGTTCACTTAAAAGCACTCGGCTTCACCGATTCATCCGCTAAGAACAGTCGCCTGCCAGAGCTTGAAACAAGTCTGGCTCGCCCTGCTCTTAGACTGCATGTTAACACGAAGGGTTGATTTTAGCCCTTCGTAATGGTTCTTGGATATTGCAGGAGTTGCTATGAGCATATATGAGAGCAAATAAATCACGGGAAAGTAGTTTTCGAAAACATCAGTTACTATTCAGGCTGCCAGTCGTATTGCGGTAAAGCTAGCATATGTTTAACCAAAAATTGAGTGACCGGCTTAAATTCTATAATTTAACTGGGTGTCCCCGAAATACAACAAGAACACTACACTCAAGACTTAAGGCCCGTTCACACTCTTGCGACCGAGTAAGACTGCGAGAGACCAGACCCGTTTTTAAGCCTCTTGCGATCTCTTAGGATCAGCTCCGCTGCATCGCATCCGGTCCTAAGAAGTCGCAAAAGGCGTAAAAACAGGTCTGGTCTTTCTCGGTCTTTCTCGGTCGCAAGAGTGTGAACGGCGCTTGATATCCAGCATTGTTAAACCTAATGAGCTATCTAGTTAAAAAGAAAATTTGTTTAAAATAAAAAAAAACACATTATTTCTCATATATCTCTAAGCTTTTCGAATTGTTACAAATTTGGAGGTACATGTAATTTATTTAGTAATCAATACCAAGACATAACAGAAACCACCACATTGCTTACACCTATATCCATGTACTGATATTTGTTGCATGTCATTATCTTTAACGGTTAGCTTATTGGAGCAATTGAAATGGGAAGCAAATTTGCTCCTGGTAGGAAGTCCGGTATTTTATACGAAAATAACTATGAAACATAGAGACCACTGTTCTATTTATGCAAATTAGCCGTGCCATTTCCTGAAGCATAAAAATATTTTAACCGCTTGAGTAAAACCAAAAGTTTTGAAACGACGTCCAAATTTTACAAAATGTCCTATTGACATTATGGCACATATCACCTCCTGGCACTTCATTCGTTTGTTTGTTTGTTTTTGTGAAACAAACTTTTTTTAAGGGCAATTTTGTTCAATAAAGGGATAGAACTACCACTTATATATTTTTTCTTTAAATCTGAAAACTTAATTTGAAGACGTTTGCTCTAATTAAAATGAGACCACCCTTTTATCGTAAAGGCTCCATTGTGGGGTGATAATTGGCAGGCAGCTATAAGAATTCTTTACATGGAGACCGCGGACGAGGTGCGCCCTATTAAACAAAAACTTACCTTTTACAACAGAAAGTTCGTCATGCATAAAAGTAAAATACTTACGCGTTGCAAAAAAAAAAAATAAAAAAAAGGATTGCGGAATTTTTAGTTAACGTTTTTCGAAGTGTGATCTTCATCGGGGCGGCGTGTCGTGATGAACCGTCAGCCGCCATCCCAGTTCAGAAGCATTCTATGCTCTGTTCATGCTCTAAGCTTGCAGTACGATGGAAGCAACGTGTTCATTGCAACAGTCAAACGCCTACATTTTGCCACGTGATCACTCTCCCGCCCATAAACGCGCGCAGAAAGTGTGGTGAGGAGTTCAGAGGGAGGCAGCTCATTGGTCCAGTCGCTTAGCTCCTACTGCACTGCCACCATAGAGGGTAACGAAGTATGTCAGCTTCGACCACAATAGACCTTTTTCCAATAAAAAGATCTAACGGCAGGTTAGTGCTGAGCGCGTTTCCCCGCTTTTAACTACATATTTTTGTTCATTCAGCTGGTTCTATCTATGATTGTTTTTTTGTTTTTTTTCAGTAATCTGCTTCGTTTGCGGACACGCTCTCTATTAACTTTGCTTTCCGATATCGCCATTTTCGAAGGGCACCGTGACCCGTGACCAACGTCTTCGGCAACTAACTATCTTTTGGCCTATTTCGTATTTCTTGACGGTTCGTTTTTGTGTACCCGCAGTAAAGAAAATACAGAGCAACGAAGACCGGTCAATGGCACGATGCCAATGTGTTCAGACGGGCGGAGGCATGCCGGGCTGTCGTTCATTTGTTGTTCGCAGACAATTCTTGAGATGTCTGCGAAAAAGGCCGCTTGTCCTGTTTGTTCTTCGAAAAAGGGAACTTGTCATTTGCATGGAGGTAGGAAGCTTCAGGAGGCGACATGAGGCCACCGAAGGTGAAGCCAGAAGTGTGGAGGGGACACGCCCCCCCAAGCAATCACCAAAACCAAGAGACGCTATTGGGCGAAAAGGCGAGAGCTCTTCTTTTTCCGTCCAATAGCGTCTCTAGGTTTTGGCCATCGTTGAGGGACTCAGCACCTCTGACTTCAACTCTGGTGGCGTCGAGTCGCCTCCCGAAGGCTTCTTACCTCCATGGTCTTTTGTTTTCTCGGCCTAACGTGTGCAACCTTATTAACCCAACCATTGTTGTTGTTTTTTCAGAAACCTATTCGGAGACGAACTTGGCGCTTGGTAACTATGCGTCAAAACTTCTTATTCGCTCTAAAAAATTCCCGCGCGTCTGCTTTCCCGCACAACACTCGGAGAGCCAATCACCGCAACTTACGGAGGCAGCTCAGCGAATGACGATGCCGAAACACATGTTTAGACCAAAAAACGCAGTCTGAGTTGTGACATTAAGCAATGCAAGCGTGACGTTTTGCATTGTTTCATGTCACAACTCAGACAGCGTTTTTTGTTCTAAACATGTGTTTCGGCATCGTCATTTGCTGAGCTGCCCCCGTACGTTGCGGTGATTGGCTCTCCGAGGTGTTGTGCGGGAAAGCAGACCCTCGGGCTTTTTTTAGAGTGTTCCTTTCTTGGGTCGATGTACGCCTGCGGTGTAACTTTAGTCGAAGGAAGAAAGCTCTCGTATATACCGACACGCGGCGCGGCCCAATTTACCACCACTGCCGGATTGCCGCGCATGCGCAGAAGCTAGGTGGGCAGAAGCGGCCAGGCTCTCCGTGTTTTCGCCATTGCGTTCTGCGGCCTGCTCTCGCTGTTGACTTTGTACAGATGCTTCTAGCGTAACTTGAACGTCGTATTTTATGCCAACGTACGTTGTATGTTACGCCCGGCCATTTGAGCTCGTTCCCCGAGCCTAAACGGCAGCGGTATCGAGACAAACAGCGCGTGTTCGGCGTTGCCTTGGACGATCCATACGTCCTAAACAAGGCCTGATGGAGTTTCGACGTGAACTTGCTGCCATCGACGTTGATGGCTCACATCGTCGGTTATTTACTTTCTTCGCCAAGCCAGTTCGCGGTCGACACGACGTAAGCGTACAAGTCTCTTGAAACCTAGGGTAAGGTTTCTTTGAGCCGGTTTCCGCGCTGCCGGCAGGATCAGCAGACTGTGGGACTGCGGAAGTGTATTTATTAGTTGATTAAAAACACACAGCCTCCTTCAGTCAAGGTATGATAGTTCTCTTGCCCTCATGATCACAAGGCACGACAAAAGGTAACGCTTTTTTCCGTTCTGCCGCCGATCTCCGTCTGCTTAGTAGCACGGGCGTAGCGAGCCACAGATGATCGCTTGGCCGGTGCAAATAAAATGCCGTGCAGGAAAGTAGACGTTGCACGCGCCCCGGCGTGTGTTCCCCTGCTTTTGAGGGCGCCGCGCGCCTCGAACGCGCGGCGCCGCTATACGCCGAATTTAGTCACGTGAGGAGCAGGATCAACATGCCGGAGAGGAAAGCCTTCGCTACGGGAATGAATGCCCAACCTTGGCTCCTGTAGGGAGCCTATAGACAAGTGTCCGCGCCAATTCCAGGGCGCCGCCATGTTTATCTACGCTCGCGCCGCCACGCGGAGAGAACTGGCAGGCAGGAGGGGGGGCTGCGTTGGCGGCGTTGCTTTGGGGAGCTGGATGTGGCAGGCTGTCCGAATGCACCGGCACATCGTGAAAGATGTCTTCACCAGAAGCATCCGCGGCCCGTTCTTCAACAGATAAGATGTCGTGAACATTCGAGAACCCATGTCGATCAAGAAAACAAGAGAAAACCTTTCTTGTCTTAAATGTTCTCGGTGTCTGCTGACCTTTGACATCCGCGTTTCAGTCCGGGTTCACTGCGTAGTAAATATTTCGCTACCGCTTTCTTGTAGCTTTCAAATGCTTGATTGTTGGCTTCTTGTATACGACATTACATTCGTGGCACGTTTGAGACCGATTTTCGCGATCTGCTTGCCTTTCTGCGGCAGCGCGGCACTGCCGAGCCGAAATAAGTGTGAGGCGTTCACTTGATCTAACGACGTTTTAGCGAATGAAAACGAGACCACGACGTTTCATCGAATGACTAGCGAATGGGTCTAGTTATGTAGACAGCTCGGATTAGCTTTCTTTTGTAATGTGCCGCCGCGAAGCGGCGTAAACGAGGGCTCCGAGTATGTTAGCACGCCCCCCCCCCCCCCCCCACACACGCACACAAAAACACACACACGCTGCGAGCGTCTGGGTTCTAAAATATTAATTGACAGTTCTAAAGGGTGGTACTTAGGGCGGAGTCTAGGAACGCTACTGATTAATATTGTGACAGGCGATCAGTTATGCTAAAAGACAAAAATCAGCAAATGTCGTGCCAATTTATAAATCTGGTAATCGGAATTGCCCAACAAATTAAAGACCAATTTCATTGACCTCTGTTCCTTGTAAACTTTTAGAACATATAATATATTCATCTGTCATGAAACACTTAGTCTCAAACAACCTGCTATTTCCCAATCAGCACGGCTTTCAACGTGGTCTTTCGTGTGAAACCCAACTGTTTGAACTGGTAACTGATTTGCATACCTGTATTCACTCATCCTCACAAATCGACGCTTTTTTATAGACTTTTCGAAGGCCTTTGATCGTGTACCACACAGTCGTCTGATAAAAAAAACTACAATATCTCAAAATTAATGATAAGGTAATTACTTGGATTCGTGAGTTTTTGCACGATAGAAAACAATCAGTACTTGCAAATGACATCACCTCACCACCTATACATGTCAAATCTGGTGTCCCTCAAGGATCCGTTATTGGACCACTTTTGTTTTTAATTTATATAAATGACCTCCCCAACAACATTTCTTCAAAGATTCGCCTATTTGCAGACGACTGTGTGGTATACCGTCAAATAGCTAGTCAAAGCGACTGCCTGGCCCTTCAAAGTGATTTGGATATCATACTTTCATGGTGTGACACGTGGCAAATGCAGATAAATATAGATAAAACAAAAATAATGACATTTACCAATCGTCGCTCATCTTTTCAATACGACTACAAAGTTATAGATTCAAAATTGGATAAAGTATCCACATATAAATATTTAGGAGTCCACTTAACTTCCAACCTCTCCTGGAACACTCATCTAGATTATATCCTTAGGAGGGCTAACCAGTCACTTGGTTTCTTAACAAGGCATTTATATATGGCAACAGCAGAAACGAAACTACTTGCATACTCTACCCTTATTAGGCCAAAGTTGGAATATGCAGCTATAATTTGAAACCCGCATCAAAAATATTTAATTAATAATTTAGAATCATTACAAAACAGGGCCACCAGGTTTATACTAAAAACGTATTCACCTATAAGCGTCAGTCAACTTAAAAGTTCACTTGGTTTATTGACTCTCCACCAGCGAAGATACCTCGCAAGGTTATCCCATTTTCATAAACTCTATCATAGTTCCTCAGATTTCCGACAAAACAACATTCTCCCACCGGCTCGCATTTCCCCTCGTCATGATCATTGTTACAAAGTTCATATTCCATTTGCAAGAACTAATCTGTTCAAATACTCCCCGTTCGTACAAGCGGCGACTGAATGGAACGAGTTGGCAAGCGAAATTGCGACGGTCACTGATCATGATACATTTATGTTGTTATTGCGTGAATCTTTAGGGTGAATGAACCATATATTGCCCTGTATGTTTGTTACTCGCTCGCTGGGTCTATTGCTTTTTTTCTAGCACGTCGACTGCCTCCAATGATGTGAGTGCGTGTGTGGCTTTTTTGTTATGTAATGGTTTAGCGTGACACGATGTCTTCTATTTTTTCTTGTAAAATATTGTATGATTATGTAAAAGTTTATACGACACCCCCCTCTATGTAATGCTCCTTTGGAGCCTTTAGAGGTATGTAAATAGATAAATAAATAAGACGAAACTTCGACTCGATTGTTCAGAAGTTCGCGGTGATATTTTATTAGCGCTCGTTACAGCACACCAAGGATCTTAGGCAGTGAAATTCACATCACGCAGGCTCGTCCGTCGTAGTCAAATGAGCGCAGTCGACGACGAGATGTAATGAGCCACTAAGCTTCACAAGGAAAATGCGCGTAAGAAAGAGTTTTGCGGCAGTCCAAAACACCAATCCAGCAGGCGCACGTACGTACGTTTACTCCGGACTCCATGAACCCGACGGCGCAAGATCAAAGCGATCAAAGAGCACCGACGCCATCGCCACCCGGTTTCTCTGCACTTTGCGCGACAACGGCACTGCAACGGAGGGCACTCGCCTCGGCGTTAACAATCCGCGAAATAGATTAATTTCCCACACTTGAAGTCATTCCAAATGATAAATGAAAATACCTCGGCGTTGTAGAACATCTGACGACAAAACTCTGCCGAGCGCCTGCTCGGCATCGTTGTTGCTCGTGAAGGCCTGCTTATTTGTAGTTGAGACGATGATTCCACATCTTTCGTGCCACTCGTGGTGCTTCCAATAACTTCGAAGGGCAGGGGAATCTTCTCACTAGGACTTTGAAGACACTCAACACCGGAGCCACCAAAGCAATCGCACAAACCGTCTCCATGTTTGCTTCTTCTTCGTCACTCGCGGCGCGGTCAACTCGTCGCGAGATGTTTTCTGGCTCGGCTAGATGGAAACCAACAGCGGCAAAGTGGCGTATGGTCACACGGCTCTCACCATTACGGGCACTATACTCACATACCGCGGTAAACAGGACCGATGCCGGCGAAACGGCAGTCGGCACACCAGCGAAGAAGCCCTCAACGGGAAGCGGCGGCGCAGGCCGACGCAGCCCCCCCTCCCCGTGAGCGTCTGGGTTCGAGATTATTGTTCGCTTTTGCTCCTTGCGGTTGAGGCTAAAAAGAGCACCTTCGGACACTGGTCTATAGACCTTTTCTGCAAGTGCGCCGCCATCTTGAATTGACATCACTTCCAGTATGGGCGAAAACATTGTTTTGCCTTTGCCATGCCAGTAGAAGGCATTTAGGATATAAGCGTAACCGTCACCCATTCTCGTTTTTCCTCCCCTTTATTTTTTTACTATTTGCAGGTTGAAACGTTGGATTATTTTTTCGTCGCCCATACCGGATACGGCTATTAGGTGGCTGGAGACGAGAGTACACAGAAAAGGTCCATAGACCATTCCATTTAGCGCTCTCTGGGCGGCACCATTTTGTTCGACCGCAGCGCCCTCTCCACACATCCGGGAAGTTCCGCCGGGTTCGGCGGAGTAAAACGAGAGAGAGGGCACGCGCCGACTCCGCTAGCAGACGACAAACCGGGACGTTGCCGTTCTCCATCTTTGGGCTGTATCGGCGGGCAGTACGGAACATCGAACTCTCGCTCGTGGCTGCCGTTGTGAAGTGGTTTGCATTCTTAGAATAGTTGTGGCTACTCCAAAATCAGCCTATAGCTCTCTGTTGTTCTATTTCGCTAATTGACCAACTAGCATATCTTTTTTCCGTTACTTAAACAGCAGTTGAGTCAGCCGGCAGTACTTTCCTCAACTACTGCGTGTATTGCGGCAGGAGAGCACGTTTTATTTATTATTTCAGACTTCCACTCATGGTCGCTAAAGGCGCACACCAGTACGAACTTTTGTATAGTAAAAAAGGTACAGCAACCGGATTTACTCTTCGCCAAAGAGACCGGCCAATCTGAAACAGTTTTCCTGTTTTTTTTTTATTTGCACGCAGGTAACAGCGCAATTGGACCCTGTGGGTCTTTTTATCTAGCATAATATTACACGACAACTGGCATACTAAAATCTGCGCATCTGCGCTTGAGAGTTCCAAAATGACGCGATTTTAAACAGAGTTTGCACACCAGCCGGACGCTAGCTACAGCCCACTCGGCGGAGCGGTCGGCTTGCGGGGGAGAGGGGGAGGGCATTTTTTTTCTCTTTTACCCTCTCTGCTATGACCCTACTGAAAGAGGGCGAGAGAGAAAAGGGGAAAGGGCTACCGGCGCTTTCCCCCTTTCTGATTGTGTAGAAAGAGCGAAAGTCCCGGATGAGAGGCTTCGCCGGTGTTGGGTGTCTGCTGTGCCCCAACTTCGTTCGCGCTTTCTTTTCTGTTTTGAACTCGCAAATTTAATTAGAGTAACGGGCTTCGATGGCAACAGTTCCCCGGTCATCAGGATACCATTGCTCGGTCATAGGGTGCACGAATAACGACAGAAAGCGTCGAATACTGTCCGAGGACCTATGTAGCTTGCAGTGAATCCGTCAAGGCGAGAGCGGCTGCAATATCTTTAAGCTCCATCGCTTTCCACATGACCCCGGTCTTGGCGGCAGTGGTTTGCGTTTGTAAACCGAAAAGACATTTCTTCAACACCATCTTCTCGACTGTGCTCGGAGCAGCTTGTGAATGGAGCGCGCACGGAACGCTGTACCGCCGATGAACATGGGGTACGCTTGCAAGGTGCGTGCCAGTTTTCTCGTGATAATTGCTGTTTCAGCTTGTAAAATTTTATAACTGAATTTATCTTAATATTGATAATTTGTAGTGGTGACTGAGTCGATTTCATCATTTCCAACACTTAGTTCAAGGCTTATTTCCGCCGCCGGGTGAGGCTAGAAATTGTTGAAAAGGTGGTTCTATCGGTTTTCCTGAATAGCGATCCCCTGTGCGATACCAGAGAGCCGGCAAACACGCTCCTTGGAGTGCCGCTGGTGGGTTTTTTGGGTTGTTTCCGTTGATTGGGCGCTTTGAAGCGCTGGATAGTCGCTCCAGGGTACGACTCGTGTGTTGCGATCTGCGTCTTCGAGCCCAGTGTGTACGTTTCTTTGTTCGAGTCATCGCATCAGCCAGTGCGGCAACGGGGGGAACAGCGGCAGCGAACGTGTCAGTGATAGAAATTGGAGGCAAAATATTGCATCAAATAGTAAAATAATTCGTGGCTGCTTTGTCGCTTTCTGCGGTTCGATATAAGCACATCTAGAACATCTTCGTCGTTCATCCACAATGAAATATGAGAACACGGACACGCAAGATAAAAGCAGCGCAGCAAAACGATATGTAGCAGCTCCGGGTGTTTACAAAAGTTAATTGAAGTTCCCGTTTCGTGTATCGCTTCTTCATTACTAAAAACGGCTGCGTTGAAATGGGCCTATTGCAAACAAAAGTTTATGAATGGTTCATCATTTCCAGTCACGCGGAAAGCGGTGGAGCTCCAAAACATTGCAGCCGCACTTGCCTTGCCGGATTCATTGCAAGCTACATAGGTCCTCGGACAGTATTCGACGCTTTCTGTCGTTATTCGTGCACCCTATGACCGAGCAATGGTGTCCCGATGACCGGGGGACTGTTGCCATCGAAGCCCGTGGCTCTAATTAAGTTTGCGAGTCTAAAACAGAAAAGAAAGCGCGAAAGAAGTTGGGGCACAGCAGACACCCAACACCGGCCAAGCCTCCTCATCCGGGACTTTTTCTCTTTCTACACAATCAGAAAGGGGGAAAGCGCCGGTAGCCCTTTTCCCTTTTCTCTCTCGCTCTCAAAATGGCGATACCCACGATAAAACGGTCTATAGACCTTTCCAGCGGCAGCCTTGAACGAAGCGATTTCCAGCGCGCATCCCTGGTTTTGAGAGTGTACGTCAGTGTTGCCCGACTGCGCTGAGCTGTGGGTTTTCTCGTCAGTATGCTGTGGAAGCCTGCGTGGGAGCAATTTCGAACGCTGGTGGCGGCAAAATCGCCTTACTTTATTTTTTCTTTTGTGTTCTATGGCGAAGAGAACTAGAAATTCTTAAGAAAGCGTTGAACTATTTTCGAGAACAAAAACAAACAAATGAAAGCTATTTTTGGCGAGTCCGTGCGCGACAGAACAAATGCAACTGGGATGTTTGTTTCATTTTATGCTGATCTTTTCAACGGCACCATACACTCAGCCGTGTCAACCTACAAAGATCTTAACTGCCTAACATATTTGACCACACAATAGGATAGCCGAACTGCATGGGTATTGCTCCCTCACTATATGAAATTAAACGAGTCTCATCAATCGAACAACATATATTGTACGTACCCCACGGTGCTGCGTTACCCGAACAGGATTTGAGAAAGGTCTCAAATAACACAGCATATCCAATATGCAGTGACGACGATAGTCACTTCACGACGATCGGACGGAATCCGGCTTGTCTTGGGGTACGTTTTGAAGCAGGATGTTTTTTTACACAGCACTAAAGCAAAGAACGTACGTCCATCGAAAAGGGAGCATCTCGCTAAGGCCGATAGTCGCATTACGGCCGAGAGTGCATTAAGGCCGATAGTCTCTGAATGAGCTGGTGTGGCCGCCTTCTCGGGGGTCGCGTTGTGATTGACGACTTTAGTTGCCGCCAAATAAGATAGATGGCGCCACATTGATCATGACGGATGAAATTAACATATTTTCAGTCTCGTCAATCGCCCATGGTTTCTTCTCAGATTATAATGATTGGCGCTCCGAATGCTGTAGACTGCTTAATTTCCGAGAGGACCTAATTTTCGCCAATCGCCTACAATTCACAAGAAATAGGTCCCGCGAACAATTCCGTTAAAATGCAAACACATTAGAATCTATGTTGAGATTTTACCGCGTCGCGAAAATTAGCACCCGCAAATTATTCAAAAACTCCAGCTTTGACCTAATCGCAAAAAGATAACTCGTTTACAATATTCTTCGCGAAAGTAACCTTAAGAGTGTATCTGTAAGTGACTGCAAATATTGCGGTTTGGGGTTTGTTTTCACCCTTCACGGCCGGCACCAGTCGGTACGCCGGCCTTGCGTATCCGAATTTTTCATTTATTTATTTGCTTTTCTGCACTTTATCATTTCTTATTTGTTTGATCAGTAGTTCCGTCATCTGCATATTTGGATTATGTACACACACGCACACGTATTTCCAAATAAATGCTATGACTTTAGGGCACCTTTTTGGTATAACATTCCTATATTTTAGTCATTGCCTTTTTAAGAGTCCAGTGAAACATTTATTGTGTTTTTTCGAATTTCAGCACTTTAACTAAATTAGTTATGTCTCTGATTCTACCGGAGAGCTACGAAAACGATGAGTGAGGTTGATTTTAGAATTTTATTTTCAATCTTTTTTACAGCGAAAGGTTGAAGAAAACACATACTAGGAAATATGGAAAACACATGAGGCCATCAGAATGTCAGAACATGGCAATTAACTCACCGTCGGAGTGCATTCTTGCCTTGAAGAAGTTTCACGTGCTTCGTTCCGTCTCTCTTCACCTTTTGCTAAAAAATGTTGACACGGAGTATAGCAAAAAAGAAAAGCTAATCGGAATGGTCAAAGCTCTACATGTTCAATTAATTGTAAAGGATAAAGCTATAACAACAAAAACGCAGAATTTGCCGTCACCGAGATACAATGTGCACTGACGAATAACATAAATATGTGGCGCCATCTATCTTATTTGGTGGCAACTAAAGTCATCAACTACAACGCGACCCCCAAGAAGGCGGCTACACTAGCCCATTCAGAGACTATCGTCCTTAATGCAGTTCTCGGCCGTTATGGACTTTTAGGCCTCAAAGCAACCCCCGGCTCTTTCGCCCCTCTGGGCCTTAATGCACTCTTGGCCGTAATGTGACTATCGGCCGAAATGACAATGACCCATCCAAAACCGGAAACACAATGAATTAAAAAAAAAATAAACGGAAACACAACAACAAGTTTAACAGGGAGAATCAACGAAGAAAGGGTAAAACCACAGGCGAGCTGGTGAAGAACTTCCATCGAAAACCGGAGACACGGCAAAATAAAAAAAAAAACGGACAATGTTGTGTTGTCTGTTTTTTTATTTTATTTTTTATTTTGCCATGTTTCCGGTTTTCGATGGAAGTTCTTCACCAGCTCGCCTGTGCTTTTACCCTTTCTTCGAACGAACGTGTCTATTCAGTTACCATACCCCCGTACCCTATCAGCTACTTCTCGTCAAGACCGAGAACATATCCGGGAAGGCTTTTCCGAGATTATCTCTACGGAAATAATCCTCGAAGAACGTCGAACGGCTCGCGTCGCGGGCTGCTTGACGTTCGCTTTCTTCGCTCGCTCTCTTCGTTCGTTTCCTGCGAAGGTCCAGCAGGCTACAAGCCCTGGTATTCCCTGGTTCTCACAGTGGAATATTACAAAAAACACGCAAGTAATCCTGAACAGGCAAATAGAGTAAACACTTTCAAGGAAAGTCGGCGAACTTCGAACAAACAATGCTGGCGGGGAGAAATTTTTGGCTGATAGGGGTCGCTCGAGTCGCAAAATGACAGCGGCCAGCGAGCTGTTTCTGCATTTACGTACACGAAAAATACACGGAGCCCTAGTCATAAACAGCTTAGCTGTAAAAGGAGCGCGTTTGTGTTTCCGTATTTTAACGCTAGGCATTGTTTGACGTCACCTGAGAGACCCACTGCACGCGCTCCCTTCTCTGATCTCGTTTCCTCTTTAAAGCGGCCACGTTCTTTCGCGATTTGACAGGTTTTTTAGGATAAAGGAGGCTATGGTTTAACCTAAGAGAAGTATCAAATACATGTGAGATATGGCTAACAGTAACTTTTCTTTTTTTCAGAAAACTATTCGCAGGGTGAGATGCAACAGGGTAATACACTTTGCCTACTGGGTCTTTTTTCCTTCCTCTTCTGGGTTGCAGGTTTGATTTAAAAAGGCAGTGTTTTATTTAGCGCGAAAACATCGAAGTTGCTCATTGTATGAACATTAAAAAAAATGTTCACAAGGACTCGAACAATTTCAAGTCGTAGTGGCATAAACGAACACGCCTAATCCATCTTCTGCCCTCTTTGCCCGCTTTTATGCCGCTCTCTTTTTCGTTTTTTCTCTCGCGGCCACCAAAGTGAGCGCCTACAATTGGCGTCCCGTTATGCTCCCGTCTTGATTCACCTTGCATCAACATGACGACAAAGAGCAGTGAACACGCGCATGTAGCCTTGAACCTCAAGGTTCCTTCTCTCGTCGCGACTCCAGCGACCTGTAAGGGTCACACTATAGGGAAAATATGGTGGTCTAAACATGCCGTATAGAGTGCAATATGCCAGCTCAACGCGCACCTCTCGGATTTTACTAGGCAAGCATTGGACTCCAAATGGTCTTCCCCGCTATTTTTTTTATTACGATTCAAACTTGTGGCGATGCGTTGGCGTACCAGAGTCTTGATTTTTTTTCTTTTTGTTCCTTGATGACACTACTGCACATGTGCGCTGCTAGCGGAAAATTAGCGGAGCTGCCGAAGCTAGAGAAGGCGCGCTATTTTACGAAAATTACGGGAAGCGTATCGCGCTGCCAATTCGCGTGGGTCTCACAAGAACTGGTTTTGGCGAGATTACGGAAAGCGATGGCGGTTCTCAGGGGAGGATTATATCTTGCTGCTGCGAGAATTTGTCGTAACAAATCCGCTCCAGGACTGCAACAGGTAGCAATTTATGACAGACACGCTAAATACGGCTGCAGGAAGGGGGAAAAAAAGCTTTGCAATTCGAGGTGTGAGTGAAGGGTGCGGTCCTTCTGCTCTCCTGCTTTGGACTTGAGGACAGAACCAGCTGAGGGAGTTTGAGCAGGCGAGAATTTTCCGTGCCGTTTGAATTTCGGTGCAGTCTGAGAAAAGTAGAAGACTTGATTGCAAGGACGGAACAGGAGCGCTAAGGTCGTTTTCATTCCTAAAGCTTCCCTTTGGTGGCTTTGGTGCTTGACTCTTATCGGATCGGCTCAAAGAGCTTGGCCGTCAGTTGTGTTCAATTAGAGACATAATGACCATAAAAGAAGCGAAGATTAGTACTTTATTTGATAAAAAAATAATACTCTAATCAGATTGCGACGTTCACATCAGCCGAGGGGACACCGTCAGAATCGCGCCAGGCAACACGCTCTCAACCGTGAACACAAATTGAAGCAAACCTGTACCTGTTATTTTTTTTTATCGGCAGTTGTTAATGGTCTGCGCCCCCCGCTTTTGCGACCGCGTGAGCGTAAACGAAACCCTTTCTTGCTAAATTTAACAAAAAAATTCACTTTACGTGACCTAGGGACCAATGCAGTTCCCCGCTAAATTTTGCGGGAGAACGCATCACGCCCTCGCTTCCGCTGTTTATACGCGCGTGGAATCGTCGCACACTTTTCTTATTTTATTTTTTTCTCGGGGGAGGGGGGGGGGGGGGCAGGATGCCCCTAGTCCCCTTCCCTGGCTACGGGCCTAATTAGAAGAAAAGCAGAGTGCGGAAGCGAAGAAAGCCATACCCAATTGACACTTTTTTCCTTCACTTCTACCAAAGAATTTGTTGTATCAGCTGCAATTAATGAGAAGACCGTCATGAATATCCGTTACGATGAACCATCGCGTCATACTTCCCGCTTAATTTAGCGAGGGAATTATTAGCGCCTGACGTCGATTTTCTTGCCAAGTTTCGCAGAGAAATTCATGTCACGTGACGTCATGTGAGCTGAGGCCACGGGAAGTCAATTTTCCCGCTAAATTTAGCGGGAAAAGTGATGTCACGTGACGTTAATTCTCCCTAATTTACCGGGGACACTGAAATCACGTGACCACGCCATGCGACCACAAGTCACGTGATGTCCATTTCCCAACGAAATTTTGCAAAACAAAATTGAGGTGACGTGAGGCGTCACGGCGATTTCGGGGAGGTGTTGTGTGCTCAATTATTCCGTGCTCCCCAGACTTTGTCCTCAAAGTCAGGCTTGAGTGTGTTATTTTTTTATTATTTTTTTTTATAGGGTTGACATTGAACTCCACCGAAAAGTTACCCACTTGTAAGTTCGAGAACTCCCAAATTGAAGCGTCCCTCGTGTTATCAACCATTCAATCAAACCTCGATCGATCTACAGAGTCAATCGGCGATTTTTTCATTAGAAATCCTACGAACCGCAATCCGGTAATGGCAAATTCACACGGTGAACGTTGAACACAGCAGGAGTAGAGACTGGAACAAAATGCCGACATAGAGCTGAAACTCATCGATCGATTCAAAAGAAATTCGCTGTGCTAGGTTAGTGCCCCTAAACTACTGCTTCTACGGACGTCAAAATAAATCAGGGACGATTTATTTACTCCCTTTCTCTGCACACGCGCAATTTCATGTGACCATAAAAATGAGATGTGTGTGGTGACGGGAAACATGTTATTATGATGTGCTCAAAAGCTCACGTTGATGGCAACAAATGGTTTCTTAACTTTTCCAGCTATCAGGTAAGCATTCAGATGCACTCTTCATACTTCGTGCAAAGCGTATCTCAAAGTTTGTTTTGTAAATGTTTCTAGCCAAAAGGTCAGACGTATTTACGCCCATACAGATGAATATTTCCTTCTGAATTGAAACGTTCGGCATGTAGCTAAGGGCTTGTATTTGCTTCGCATTCGTCGCGATTCGGAACAGCTCATGGGCCGACGGCAGGGTGAAAACACTAAATGCGCTGCGTGCAACCCGACAGAAAGTAAAAACACAATGCAGCTGTATTTCGATGTATCGACCCAGCAGTTACAGGCAGAATGGACCGATCTCGCCAGGTAGTTTGATACGCCACCGCTGTCGCCATGCATCACAACACAGTTGGAGCGCTGTGTGAGCGGAACACGAGCTCTCTCGTAAACTGGCGTCTGCTTCCTATGAACTACAGCTACGGTGGCGTCACACATATGTGAAAGGCTTAGTGAGATCAGTCTATTGCGTTGCTTGATGAACTTAGCGGTCGCTGACATCCAGTGATGGCCTTTGGTGCACGCGCCACAGTTTCTTTGTAGAACGTCGCGCGTTGCATCGGTCTCCTTTTGCGCATTTTTCTTTTCTGGAGAAGGGAGGAGGAAACTTTATTATTCTTCCGGGATCAGGTATTGGGGGTGGCGGAGGCCCAGAGGGCCGCCGCGATCGCCAGGGCCCGGGAGGTGGTCAGGACTTGGGCTGACTCCTCCGGGTCGCGCAACATCTGCTCCCAGAGGTGAGGGGAGGGAAGAGGGGGGTATGGGTGTGCGGGGCATTCGCAAAGGGAATGGTAATGAGTGTCGAATGCCCCGCAGGCAGGACAGGCGGGGCTGGTAAAGAGGTGTGGGTGAGTGTGTATTAGTGCTGTTCGGTGGGGGAAAGTGTGTGTTTGTAAGAGGCGCAGCATGTGTGCTGCCTCTTGGGAGAGGTGGGGGTGCGGAGGTGGGTATTGGCGGCGGAGGAGGCGGTAGTGTAGGGTAATATCCCTGTATTGCAGGAGGGACGCTTCTGGCGGCTGGCAAAATTATTTCGAAGCGTTTTGGCGTCCTCTGTCCCAACGTTCCTAGATCAAAATCAGATGAGAAGCTTCCTCGAAGGTCTGGCGTCGTTTCGTGGCTCGTTCGCTCGGTGCCGCTGCGACGCCATCAGCCTATGGCTAGAATCGACCAAGCCGCGGGAACGTTGAACGCACATTGACTGCGGTGGGAAGCTATTACTGCGAGAGCATTAGCTGACCCATGGAGCGCCGCCGGCGTTGTTTGTGACCGACGAGAACGGGCAACTAAAGAGAGGGTGGCGCGCGCATGGCAACCCTACAGTCACTGGATCCTGGGAAAGTCGCGCCAAGCTCCCCGTATGGTCGCCATTTTGGTCCGTGAAATAAGCCATTTCTCCTTGACCCTTCTGTTTTTGGTGAGCTGAAATGGCTATACCACTACTGTACTTCGTCTAGCCTTAGCATGGATGGACTGGAAGGGCTGTGCAACCGCGAGCGCGTAGCCTTGGCTGCTTGACTGGAGCACTCGCTGCACGAGCGCTCGTGCAGCCGCCGAGGCTTCATTGAAAGCAAATAGCTCGCGCTTTTCGCGTGCGCGGCTAACAATAGTCAATGATAAATATATAGAGTTTGAAATCCCTGCTTAAGCAGACACCAAAGAAACACCTAATTTGTGGAAAAAATTAATCCATGTAAAACACCGCCTAATTTAAAAAAAAATGAACCCCCGAAGTTACGGAAACCTACTTAAAAATTATAGAAACAAATGTTGGATCCGCCTTCTTAGTCTCAGGCTTTCTGCCCAACATTACTGTAGTTACGATAGATAAAGGAAACGGAATGGCGCTTGAGTACAGTCAATGAGTAAATGGAAAGAGAGGTAACCTCATGCTAAGAAAACCTGTTATGTTTTTGCTTTCTCCTTTCCAGCAACAAAAGATGTGTCGCCAACTTCTCCGTAATCCTCTTTCTCACCGTCGTCGGTCCCACAGCAGTCGTGGTGGCCCTGTCTTTCTGGTCATGTAAGAAGTGTTCGCTTTACTTCATTGCGGGCTTCTTGGAGCACTTTCCAATGTCTAATTCTAGGATTCTAGAAGCCGAGAACATTCTAAATGCTGATTTACAGATTTGCGTTTCCATGAAACCGAGTAGGTTGTGCAGCGCTGTGCTTCCTTGTGGCGAGAAAATACACTGGGGTCATCTCTCGGGTAGCCCTGGACACTTGCCGACGTCCCTAGAGAAAAAGGCGATTAAAATCGAACCGGAAACTGATGTCCAGTTTAAAATCAGTTCGGACACGATCCGAAGGAAAAAGTCCGGTTCGCACAGACCAGACGTTGCCCGATCCGGTTAGAAGGCAAAACGGTAAAAGTACGGTCAGATAGTCTCCTGTTTAGAGTAAGCGGACTTTTTCAGATCCGGTTAGGAGGCAATTTTGAAACACATTGAGTAGACAATATCTGGCTTAAAGTAACCAGATTTTGCTAGATCCGGTTAGAAGGCAAATTGAAAACATTGTTGTCAGGTAGTCTCTGGTTTGCAGGAGCTAGACTTTGCTGAATTCTGTTAGAATAAAAATTATAGTGTCCATCTGTATTTACTTTTTTCTTCTTTTTTTTCTTTCTTCGTGTGCATCATTCCTTACGGATGAGCTTGAAAGGCTATGACAATGTTGTGAACAAAAATTTCTCAGAGATCACACAGTCCTTTCCAAAATCATTCTGAACACGCGAACGGTGTCCTATCTGATGGCAGCGCAATCCTGGTGGCAGCCGAAGAGCCTCTGCATGACGTAACGCTTTATGGAACAGCCCCAGCCGGCGAGACTGCTCGAAAGATTGTGGGCACCGCAGCAATTTTTGCCGACCGTTCGATATATATTTATCGCCATCTTGTCAAATCAAGATGAATACATGACTGTCAAAACAGTCGGTGATCTGATAATTCAATCTGAAGCATTTGATTTTTCTACCGAATGGGGCGAAAAAATGTAAATTGCCTCGGAGAAAAGGTTGCTGTGTTGTCCTCGGTCCAGCAGCGATTTCGGCCTTCAGCGAGCGGCCTTCCCTAATCGGACTGCTTCATTGAGCGCTACCTGCCATGGAGCAGTTCTTCAGCTGCCGCCTGGATAGTACTCCAATGAGATAAGACACCGTTCGCGTGTTCCGGGAAAGTTTGAGGAGCACTGTGCACGCAATTGGTCGGAAAAAGATTGCAGGGCCGTTGCTCTGTACTTTGTTTTACCTTAAGGAAAGACGCAGCCGACGCAAAAAGCTGATGGGACATAACGAACAGCATAAAATCGCACCCTCATTGTGTTCGTAATGTTTGTGTACGTGTCCCATCATTGCTGAACAAATCATAAACAGGAAAGGCCCAGTTACATGCGCTGCTGAGCTGCTTTATTTGTCCCATGATCTCGTAGCATCGGCTGAGTCTGGATTTAAGGCCCGTTTACACACTTACGACTTTTTAGGAGCGAGTGCCTTGAAACTTCCTACAATGTCTTACGACGGGAGTAGAGTGCCTGTATAGGGTCCCTACGGGAGCCAGAGTTGCGTGTTCATCCCCTTAGCGCCGTCTTTCCTTACAGTATGTTGATCCTGCTCCTCACGTGATCGGATCTCGGCAAATAGCGGAGCGGCGGCACGTGGAAAACAGACACACAACTCTTGGCTCCCCTAGTGAGCCTATACAGAAACTGTAGACGGGAGAACAAACTGTGCGCCACCTATTTGCTAGCAATGGAACATTTGGCGGTCCCGTACCTTTCCTACTTTTTTGCCTATTATTCTTTCTTTCTTTGCCTGAAAAGCTTTTATCAATGTTATACGCGGCCTTTTCTTACAAATAATACGCACCGGTGACCTCTCCACTGCCGCAAACCACTCGCTTTAGTGAAATGCGGTTCCAGAGTCACCGCATAGATGGCGCCATTGTGCCAGCCTCCCCTCGTAAGAGGTCTCAAGGAGTTTTAAGGCACTCGAATCTAAGGAGTCACAAGTGTGTGAACAGGCCTTTAAAGTGAAACGATGTACAGTCATACGCAGTTAGAAAGCTACATCATAGATGACGTCGGGAGCCAGTGGGTTTAAAGACCCTTGTTTTCTCGTCGCAATGGGGCACAAGGCTGCATAAAGGCCCGTTCACACACTGGCCACTCCTTAGGAACGAGGGCCCTAAGACCTCTTCAAATCTCTGACAACGAAAGAACACAACGGCACTCTGGCATAACCTATCGGGCACCCTGGAACGGCATTTTACTAGAGCGAAGGTTTGCGGTATTTGCGAGGTCAAATGTACTATCGGGTTCAAATGGAATGCGAACAGCAGAGCGTGTGGCCGTCGGTACATGCCTCGTTTTCTGGAGGCGTCTTGAAACTGACGAAAATGCGCGTTGTAGAGTAGGGCGCTGCGAGGGTGTGCGTCCTACTCTGATCTGTTTGGCCCTCGCCCAGTACAAGCCAAGCTTCGACGCTGGGCCGGTGGTGCGATGGAAGTTTCCTCACAGCCACTTTCGTTGGCTCTTGATTAGCCATGCGAGGAAGTTGGCCCTTCGCAGCAGGATCAGGCTCCTTGCGCGCGCGTTCGTTGGAGCATCACCGCGGCGTCATTCCAATTTGCGTAGTTTTTTGTGTTTTTTTTCTCCAATACGTTTTTATTTTCTTGTGAACAGTATAGCCGAAACTTTGCGAAATTCTAGACAGAATAACACGAGGGGACCCAGGATGGCTGTTGACGCCTAAGTAAAGTCAATTATTTGGCAAACTTTTATATATCAGTTCCCAACGCTTGCCTTCTGTCGCTTCTAGTTCTTGTGTCTTGTGTGTGGCACTGGTATTGCCAAAATGCAGTTCCGCCAGCTAATGCATTCACCGAACTATTTTAAAAAATGCAATAACTTTATGATTGGCATTTTGTAGGCAGCCAGAATCTCGTCAACGCGCGCCTCAAATGATCACAACGAGTTTCAAAGATTCTGAAGTACGAGGCATGGCGCCAAGTTTGCATTTTTACTAATTTTTTTAGGGTGAAATGTCTCAGTAACAACGCTTTTTCAAACCACATGACCGTGACAAGATATACCATGGAGTACCTTTGAAATATGTGCTTTCTCCCAACATAAAAGCAACATCTAGAACGAAGAGTCAAGACGGGACCCAAAAGCTCGCCAGTCCAGTTCATCGGGGACGTTCTTCTTTCGGCACCAGCCCAACGCGTGCTTGTACAAGGCTTTAAGTTAACTCTCCCACCAAGAAAAGACGCCATTGATACAGTCCTATTTTTCTGAAAATCGCATCTAAATTGCCTTAGGAAACATCCTCACAGATCATCAATGACCAACTCGAATGCCTAGCCGGCCTACAAAGCCCGGGCACTCCAATCCAAAGATGACGTTTGCCTCAATGGCGCATAAACTACGCCACCTAAGCCTATGCCTCTCAGACAAAAATGGAGAGTTTGTAGTTCTGAATTCTCGGAGAATAGCCGAACATGCCATATCAAAAAACTTCAGACCGGTTGATAAAAAATTAACTTAATCATGAAAAAAAAAAATCTTAACATTACTCGAAAAGGAACATCGCCAAAGCCTCATCACCAAGATCAGAGGATCGTAACAAGCTGAATTGTGTGTCCTTTTCTCGGCGAAATAATACAAAGACGTCGTGGGGTATCTTTTCGCACCATCGTATCAAAAAGACACAGATGACAAGGTCGTGTCTCACGTTTTGGCGAAATTTCTGTCACAAGTTAAAGTAACCGACTCTTTAAAAATACCAAGCTCAGAACGAGTGGTTTGCTTCCTTAAAAAAAAAAAGAAGACAACGTGACATTCTTTCGCTTTTTTTTTAAATATGCAGAATATCTGCTACTTGATTTCCCATGTCGCCTTCGTGCTCATCCTCGAAAAAACCATCGAGGAGCAGGGCCTTCAACGCTTGTAAAATGCTGCTGGTAGGAACCTCGATAGCTTCTTGGAGCGAGGTGGAAAGTTGGGCGAGTTGGTTGATGGTCATATTGAATGGGTTAAAACATCGCAAAAAAGACGAAGGACCAGTAAAAGGAAACACACGCGAAGCGCTGTGTCTGTGTGTTTCATTTTACTGGTCCTTCGTCTTTTTTGCGCTGTTTTAACCCATTCAATATGAGCTTTTTGGAGCTTCTAGGTGTCTACCTAACTGCTACAGTGGTATCAACGCAGGAGCAACACTATGTTCAAAAACGTGGTGTCTATATAGTATCTCGAGTAGCCCCATACTTAGGCGATTTGTACCTTGCAGCATGCGGGAAGAATATCCAAGAAAACCTAAAAGGTCAACGCATCGAGGCTATATCTTTCCGTATGTAGATGACTTTCTTATACTGTGTAATACCGATGTAGACGAGCCGATTAACAGATGTTTAAACGCTGTCCCGCGCACTTCTAAACGCAGCTGCCCAGGACTATCTTTCACCCATGAACTTCCAGGAAACCAAACCGCACGGTTTCTCAATCTCTCCTCAGAGTTCAAAACTAAACCCACGTGTGCTGGACGTATAAAGCCTGTTCCTGTAAAGGATTCCTTCCGAGTAACTCAGAACACTCAAAAACTGTAAAACGAGGGTTGGCCACCAAAGCTCTCGTCACGGCCTTACGAGAATCTTGCCCCCCTAGGGTCGGTCGCAGCATTCAAAAACAGGTTTGTAGACTTCAGGACTTTGGCTAGAAAAGCACTCTCCTTATGCTGGTATGCAGAAAACTCTGCAAGCAAGTGCGACAAAAACGTAAAGAAAATGAACAATCAACGAAAAAGAAACCCCCCCTAACCTTTCGTGGTGTTGCCATACGTCCACGGGCTAACACACCGCCTAAAATCAATCGTCGCCCGACTAGGCATATATGCCGTCTGCTCAGCCCCCAACAAGGCATATGCCATGTGTCGTGGTGTGAATTGTAGGACTGACGAAATCAGAAGACCACCTGCGGCACCGCGCACAGAACACCTTATGCTCCATGCGAGAAAGGAGTTGTTTACAATATTCCATTGTCATGTGGCAAATGCTATATAGGGCAAACTGGGCGTTGTATTGATGACCACACCAGGGAGAATGCAGCTTCCGTGGGCGCACTAACATCAGTTGGCCATCTTCCGGCGCATTGTCGAGTATGCCAATGTGCTCCTGATTTTTCAAACGTCATCATCGTAGCAAGAGACAAAAGCAGCTTGCAAGGGAGATCCTGGAGTCCCCGGCTATTGAGGCGAGCGAGGACGACCGTGTTAGTGCCGCCTCCATTGCGCTATTTCCCAAAGAAAAGCTGTAAGTGCAGGGAGCGCCCCACGTGAGCAACAGTGTTGGACAAAATACTCGAGAAAAGTACTTAACTTAACTTACTAAATACCTGCATCATAAGGTATTTAAAATAATTCTCAAGTTTCTTTCACTGTAAAGTAACTTGAGTAGGATGCAAATGCTGCGAAGTGTGATTCAATTGCTTTTGAAGATACTTCCAAATTGCGTGATTTGTATCGACGTCAGTGCCAAACGCAATGATACAGCTGCGCAAATCAAGTTTACCAGAATGGTTTATCAGCACGCAACAGGTACTGATTCTCGAGCCTCTCGTCGGACATTCGTCGTTTGCGCTGGAAGACATCACCTCCTAATTTCGGTTGCTCTAACAAAAGGAAGTAAAATCGCCAAATTCAATACTAAGCACATTAGGTTCCTTATCTTCATTGCAGTTGGAGCGAAATACATACACAGAGGGGTTGTCTGAAATGTAAATGCTTTGAGGTGACTTTAAACAATTGTACATGTAGAACTGAAGCCTGAAAGCAAGATTGAAAGTTCAAACGTACCTTTAGGTGGTTCCGGATATTGGAATTTTAAGCTATACCCATGGAGAGCACTTTTATCCTGGGGAGACATAGCTTGCATTTCACTTGCAGAACCTTGCCTTTCTCGGCCACACATCCAAATTAAGGTTGTAGATAAGGCCATAGTAAAACAACCTTCGTCTCCCATCATGGTGAGTATGACAGCTTGAGCAAGTGAGAGTATTGCAGAAGGGAAAGCTAAGGAAGTGTTTCGCAGCACATGGAGTGTCGAGAAGGTGGCTTTTATAATATGAGAGTAGTTTTTTTATGGTGTTACCATGCGGATGCGGCCGCCTTGAGTCTCACAGTGTTTTGTGTCAGCCAGCCGGCAGATTCGCCGCTAAATCAGAGTCCAATGCCTGATAGGATCGACTAACGATCGTTCGAGAAAGTCTCGACTGACACCAGTTGTCAGGTGAGAAGTCACCGTAGCTAGGTTGCTGGAAAGAATGTTCCCGTTTCTTAGTGCCACGCCAATGACACTTCATACCGAAAAACTCCGAAAATTGCGGAATGGCAAAAATGTATTTGAGATAATAAGTGCAAGATATTCAAAAGTGTAATTAAAATACAGTATCAAATATTCTCAATCAAAAGTATTCGCAAGTTACCAAGACCGTTCAAAAAGTAATTTAAATACAGTATCTTGAGTATATGAGATAGGCGCAAGCCTGGTGAGCAATCAAGTTGGCAATATGTGAACGCTGTTCACCAGAGATCACACCGAAGAAGTTACCCCTGGGAACGCAACGTTTCAATTCATGAGTGTCAATGAAAAAAGAGGATTTTGAGTAAATGGTTGATACCCAGCAGTGTGTGTCTTTTTTCCCTTCCTTCATTTTTCTCCGTCGTTCAGCTGCAAACCTTTAGAAGAAATTATCACCCCGTTTGCCAGTAGTGTGAAATATAAGAGCAATTTGGTCGTGGAACACCTGTGAGCCTTGATTGACGTCAGTTATCAGAACCACGGAGGCGTCCCCGTGAAGGACCTAAGGTGCATGGCTCATGCAAAATAGTGAAACAGTGCGGACGGGAAATGACTTGTTTATTGCCAGGGAGAAATTGTGCCAACAGAAATAATGAACAGCAGGGGAACACACATTTTGCGACCGACAAGGGCAGGAGGATCAGGTAGTGCCGCAGCAGTAGCTGTCTGGGGCGGCCTGATTTCGTTGTTGCATTTCACTAAGCTGGTATTGGTGAGGAGCCAATTATTACTTTGCGAAGTCGACTTCACCGTCTGCAACGGCAGCCATCCGACGAGATAGACCTATCATCAGGAGGGATACCAGGTCCGAAGCTCGAACCCGCTCCCACTCAGCCTCTATACCACCGGCCAGAAGTCGTCCGCCGAACACCTCTGCGGAGGCCGGTGGGTGAGGGTCTTCTTCATTGCCCTTCAGACGTTTTCTATAATGTTTATGTCGGCTCCCTGGGGTGGCAAGCCGAGTTTCGAGTGTCATAGTCTCTTTGTCTTGCAACAGTTTGGTCAAGGACCATGCTTTGTGGATTAGGCCGCGGTCTTGCAGTAGAAAGAAGGCATTGTCACTGAAGGGGCCGTCCAGAGCGTAACGCAGGAGCACCGACTCCACAAGCTCTCCGTGCGCCGAGGAGTTGAAGCGGCCCTCAATGCAAACCAGGGGACCCAGTCCGTCCTTTGAGAGCGTGCCGTAAACGCTCACAGCGCAACGGCAGGTATTGGCTATGCGATGAGTAATACATGGATTGAACCTAAAAAATAATTAAATTATTGTGTCAGCTCTTATTGGAGTTAAATTTCTCATCTCACGAAAGTATCGTGAAATGGCTTGGCGTGTGTATATATTTATGGGAACATTGACACTGTTTTAATGGGAGAGTGCTATTTAAGGAGCTAAAATAATGTGCTAGATTCTCAGCTAGTGAACAAATATCGAAGGATCTCTGGACTAGCAGTCGCAAAAATTTGTAAGCTCTCATAACTATACAGAGCTCATTCCTGGTCCTGTCGGCTCGCCATATTCGCTGAGGTTGATCCCAGCGAGTATTGAATCTAGATTTATCAGTGAACAACACGTCCTGCCAGTCTGCTGAAGTGAAAGCTGAATGTTTTGAAGCAAACAAAAAGCGTTTTTTTCTTGTTGACTGCCGAAAGCATTGGCTTTCTTGTTTGGAGACGGCTACGCTGACCAGCTTTGTGCAGTCGCATTTGCAGAGTCTTCACAACCACGTTCAAATAGAGTTCATGTTTTATTTCTTGGGCGTTAGTGTCGGATCATCGTCTACTGCGGCTGCAATCAATCTGTCCTCGTCCTCCATCATCGCCCTCGGTCGTGATCCACGAGAGAGGTTGTCAATCCGCTGGTTGTCCCGAAACGTCTGCCCTATTCTCGTAATCGTGCCTAACGGGCGTCCACTTAGTCTCCCTATTTCCCTTTGAATATTGTCCTGTTCGCGCCGGGTAAAATTCTGAGCCGCTCGGGAATGGCAACGCTTAGTTATTGTCTACCAAGAGGAAGAATATAAGCAAGCGATTCCTCGCTTTTATAAAAATCTATAGACACCTATACGTAATAAAGTATTGCTCTAGTTCATACAGAAAGCGTGGTATCTGCATTGACCGGTTGCAGCATTCAAGTTCTTTCCCTAAAACGTTTTGCACACGTGTCGTAAACAAATGGCATTTCCCTTCCGCGCTGTTTCAAAACGTTGCAGTAGACTGCGCTCTTCGTCCTTAACCAGGACATCTGCTGTGTGCTGCTTGACGTCAATCAAGCTCCCCGAATTTTGCGTGCACAAACAAAGTGCTTTTGCGCGTTCAACGAGATTACAGCTGTGCTCTAGGAAAGGTTGCTTGTTGGTCAAATACAGTGTTGTACACGTTCCTCAAAAAAAGGAACGAAAGCTCGTTCCTCGTTCCTTCTGATATTTGGAACGCAGTGCCGTTACAAGTTTCATATCTAAAAAAGAAACTCGTTCCCGTTACAGTTAAAAAAATGAAACGTATCGTTACATATACGTTACATTTGTATTTTGCTGATTGCCATATTGAGTTGTATCGAACCAAGTTTTATATTTTTTATCTATCCCATCAAATGCCAACATAAGAATTTGAATGCCGTGATGGAAAGTCACCTGAAGAAGAAAACAAGCGGATCGAAGCAGAGATTTATTTCATAATATTTTCACCATTAACAATCTCAGGTTTTAACCACATTCATGTTTGTGGGGGGCTATGCAGGCGAGCCAAACGTACCGTTGCATTGCACGAGCCTTTTTACAACAACCTTGTAAGTTTCAATCTAACGAAGTCCCGTTTTCGAACCTAACAACAGTTGCTGATCGATGTTGCTGTCTGCAAGACGAGCATGTGCAGAAGAGGGTAGGACTTTTGGGAGGTCAGTCTTGAAAACTACAAGTCCTTCTTCGTGAAGGTTGGATTCGTTATTCACTTTGAAGGAGAATTTGAAGGAGGGGAGAAAGGAATTACGGTACACGTTGGTGTATTTTTTAAGTGACCAAGGTTCGGGATAGAAGACTGCGTTCAATGTCTAGAGACTAGTAACCTGTTCGTTTTTTGTAACTGTGGTTCGTTTTGAGCAAGTTCAGTGGCAGCTGTAGTGGGCCTCAGATTTCTGCGTGTATGAGGATTTGTGGAAGCAAACCAAGTAGCTGAGTTTGAAACGTCCCTCTTTCTGTGCCTTTTTCTTTGACTAAAGGTTTTAGGTTTTGCTCTTTGGACTGCAGCCTCGGGCACTAAAAAAAGAATTAATGACCACTAGCTTTCATCCACCCAACTGTTACCAAGCGAGGACCACACGAAATAAACCCTAATATAAGTAACCAAAACGTTAACGAGATTCTGCTCTTCGTAAAGATGTTGTTTTTATACTTTTAAAATTTCCCTCTTAGAAATAAATTAAAAATTACTCCACTGGACGAAAGGAAGGAACGCCGTTACTTCTTCCGTTCCAGTAAAAATGTAACGCGTTCCCGTTCCAGTTCCAGCGGCGCAAAACGGAACGGCGGCGTTCCTTCGTTTCTCCTAAAAGGAACGCGTTCCAAAAATGCCGTTCCTTGGAACGCCGTTCCGTACAACACTGGTCAAATATCAAGTTTCTACATTTCGTTAACATTTTTGGTGGAAGCCGGAGCTAATAAATTTGCATTTCGGCAATTCTAGTGCCACGCATTACCCACAAAAACTAGAGAGGACATAGGGCGAGCGCTGGGAGCTGATACAAAAACGTTTGCCGAGCAATTGGCTCTACTCGGGCGTCAGCATCCGTCCTGGGTCCCTTCTTGTTATTCTGTCTCAAATTACGCACAGTTTTCGCTATACTGTTCACAATGAAATGACAACGCGCAATAAGAAAAGAAAAACTACGCAAGTTAGGCGGGAGCATGACGCTGCGGTAATGCTCCACATACGCACGCGCAAGCAGCTTGCTCCTGCCGTGAGCTGCGAGCTTCCTCGCATGGCTCATGCCGAGCCAACGAACGTGGCTGTGACGGAAATTCCATCGCACCCCCGGCGCAGCGTCGAAGCTTGGGTTGTACTGGGCGAGGGCCAAACTCATCGGAATAGGACGCACACCCTCGCAGCGCCGTAGTCTTCAACCAGCACTTTGACCAGTTTCAAGGTCCCCCAGACCGACGGCCACGCGCTCCGCTGTTCGCATTACATTTGAACCCGATACTACGTACTGGTTATGATAAATGTTAGTTTATAATATGGAGACAAATATTTCCAGCAAAAAAAAAAAAAAAGAATAATGCGCGGAAAATAGTAATTATACACGACCTAGAAGCGTTCCATGACTGCCCGATAAGTGGCGCCAGTGCGTTCTCTCGTCGCAATGCGGACAGCAAGTCGTCTGCTTCTTTTGCATGGGCTGCGGTGACGTCAGAACGACGCAGAGTTATGATTGGCTCCGATTGAAAGAAAGTTTGCCTCGAAGCAAGCTGCCTTCAGGTCTACCCACTATCCTTCAAGCAGAGCCAATCAGGGCTCGGCGTTCTGACGTCACCACAGCCCCGGCGAACAAAGCAGGCGCACTTCCGCTCCGCATAGGTTTCAAAGGTTTCAAGACTCACGGTCCTAAGAAGTCGCAAGTGTGTGAACGGGCCTTAAAGGGGTCATGCAACGCTTTTCCAACTTTTTCCTGTTTAGCTTTCTTCCTCAACTCATAAATCGCGCATTACACCAAACAGTTCAAGAAGACGAAAAGAGGGGAGGCCCCTTTTGCTGGGAATCTGGTTTATGTACCCGGACAGGGCCATTGTCCCCCTAGAAGATTAGCCCGTCGCTCAAAATTCAGACAAAAGTTGCTTTCCCTAACCCGTTCACCCCGGAGCTGACAGTGCTGTGGAAGCTACGTGCTCGTTGGGCCAGCCACACTTGCCACATGATCACGCTCCTCTGCGCATACCCACGCGCAGAGATCGAGGTCAGGTGATGAAAGGAGGTGGCTGATTGGCCCGGCAAGCGCGTAGCTTCCACCACAATGTCAGCTCAGGGGTGAACGGACTGAGTGAGGTCCGGTTTTGTGTGACGTGCGTTTGGACCCGATGATGGGCTTTTGGGACCGCGGATGTATCACAGTGAAAAGGCAGAGAGCTTACGAAGTGGAGGAGGTACGAAATAGTCCGCTGTGTTTTCAAATTTTCGCACTGAAAGTCAGGCTTTTTTCTTTCTACTTTTTTTCTTTTGGTCCACTGAACGATGTGTTATTAGTAAAATCCCAATCGAAAATGATTTATCCCAACCAAAAATCCGTTTCATGGGCCCTTGAACGCATTTGGGTGCAACGAAACGCAAATACGTGTTAGACTAAACCGTAATTACTACCAGTTCATTGTCGTTTCTGAATTCATTTAAAGAGGATCTAAACCTATCGCACCGGTGGCACCGGCTAGGTAAATGGAAGGAAAACCCGATCCAACGTGGTAGACAAGGACTGCGCATTATGTGGTCGTTAGGGGATACGCGACGCGCTCTAAACGGTACACAACTTGCCTGGAGCATCAAATAAAGCGCCACCGCCAGGAGGGTGGCACCTGCTTCGACGTCACCCTTCACAATACGGGAAGGTGAAATTCAAGGCACGGCGGACATATCCGTACGGTGCAGAGAACGCATCTCCGACTGGTGTGATTAGCGTCCCGTCTCCCTCATACATCGAAAGTGTTCCCGAAGTTGCAACAAGGGACGTCACATGTGGCCGGATGTCGCAATCCTGGCAGTTGGTGCTAAAAGTTTCAGCAAGAAACACGAAGGAACGTCAGTGTCGTTGTCATCCCGGAGTCCCGACTCCTGGAGAGGAGCGGCTGCTGCAGGTCGCTCTCCAGCAACCTGCAGATGTGTCAGCAACCTGCAGCAGCAGGTCGTCTGCCACATCTGCTGCTGTGACATCGCTATAATCACGACCGGTGACGACACGACATATCTGCGTTTTCATCCGGTGGAAATCGAGGGACCACTTCCTAGGACTCGGTAAACATACCAGCCGGAGGCGCGTTTCAGGCACCATAGCGTCAGCTGAATACTCTTAACTGGACACTCTTAGCACGACTATGGGTGATGTACAGCGTAAGTATGCGGGAGTGCCTAACCACTAGGTTGTGCTCTCGGAAAACCTAGACGACAAAAAGAATCGGAATGCAGAAATGGCCTAAAAAAAATTGCCGGCCGGAAGGAGAAGACGAGATTTGGAATGACACAGCGAATTTAGTTTCGAACTTCGTAAAGGAAAACATCATGAGGTGTACTGTGCTGCGAAGTTACACTGAACAGATAAACACGTAAACTATGAGACGGTATAGCAGACATATCGTCAAACAAATATCTGTCTGCAAAACTGTCTCATAGTTTACGTATTTACGTGTTCGGTGCAACTTCGCAGCGTAGTATACCTCACAATTTCAAACCAACTAGCCCAAATCCAAACACTGTTAGGAAAACATCACCCAAACCTTGGTCAAAATGAGAGAAGTCATCGTCTTGGTCAAAAGAGGGCAGGATGAACCCGGCAAATTATAAAAATTTTCAGCAATAAAAGCAAAGACGAGGTCGTAAAAAGTCTTTTCAAGCTTGAATGTGTATATCTTACGATAGTCTTGGTCTCTGAAGATTTTCCCCCAAGGGTCTTGTTTGGCTGGCAAAAGTTGTGGGAGTTTGCGTCCGAATTTTGAACTCAGAACATTAGACATAAGCTGTCATATGATCAACTGCGTACGCGTCGGTAACCAAGCTATTGTGCACCGAAATAAAAGCACTGCGGTCATCAAGTTGCAAACTCCCCAACGTGAGGGCACACGTCCCGCCGAGTGACTCACTGATAACACCGAAGTGTCTCACCCACCTCGCCACAAAAACGTGCCCATGTTATCCTTTTTTGTGCGAACTTCCCCAGCTTAGTTTCCAAACAAGATGAAGTCGAATTATCACTTCGTCATGCCAGCAGGATAATATTGTCGGTACGGAAACGTGGTTGACGTCTAATATCAAGCACGCAGAATTAACGTTAAGTAAAAACTACATAAAAACTACAAACTCCTTCGAAGGAATCAAGTTTCTTCGAGGGTGGGAGGCGTGCTCATTGCCGTTAAAGGAGACATACCCTGTGTCCTCATTAAGTTCGATTGCCCTATTGAATTGCTCTGGAATTTTGTGGAATTAGACCGCAGCCACGCTTTGATTAGTGTTTGTTACCACCCTTCAGGTCCGAACCCTGGTGACTTTGAAGATGATTTGTACAGATGCCTTAGTACAATAAGAAGTACCCAGACGATATCCTCACACTTGCTGGAGATTTCAACTGCCCTGCAATAAACTGGGAAACAGTGGAACCCTATCCCAGTATTTTTTGCATGCAAGTCACTTAAGCGAGTTTTTTTTTTCTTTTTTTCTGTGGGAAAAGTTTTAACTAACAGCGATCGTAAAAGTTCCGACACAAGGCTGAATATGTTTTGAGTTCCTAATCCCGAACATGTTAATTCAACTAGCGTTACCGACCTCATTAGTGATCACGCCATTGTTCACGATGAAACATCTGTTGCCTTAAAGTGACTGAAAACTACCACAAGCTCATTCATGGTTACGCTCGGACTCATGTTGACGCCTTAATCGGGAAACTGGCCTTGTTCTTCGATCTATACACCATGACTTGCATCCATTGTTCGATGAACGATAGCTGGATTGAAATGAAAACTACAGTGCAGCGTCTTATTTCCGCGTACGTCCCCATAGTCAGAATGAAAGCCAATGCCCTTTCACGTCGGTTTACGATGATTAAAACGCTTACGGAATAAAAAGAGAGGTCTATTTCCAAAAGCCAAAATGAGTGGTGTCGAGAATGGCTGGTCCTTTCATCTCGTATTTTTGAGACAGACTCCCCGCAGGGGGCACCTGTGAAAGCAGGTGTTTGGTGAGTGGCGTCTCCACGAACCCTGAGCCGTGGGGGTTCGCCCGCCCACGTCTGGCTGTGCGTGGCTTTCCCGTGTCCGGGGAAAGGGGCATCCTGGTGGTTGAGCAGAGCCCGGGGCAGGTTAGGACCCTTCGGAGCCCCCAGGGGAGGCAATACACCACTTCGGCCCTCGCTTCCCGTAGACGGGAGTCCTGGCTTGGCCCGACCAGGATGATTAAGTCAGTCGCCACTTCTACTATCCCCTCCCTTCTTTCGCCCTTATCTTCTCATCCTTTTCACTCTCCTCATTTCTCTTCTTTCCTTTTTCAACTCCCTTGGCGGCAAGGGCTAACCTTGGGTGGCGACAGACCCCTTGTCCAAAACCACACTTGGTTATAGTACCTGGGCAGTGCTAATAGTGCAACGGCTCCAGCAAAGCCCTTTTTTAATATGGTCCGTTAACTATTCCCTTGTTGGGCTCCGTGGTGGGCGGCACGCCACAGGTTCTGAACACTTTCCGCCTCTTATGGTCGCCCCTCCTCCTAAACCCAGCTCACGACAGCCCTGGAAAAGGCGCTGCCTTGAGCACAAAACCATCGAAAAAGACCCTCCTGTGGAAAACTTTACCAAGTTCTTTGTTGTCCATTCTTTAGGTGAACAAAAACCCGTTGCACAGATATCTCCTTTTGTTGTGTCGAAGGTCCTGGGACATCTTATCGGGTTCTCGTATCAGGCCAAGAAACTCCACTCTGGAGACCTCCTTGTTGAGGTGGATACAAAACTTCATAGCGAGGCATTACGTAAGCTCACAAACATTGTCGATGTGAAAGTGTTGGTGAGTCCTCACCGCACACTCAACACTATCCGTGGAGTTTTCTCCGAGGACGACACTCTGGAAACAAGTGAAGAAGAACTCCTTGAAGGACTTAAAGGCGCCGGTGTTGTCGCTGTAGAACGCATAATGTTCCGAAAAGATGGCAGAGAAACGCCATCAAGACACGTTATTTTGACCTTCGAGAAACATGCCCTTCCGCAACAGTCAAAGCACGCTACCTGAACTGCCGCATTTGTCCCTACATCCCCAACCCGCAACGATGTTTCCGCTGCCAACGATTTGGCCACAGTTCACGGAGTTGCAGACGAAAAAAAACTTGTGCGAATTGCGGAGGGCAGGACCACGTAGCTGGCATCTGCGACGGAGTGGCCCGCTGCAGTAACTGCAGTGGACCACACCCAGCCTACTCCCGCACCTGCCCTCTGTGGAAACAAAAAAAAAAGAAATTCTTTCACTAAAAGCCAAGGAAAATATCACATACCCAGAGGCTAAGAAAAGGTTGTCGTTCCTCTCAAAGGGAGGCTATGCCGAGGTGGTGCGCAGGGATCCTGCTTCACGCTCGGAGTCGAGGGCCACCCAGGTCTCCCCAGAGATGTTGGCAGTGGCCCTCAAGGCCCCAACTCCAGAACGCAGGCAGCTGCCCCCTCAGACACTCCGAGGGAGCACGCAACCTGCCCCCTCACAGAGTGGGACGGCGGCAGCCGTGTCCACTGTCCCTCCTGGACCCTCCCCGAGGGAGAAGGAGCGAAGCCCTCGCTCCAACTCGCTTGGGAAGGGCTCTTCTAGGGAGCGGCGCGACTCTCGCACCGCCCCTGGCTCTAATGGAGTGGAACCGGTGGAGAAGGACAATTTGCCCAGCTCCTCCTCCACTCCTCCTGTGGATCGGGCCGAGAGCGGCAACCGCCCTCTCGAACATTCGATCAACCGAAGCCTGCAGGCAAGCCTGCCTGCACAACTAGGAAGATGGAAGTAGCAGCTGAGGCTGCTGATCCATCCACAAACCTGTCTGACCTCGAAGACACGGATTGGCAGACCCCAAAACCCAAGAACAAAGCAAAAACGCCTGTTAAGCCTCTTAAATGAATTCTCTACCCAAGGCGTTTAATTTCACCCCATGCATTTTTCCTCATGTATATACCCCATATAGACGCTTTACACACGCGCCAGATTGAGCCGCCATAGCCGCCCTTCTCTTGTCTTACCGAGATTCCGAGCCACTGAAGCGGGCGTTGACGGGTCTTCACAAGGGCATATGCTGGGCACAAGAACACAGTAGCATCTAAAATAACAATAACCTGTCCTGCTGTGGTAATGATGAAGTGAAGCGAACGGAATAAAAGGGAACAAAAACTGAAGGTCAGTTATGGCGGCGCCCACGCACAGCTGCTGTAAAGCGTCTATATTTTAATTCTGGAGCTCTCCAATTTCACATTGTCTACTTTTTTATGTGTATTGCATTGTGATAAATATTTTGAGATCAGAATAACCTGGATTTTTATTATTAATTTCATTATTCATTTTAGCGATTTTAAAATTTTGTCCACATTCTAACGACCCTTTTAGCTTAACACATTTTTATGGCAGGAGGCTTTTTACAGTGCAATTGCAGAGGACTTTTCAACAACCTGGATGATATTCACTCCTTGCTTCAGGAGTCCACACCCTCTGCAGTATGTCTCCAGGAGACATTTTGGGACTGTCTAATAGTAATTTTCTTGCGATCATTTCAAGCCTTTCGCAAAGATCGCATAACAATGTCTGGCAGTTGCGGAGGAGTTGCCATTGTCGTGGACGGCACGGTACCTGCAGCTGTTGAAATCTCTTTGAACACTTCTCTGGAGGCTGTCGCAGTACGGCCCTGACTAGCTCCCTGGGAAAGACATTCGAGTGGCTGGTTAACAATAGGCTTATCTTCATTCTGAAACGGAACACGCTTTTAAGCAATTTACAGTGTGCTTTTCGTGCCGCCAGGTCCACTGCCGACCACCTCGTACTATTAGAAACGGCCATCCGAGAGGCCTTTATAAACAAACAGTTTTGCCCTTCAGTATTTTTTGACCTTGAAAAGGCTTACGATACCACTTGGCGGTACGGTATCCTTCAGGACCTTATCAAGATGAATATTGGCGGAAATATGTTTAATTGCATCGCAGACTTTTTGCAGGATCGCACCTTTGAGGTGCGATTGGGAACAACTCTTTCGTCATGTTTCATCCAGGAGAATGGAGTCCCACAAGGATGTGTTCTGAGCGTTAGCCTCTTTTGTATTAAAATCGACTCTCTGTCCCGAGCAATACCACCTTCGGTCTGCTACTCGCTTTATGTTGATGATGTCCAGGTCTGCTTTTCGTCATGTAATTTGGCTATCTTTGAGCGCCAAATCCAAGTAACCATTAATAAAATGAGTAAATGGGCTGATGAGAATTGTTTCAAGTTTTTTGCTGAGAAGACTGAGGCTGTTTGCTTCTCCCGGAGAAGGCGAATGTTTCCCGAACCATCGCTTCACATAAACGGCAAACCCCTTCCCGTCCGACCGGAACACAGGTTCCTCGGTGTGACGTTTGACAGCAAGCTTACTTTCGGCCCCCATATCAAGGCGCTGAAGCTGAAATGCCAGCAGAAACTCAACATTTTAAAAGTTCTTTCACATCGCACCTGGGGCGCAGACAGGGTATGTCTTTTACGGATTTACAGGGCTGCAGTGCGCTCTACCCTGGATTATGGAAGCCTTGTTTACGGATCTGCGAAACCATCCACCCCCAAGATGCTTGATCCTATTCACCACCAGGGGATCCGTTTGGCAACGGGGGCATTCCTTACGCCGCCGGTACTTAGCCTGTGCGCTGAATCGCATAAGTGCTCGCTCGAGAGACGTAGACTTTTTCTCGCTGTTCAGTACTTTCTAAGACTCCGTTCTTTTCCGCAAAATTCTGCTTACGAAATAATTAAAAACATAAACTATGAGCGCTTATTTCAGCACAAACCATCTGTAACCCCTCCCTTTCCACTACGTGTAAGTATTGCTACAGAATAATACAATTTTGATGCTCTCTCTCCTGTTCTTGAAATTCAACAAAGAACTGCACCCTGGAAAGTTGCCAATACTTGTTGTAATCTTTCTTTGACCAAGCACAAAAAAGATACAGTTGACCCTAGTGTTCTCAGGCAAGAATTCCTCGAACTGTGTACCTCGTACAATGGCTACAAGCACTTCTTTACTGGATCAAAAACCAGAGACTACGTTGGCTGTGCCGCTATCGGCGAGGGCTGCAGATCTATAAAAAGGTTAAACGAAAATGCCTCAATTTTTACTGCCGAGCTTTATGGTCTTATAACAGCTGTTGACCACATTGTCAGACATCGATATAAAAAAGTCTTTCATTTTCTCCGACCCTTTGAGCTCACTGAAAGCACTCAACTCTCCAACATCTTGGAAGCACACTCTGCTTGTGCAACTTTGTAATACACTAACACAAGCACTGGCAAAGAAAGTACAGATAGAATTCTGCCGGGTACCTGGCCATATTGGCATTGAAGGCAACGAGCTAGCTGACCGTGCAGCTTCTGCGTGTGTGGATAGGACAGTTGACCAGAACAGCATCCCTGCTACTTATTACCGAGTACCACTAAAAAGGAAAATAAAATATGCATGGCAGAGGGAATGGGATTCCCAGCTGAAAAACCAACTCCATGTAATTAAGCCCATCCTTAACGAGTGGCGCAGTGCCAGACACCGAGAGCGTTTTCATGAGATAGTTCTATGCCGATTGAGAATAGGACATGCTCACCTTACCCATAGCTACCTCTTGCGTAGGGAAAGTGAACCGACCTGTGACTTCGATTCTGAACCATTAAGTATACTTCACATTTTGATAGTTTGTCCACACTTTGAAGAGAACCGTCGAACTTGTTTTTTTATATTCTATCGGGAACATGTACCATTTCACTTGGCTCTTTTACTGGGTGACGAGCCTCTTGTCCCAGTCTCACAAGTTTTTAATTTTTTGGAAGAAATTAATATTCTGCGGAAATTATAAGTCTAGTTCCTAGTAAGGTCCGCTTTGGGGCTTTAGTCAATCCTTAAAGAATGTAGGCTTCCTTTACATAATGTTTCTGGCGCACTATGGCCCCGATGCTGCTGCGCCAAAAAACCCCAAAACCAACCATCTCATCTTGAGACAGACTAATACCGCAGTAAAAACCTCTAAGGAGTTTTACGGTCCCAAATTATCCCATGTACTTCGTAAGGGCCATCAATTCGAGCCCAGCTCGGAATGACCCAGAATTTGCAGGAACTGATAATCGTTGAATGAACGACAACGAAGCATCAATTTTTCTAAACTTGTTTTTTTTTCTTTTTCTTTTTTTTTTTTGGGGGGGGGGTGCATATTTACCAAGGAAGACTTCCCTCTCCCCTCGTATGCCGACCTCCCTTATATCATAATGCCCCCCATCGAATTCAGTAGGGACGGTATCAAAACACTAATCCAAACGCTTCCTTCTAATTATACATAATGACAAATACACAGCGCAAAAGGACAAAAAGGGAAGAGACACACCGGATAGAACAGAGCGCTGACTCGCAACTAGATATTTTAATAGAAGAAAAAAGAGAAAGAAGAATATTTTGGTCACCATAAATTCGCACGTGTAACCTGTGCCATGATATGTGGTCGCTATGGCACGCGCTGGGCCTTCATAGTCAATTTCATGAACTCCAACTCTTTGTTGGACAACGAGACACATGGTGTGCTGATGCAACTTGCTCCTCCACTGTGGATGTGAAAAGCCTCCAGAACCTCTCGGGTTGTTTTGTCCCGGTGTCTTCCCATAACTGTGGTGGCATAAAAAGACGGCTCACATAGACATTCTTTACAGTGAAGTGAAAAATTCCCACCCACCGTGGCTCTGAGGGAGTAGTCGTGCTCACGGAGCCTGTCGTTTATGCAGCGTCCTGTTTGTCCAATGTAGGAGCGGCCGCAGGATAGTGGTATGTTGTAAACAACACCCGTGGCACAAGGCACAAACGGCTTGGCGTGCTTTTTTGAACATCTGTTTTTTAGACTTCCCTCTGCCTTGGCGTTGACTCTTAGGCAAATCTGACTCATCTTTTGGGGAGCTGAAAATACCACCGGAACTCCATAGCGGTTTCCAACATTTTCTAGGTTATGGGAAATCTTGTGCACATACGGGATGACAACTGGTCTCTTTCCTTCCACACTACGTTTTGTATTCTGGATCCCTTTTACTTTCCTAATTATGATGCTCGCAATATCTGACAGTAGGGCGGATGGATAGCCGGCTTTTTGCAGTCTCGCTGTTTGCGATTTGAAGCTCTCTCCTATAGTGTGGAGGCAAGATTTGTTCAATGCTGATTGTAGGCTAGACAGAGCAATGCCCCTTTTTATGATTTTTGAATGGGCCGAGTTGTAGTCAAGAATGGCCTTCTTCGACCTTGGCTTATAAGTCCAGCATACATGGTCGTCTTCTAGGCACAGTGAAATGTCAAGGTACTGAAGCACATTTTCTTTTGGGATCTCGAATGTTAACCTCAGGCCTCCCCCACACGTTTTAAAGACACTCATCACTTGTTCCCTTACCGTGTCCAGTAGTACTCCTTTTTTAAGAATCACTAGAAAGTCGTCTACGTAGCGGAACACCTTACTAACAAAAGTGTCGCCTAACTCACTCGCGATAGCACAGTCCACTTCACCCAGGTAGATGTCACTTAAAACGGGGGCAACACATGACCCAATACACACCCCCGACTTTTGCCTGTAGCTATTCCCCTTCCACGTGATTATCATGGATTGCAGGTAGAATTGCAACATTTCCATAAAGCTTTCCAGGGTTATACCACTTGAACTTCTAAAGGCCACCTCTCCATTATCTTCAATGCACCTCTTCACCGATTCCAGCATTCTGTTGTGCGGCAAGGAGTAGTATAGATCTTCTACATCTATACTGAATGCTTCTCTCTTCCCTAGGCAGCTGCCCTGGAGAAACTCCACGAGATCTTCTGAGTTGAACACCCGGTAGGGGTCCTTGATTTTTAATGAGGATAGCTGTTTCTGTAGATAGGTCGCCACCTGCCTCTGCCAAGATCCTTTTTCAGACACTATGGCTCGAAAAGGGCAGGCATCTTTGTGCGTTTTTGCGCTAAAAAATACCTCAAGATGTGTCCTCTCCGCCTTCCCTACTCTTCCAGAGAGCTGGTTTAAGGCTAAATGGTCGCAAAGATATTTGGCTTTTTCTCGTGTTTTCTTCAGGTCAATTTTGACCTGTCTGAAATTTTTATCTATAGCCACGCTAGCTTTTTCATTAAACATGCCTGTTGGTAGCACTACAAATTGACCCTCTTTGTCTGATAACATTACACGCAGTTCTTTACCCACCATAAAATTCACTATGGTGTTAAAAAGACCAACCTGTCCTCTTTTTCTCTGTGGTTGAAGAACATCCACGCACTCTGAGATACATCTTGGCCTGTCAACCTCCACCGCTTTATCCGCGACATTCTTAGCCAGAGTCACCAATTCGGGAGGGCTTAGGACTGGCTCGAAGCTGAACTTGGGACCAAGCTCAAGCTGTTCGCCGATGTCTGGAGGAACCTTCGCTGCTCCCAAGGTCGTGAAACTACCAGCTGATGGACATGTCTGGTGTTTCTTCGTTGGAAGGTGAGGCCTGATGGTCTGCCACAAAAACTCCGTGGCATCCCTTGTCTTCTTGGTCATCTCTCGATGGCAGCCTCGTGGATGATCCTGATTTCCTCGATCAGAAGCACAGGCCACTCTTAGGCAGTCTCTGAAGAACCTTTCCTGGCGCCAGTACTCTGATCTTAATACACGGCACACCCTTTTTGTATGTCCTGAATTTGGAGTTAGCAGGCCAAAAACTCCCTTGAGTTCCACAGGACAGGTGCCGCGTCGAATATGCCAAGAAGCCACCCTTGCAGAACACACACACTGGGCAAGGAGGTTGACCAGAACAACAGGATTAGAAAACGCATAATTAGAGAAGCTGGAGAAAGGGCCCGATGTAAAAGAAATAAACTGTAATAAAGTAGAAAGTTGGGCTAGTTGGTTTTGGTTATACATAATGACAAATACACAGCGCAAAAGGACAAAAAGGGAAGAGACACACCGGATAGAACAGAGCGCTGACTCGCAACTAGATATTTTAATAGAAGAAAAAAGAGAAAGAAGAATATTTTGGTCACCATAAATTCGCACGTGTAACCTGTGCCATGATATGTGGTCGCTATGGCACGCGCTGGGCCTTCATAGTCAATTTCATGAACTCCAACTCTTTGTTGGACAACGAGACAGATGGTGTGCTGATGCAACTTGCTCCTCCACTGTGGATGTAAAAAGCCTCCAGAACCTCTCGGGTTGTTTTGTCCCGGTGTCTTCCCATAACTGTGGTGGCATCAAAAGACGGCTCACATAGACATTCTTTACAGTGAAGTGAAAAATTCCCACCCACCGTGGCTCTGAGGGAGTAGTCGTGCTCACGGAGCCTGTCGTTTATGCAGCGTCCTGTTTGTCCAATGTAGGAGCGGCCGCAGGATAGTGGTATGTGTTAAACAACACCCGTGGCACAAGGCACAAACGGCTTGGCGTGCTTTTTTGAACATCTGTTTTTTAGACTTCCCTCTGCCTTGGCGTTGACTCTTAGGCAAATCTGACTCATCTTTTGGGGAGCTGAAAAGACCACCGGAACTCCATAGCGGTTTCCAACATTTTTTAGGTTATGGGAAATCTTGTGCACATACGGGATGACAACTGGTCTCTTTCTTTCCACACTACGTTTTGTATTCTGGATCCCTTTTACTTTCCTAATTATGGTGCTCGCAATATCTGACAGTAGGGCGGATGGATAGCCGGCTTTTTGCAGTCTCGCTGTTTGCGATTTGAAGCTCTCTCCTATAGTGTGGAGGCAAGATTTGTTCAATGCTGATTGTAGGCTAGACAGAGCAATGCCCCTTTTTATGATTTTTGAATGGGCCGAGTTGTAGTCAAGAATGGCCTTCTTCGACCTTGGCTTATAAGTCCAGCATACATGGTCGTCTTCTAGGCACAGTGAAATATCAAGGTACTGAAGCACATTTTCTTTTGGGATCTCGAATGTAAACCTCAGGCCTCCCCCACACGTTTTAAAGACACTCATCACTTGTTCCCTTACCGTGTCCAGTAGTACTCCTTTTTTAAGAATCACTAGAAAGTCGTCTACGTAGCGGAACACCTTACTAACAAAAGTGTCGCCTAACTCACTCGCGATAGCACAGTCCACTTCACCCAGGTAGATGTCACTTAAAACGGGGGCAACACATGACCCAATACACACCCCCGACTTTTGCCTGTAGCTATTCCCCTTCCACGTGATTATCATGGATTGCAGGTAGAATTGCAACATTTCCATAAAGCTTTCCAGGGTTATACCACTTGAACTTCTAAAGGCCACCTCTCCATTATCTTCAATGCACCTCTTCACCGATTCCAGCATTCTGTTGTGCGGCAAGGAGTAGTATAGATCTTCTACATCTATACTGAATGCTTATCTCTTCCCTAGGCAGCTGCCCTGGAGAAACTCCACGAGATCTTCTGAGTTGAACACCCGGTAGGGGTCCTTGATTTTTAATGAGGATAGCTGTTTCTGTAGATAGGTCGCCACCTGCCTCTGCCAAGATCCTTTTTCAGACACTATGGCTCGAAAAGGGCAGGCATCTTTGTGCGTTTTTGCGCTAAAAAATACCTCAAGATGTGTCCTCTCCGCCTTCCCTACTCTTCCAGAGAGCTGGTTTAAGGCTAAATGGTCGCAAAGATATTTGGCTTTTTCTCGTGTTTTCTTCAGGTCAATTTTGACCTGTCTGAAATTTTTATCTATAGCCACGCTAGCTTTTTCATTAAACATGTCTGTTGGTAGCACTACAAATTGACCCTCTTTGTCTGATAACATTACACGCAGTTCTTTACCCACCATAAAATTCACTATGGTGTTAAAAAGACCAACCTGTCCTCTTTTTCTCTGTGGTTGAAGAACATCCACGCACTCTGAGATACATCTTGGCCTGTCAACCTCCACCGCTTTATCCGCGACATTCTTAGCCAGAGTCACCAATTCGGGAGGGCTTAGGACTGGCTCGAAGCTGAACTTGGGACCAAGCTCAAGCTGTTTGTCGATGTCTGGAGGAACCTTCGCTGCTCCCAAGGTCGTGAAACTACCAGCTGATGGACATGTCTGGTGTTTCTTCGTTGGAAGGTGAGGCCTGATGGTCTGCGTTTTCTATTCCTGTTGTTCTGGTCAACCTCATTGCCCAGTGTGTGTGTTCTGCAAGGGTGGCTTCTTGGCATATTCGACGCGGCACCTGTCCTGTGGAACTCAAGGGAGTTTTTGGCCTGCTAACTCCAAATTCAGGACATACAAAAAGGGTGTGCCGTGTATTAAGATCAGAGTACTGGCGCCAGGAAAGGTTCTTCAGAGACTGCCTAAGAGTGGCCTGTGCTTCTGATCGAGGAAATCAGGATCATCCACGAGGCTGCCATCGAGAGATGACCAAGAAGACAAGGGATGCCACGGAGTTTTTGTGGCAGACCATCAGGCCTCACCTTCCAACGAAGAAACACCAGACATGTCCATCAGCTGGTAGTTTCACGACCTTGGGAGCAGCGAAGGTTCCTCCAGACATCGGCAAACAGCTTGAGCTTGGTCCCAAGTTCAGCTTCGAGCCAGTCCTAAGCCCTCCCGAATTGGTGACTCTGGCTAAGAATGTCGCGGATAAAGCGGTGGAGGTTGACAGGCCAAGATGTATCTCAGAGTGCGTGGATGTTCTTCAACCACAGAGATAAAGAGGACAGGTTGGTCTTTTTAACACCATAGTGAATTTTATGGTGGGTAAAGAACTGCGTGTAATGTTATCAGACAAAGAGGGTCAATTTGTAGTGCTACCAACAGGCATGTTTAATGAAAAAGCTAGCTTGGCTATAGATAAAAATTTCAGACAGGTCAAAATTGACCTGAAGAAAACACGAGAAAAAGCCAAATATCTTTGCGACCATTTAGCCTTAAACCAGCTCTCTGGAAGAGTAGGGAAGGCGGAGAGGACACATCTTGAGGTATTTTTTAGCGCAAAAACGCACAAAGATGCCTGCCCTTTTCGAGCCATAGTGTCTGAAAAAGGATCTTGGCAGAGGCAGGTGGCGACCTATCTACAGAAACAGCTATCCTCATTAAAAATCAAGGACCCCTACCGGGTGTTCAACTCAGAAGATCTCGTGGAGTTTCTCCAGGGCAGCTGCCTAGGGAAGAGAGAAGCATTCAGTATAGATGTAGAAGATCTATACTACTCCTTGCCGCACAACAGAATGCTGGAATCGGTGAAGAGGTGCATTGAAGATAATGGAGAGGTGGCCTTTAGAAGTTCAAGTGGTATAACCCTGGAAAGCTTTATGGAAATGTTGCAATTCTACCTGCAATCCATGATAATCACGTGGAAGGGGAATAGCTACAGGCAAAAGTCGGGGGTGTGTATTGGGTCATGTGTTGCCCCCGTTTTAAGTGACATCTACCTGGGTGAAGTGGACTGTGCTATCGCGAGTGAGTTAGGCGACACTTTTGTTAGTAAGGTGTTCCGCTACGTAGACGACTTTCTAGTGATTCTTAAAAAAGGAGTACTACTGGACACGGTAAGGGAACAAGTGATGAGTGTCTTTAAAACGTGTGGGGGAGGCCTGAGGTTTACATTCGAGATCCCAAAAGAAAATGTGCTTCAGTACCTTGACATTTCACTGTGCCTAGAAGACGACCATGTATGCTGGACTTATAAGCCAAGGTCGAAGAAGGCCATTCTTGACTACAACTCGGCCCATTCAAAAATCATAAAAAAGGGGCATTGCTCTGTCTAGCCTACAATCAGCATTGAACAAATCTTGCCTCCACACTATAGGAGAGAGCTTCAAATCGCAAACAGCGAGACTGCAAAAAGCCGGCTATCCATCCGCCCTACTGTCAGATATTGCGAGCACCATAATTAGGAAAGTAAAAGGGATCCAGAATACAAAACGTAGTGTGGAAAGAAAGAGACCAGTTGTCATCCCGTATGTGCACAAGATTTCCCATAACCTAAAAAATGTTGGTCTTTTCAGCTCCCCAAAAGATGAGTCAGATTTGCCTAAGAGTCAACGCCAAGGCAGAGGGAAGTCTAAAAAACAGATGTTCAAAAAAGCACGCCAAGCCGTTTGTGCCTTGTGCCACGGGTGTTGTTTACAACATACCACTATCCTGCGGCCGCTCCTACATTGGACAAACAGGACGCTGCATAAACGACAGGCTCCGTGAGCACGACTACTCCGTCAGAGCCACGGTGGGTGGGAATTTTTCACTTCACTGTAAAGAATGTCTATGTGAGCCGTCTTTTGATGCCACCACAGTTATGGGAAGACACCGGGACAAAACAACCCGAGAGGTTCTGGAGGCTTTTTACATCCACAGTGGAGGAGCAAGTTGCATCAGCACACCATCTGTCTCGTTGTCCAACAAAGAGTTGGAGTTCATGAAATTGACTATGAAGGCCCAGCGCGTGCCATAGCGACCACATATCATGGCACAGGTTACACGTGCGAATTTATGGTGACCAAAATATTCTTCTTTCTCTTTTTTCTTCTATTAAAATATCTAGTTGCGAGTCAGCGCTCTGTTCTATCCGGTGTGTCTCTTCCCTTTTTGTCCTTTTGCGCTGTGTATTTGTCATTATGTATAACCAAAACCAACTAGCCCAACTTTCTACTTTATTACAGTTTGCTTCCTTCTAAGTGCACTCCTGGAGAAAATCTTATATCAGGAACGTTTGTGAAATTAATAAAACGCTTTGTGACACCCATATTTTTAAAACTATTCAAATAAAGCTTTCTTTCGGAAAATGTCTCACTCGATTGGCGTTTCGCCATTGTTAAGACGATCGTCAAAGTAGGTTACTAAGCAATCAATCAATCAATGTTCATTTTTCCCTTGTGCTAACCAACAGATCGAAAGCCTACTGTTTAGGGGTTAAAAGCGCTAAAAACGACGGACGAGTAGGAGAGACACACACCAGAGAGCGCTACTTGCAACTGGTTTAATGTTGAGAAAGCACACGCACCGCGAAACCAACAAGACACACATCCGATCCAGTTCCAACCGCCGCTTATCACATTTCGTACTCTTACACCGTGCATGATCGTAAAAACGATAACTCCGATTCGAACAGGGTTATCGATGGGGCACTTACACATGTACCTTCGTCACAGTCGGAAATAAAAAAAACGCTTCCGTTATCTCCTCTGTCTTTCTATTTTTGTTTTGTGCCAAGATCACGGTATTGTCTAAATAGGGTAAACACTCACAGCTATTGCATTGCACCACGAGATTGCCAGAGGGGGCTGACCTCATTGACGGGGCATGTTTCCCAAGTCTTTCGTTCACGCATCAAACCGACTGCCCCACGTACACCCTCCCACAAAACAGAGGAATTCTGAACATTACCCCCACTCTGCATCCTACGTATTTTGTTGCGTGCTTCCCGTGTGTCACCTACACACGGGTAGGTGACACACGCGGTGACACCTACCCGTGTGTCACCCCGTCCCACCCTCCCACATAGCTTGCTTAATTTCTGTGGAGCTGAAAGGAGAACCGAAATGCCATGCTTTTCCCCCACCTTTTGTATGTTATGGCTAACGTTATGTATATACGGTATCACCCCTAGTCTCTTATCTGGCTTGCCCTTCTCTTCCCTTTTCCCCCCTCCACGAAACTTCTTTAGCAAGCCCTCTACCACCCCCTTAATGATCTCACAGGGGAAACCTCCCTCCTTCAGCTTCCTTACTTGTAACCCGAAGCTGTCGGCTACGCTGTGCGTACAAGACTTCGTTAAAGCCGCGTTCAGGCAGGTTGTGGCTATCCCCCTCTTAATAATCTTGCAGTGGTTAGACTCATAAGGCAAAACACCTTTTTTCGCCCTAGGACAGTATGCCCAACATACATGCGACGGGAGAAGTGATAAACTTCAGATCCAAAAACTCAAACCATCTCCACCGGGTTATCACTTGTGAAACTCAAGCCCGAGGCGCTAGTTTTGAAAATCTCCAGCATGTGTGACCCAAACACCGCCCTTTCTGTCTCCACTTTTTTCCGGAACAGAACAAGATAGTCATCTACAAATCTGAACACACGGACGACTCCTGCCTCCAATCTATTCCTAATCTCCCTATCACAATTTGCTAAGTACAGATCACTAAACACTGTTGTCACACTCGCACCAATACACTCACCTTGCTTCTGCACAAGCTGTACGTCTCTAAAAACAATATATGTGGATTCCAAATGAAAGCCCAGCCACTCTAGAAAACCTTCCGTGGCAACCCCACATTGATTTTGGAACTTGACCTCCCCAAACACCTCAATGGCCTCACGAATAGCTACAAAGAGACCGTCATGTGGGATAGAATAAAAAAATTTTCAACGTCAAATGATGCCGCATCACAGGCACCAGGGTTAGAATATGTCAGAAAATCCAGCACACCTCCTGGGTTGTTAGCCCTGAAAGGATCGTTCAAGTGAAGCTGGAAAGGTGACGCTGAAGGTACGATGACATCTGGATATGCCACGACCCCCTCTGTGTCACAACAGCCCTAAACGGCATGTCTACTTTATGAATCCTTACTGTAAAAAAAAACAAAAAAACTTTAGGTTAAGATTTTTAGCCCGTATGATCGACGCTTTTAAACTGTTCAGGCTCAAGTTCTGGCAGAGTTCAACAGCCCTCTTTTTTACCCTCGCGAGGCAAGCCTTCTTTTCTTCCTTAAAATTCTTCTCTGCTGACTGCTTGCACTTAAGTAAAGAAAAAATTCAGAAAAAAAACTGCCTTGTAACATCCAGTCTTTTGAATTTGTGAATGATTTGCATATTATTACTCAGACAGGAGCACATCCGGATGTTATGTTAATTGCTTTCAACACGGCGTTTGGTGCGGTGCAATATGAACGAATAATTTCAATGCTTTCTCGCCTCCAAATTGATCCATTCATAGTCAATTAAATTTCAGCCCTTCTCACCGACCAAACTCAATCCGTAATTATTAACATTGCAATCTATTCCCGAGTTTCTGTAATTTCTGGAGTGCCCTATGGCAGCGTGCTCAGACCATAACTCTTTTTGATATATATTAATGACCTGCTTCCAAACATACAATAAACCATTAGACTTTGCTGACGATTGTGCGCTATACCGGAAAGTTTCATCTCCAGCGGATCATACGATCTTTCAAAATAATCTTAATAAAATCAGCGAATGATGTGCTACGTGGCAAATGAAAATTAACTCAAGTAAATTCCGCGTATTAAGAGTTACGAATAACAAAAAACACGCCTTTCCAGTCCTCTTTTTTAAACCAAATAATATAATGTGTAACATCATATAAGCACTCAGGTACAGTGAACTGTCTCAGGAGTTAATTTCAGCGACAATTTGTCCTGGATTGAGAATATAGGTAGTATAGTGAATGATAGATCCCGCAAACTAGGTTGTTTCTTAAAGCTTAGCTCTTAACAGCCCGTTTCCGGCTTGAGAGGCGTCGCCGTCGCCGTCGGGGTAACCGCGCGTGACCCTCGTAACCCTCGTGAGGGTCACGAGGGTTACGAGCGTTACTCTCACGAGGGTTACTCTCACAAGGGTCACCCTCGCGAGGATCACGAGGATTACCCTCGTAACACTCGCCAGAGTAACCCTGGTAACCCTCGTAACCCCCACGAGGGTTATGAGGGTTATTTACCCTCAAAAGGGTTACCCACACGAGGGTCACGAGAGTTACCCTCACGAGGGTCACGAGGGTTAGGAGAGTTTCCCTCACGAGGGTCACGAGGGTTGCCTTCACAAGGGTTACTAGGGTTACCCTTATCTGGGTTACCCTCACGAGGGTCACGAGGGTTACCCCCTGAGGTCACGTGACCCCCTGATGTCGCTTGAGCCCCCTGAGGCCACGTGACCCCCCCTGAGGTCATGTGACCCCCTAATGTCACGTGAGCCCCCTGAGGTCACGTGACCTCAAGGAATCACCTATCCCTCAGTACCCTTCCATCCTCCTCCTCAAGAGCTGCGCTCTAAACCGGCGTTACAAGGAGTTGTAAACGGCTTTCATTTTTCTTATATTTTTTAACGGAACATTTATTTTGCAATTTAGTGAATTATACTCGTTTTCACCTCAAGAACCATAGTAAAAAAAGTCCGGCGCATCGCTGATCATTACTTATTTCCCCCTTTATGTGGACAATTAAGAGATATGCAGGTGAATGTTAGATTCGATATATGTTATATTATCAAGAGGTACACGTTCAAAACGCCAAAAGCATCCCTTTTTCCTTCGACAACCAAATCCCGTAAGAACTACTTCGCGCCGTGTATGAGCAATGCGCAAAACTCGCTTTTTTCTTCAGGTGAAAACGGGTATAAACTTCTTGCTTGGAAGTCAATTATCCTTCCGAAACTCGAATATCCCAGCATAATATCATTAGTTATTTAACCGTAAAATTAGAAGTTTTAGAAAACATCAATACCACCCGTTTCATCTGCCGCGAGTACGCTCCCCTATCAGGTGTCTCATAGCCGAAGAGAGACCAGAAACTAACTTGTTCATGTTTTCTCCACTATCATTTTGTACAAAATAATGGAACAGTTTCCCCGCACACGTGGTGGCTCCATCCGATCATATATTGTATAAGCAAAGCTGCGTAGATTCTTTTAGTTAGTTTTCTTTTTTTCCTAATTTCCATCACAGCATGGCCATTCAATTTCCATTCGAGCACTGTGCTCATCCTTCTACTGCTGTAATGAAATCTTTGTGCATTCAATTTGAAGTTTGGGTTTTAGTAGTCTGGCGTTGGGGGAATTTTGTATCAACTGTTCGTCTTTTTCTTTTTTTTTTTGCTTTTGTATATGTCATTACTATGACTATTCCTCCCTTTTTGATTCCGCCCATCCCCCCCCTGAAGTAATACATCATCAAATCGAATGCCTTTGAGGTAAATAAATGAAATGAAATTGAATAAAAAGTCTAAGTAAGCGTCTGCGTTCTTCTTTTTCCCCCACTCTGCAGCCAGCAAAGAGGAAGCCACGGAGCTGACCGAGCTTTCTTCCCCAAGTTACCTCAAAATCTCCCTTCCTGCACCTGCGCCGCGGCCATCCCGACCACCTGTGACAAGAACGACCCTAAGTACGCTATACAATAGCTGTGATTTTTCCGATGTCTAACCATGAGAAAAACCGGCGCATATTTTCCAAGGTTTATTTATTTAAAAATACAAAATCTTTATTTCGGTGATCTGTTTCGAATGGACTCTACAGGCGGTAATTATCGGTGAAGACTTTAGGTGAAAAACTAACAGTTCGAACAGAAATAGAAGGGTACTGACTAGAACAGTCCTAGTGGAGCGAAAATTTCCAGAATTCGTACGAGCGCCCATGTTTTGAGAAGAGCGTTTAAACCGCCCAAAGAAGCACGTCGCGTGTCCTTCTCCAACGCATGCGACATCTCTCACAATCGTTCCAACAAAGCACACATCTCAGACACGTCTCGTACACCAGTTCCACTGAAAGGAAAGGACACATTAATAACATTGTGTATAGCATACTATCTCAAAGCAAATCTCCTTCAACATGACCTTCTCCAACGCAACGGCTGCTGGTGTCAATCGCAGCACAATTGTAATCGTTTGCTTCTTTTTTTTTTTTTAGTTAATTCTGCATGTTGACATTAAGAGATGTTTATCAGTTTCTTTTTTTTTTTTGTGGTTAACTCTTTATTTTATTTTTTTGGTGCAGTTTCTGAACCTAAACTGTTTTTTTTTTCTTCATTTATTGCACGTGCGGCCACGCGTGTCTCCACAATCGGTCGCCATCCTTAAAAGAGGCGTGCAATAAGAAAACACGTGCCGCCATCTGTGGGCAGCGCTGCAAACGAAAGCTAAGCTATGAACCAGCCTGGGTCCTCGAAAACAACTAAGGGGCCAGGTAGGGAACGCGGACGAGCTACACTTACGTTACACGATTTGTGAACGGCTCTAGGTGGACGAACTAGGCTCGTCCAAAGCGGTCAAGAGGTTAAAACGAAAACGTCTACGACCTACCTAGAAACTAAAAGAAATATCTCACATTTATGAAGCCTGGAGCGCTTTTTAACGGAGCCCACGAATTCCAAAAGTTCGTCCGTCCGTCCATCCGTCCGTCCGTGAATTTCCCCGCTAAACTTAGCGGGGAAATTGAAAACCCGTGACGTTGTGACGTTGTCACCTGACACCATTTATTTATTTATATACAGCGCCTAACCAAAAGCCAGAAGCCTAAAACGGTAGATCACGGAGTCAGTTTACAAAGGTTAACGACAACAAAGCAAATCCAGAACTAAACCCAATGACAACACACTATATCAGATGGCTGATGACGTCACATAACCTGATGTCACGTCATAGTGTCGAGCCGTAGTGTCACATGATGTCAACTTCCTCACTAAATTTAGCGGGAAAATGGATAAACAATACGTTCGCCTTCACTCCAATTTCAAAACGAGTTTAATGTGTTCTGAATGAAAATGTAACCGTATTGTTAAATATCGCACTTTATGCATTGTAGGGACGGAGCGGATGTAACTCGAGCGCTGACCAAGGCGCCCCTAGCGGCAAACAGATCAGATTTGTCGAGACTCGAGAGCTGCCACCACATTGAGAATGCGTCCTAGTGATCTAGATATTTCAAATTGGAAGATCCATATGCCTTTCTAGAAAAGCGAAAATATATATGCTGTGTAGTTCGATGCAGTAGTACCCAACTTTCAACTGGTGTGAAGTTACGCAGGCTTGAAGCGAATCCTTCAAGTGGTTGCGAGTGGCGTTTTTCACCTTGCAGTTCGTGTTGTGTTTTAAACTGTGTTACGCATTTGCAGTGAGCTTTTTATATTGGCACTATAGTAAACTGAACACACAAACGCTAAGTTTCAAACACTTTAGAGATGATTTTGTGGGCAGTGGGCGCGTTCATGGTGGCTCCTTTGAAACCCAACAGCGCTTCTCAGTTTACGATCGAAGGAGCAAATGATCGTAAAAGCCAAGTTTTTGCTTGACCTGTGCTGCAGTCGGTCTTCTAGTAAAATAAAACCAGCTAAAGCCAGACAACATTAAACGCGATCGCTTTTTTTCTCTTTGCCCTCTCGGGCCGGTTGTTTCAAAACGGGCGTTGGATGAAGACATCACCGTGGGTTTTCGAAACAATGGACCCTTTGGGCTGACGAGCAGAAGAACTGCAATATCAATGACCAGTAGATCGCTTTGTCAACATATGTGGAGTACGAAAAGCAGTGTGTGGATACGATACAGAGAGTCACGCAGTTCACACTAACGTCTATGTGATATGTACTTCGACGTCGAGCGTAGCAAATGAGGTGTAGCACAGCGCGCGCAGTTACTGACTGGTCGCAGATATCGAGTTTCTGCTCGCCGGCCAATCAAGGTCCCACGCTTTGCGCTACGCTACGTTCGCTGCGATCAACGTCAGACTATAACAGAGCTTTTATAAGCGATCGCCAATAATACTTCTTTTTTCTTCGTCTTTACTATAACGAGAGCGTGAAAAGTTGATGCTATGGTGGAATACTCCAGCCAGACTCCAGCGAAATCGACGCCGCATAGCGACAACGCCGAGAAGCTCGGGCAAGGAGGTCGTTTCACCTCTGTCGTCTGCTAGCGCTGCTAGCTTCTCGCCTGCCCCCTAAATGTTTTTTCATAAAAACAAACGTCGTTTGCAGTAATCATTTTTATGGTTCCGTCGTGTCATTCTTGCGCATCGACTAGAAGAACGTTTTTGCAGTCGAAAAATCGCACCGATTCTACGCTGCAGTGCAAGACATTTATGGTGGTCCGCGTGCTGAACGACGACAACGACCTCCTTTCGTCCGCCATTTCGCCTGACCAGCGCGCCCCCTGTCGTTCGCTGGAGTCGCGAATAGCGGATCAAATTATTATTTGTGTACATCAATTCCTGCCTGAGCAGGAATGCGAAACAGTGTCGATGTGCTCACGTGAATTGTTAGGTGTAGACGCAAACGGTAGAGAAATTTCTACAGCAGTACGTTTCTTTTGCTTTTCTTTCCGAACTTCCCGTTAAATTAATTGTTAATAGATACGTGAAATGAGTCCAAATCGATAATGTGTGTGGTTGCGATGTGCAACGGCGCGAACGTTCATTGACAGCCGACATCTCGCATGTATGCAATTTTGATTTAGGTACACATTCGGCAGAAACAATCGTTCTCTCGCTGTCAAAGTTATTTCGTTCGCAAAAGAATGCTCTTTTGTTGCATTGCTCATTCTGAGGCTATTAAGACATTTGACGGGTTTCATGCGCCCAAGTGCATTCATTGACTTTGGTCAGCGGAGTAGAAAGCGCCAAGCTACTACACTTGCCTGTCAAAAAACAACAGCAAAAGCTAAATTTATTGTGCCACATATGTGAGCCTATTCATAGAGCATCTTTATTTTTGACAAATAAGTGCCAGGATTCGAGCTTTCTAAAATTCTAACTGAATTACATTTTGTCATATGGAGAACTCCACATGGTCGCGGCATAGCTTGCCAACGTTGTGTGCCGACCGAACAGACAAACAAAACGAACAAAGCCCGAATGAGCTTTGTTAATCGAAACCATGGGAAAGGCTAGTGCTTTCAAATGCGATCGAATATTCCATTCGATTCGAATATTCACATTATTTCGAATATTCGAGAAACACTGAGTTTACAAATCCAATGCGAATGATCAATTTATATATTCAGTTACGATTCATAGTTCTTTTTTTTTAAATGGTAATATCCTATTCGTGTTTGAAATTTCAGATAGTCGCCCACCCCTAACGGACCCTTTCCAAAAGTGCGCGCCATCGAATAATTGCTGCGCCGATTCTCCGAAGCCGCCATTGCTTGGGAACGTACTCTGAGCATACATGGGACACGAAGGCTGCGTCAGCGTTCGAGGAGTGCTCGGATACAATCACAATCTCCGTGCCAAAAAATGAATGGATAGGTGCTAACTGCTGTACCCTTTATAATGGACGGTAGGTTGCGCCCCCTAGCCTAGAAATGGACAACCAAAAGTATGATTTCTTTCTTATGCCAATATGCTTACCCTCCGCAATTTCGAAACTATCACCAAGCAGTGTGCACGACGTCATCAAGAAGAAATGGCAACCTCCAATGTTGCTCGATGAAGTTTCGAAAAGGGTCTATTAACTACAAAGTATTGCGTTGAGCTAGATTCCGTTGGGTGTTTTGATATTTGGTAATGTGCTACGGTCATTCCAGACGGTGTTTGTTCGGGTGGAGCGGTTTATCTCAAAAGTTTGTCACTCTCACCATATGTTGTAATATATTGATGTTGTTTGTTTGTTTTGGTTCAGCACCTACTACGAAGAAGCCCAAGACCCACGACGACATGCTTCTTTGCATCGTGGGACGTCGCGCTGTCTCGCAGAGCATGTTTCCTCCGGATGGCGTGTGCAGCCACACGTTCTACGCGCACGTGGTCCTGAAGGACGGGAACATCTGGGACTCGCGAGCGAATACCACGGCTGGTCTCGGGGCATTCTTGGACGTCGCCAGGACCTCGAACCGCACCGGTTTTGGAATTTCATTCGACTTCAGGTGAGAACGATATAGGCGTCCGTAAGAGCCGATTAACACGACGGACCGAATCCCGATTTTCGTCTGCGGACCGTGTACCACGTAACCGTCACGTCACCGATTCCTGCGATTGGCGCCCTGTCCGTTGACGCGAGGATTAATGAAGTCGAGCGCCTTTTCACTCGCGGACTTTTGGCGGGAGGTTGACCTCAAAAGCCGATAGTCTGACAACGACACCATGTTTTCTTGCTTCTTTGTTTTCGGATAGTTAAAACAAAAATGGCGCATCGCCGTGCTTTCCACGCTCGCTGGTTTGTCTTGTCGCGCGACTGTTGGTTTCACGCGTGAAAGAAACTACAGAGACTTTGTCCGGCTGACGCAACGGAGGTTCCGCTACTTCTCCGGGTCCGTGTCAAGAAGCTTCCGTCAAAACTTGCCTAGTACGCCGCGATAATTCTTGCATCAGCCTCTCAACGAGCGAGACTTTTCTTGTGGCTGCGGTGTATACTTGAGTGTCCTGCACGTGCGCGGAGTGCGTGGAGGCCTCTCCAAAGCCCCCTCTGCGAGCCCAGAACTTCGATCGTCGCTCCTACACCGAAGCCTTCTTTGTGCAGAACCACGCGTGCATCACTGTCATGCCTTGGGTTAGTAAAGCTCGTGGCGCTTCATGCGAAGCGGGGATGCGTTTGGGAGACGGACGAACCGCGGACACGTCGTCACGTGATCAGTCTGTCCGCGGATTAGTCCGTCGTGTAAATCGGCCATACAGTTCACTCTAAAAAAGAAAGGAGGAAAAGGGTAGCAATGGCCCGTTATCCTCCCCTCTGCTGACAGACACTAGGAGAAGGGAGGAACAATACGTTTTTCTTTTTTTCCAGGCACACGTGAGAAACTTTCCGCCCTCCCGCTTCATCTTCTTTTGGTTTTGTTTTTCGAGCACGTCGCGCGCTGATTAATAAACGTTGTTCAGTTGGCCAAGCTTCAGCGGCAGCGAATGCCGCCTGTAATTCCGTCTCCCAGTCCAATCATGCTGAACGTCTCGGTTGCATTGACGTTTTTACCACTAATTTCGTCAAACGAGCAAACGAAGCCGTTAGAAACAGCGAAGTTCCGGAGCAGTGCCAGCAGCGCTACGTCGCCACGGGCTGAGATGGCCGCCTCCGGATTACGGAACGAAGTGTCAACGTTGACTATGCGGAGAGCAAGTCACGTGGTGTTTGCGCAGGAGTTGCGGTGACGTGAAAACGACGCCGAGCTTTTCTTGACGGATTGAAAAAAACCAAGTGGGTAGACCTCAAGGCGTCTACGAATGAGGCCTACCCACTATTCTTTGAATCAAAGCCAGTTAGAGCTTGGCATCATTCTGACGTCAGCGCACCTCCTGCGAATGAAGCAGACGACTTGCTCTTCGCAGAGGTTCACCAGACGTCCCGTTTTCACCGGTGCAGTCCCGCTTTTGAGGGTCATTTTTGTCACCCCGTCATTACGTCTCAATGGAGCTTCATGTCCCGTCCTGGTAAAAACGTGCACAGCTGTGGTTCCAGAGACACTTTTATTAAAGTAAGCATACTCTGAAAATGCAACTTTTAAAAGAGCACGCATTCGCGCCGTTTCTGTGACTGCATCTTCCAATACATTTTGATTTTATAGGGGCGCGTACAGGATACATCCTCTCAACATTTCTTCCCCATTATTTACAGGTGGGAAAAAAGGCAACGGTCTTGTCGAGGACAAAGTGGAAAAAACATTGCCTTTTTATGTCCCTCTAATATTACTGGCGCTTTTCCTCCTGCCTCTCTCTCCTCTTGCATGTTTTTGTATCTTGAAAAATATGGTCACCCTAATATTGCAGCGCGCGTAGCTGGCCAAATCGGCAGCGCGGCCGTGGCCTAACGGTTATCGCGCTTGCCTCCCACGCGAAAAGCCAGGGGGAGACACGTCTTTTATTTATTCTTGCAGTTCAGTGTTCTGGTAAATTCGATAACTCTGTTGCATGTTCGAGGTCAGAATGTTCTACGCGCCGAATCTTCTACGCCGATTGTTCCAGAAACCCGCGTGTGTACAAAAAGGGCTCCATGTAGCGAGCCGAAGTCAGTCTCGCCCCAGCGTGCGATCTTGCTGTTACGTCGCCATCGACGCCCGCGACGCTCTACTGTTGTCGTCTGTGAAATTTTGGTTTTGGTCGCAAGTCCTGCCCATTAAACGTTTAGTTTCTTCAGTTATAATCGCCTCATCAATTGTCGTTCGTGACAATATCAGTCCAAAGGGGACCGATGGCTTAGCGTGTTTACAACTCACAGCTTGAAGCATGTGGAGGGAAAGCTCAATCTGCAGAACCCACGAATCTTCACTTGAAGTCCCCTCCGGCCTTTTTCGACCGCGATGAGCCTAGGACCAGGTCGCGGTCGTGTAGCACTACTGCGTGATGCAAACCAAAGACCCCAGGCTAGCGGCTGTACTTCACTGGCTAAAGTTCCCATTTAAAGAGTAAACAAGTGTCGCCATAGCTCAAAGGCAGACACAGGTTACGCTATCTACACACAAACGTCAATATCTATATTTTTTTTTTTTTTTTTTTTTTACGTGACGGCATGGCGGTGTTGCCGCCGTCGGCACTGCACTTGCGCAGACTCTTCACCTTTCGCAAATCTTGTTTCTGTGCCCGCGCAGTGCCTTCACTTGGCGTTACGAAACGCGAGATTGTTTAAAAAGAAAGTATCATCCTGTACAATATTTTTAAATGAATATTTATAAGGAGTTGAGAGCAGCACGGGTGCCGACTACACCATCTATTTATCAGGCTCAGCGCTCAATACATAAGGATATAACCGTCACCCTCACGCCAGCTAAGTAACTAAAACCTGTTAAACAACTTTTAAAGTATTAGTTTTATTGGTTCGGTTGCAGCGGCATGTATTGAAGACAATTTCTATTTCAGTGGGTAACATTATCCTTCTTCCGCTTTATAATACGATCTCATACTGTATGACGCGCCATGGTACGAAGGCGGGAAGGGAAGGGCAAATATAGGGTCTGGGGGTTAAATGGGACGAATCGTAATAAAATCGTAATGTGTCGCTCCCCTAATGTACTGGAGAGAGGAATCTAATATGGACTTTCGGTGCTGCGGATTGCTGCTGGGATGAATCCATTTCTGTGGCGTTGTGGGTCTTGTCGGCAGAGAGAACAAGGTTTGCCCCTATGAGGACGGAGACCCTGGCAGTCCCAAATCACGTGGAAGCTGGTCATGCTCGACCTTGGTGAAGCGTCGTCGGCACGCTTTGTCTTCGGTATATTCTTGGCTCCTTTTTTTCGGCGCTGAAAGAGAACCACTCTGCTGGCGTGATTTCCGCGCCCGTACGTTGCCTCCGGAGTTGGACCACGATCCAACGGCTGTAGTCGTTTGGAATTGAGAAGTTTTCATCGGGGACGAGGGCCTGGAGTAGGCGGGGCGCTCTCAGTGAGCGAAATCCTTTTACTCTTCGTAATTGGAAGGGTCCTTCAGGTCATTGGCTAGACCAATATACACATTTCGCGAAAGGGCGATAGGCAGCGAAGCATTTTTCAATCAAATGTCGGATTTTTACACGAAATAGCATTTAAAAATGCGACAATGTGCATTCTTTGCGCATCCACAAAGGACGCGCTGCCGAGATAGTGATGACATGTTTGAAATTAGTAAGTCACGTCTTGTAACTTTGATTCTGGCCAAGAACTGCGCGCTCTTTTTCGCGCGGAATACTGAAATCGGGCAAAAAGACACAAAAATATATCAACGAATGCATCTAAAACCATTACCTTCACGCAAAATCTTTAAATTTTGAAGAAAAAAATACATAGAGTGAGGGCGCGGACAAGTTAATGTAAGTTTACCTTTTTTACCATTACAAGTAAGCCGTGGTCTTACTGACTCGCCACACGGGGCGAAGAGAGGCTAGGATCCAGGACTTAGAGAAAGTGTAGGGCCCAGAGCCCCGAACATGGTACACAGATGCTGCTCTCCACAGCGAAAGAGTTGGAGCAGAAACCTTCGCAGTGACAGACAGAGACTGGCACCTGCCACAGCCAGGGCTCCATCTCAAACATCGCATCAATCCAGGAGCCGGAGATGATGGGCTTAGCGCTGGCCATCTCACACGCAATCCTACGCAGAGACACCACCGACATCAAACATAAGATAACTATCGTCACAGACTCGCAAGGAGCGTGCAGAGCGTTTGTGGGCAACACCCTCTACCCACGGACAGCACACCTCATCAACGCCATAAGCACCGAATGGTTACAAATACCGGTCATCCTAGTCATCTGAACCCCTGCACATCTGGGCCAATCCGGCAACGAAAGTGCTCACGCACTAGCCCGAGCGGTAGCGACGAACCGGGCTTTGTCGGATGGGATCAGGATACAGAGGAACCCAGAGCCAAACGCACACCGCGGACTCCCAGTCCCTCCGCACCCCAACCGACACACACCTTAACACGTACCACCTGGTAACGAAATACTACCATACAACCCGCCAGGTCCTGCCCCCTCCGCATCGGGAGCTATCCCAGGCAGAGGCAGCGGACTGGCGGCAACTTCAAACGTTTACGTTCCCTAATCTCCACCAGCGACATCGCTGGTTCCCCAACCGCCACCCAGTCACCTGACCGGAATGTGACAGCGATTACCCTAACGTGCACCACTCCATCTGGGAATGCCCCCACCCCCTCGGTGAGGGTATCACTCCCATTGCTTGCCCAAGCCTCTCCTCCTGGGAAGCGGCCCAATCCGGCACAGAGCTCGATGACCAGCAGCGACTGGTTGAGCGAGCCCGCCGAATCTGGGCGGCCAACGGAGCCCTGGACTAAGGGCACCGACCAGAGACCGCAAGGTCCTTTCACTTTATCGATTAGCAAAGTTTACGATGATGATAGCGACTTTTTCCCTATCTCCTCTACTTTTTTTTTTAAGATTTTGTTTCACACACAGTCTCGGGTGTTTTAACTAAGTGTTTAATTTAGTCTGACCTTTAAGAGAAATGACCACCAACACTTTAATTGCAACATGTCCCATAAAGCCGAAAATTAAAAAAAAGCCTATTAATATATTCGAGTGAAATAGCTGACTTACCGGGACGGCATTATGTAATGTCCGCCGAGCATGGTAAATACCTGGTGAAGATAGCGCTTGCTTAGTTCTTACTTTTTTTAAATGCAAAACATATCCTAATAAAAATTAAAAAAATAAACTTATGAACCGGGCTAAACTCCAAAAAGCAGCCTCCGATGTGGTTTTATCAACATCGGACAAAAGCCGAAAAAGTCCCCAATTAAAGCTGTCCTTGAATACTATAAAACTTAAGGGAAGAAACTTCTAGCTGCAGCTTTATTTTGGGGTCCTCCGCTCACACTGCCTTCTCTTGAGTGCCTGCGAGGCTGAATTTTTAGTCGGACAACACAACTATTATCTTGTTTCCATCTCTTATCACCATGGGGACGATTTGCAAGAATTTGAGCAAGCGGACTTTTCCTCGCGGTTGCGAAATCTCTTCAACGAAAACGACCGAGAAACCTCCATTTTTTTTGTGTGTGTGTGTGTGTGTTTTAAATTTTGTTTTGGAGGTCTAGTTTTTTCGAATGAATGAGTATATTATAGCGGATTATTTTTTTTACCGACGGATTCAGTGTTTCTAGGTACCAATTTTGGTACCGGAGGAAATATATCGGGTGTTGCGAGGTTCTTTGTGGTTAATAATTGACAAGATACAATGTCCTTCGTTTTTCTTAAAACATGTATTTACAAAAGAAATCAAAGAGTTCATATAGTTATACTAAAAGAAAAAAAAGGAAAACTTAGTAGAAAAAAAAATTGAAGGAAGGAAAACGCAACTGTCACCATGTCTTTGAGTCACCATGCGCAGCAGCGGGTCTTGCGTCTGGAGCTGTCGTTGTCGGCCGACGGTTGTGGCTGGAAGTCAGGAGCGGGTGCGGTTGGCTTCCGTCGGCGGTCCCAAGAGTCACCGCAACCAGTGCTCGCGCAGTAGGAAGCCGGGCAGCGTAGGTTTCTATGCGCTGCCCTCGCTGGAACAGGCTGCTGGTCAGCAGTAGGAGGCCGCCGATTGCCCTGGCCGATGGTGTCGTTCCGCTCTCTCCACGTTCTCTTCGGCCAGTCCCTTTCACGCGCTCTCTGCACGCACTCCCAAAACTTCCCTTCTTCGTCATCTTCCTTTCTCCCTCTGGGCTGATCCATGGGTTGACTTGCCCTTCTTCTTTTCCATCTTCTTTTCCACATTGAGTCACATCATCACATCGGGATTTATTGTGACGCCCTCTTCAAGAAAATGTGGAAGGGGTAGTTTTGTACACGTTACTCGAAAAAACCTAATTGAGGACAATTACTCTTGCTTAAAAGTATTCAACTAGATTACTCGATTACCCGAGAAAGAGAAGGTAATTGGCCGTAAGTTGAATCAGTATAACCGTTGCTTCTCCACTTACCTCCAATTTTCAAAACTTCAAACCTTCTGCCAGTTTCAAGACTAGTCTCTCGTCGTGCTTGTGCTTCTGGGCTTTGAGGGTACAGAAGGAAGACAAGGCATTGTAACTAAACATGGCGTTCTGACATGAAGCAGCCGGTAGCTCTTAGTAACGACAAATAAGGAATGGTGTCAAAAGTTCAGGACCCCAAGCTGGGATAGGAACGGGGAGCGATGGCAACCGTTAACTTATTCCAGTGCCAACCGCCCGAGGAATTCGACTCTACAAGCCCAGATGAATGGCCTCATTTGAAGCGGCGATTCGAATGCTTTCGCATAATGAGCGGTCTCTCCACGGAGCCTGAGCCAGAACAGGTTAACGCAGTAATCTTCTTTATGGATGATAGGGCACACGATGTCCTCATATCGTTGAACCCTTACACAGAAAAGATGGCGAAGTACGAAGAAGTACTTACAGCATTCGAACGGCACTTCGTTGTCCGTCGAAACATCATTTTAGGAAAAAGCGAAATTTCACAAAAGAAGCCAGCGAGAGAGTTATTGCGTTGAAGAATTCATCACTGACCTTCACAGCCTTGCCAAGACTCGCGACTTTGGAGTGCTACACGAGGAGATGATTCGAGATCGCATCGTCATCGACGTTTGCAACAAACAACTGTCGGAGAAGATGAAACTAAACCTGGAGTTGACACTAGACAAGGCTACGAACCTGACTCCACAGTCAGAGGCTGTCAAGAAAGAGGAAGTTCTCACATGAAGAACTTCACATGAAGCAACTTCACATGAAGAAAAGTTTGACAGAGTAGTAATGCCGCTTGAAAATAACGGAAGTCAAAGAAAAGGGAAGCAAAAGGGGTAAAGACGACACCGTCTCGTTTCAGATTACAAACGCACAAAAAGTTTATTCGAAATCTGGCTACGGGCTGCAGCAGAAAGTCTTGCCCCACACATGAAGCTGCGTGCAACAAATACAGAAAAATTGGACTCTATGCACGTGTTTGCCGACGCCCTGCCACACCCCAAAAAGCAACGACTGCGGAGAAAGCATACCTCAGCACTGTGTTAGCTTCAAGGGAGAGCGGTGGGAAAGTCAAGGTCGGCGTCCGAGATGTCTCCATAACATTCAAGGTTGACAGGGTTGCTGACGTCACCGTGGTCCCTGACAGGATATACAGAGACACTTTCAAGAACATTTCTCTGCATATTTCCAAGAAGGTCTTAAAGGGTCCAAGTCAGAAGCCCCTGACTGTTCTAGGTGTTATGAATGAGACACTTCACTACAGATACAAAAACCTCAGAAGGGATCTGTATATTGTAGAAGAATTGAAACAGCCGCTGCTCTCGAGAGATTCAAGCGAACAACTAGGCATCTTTCAACGTCTTGACCAAGTTGACTCCTTGCGGAGTAGTACCGTCGACCCGAAAAGGAGAATATCCTAAGCTGTTTGGTGAACTGGGCCACGTCAAGATACCATACATGATCAAACTGAGGCCCGACGCTGAGCCTTTGCCGCTGATGACACCTCAAAGAGCGGCTATTCTACTTTTCGGTAAGACAAAAAACAAAACTTGATGAGATGGTTAAAATGAGAATGATGGAGCCCACTGAAGAGCCGACTGAGTGGTGCATCTGGCATGGTGATCGTTCATAAACCAACGGAGAAATTCGAATATGTGTAGACTTGACCAGACTGAACAAGTTCGTTGAGTGGGAAGTTCATCTCCTTCCAATAGACGAATACGTTCTTAGGCAGCTTGCTGGAGCAAGATATTGTTTCGAAAGTCGACGCGAACTCCGGATTTTGGCAGTACGAATTTGCTGAACACTCTCAAGCTCTGACGACTTTCCTCACGCCCTTCGGAAGGTTCAAGTTCTAGCGACTGCCTTTTTGGAATATCACCCGCTCCAGATTTTTTTCTAAAAGAAGATGTCGCAGTTCCTGAACGATCTCGAGGGCGAATTGTGCAACATGGACGATGTTCTCATCTATTGCAGCTTTCGACAAGAGCGCGATGACATCCTCAAGCCTTCAAGAGAAAGAAATGACTCTGGACCCGGACAAGTGTGACTTGGGTGTTCGAAGAGTCAAGTTCTTGAGTCACATCACTGATCATGAGGGAATACGACCTGACAGCGCCAAGGTCAAAGCTATCGTTGACATGAAGCCTTCTGCGAATGTCTACGAACTCAGAAGCTTTCTGGGCATGGTAAACTGTTTGACAAAGTTTATACCGAACATGTCAAACAACACGTATCCCCTGAATTTTCAATTGAGCTCAAAGAGCCCCTGGGTTTGGGCTACAGAACAGCAGAGAAGTTTTAATCAGCTCAAGGGTGCGCTTACAAGTACAGTACTTACACTGTCTCACACTGAAAAGCTCACACTACTTTTAGCAGATGCGTCATCCTATGGTTTGGGAGCTGTGCTTTGTTAACGTCAGGAAGATGGATCCTTCAAACCGGTTGCGTACGCATCACGGACACTCACAGACACGGGAAGGAGGTATGCACAGGTGGAACATAAGGCCTAGCGATAGTTTGGGCATGCGAGAGATTTCAAAATTTTCTAACCGGTCCTCACATAGAAATTGAAACCGACCCCAAGCCGCTTGTCCCAATCTTCCTATCAAAGAACCCGGCCCACATCACTCCTACGCTTCAAATAATGAAGATGAGAATGATGCGATTCTCCTATGTGATGAAACACACCCCAAAAATGCACTGATTGCAGCTGACACGTTGTCTCGACAGCCTCTGAAAGAAACAGCAAACCAAGACCCAGAGCAAGAAGTGATTCCATAAGCCAAGGGGTGACTGCTGATCTACCTGCGACTTGAAAGAGATTAAAGAGATCAGAGAAAAACAGGCCAAGGACACCACACATAACCAGTTTGTATGGTACAGAAAAGAGGGCTGGCCCGATTGGCAAAAAGCCCTTACGAACTGTAAAGTGTACTGGCAACACCGGTCACAGATTGGAGTTCCAAGATGGACTACTCATGAAAAGGCCAAGGTTCATTATTCCAAGTTCTATGCGCTCCGATATTCTACAGAGTATGCACCAAGGACACCAAGGAATAACCAAGCGCAGAGCTCGAGCACGGGAGTCTGTATGGTGGCCAGGACTTTCAGCAGCCATCGAGAGCATTGTACGCAGGTGTGTGAATGCATCAGGGAACCCTCCAACCGTCATGAACTTTTGATGCCATCAAAGTTCCCCGAGCGTCCGTGGCAGAAATTTGCAATGGGTCTGTTCTATCTACCACAAAAGAACTACCTTCTGGTGACATATATTATTACTCGATATATCCAAAAATTTTGCGTCTCGCCAGTATGACTGCGACGTGTGTCACAACACACCTAAAGTCAGTTTTTGCACGACATGGAACGCATGAAGTTTTGTTCAGTGAGTTTTACCACTTTGTCCAAAAATGGGGTTTCGAACATGATACACTACACGACCAAAATGTCCGGAGAGTAACGGATTTGTGGAAGTTGCTGTCGGGATTATTAAGAAAAGCCTTAAGAAGACATCAGACATCTACATCGCGCTGCAGTCTTAACGTGCAACACCATTAGGCACAGGATATAGTCCCACCGAGTTGCTTAGAGGCCGAAAGTTGAGAACGTCACTGCCAACGATTCTTCTAGTTTGGAACCAAGACTTCTGGATCCCAAACGACTCCAAAAATGGGAGAAGAATAGATGGACAGAAGGCCAACTATGAGAGACGATGTAGTGTACGACAGCGCAAAACCATTAAAAAGAGGTGACGTTGTCTGGGTTACCGATCCCCGAAAAAGAGGAATCGTACGGTGTCCAGCTGAAAGTCCGAGATCGTACTTACTGGACACCGACACAACTACACTTAAACAAAACTGCTTCCATTTCACACCGATGCCAGAGGCCAAAGTCATGAAAGAAACATCGGCACCCGACATCGGATCAACTGCGTATACCACGCGCAGTGGAAGTCGAGTGAAACCTGTAGATATACTTTAGTTTTAAAAGGGGGAGATGTGCTGCCGGGCTTTGAGGGTAGAGAAGGAAGACGAGGCATTGTAAATAAACATGACGTTCTGACAAGAAGCAGCCGGGAGCTCTAAGTTAGTAACGACAAAGAACACAGTGTTCAATATTGAATTGAATTCGCCAAATTACAAGCCACTTTTCCACTCAACTCACCAATATTGGTGAACCGTTCTCGTCACGGAGGCTTGGTCCGAGGATGTCTTGGTACAAAACTTGTCCAATCAAAGGGTGCCATTAGGAAGGGGAGGAAAAAAAACTAAAGGTAACAAGTAATTTCAGTGCTTACAAAAGGAATCGGATTACTCTCTCGGTTACTTTCTAATAAATGAAATTCAATGTTTCCAAAATTACGCTAAAAGTTACAAGTAATTTAATTATGTGTAAATGTGTACCGTACAAGTCCGGAAACAGGCGCATGAGCCATATGCTTGGCCATTACGCGCCCAGGTAGTAATGAGAGAAGGACGCGAGGTAAGGGGTGCGGTGCCCATAGAAAGAAACAGTTTCGCCGACGTCCATTGGTGGCTCTAGGCAGTGGGAAGTTAGCCCATGTTCACAAGTTTTATTTACGGTAAAAACGATACGAGCCACCACCTTGCGTGACTACAATCACCTGAGACGGTGATATCAAGAAGAGGGAGATTGATAAAAAAGGCAGAAAGATACAAATGGGGGGGGGGGGGGGTGACAGTGCACGAGGGATGGCTCGCTGCCTGCACGAAGGCAAGCGATGAGTGTGAAATATTTTCGGGGGTCGGGTGGCGGTGTAGGGTGAGGGAGTGTCAAGTTTGCGTGTGGGCCGGTGTTCGGTGGAAGTGAATTGAGGTGTGGGAGGTCCCTGTGTGTGCTTAGGGTAGTCCCAAACGATGTGAGGGCATATCGCCGGTACTCAACATGGGGGGCATCATCCTGCAGTGTAGGCCGGTAAAATATGGCCACCCACATTGGTGTTAAAGCTACTCATGTTTGGAGTTTTCCGAGGCATACCCTCTTTAGCATACTGGAAGTAGACGGGAGAGGGCATTCCCCCGAAAGAAGAAGGGCAGCGAGTCGCAGCTTCCCATCAAGGCGTGCGGCCTCATTGTGTTCTAAGGGGTTCGGAACCTGGGCTACGCTGGGCCCAGAGGGGCCAACAAAGCCTTGTGAGGGGTCAAAGGTACGTAATGAATCCCCAGCGGCTGTGTTTGCCCTCTCGTTACCCGGTATGCTTTCGTGGCTGAGTATCCACGACACTGCTATCTAACCCCCCATGAGAGCGCAATGCCTTCCATGGGGATTCGAGCTCCCAAACTGTCCCGTTGCGGCTGGTAAGGCGCGTACATCCCCGCACCACCTCTTGGGAGTCGGTGAAAACGTGTAACTACCTTTCGTGGTGGAGTGAGTGAGTTCGAACGGCCCACAGGATGCCCTGGAGCTCCGCAGTTTTTAAACCTGTGGTGTATGATGAGAATTCACTACAGGTCTGCTGGACGCTGTGTGATTGCTATGTGAAAGTAGTTTCCCAGTCGTCCGCCCGGGCAACACCTGTGTACGAGAACAAGTTTAGTGTATCCGCTTCCAGAGGGGCAAGGGCTTGAGTGTGGCGAGTTGCAGCAGCAGGTTTTCGATTTACTCGATTTGGGCAGTGGGACTGTGGAAGGAGATTAGTGTTCTCTAGTAACGTGGACGGGTGTTAATGGAGGAGTTGGAGGGGTGTTATTGGGAGGAGGAGGTGGAGGGGTGTTATTTGGACCGGAAATACGTGATCTCTTAAGCGACTCAGCATAATTCGGCCAGCCCGGGTTTCCTATAAGCGAAGTGTTTGAGTGCTGAGAATTTCGGCGGCTATCTCCTGAATGGAGTTAATTTTTTCCGCCGAGTGAAGCTGTGCCGCGTGGGAGTCCGGGAAAGTTTGGGCAGTCCGCTGATGTCGCGCTTGGCAGGGCATGATTAAGTACTGGGGGCTCCTTCCCACGTTGAGTTCAGCTGCAGATAGTTGTACCCGTAAATATCTTTAGAAATAAAAAGTGAACGCACCAGCTGGCGTGGTAGTTTTTCCTGTGCACCCCGAGTTTTGGCTCTAGTGCGACGGATGATGCACCACCATTGTGATACATTGTCAGCCCCAGGATGATTAGGCTGGGCTGGCGTTCGATGGGGATTTCGTGAAATTAGTTTCAATTGGTTGCCGAAGTTCTTAGGTCGCCGCGGCGGCGAGCTACTATCAAATAGTTCGTTTTAACGGGGAACTGTGCCACGCTGGTGTCCTCAAGAAACTGCACGGTTACGTCCAGGGCGCACTGAAGTGTAGCCTGCTGACCTGCCAGCACGGTGCCGGCCGCCCAGAAAGTCACATCGTCAGCGTATATCGTGAAGCCGAGGCCCTCCACCTTGTCAGGGCTGAAGACGAGCTCGGCCATGGACATATTAGGGAAGGTGGGAGGAAGGACACTCCGTTGTGGCATTTCCGCGGAATTGTGTGTTGTAAACCCTGAGGTTGAGCCCAGCATAACCTGGATTTGATGGTCGTGTAGAAATTACTTCATAAAATTTCAAACGCGGCCTGTGATGCCAAGGCGTTGAGCAGCCCGGATGATGGTGTGATGAGGAGTTATGTCGAACGCTTTCAGCACCTCAGCGGCTACGATCGTGTGGGTACCGGATGGAGAGGGTACAACAATGTCGTGTTGTATTAGTGCGAGAGTCGTGTCTGTCCCGTGTGGATGGAATAGCGGAATCCGGCTTGCATATGGTAAAATGTGTTGTTTTTATCTAAAAACTACGTGATGCGAGTCAGAATCATGGGTTCCATCAAGTTACAGGGGTTTGAGGTTAAGGAGATAGGGCATAAGATGGGTGCTTTTAGTGAGAGACTCGCCCGGATAGGGAATGGGTATGACGGTGGAGAGCTTCCAGTCGTTGGTGAGCACACCTGCCTGCCATATCTCATTGACCAAGTTGAGGAGATCCTGCATGCCTTCCTCCGGGAGGTTCTCAAAAACACTAATCGCTATGTGGTCTGAACCAGAGTCCCGGTTGCACTTGGCCGTTTTACGGGCTAACACCAGTTCCCTCATGGTTACAAGCGAGTCATTGTGGATGGCTAAGGTGTTCTGGCTCTGGAAGTAGTCAGGAGGGTACGGGATTAGAGTTTGGGAAAGAACGTCCCCGCCGTTAGTTTTGCCAATTCGTTCTGATCGGTGTTCAAATGCTGGGCCAGTTTGAAGCCCGTGTTCTCCCTTATAGGTTCTGCGGACATGCCATTGTAGGTGCCCCAGACCTTCTTGAGTCCCGTCTTCTCGCTGAAGGAATTGCAGCGGGTCTTCCACGTGGGTCGGTTTAAATTCCAGTGTGCATTGCTTGGCTCTGGCAGTAGGAAGGTTCCGTTTGATTTTGAGACTTTGGTTTTGTTTGTTCTTAAAGTAGAATTAGAGGTAAAGGTCTGGATGGTGAAGGTCTGGATTTGGAGAGTGTTCTTTGGTCTGATATGTTGGCTAAGTCTTGCGCACAAAACTCCTTGGATCGCGTGGCAAAGTCTTAAATGTGAAGGTTGGAGAGGGCCTCGCGGAAGGTGTCGCACTCGAAGAAACAAATTTTCTTGTGCGGGCTGCAGTCGATATAAAGTGTGGTGCAGAGAGAGACGTGATCACTTTCCATAGAGTCCGAAGAGAAGCTCCACTGGGTGCGAAGCCCCGAATATGCCTAGCTGAAACCCACGGAAGTATCTTGCTGTCGCGCCGACGTGCCGAGGCGAGTCGCAGTGTCGTCTGCATTGGGAAGCCCGTATATAAATTTAAATCCCATTACCATCTGGTGGCTGAAAATTTTGTTTTAATCCGACAAACTGATGGCGGTCATGAAACGGCATTTCGTAGGACACCATCACTTGCGCACGTCAATGGCAGATGAGAATTGGTTATTTAATCACCTCATGATTGTTTTTCTATTTGTTTCTATTTCGTTGGTGTATACATATAAACTGGCCAGCACAAAGCGACGGCCCATAGCCCTCGGTTAAATTTCCATTATCAAAAGGGTTTAGAACCAAACTTGTGCCAAGGGAGAGACTGGACCACACTGCAAAACAAACACTTACGCAGCCGTTGTATCTAATTCGTGCGTCATGCTGCACTGACGTCTAGTACACACCAACACGGTGTTTACAAACAAGCCCGCTTTGCCCACACCAGGTGTGGGCATCACGCGTGTGCATAAACCAAATTCGGGAGGAGTGAAGCGACTGCACATGCGCAATACCGACAGCAGCGCCACCGAAGTGGCGTGACGTCAGTGAGTTGAGTTGGTCTATATATCCTCCGCTTGATAGTATCTACAACCTCTCCCTTCATCCGCTCTAAATGGCCGCTATTAGTCTGGCACAGATGCCATATCCTGACAGGATGACAGTGAGCAAACTTGCCGTGCTCAATTCTGAAACTGGTCCGTTGGGGCTAACCAACCTCCCCGGCGTCTAAACAAACATTAAACACAATTTGCCCTTACGCACAGATGTCTCCTCTCTTCCAGAAACGCGGTTCAAAGCAACGTTGCTGTTCAAACACTGGCGGGGCAGAACGCCCTCACTGACCTCTGGCGGGACTCAAAGGTTGAACATTACGGAATGCTCAACGCCGCCATCGGCTATTTCGACTTGACTGAAGCCGAGGCCCAAGAGTTGCCACTCATCAAGGTAACATATCTTAAAACGCGCGCCAAGAGACCCTCTTCAAAAATGCGTGCCGTCCCATAGCTGCTCCAGGCTCAAATAAAGAATAACGAAACTGCCAGAAAAAAACATACAAAAAAAGAACACAAAAGATTAGATGACGGATTACACAAACACAGCACTGTTGCTGCTCCGAGGCCGCCACTTTTCGGGGTGCACGCACGTTGAGCGTTTATTGAACACGAGTGCCGCGTCAATGCTCGGCGTGAACTCGCGGTCACCCGGTGCATTAGTTTGGGGAAACGCGCGTATCTTTTCTCTCTTCGCGAAACAACTAACATGGATCACTTTTGTTATTTTAGTCGCACCGAATAGTATACATGTGTTTCTTTATTAGCATTGTAAATGTGTAATTCCTTTAGTTACAGCATTTTTCTTCACTAGGGAACGATGTTAAACTTCAATATATTTCGGGCCCAGACCTCTGTTCTATAGCATGTGTGTAGAAAGGAGCGAGGATCATAAGCTAAATAACAATCGAGAAGAATGTGGAGTGTGTTCAAGGTTCGCCAGCACTTAGGTGACGTCTATATATTGCTAATATGCCCGTCCTGTCACTATACACAAACTCATGTTTACAAACAAACCGGAGCGCCCCAAGCGGACGCCACCGGCGCCGCGCATGCGCGGTGGATGGTGGGCAAGAAGCCCGCCGTCGCCCATAAACAAACCATTGAATTGCGTTGTTGTCGGCGTCGGTGGGAGTCCCCGTGCTCTTTTTCGCGTTGGAATTGTTGATTCTACGTCCTGCTAACAATGTCCGACTACTTGAGCGGCTTCAACAAAACTAACCAGGCAAAACTTTGCGTGAATAATGTGACGTGCGGCGATTCGTTTCACGTGGACGCCGCAGAATGGGCGCTAAAGCCTGACTCCCACGATGAGATTCTGCTCGCTATTTTCAGTCGCGACGTCGCTCGGACTGCAAAAGCGTGGACCGTAGCTGAGATGGTGGACATCGATACTGAAAACCCCAAGTAGAATCGGGCATTAGAAGTCGGTGATGGCCACTGGTAACAATGATCAACATCTTATTGTATCTGTTTACACTTAGCCTACCTACCCCAACCAACCTTCAAAAGTGTTTTGAGGCCTGCACTTAGTTCTTATTGGTTTACGGGCCGCTGTCGTTTGAACGAGCTGACGACAAAAAGCAGCCAAGTTTGAAAGAGCAGACGACAGTTCGAACGCATGCGCAATGGTACGGGGAAGAAGCACCGCGTCCCGCGTCAACAAACCATTCGAATGTGACGTTGTCGGCGTCTGTGTGAGTCTGCATACTCCTTTTCGCGTTGGAATTGTCGATTCTACGTCCTCATCGCAATGTCTTACCAGTTCAATCGCCTGAGCGAAATCATCAAGGCTCGTTACGCCGCTAAACTTTCCGTAAATAGTTTAACGTGCCGTGATTCATTCGCATGAACGCCACAGAATGGACGCCAAAACCATGATGATATTCTTCTAGCTATTTTCGGTCGCGACGTCGCTCGTGCTGCAAAAGTGTAGAAGGTAGCGGCGATGATCGACGTCGATACTGAAAATCGGAAGCGGGAACAGACGAAGCGTAACAAGTCGGCGATGGCCACCGGTACCAATGATCAACATCTTGTATCTACTGTTTACACCGAGCCTACTTAGGTCTTTTGAGGCCTGCAATTACTTCTTATTGCAATCACCGGGTCAAAGTTTGGTCTACGGGCCGCTTTTGTTTGAACGAACAGACGACAAAAAAGAGACAAGTTTGAAAGAGGAGACGAAAGTTCGAACGATCAGGTGGCCGTGTGAATTTGAAGACGCACTGAACCCGTGGGTGGTCCGGACAAGTTGAGGGTTTTCTCTCGTTCATGTTGGAACAAAGCAAATACATCTGGCGACCACAAAGTGTTGCCCGCACAAGCAATCGTAGTTCGACAGCGTCTGGTTTGCCCTTTTCACGGCTGCTATCCACGTTCTCGGACCAACGGAGGGGGCAAAAACACATGAAAACTGATTTTCAAACATTTCCAGACTCTCTTGGTACAGCTCCCGTCTCTGCATTTTGACGAGAAGGCAGGTTTTTTGTCTCGTTTCTTCCAAAGGAATACAGGAATGCATGTCTGGCACGGCGACTTCTGCCCACCGCCCCAGACAGGAAGTGCGTCCGGCGCGCCACCACCGCGGCGTGACGTAGGAGAGTTGAGTTCGTGTATATAAAAGATGACCCCATCGTGTTCCTTTACGGGCCGTTAAAAACATTCAAAATGTAAAGGATAAAGTACTTGGGCTATGAAAGGTGTTTATTTTTATTATTTCCAACGCCGGGAAGCTTTTATCGGGCGCTTGTTCTCTGGCATCTTTCTATTTTCAAAGATTTTGAGCGTGTGGGAAATGTTTTGAACGCAGAGCAAGCATCTTCGCATATATTCATGAGCAGAAAGAATTAAGCACTACTTAGTTATTGAAAATTGGACTATATTACGCGGCCTTCAATTTATTTAGAACGTCTCCATGCCCATGAAGTTACGGATTCAGTGTTACCTGGGTAGTTCTTGCCGTCTCTCTGGAAGCGCCATCTTCGTGTTCGCGCTAACAGTGTCCGACAGTGCACATAAATGCATGTATGAAGTTGTTGCAGCACTGTGATAGATGCCATGAATTTGAAAGGAAAACACCGTAGTCGTCCAATTACTTTGTCTGCGTGACTACGGAATGTTTTAAGCTACCTAGTACATACGAATAATTCGTGATATTTGCTCTTATAATCGAGCGTAAGGAGAAAATGCGCTCACTTTTTGCAACAGAAATGCACTGCCTGAAGTTAATTTTCAACTGGTTGCTGTTTGTTTCAATTTTCTGCAGCCCACTCGCGCCAGTTGAGCCTCTAGTGTACATTATAATAACTTTATGCTCGGATCCAAAGCCACGCTTGGCGCAGAAAGCGATGCTCAAAATATGGCGGCCACCAGTGTTGCTTGATGTGCTTCTGAAAGGCTCTATCACGCGTGTCGGGGCACTAATTAGGCAAATCTAATGCTGGTTCCCTTGGGAATAGCAATGTACTAAAAGTGCACCCATTTTTCACTTGTAAGAAACGTTTGTCGAAATACATTTGGAGTACAATTTGGTTTACTAAGAGTATATTACACTTACACTTTTTCTTCTGACACTTTAGTTGTCACTAATATTAGAATGGCCCTGAAAAAGAATTTTTAGGAAAAACGTTTTTTACAGATTTTCCTCGATATAAAAATATAAAAACGATACTCAATCGATTTTAATTATTTACTACATTATTTAACAAACTTCTGCAAAATATTTCTGCAAAATAGTCATACCGCACGTTATTTCGTTGACAGTGAAGGTGTAGAATAAGACACGGTATACCATGATAGAAGAAACAGTGCGGGGACGAAACAAGGGAAGAAATGCATGAACCATGAGCGCTTGTGGCTGTCTGCTCCATCTATCTTTCGCGAAACTGCTTGCATTACCCTAAAAGCATCCACCAACGAGCATTGTTGGTGGATGTACATCACTGAATGAAATCTTTACAGTTTCAAAATGTCAAATGATACATTTCCTCATACTACATATCCTGCCAAAACGTAAAACTGAGAAGAATACATTTAAAGTTTCAACTTCAGGTTTCTTTTCTTTTCTGAGTCCGAGGTAGGCAAAACTCAAAAGGAGAATTGCTAGTACCTTCCTCTTTGAGAGTTCGTTGCTCCCCTGGCAATAGCTACCAGTTTGTGTCGTTTATAGGCAAGCTCAAGTTTGTAGCAGGCATTCCTTGACATATAAACCCAGGATTCGAAGACACGAGCGCGCCGACACTACTTGCGCCATCTATCGGCAGCGGTGGCGGGACGGCCCGTAACTCAATGGGACGAACTATATATTTTTTATTTCACGAAATTCTAAGCGTCGCATTATTTTGCTCTCAGCGACCTTTTTTAGTAGATACCCTTTTTGTTCATTGTGCTAAATTTAAGGACTGTATGTCTATGATAAATAGAGCCAACTGGCAATCGCAAAAAAATGCATTATCCTTATGGGGGTACTGTGATTTACAGAGAAATATTTAAGTTCAAACTTGATTTACAAACTAACCACTCCGTATCGCGAGTTGCTCTCTACGGTTATATAAGCTCCAGTTCCCCAGCTACATCATGGTACTATTTTCTTTGCGATCCGATAATTCTACGAAGTGCCCTCGTCATTAAAAGAACAAAAGGCAGGGCTCTCCAAATGAATTCAGGGCCGTTTAGAGCAGTAAAAAGCTGTTTCTCGCGCATAATGACAAATTAAATAAATTAATCTTACCATGTATACTACATGATAAATGTGCATCATTAATTCCAAGCACATATTTACCAAACCCCGGGGTTTGAACCTGGAGTTCCTGAATAAAAAATATATAAATGAAATTTGAATTAGTTTTACGGTGGGGCAAGAACGTTTCTCCGGAAGGTAAAAGCATTTCTCTGTAAGGAAGATACAATATTACATCTAATTTCTCAAATCAAGGTAAAAAATATATATTTATCAAGCAGCACTAACGCCACGCACACGAATAAAAAAATTATTACGCTGACTTCAACCACGCAGTTATAATAATGATGTGATTTTAAGTGCACTTGAGAATACATTTTTGACTTGCCGTTCTTGAACGAGTTATTTAAATATGATCTTAATATAATTAATTAAAACTCATCTTAATCCTTTGGGCATACTCAAGACAGAAAATGAGCAGCGTGTTATGAGCTGCGCTGGGTATTTGTTTGAGATTTTTTAAACCCTTTCGTAGGTACAATATGTCCGATGATCACGTGGTTGGGGCACGTGATGTCACAGTGTCGCGTCATAACGTCACGTCACGTGACATAATGTAGAGTTATGTCATAGTATCTTGACATCGTGATTTTTAGTGTCACGCCTAGGCCTCAAGTCATGTGCATTGTGTAGTATTGCGTGACGTTGTCACATGGTTAGTATCACGGGACGACGTTATGCTGATGAAGTAACGGGGTCACACCTCGCTTATAATGTCACGTGACGATCGTGCGCTAAATTGGGCGGGTGATTTAGCATTTCTGCAATGCATTCTGTAACTTTTACATAGCGGGACCTAATTAGCTATATTTTGTGGGCGTTTGACGGTTTTTGGAGGCCGTTCTCGTGACAACTTGTCACGCTTTCTGAGCACAGCGGGATTACACGTATGAAATTGACCACCTAAACGCGAAATCGTGCGAGCCGCGGGAGGTGTTGCCTTTGAATATGTTCTCGGCGAAACGCTCCGCGCTCGTGACGCGCGCAAGATGGTCGCTTTGCATGTCAGCTTCTTGGCAGTAGTGGCAATACAGATCTCTATTGTGTACTCCGTTCACCCCTGGGGTATCCACACGAAGGAGAAATCCCCCACTTTCCTCCGAGGATCGCGCATCACGTGAGACATACGTCATCCCTTTTTGACGCCTCGCGTCGCCGTTCTCCCGTTTTCCTCCGTGGCGGAGGCGCGGAGGCTTCGTGCTGTCAGCACGAAAGCTACCGGCGTGCGGTCGTGTATCACTACTGCGTGATGCACTTTAAAGACCACAGGCTAGCGGCTGTACCGCACTGGCTAAATTTCTCATCTACAGCTGGGAGACTCGTCGCCCCCGTGAGGCAGACCAAGTTCTAGGCTGTATAAACACACACACAACCCAATTATTATTCCACATGTGCACGCGGCAGAGCCGGGGACGCAGTTTCCCGGGTGGTTGACGTCATGACATCCGTCCGCAGAGTTCTCCTTCGTGTGGATACCCTAGAATCTCCGCCTTCAGCACGAGCTCGCTCGCTTCCACAGAGCTTTAGTTGCGCGTTGCGCGTTCACACTTGTGTTAGCAAGGGCAGTAAGCTCGAGCGGAAGGTGGAGCTTCTAGTCTCAGCTTAAACGGCGTATAGTAGGCTGGAATGCGGATCAGGGGAACGTCGGTGGCGCCACAGGTGGACATTGATTGACCCCGGGTGATACACACAAGTCTAAGGGAGAAACACAAAGAAGAGGAGTATTGAAGCTTGTACGCGGTGCTCGAAGGCAAGTATTTTATGATGTGCTGCGATCATTATATCAGGTGTTTGGAGATCGAATCGGTAGAATTCAAGTATTCGAACGCAGATTAAAAAATAAAAGCGCCAGAGCACCACCGATTGTGCCGGCGTCGCTTGCTTCAGTTGCTAAATAAATGACACGTTCAGCAAATGAACGGCACGCTCCAAGCTTTAAATCGTCAAAGAAGCCCTCACTGAATTTTAAAGCAAAGGCTCGCCCCAGCAATAGTCTGTGCAAGCTCACGAAACGATGCAAATGTCCTCAGCAAAGGCCAACTTACCGCTTGCTAGCCTCTGATGACGTCCAGATCATGAACGGCTACACATTGTCTGTCGGCAACTCTTGTCTTATTGAACCGCATCACAGTTTACACCCAACAAAGCCCCAACCCTCGACCCTAAAGCACAAATCAGTTATTAAAATATATTAGTATTGTATCGCTTTTAATAATTGCGACGAGAATATTAACTTTCATTCCCACATAACATAAAAGTCTCATCGTCGAGAACAGCTTACTAAGGTAAGAAGTAGTTTTCCCCGTTTTTCCCGTAAAGTTTCATGCATTCCCTTGTGTGAAGCAATACGTGACGGTGGTGCCGCTCGACCCCAGCAGTAAATAACGGCCGAAAAGGGGGCGTGGTCTGCAAATATTGGGAAAAGGTACTGCTTTCAGGAACCTAGGGTCCTACCCTGAGTGCACTCTAACTCCCCACATATGATAGCAGGCTTCGTCAAATTTTAGAATCCCGGAGAGCATTTTCACAATCGCTTCATTTCTCGAGTTACTTTAATCGGAACATGGTCTCTCACTTCAGAAACGGTCAAAAAAGGGTGTAGTTCAAAAATATGGGCAAAGGCGCCGCTTACAGGCACCTAGGGTTCAACCCTCAGAGTACTCTAGCCCCACACATATGAGAGCAGATTTGGTCTAGTTTTAAAATCCAAGAGAGCATTTCGGGAATCGGATTACTTCGCGAGTTATTTTAATTAGAACATACTCTCTCCCATCAAAAACGGCCAAAAAGGGGGCGATGTCCGAAAATTTGGGCGAAGGCGCCGCGCTCAGGCACCTAGGTTTCAACCCTCAGAGTACTCTAGCCCCACACATATGAGAGCAGACTTGGTCTAGTTTTAGAATCCAAGGGAGCATTTCGGGAATCGGATTACTTCGCGAGTTATTTTAATTAGAACATACTCTCTCCCTTCAAAAACGGCCAAAAAGGGGGCGTGGTCCGAAAATTTGGGCAAAGGCGCCGCGCTCAGGCACCTAGGGTTCAACCCTCAGAGTACTCTAGCCCCACACATATGAGAGCAGACTTGGTCTAGTTTTAGAATCCAAGGGAGCATTTCGGGAATCGGATTACTTCGCGAGTTATTTTAATTAGAACATACTCTCTCCCATCAAAAACGGCCAAAAAGGGGGCGTGGTCCGAAAATTTGGGCAAAGGCGCCACGCTCAGGCACCTAGGTTTCAACCCTCAGAGTGCTCTAGCCCCACACATATGAGAGCAGACTTGGTCTAGTTTTAGAATCCAAGGGAGCATTTCGGGAATCGGATTACTTCGCGAGTTATTTTAATTAGAACATACTCTCTCCCTTCAAAAACGGCCAAAAAGGGGGCGTGGTCCGACAATTTGGGCAAAGGCGCCGCGCTCAGGCACCTAGGGTTCAACCCTCAGAGTACTCTAGCCCCACACATATGAGAGCAGACTTGGTCTAGTTTTAGAATCCAAGGGAGCATTTCGGGAATCGGATTACTTCGCGAGTTATTTTAATTAGAACATACTCTCTCCCTTCAAAAACGGCCAAAAAGGGGGCGTGGTCCGAAAATTTGGGCAAAGGCGCCGCGCTCAGGCACCTAGGTTTCAACCCTCAGAGTACTCTAGCTCCACACATATGAGAGCAGACTTGGTCTAGTTTTAGAATCCAAGGGAGCATTTCGGGAATCGGATTACTTCGCGAGTTATTTTAATTAGAACATACTCTCTCCCTTCAAAAACGGCCAAAAAGGGGGCGTGGTCCGAAAATTTGGGCAAAGGCGCCGCGCTCAGGCACCTAGGTTTCAACCCTCAGAGTACTCTAGCCCCACACATGTGAGAGCAGACTTGGTCTAGTTTTAGAATCCAAGGGAGCATTTCGGGAATCGGATTACTTCGCGAGTTATTTTAATTAGAACATACTCTCTCCCTTCAAAAACGGCCAAAAAGGGGGCGTGGTCCGAAAATTTGGGCAAAGGCGCCGCGCTCAGGCACCTAGGGTTCAACCCTCAGAGTACTCTAGCCCCACACATATGAGAGCAGACTTGGTCTAGTTTTAGAATCCAAGGGAGCATTTCGGGAATTGGATTACTTCGCGAGTTATTTTAATTAGAACATACTTTCTCCCTTCAAAAACGGCCAAAAAGGGGGCGTGGTCCGAAAATTTGGGCAAAGGCGCCGCGCTCAGGCACCTAGGTTTCAACCCTTAGAGTACTCTAGCCCCAGACATATGAGAGCAGACTTGGTCTAGTTTTAGAATCCAAGGGAGCATTTCGGGAATCGGATTACTTCGCGAGTTATTTTAATTAGAACATACTCTCTCCCTTCAAAAACGGCCAAAAAGGGGGCGTGGTCCGAAAATTTGGGCAAAGGCGCCGCGCTCAGGCACCTAGGGTTCAACCCTCAGAGTACTCTAGCCCCACACATATGAGAGCAGACTTGGTCTAGTTTTAGAATCCAAGGGAGCATTTCGGGAATCGGATTACTTCGCGAGTTATTTTAGTTAGAACATACTCTCTCCCTTCAAAAACGGCCAAAAAGGGGGCGTTGTCCGAAAATTTGGGCAAAGGCGCCGCGCTCAGGCACCTAGGGTTCAACCCTCAGAGTACTCTAGCCCCACACATATGAGAGCAGACTTGGTCTAGTTTTAGAATCCAAGGGAGCATTTCGGGAATCGGATTACTTCGCGAGTTATTTTAATTAGAACATACTCTCTCCCTTCAAAAACGGCCAAAAAGGGGGCGTGGTCCGAAAATTTGGGCAAAGGCGCCGCGCTCAGGCACCTAGGTTTCAACCCTCAGAGTACTCTAGCCCCACACATATGAGAGCAGACTTGGTCTAGTTTTAGAATCCAAGGAAGCATTTCGGGAATCGGATTACTTCGCGAGTTATTTTAATTAGAACATACTCTCTCCCTTCAAAAACGGCCAAAAAGGGGGCGTGGTCCGAAAATTTGGGCAAAGGCGCCGCGCTCAGGCACCTAGGTTTCAACCCTCAGAGTACTCTAGCCCCACACATATGAGAGCAGACTTGGTCTAGTTTTAGAATCAAAGGGAGCATTTCGGGAATCGGATTACTTCGCGAGTTATTTTAATTAGAACATACTCTCTCCCTTCAAAAACGGCCAAAAAGGGGGCGTGGTCCGAAAATTTGGGCAAAGGCGCCGCGCTCAGGCACCTAGGTTTCAACCCTCAGAGTACTCTAGCCCCACACATATGAGAGCAAACTTGGTCTAGTTTTAGAATCCAAGGGAGCATTTCGGGAATCGGATTACTTCGCGAGTTATTTTAATTAGAACATACTCTCTCCCTTCAAAAACGGCCAAAAAGGGGGCGTGGTCCGAAAATTTGGGCAAAGGCGCCGCGCTCAGGCACCTAGGGTTCAACCCTCAGAGTACTCTAGCCCCACACATATGAGAGCAAACTTGGTCTAGTTTTAGAATCCAAGGGAGCATTTCGGGAATCGGATTACTTCGCGAGTTATTTTAATTAGAACATACTCTCTCCCTTCAAAAACGGCCAAAAAGGGGGCGTGGTCCGAAAATTTGGGCAAAGGCGCCGCGCTCAGGCACCTAGGTTTCAACCCTCAGAGTACTCTAGCCCCACACATATGAGAGCAGACTTGGTCTAGTTTTAGAATCCAAGGGAGCATTTCGGGAATCGGATTACTTCGCGAGTTATTTTAATTAGAACATACTCTCTCCCTTCAAAAACGGCCAAAAAGGGGGCGTGGTCCGAAAATTTGGGCAAAGGCGCCGCGCTCAGGCACCTAGGTTTCAACCCTCAGAGTACTCTAGCCCCACACATATGAGAGCAGACTTGGTCTAGTTTTAGAATCCAAGGGAGCATTTCGGGAATCGGATTACTTCGCGAGTTATTTTAATTAGAACATACTCTCTCCCTTCAAAAACGGCCAAAAAGGGGGCGTGGTCCGAAAATTTGGGCAAAGGCGCCACGCTCAGGCACCTAGGTTTCAACCCTCAGAGTACTCTAGCCCCACACATATGAGAGCAGACTTGGTCTAGTTTTAGAATCCAAGGGAGCATTTCGGGAATCGGATTACTTCGCGAGTTATTTTAATTAGAACATACTCTCTCCCTTCAAAAACGGCCAAAAAGGGTGCGTGGTCCGAAAATTTGGGCAAAGGCGCCGCGCTCAGGCACCTAGGTTTCAACCCTCAGAGTACTCTAGCCCCACACATATGAGAGCAGACTTGGTCTAGTTTTAGAATCCAAGGGAGCATTTCGGGAATCGGATTACTTCGCGAGTTATTTTAATTAGAACATACTCTCTCCCTTCAAAAACGGCCAAAAAGGGGGCGTGGTCCGAAAATTTGGGCAAAGGCGCCGCGCTCAGGCACCTAGGTTTCAACCCTCAGAGTACTCTAGCCCCACACATATGAGAGCAGACTTGGTCTAGTTTTAGACTCCAAGGGAGCATTTCGGGAATCGGATTACTTCGCGAGTTATTTTAATTAGAACATACTCTCTCCCTTCAAAAACGGCCAAAAAGGGGGCGTGGTCCGAAAATTTGGGCAAAGGCGCCGCGCTCAGGCACCTAGGTTTCAACCCTCAGAGTACTCTAGCCCCACACATATGAGAGCAGACTTGGTCTAGTTTTAGAATCCAAGGGAGCATTTCGGGAATCGGATTACTTCGCGAGTTATTTTAATTAGAACATACTCTCTCCCTTCAAAAACGGCCAAAAAGGGGGCGTGGTCCGAAAATTTGGGCAAAGGCGCCGCGCTCAGGCACCTAGGGTTCAACCCTCAGAGTACTCTAGCCCCACACATATGAGAGCAGACTTGGTCTAGTTTTAGAATCCAAGGGAGCATTTCGGGAATCGGATTACTTCGCGAGTTATTTTAATTAGAACATACTCTCTCCCTTCAAAAACGGCCAAAAAGGGGGCGTGGTCCGAAAATTTGGGCAAAGGCGCCGCGCTCAGGCACCTAGGTTTCAACCCTCAGAGTACTCTAGCCCCACACATATGAGAGCAAACTTGGTCTAGTTTTAGAATCCAAGGGAGCATTTCGGGAATCGGATTACTTCGCGAGTTATTTTAATTAGAACATACTCTCTCCCTTCAAAAACGGCCAAAAAGGGGGCGTGGTCCGAAAATTTGGGCAAAGGCGCCACGCTCAGGCACCTAGGTTTCAACCCTCAGAGTACTCTAGCCCCACACATATGAGAGCAGACTTGGTCTAGTTTTAGAATCCAAGGGAGCATTTCGGGAATCGGATTACTTCGCGAGTTATTTTAATTAGAACATACTCTCTCCCTTCAAAAACGGCCAAAAAGGGGGCGTGGTCCGAAAATTTGGGCAAAGGCGCCGCGCTCAGGCACCTAGGTTTCAACCCTCAGAGTACTCTAGCCCCACACATATGAGAGCAGACTTGGTCTAGTTTTAAAATCCAAGGGAGCATTTCGGGAATCGGATTACTTCGCGAGTTATTTTAATTAGAACATACTCTCTCCCTTCAAAAACGGCCAAAAAGGGGGCGTGGTCCGAAAATTTGGGCAAAGGCGCCGCGCTCAGGCACCTAGGTTTCAACCCTCAGAGTACTCTAGCCCCACACATATGAGAGCAGACTTGGTCTAGTTTTAGAATCCAAGGGAGCATTTCGGGAATCGGATTACTTCGCGAGTTATTTTAATTAGAACATACTCTCTCCCTTCAAAAACGGCCAAAAAGGGGGCGTGGTCCGAAAATTTGGGCAAAGGCGCCGCGCTCAGGCACCTAGGGTTCAACCCTCAGAGTACTCTAGCCCCACACATATGAGAGCAGACTTGGTCTAGTTTTAGAATCCAAGGGAGCATTTCGAGAATCGGATTACTTCGCGAGTTATTTTAATTAGAACATACTCTCTCCCTTCAAAAACGGCCAAAAAGGGGGCGTGGTCCGAAAATTTGGGCAAAGGCGCCGCGCTCAGGCACCTAGGTTTCAACCCTCAGATTACTCTAGCCCCACACATATGAGAGCAGACTTGGTCTAGTTTTAGAATCCAAGGGAGCATTTCGGGAATCGGATTACTTCGCGAGTTATTTTAATTAGAACATACTCTCTCCCTTCAAAAACGGCCAAAAAGGGGGCGTGGTCCGAAAATTTGGGCAAAGGCGCCGCGCTCAGGCACCTAGGGTTCAACCCTCAGAGTACTCTAGCCCCACACATGTGAGAGCAGACTTGGTCTAGTTTTAGAATCCAAGGGAGCATTTCGGGAATCGGATTACTTCGCGAGTTATTTTAATTAGAACATACTCTCTCCCTTCAAAAACGGCCAAAAAGGGGGCGTGGTCCGAAAACTTGGGCAAAGGCGCCGCGCTCAGGCACCTAGGTTTCAACCCTCAGAGTACTCTAGCCCCACACATATGAGAGCAGACTTGGTCTAGTTTTAGAATCCAAGGGAGCATTTCGGGAATCGGATTACTTCGCGAGTTATTTTAATTAGAACATACTCTCTCCCTTCAAAAACGGCCAAAAAGGGGGCGTGGTCCGAAAATTTGGGCAAAGGCGCCGCGCTCAGGCACCTAGGGTTCAACCCTCAGAGTACTCTAGCCCCACACATGTGAGAGCAGACTTGGTCTAGTTTTGGAATCCAAGGGAGCATTTCGGGAATCGGATTACTTCGCGAGTTATTTTAATTACAACATACTCTCTCCCTTCAAAAACGGCCAAAAAGGGGGCGTGGTCCGAAAATTTGGGCAAAGGCGCCGCGCTCAGGCACCTAGGTTTCAACCCTCAGAGTACTCTAGCCCCACACATATGAGAGCAGACTTGGTCTAGTTTTAGAATCCAAGGGAGCATTTCGGGAATCGGATTACTTCGCGAGTTATTTTAATTAGAACATACTCTCTCCCTTCAAAAACGGCCAAAAAGGGGGCGTGGTCCGAAAATTTGGGCAAAGGCGCCGCGCTCAGGCACCTAGGTTTCAACCCTCAGAGTACTCTAGCCCCACACATATGAGAGCAAACTTGGTCTAGTTTTAGAATCCAAAGGAGCATTTCGGGAATCGGATTACTTCGCGAGCTATTTTAATTAGAACATACTCTCTCCCTTCAAAAACGGCCAAAAAGGGGGCGTGGTCCGAAAATATGGGCAAAGGCGCCGCGCTGAGGCACCTAGGGTTCAACCCTCAGAGTACTCTAGCCCCACACATATGAGAGCAGACTTGGTCTAGTTTTAGAATCCAAGGGAGCATTTCGGGAATCGGATTACTTCGCGAGTTATTTTAATTAGAACATACTCTCTCCCTTCAAAAACGGCCAAAAAGGGGGCGTGGTCCGAAAATTTGGGCAAAGGCGCCGCGCTCAGGCACCTAGGTTTCAACCCTCAAAGTACTCTAGCCCCACACATATGAGAGCAGACTTGGTCTAGTTTTAGAATCCAAGGGAGCATTTCGGGAATCGGATTACTTCGCGAGTTATTTTAATTAGAACATACTCTCTCCCTTCAAAAACGGCCAAAAAGGGGACGTGGTCCGAAAATTTGGGCAAAGGCGCCGCGCTCAGGCACCTAGGTTTCAACCCTCAGAGTACTCTAGCCCCACACATATGAGAGCAGACTTGGTCTAGTTTTAGAATCCAAGGGAGCATTTCGGGAATCGGAATACTTCGCGAGTTATTTTAATTAGAACATACTCTCTCCCTTCAAAAACAGCCAAAAAGGGGGCGTGGTCCGAAAATTTGGGCAAAGGCGCCGCGCTCAGGCACCTAGGTTTCAACCCTCAGAGTACTCTAGCCCCACACATATGAGAGCAAACTTGGTCTAGTTTTAGAATCCAAGGGAGCATTTCGGGAATCGGATTACTTCGCGAGCTATTTTAATTAGAACATACTCTCTCCCTTCAAAAACGGCCAAAAAGGGGGCGTGGTCCGAAAATATGGGCAAAGGCGCCGCGCTGAGGCACCTAGGGTTCAACCCTCAGAGTACTCTAGCCCCACACATATGAGAGCAGACTTGGTCTAGTTTTAGAATCCAAGGGAGCATTTCGGGAATCGGATTACTTCGCGAGTTATTTTAATTAGAACATACTCTCTCCCTTCAAAAACGGCCAAAAAGGGGGCGTGGTCCGAAAATTTGGGCAAAGACGCCGCGCTCAGGCACCTAGGTTTCAACCCTCAAAGTACTCTAGCCCCACACATATGAGAGCAGACTTGGTCTAGTTTTAGAATCCAAGGGAGCATTTCGGGAATCGGATTACTTCGCGAGTTATTTTAATTAGAACATACTCTCTCCCATCAAAAACGGCCAAAAAGGGGGCGTGGTCCGAAAATATGGGCAAAGGCGCCGCGCTGAGGCACCTAGGGTTCAAACCTCAGCGTACTCTAACCTCTCAAATATGATAGCAAACCTGGCGCCCAAAACTTTTGTCAAAGGGGCCGCGCTCTAGAACCAATATTGAACTGGGGCCCAAAGCCCTGAACGCTCTAGAACCAATATTGAACTGGATCCCAAGTAAATGCAGATTATTTAAAAAAAAGAAGATTTCGATGAACGGGTTAGTTTACTAGTAATTTTATTGTAATAAAAGGGGGATTTAGAATAGCATTGCCTCCCTCGAGGTATTGCTGCCGTTAGCACGCACTGTGACTTTGAAGCGGGCCCTCCTGCACGCGCCAGAAACCGTACCGAGGCCAGTGGCCACTGTAGCCCGCAGTAACGCTCTGCTAAGATATGCATATTCCTTATCACGATAAAAACAAATTAGAAAATATTCATACTCCGGCTCTACTCACTATATAACTTAAATCATAGCCTCTTATATCGGATGTTTCTGCAAATAATTTAGAAAGTCTGAAATCTTGTGTAGTTAGGAAGATAATAAACTCCTTTCGGGGGGAACTAACTGAAGCCACAGCGGACATTGAAAATTGCATACAAAAAAACATACTAATTAGCAAACTAATTTTTTTGCCGATTGGCTATCTTTATAAGTGAGACTAAAGGGGTGGTGCAGCGGTATTCAATTGAAATATTTTTCACTTTAGATTAGCTTACTGGCACAAGGGGGACTCATGAATACTCGCACTCAACGCCATTGTCTAAGAAACTTCCTTGTTATGGTGTAACTTCAAGGGTAAAAGCGAGCGTATTCTTTCAATCTCTCCTTCGCAAAACTTGACGACGTAGCTGGGGGATCGCAGTATCCCCCAGAGACGGTAGTTGAATGCGGCTCATAGATGGGACCCTATCACTGCGTCAGCACTTGATTTGGGCTCTATAGTCGATAGCTCGACAAGCATTCGGGTTATGGTCCATGTCCAATCGCTGCAAAGGCGACAATATGCGAACCATAGCAATGTCTGGAACTCAGCACTTGTCTCCTGCTTTGCCGACTCTAGCGCGTGGCTATGATCAACATTGGCGGCATATAATCGGCTCCACATCGCGTGGCCGCTTGTTCTAGCTGGCAGTTGAGGGGGTCAACGCTGCTTGTTCTTCTTTATTTTTTCTGCGACGTTTATTACGTGCGGAGAAAAACGAGCGCATGTTTCATCGATCATAAACGTTAGGTATTCGTTCTGTGTGGTATTCACGGAAAGTACAAAAATTGTTGCACCGACACTTTGAACGTTTGTTTTCTATTAGAGCCTTTGTGAGAGTCATTGAAAATCCCTAGATCAGGAAATTTGAGGACGCGTGGGAGGCGCGGGAGTTCGCTAAAGTTAGCACACGTTCAGCTTGCTCAAGGTCGGCGATGCGAAATCACGAATGGCTTTATTATCGCTTATATCCTCGCAGACAAATATACGCACACACAGAAACGCACACGTGCATACACACGCAGGCACACACACACACTCACATGCATATTCAAAGACGGGATTGTTGATGGACATACACACACGCAGATATCTGAGCGGAATCACGGAAAGACAAATAACCAAAACAAAACAAAATTAATCTTTTCACCATAAACTACAACATCCGTTAAATCCGCCCCCCACCCCCCCTCTCAGTGCAATAGTTTTGCACCCTCTCATAAACGTGACCTCGTCAATGCAGGATGGCAGGGATTCAACCCAATACATTTCTTGGTTACTACTCTCCCTTTGAGTTTTCTTTTTTTTTTTTGCTATGTCTCTACCAATAAAGGTGTACTGACAGACTATATCTCTACACTTTTAATGTCGTAAATGCGGTCAAACCCTTTAGTAGATTGCGTTTTCAGGCCACACGATTTGTAGCGGGAGCTCGCGCTGCCACTTCGATGTATGCTCTGAAGGAGGCGCTGGGAACACCCGTACATACTCACAAACGCAGACGCACATACGCACGCACGCGGATGCCGGACGCCGGGCGCAGGTCCGTTCAAGAAAGAATGTAAGGAGTGTGTGTGTAAGGGGGGGGGGGGGATTACGAGGTCGCAGAGACTACATCAGTCGCTCTCTGTTTCTGGGGCAAGCGGTCATGTTCGCCTCCGGCCTCGCCAAGGTCAGGCCTTGAGCTTTTTTGAGCTGAGCCACCTGGTCTCGAACGAAACTAATCCTAAACACAAGGGCACAAGGAGAAAAAAACGTATTGTTAGGCAGCAGGGCGTGTACTCGAATAATGCACGTTGGACTCATCCCAAGCCGCGTATTTCGTTAACCCGTCATCACGTAAAATAATGAAAAAAGCAAATCTCAGGCATATACAGCCTGGGCGAAATGGATTGAAAGCACTTCAGACTGACTGCATAAATTGGTTAACTTGTCGCGTTGAGATTTACTAGAGACGTGCTCGAAGCTGGTGTATTCAATAATTGAGAGTATGGATGCATGAAATCTTCGGAGTCAAAAGAAAGAAAATAGAAACTGGGTTTGTCTATGAACAATTTATGGAGAAGCCTTTTATCTCAAAATCATAAGACCATCGCTGTGGGCTATTCTGGCGTTTACTACGATTGAAAAATTTGTCAAGTGGAAAGAAAATATTATTGACTTACCTTTTCTTCACTTCGTTTTGCTGAAACAAGCGCCACAATAAAACTTACTTTTGGTGCACCTGCAAAGTATAATGAAAACATATTTTTTTAAATTTTTTTACTTATTCGGGTGATACAATCTTTACACAATTTTACCGAAAGCCTCAACCAACTTAAGGCATCTCTGTAGTAAATCCCAGCGCGATAGGTTAAGAAACCTATTTATGCGGTCAGTTTAAAGTGAGTTCAATCATTTTCGCCCATGCTGGATATACACCAACACAGAAGCCGAAGTGTGCTATGCGCGAGGCTCTCAACGCAAATAAACATTGCCGTTTTATTTTTTCTCTCCGAGCTCGAAAAATGTCATCAAATATGTTAGTGCGCACCTGCAGAGCCGTATATGTAGCTGTGCGCATCTGGGCACTACACTAACCGCTTATTCACCCTGGAAGCGGATCCGCGTTCGCAAAGCAGTTGCGAACGCGGTTGTATAAAGATCCAGTACAATTGCACGCGCACTCGATGACATCAAGTGAGCGTGCAATTTTACTGGATCTTTATTGGCGACGTGCGCGACCGAAAGCGTCGCTGTGGTCGGCCTTCCACGATTGGCCGAACGCTGACTATGACGTTCTAAAGGGGATTTATCATCGACGGAAATAAGAGGAATGAAAGAACTTCAATTTTGACGGTGTTGGCAGTGTTCCTTTGACAGCGCAATGATTTCAGGCTTCCACGTTGCTTTTTACAAACACCATCGAACTTGTTGTTTGCAAGGTAATGACGTCACAAGGGGGAACCATAGGAGGGCGCCACCGAAACATCTCGCCGCTAATACGACCGCGTTTGCAACCACTTTGCGAACGCGGATCCGCTTCCAGTGGGAATGAGCGGTAAGGGATACAGTGTGACGCCCCACACAATACCCTTTCAGAGTAAAATTCGAAGATGCGCCGTGGCAGTGCCCTTCGCACTCTTTTTAGATTGTCGAGATCCAGAAAGCCATATCGCGTGGTTGTTCGAACGAGTTCGGGACCGCTTCAGTCCGGTTTCATAAATTAATACGCATTAAAATTGATATTGCTTTACGTAGATTACGCTGGCAACCACCACTGTAATTTTACGTTGTACTAGACGCTTTATTTCGCCACTCTCTGGTTTATGAACCGTCAATATCTGGCGTTCGATCATGCGCTTTTATTCAAATTTTTACAAAAACACTCGCTACATCTTCAATGCAGTGCTGCGTTTGTGGTTGTGCATAGCCACATGACCACAGACTCAGAGTCAATCTTCACTAAATCATGGTTGAAAAGAATTGCCGAAGCACAATGAGACACGGGCCATGCTCTGTGATGAGTAAACGCAAGAACAAGCTACCGTTGAGGAGGCCAGCACGTGCAGTGCGTGTAACCATACTCCATTTCATGAGTTACGTGCAGCAGAGGCAAAAGCACAGACGCGAGGGCCTGGCTTTCATATTTGCTTTCCTTTCACGAGCACTCGCGAAGAGAAAGCAGATCTGAAAGCCACGTGCCCGCGCCAATGCCTTTGCGTTTGCTGCACACAACTCCTGAGAGAGTATAGACCTTTGCAAAAAGAGCGCTCTGGCCGCCGCCATTTTGCGAATCGAGCGACCCCTATCAGCCAGATATTTCTGGCACCCGCCTGAGCTGTGGAAACCCGGTCAGCGTGACTCCCCACCTGCATTTTGCATTCGGAGTTCGGCGGCTTTCCTTGGAAGTTTTCACTTATTCGCCTGTTTAGGATGCTTACCCTTTGTATGTTATCTTCCACTGTGAGAGCCAGGGAATACCAGGGCTCGTAGCCCACTCGGCCTTCGCAGGAAGTGAACGAAGAGAGCGAACGTCAAGCAGCCCGCGACGCAGGCAGTTCGACGTGCTTGGAGGATTATTTCCGTCGAGATAATCTCCAAAAAGCCTTCCAGGCTGTGTTCCGGGTCTTCGCAAAAACTAGCGGATAGGGTCGGGTCCGGGGTGTGGCGACGGAATAAGCACATTCGTTCATTTGCTTTGGAGCTGTGCATAAAAGGAGCTCTCCTCTACATGTTCCCCAAAACACGCCGGATTCCGTCCGATCGTCGTGAAGTGACTATCGTCGACACTGTATATTGGATATGCTGTGTTATTTGAGACCTTTCTCAAATCCTGTTCGGATAACGCGGTACCGTGGGATACGTACAATATATTTTTTGTTCGATTGATGAGACTCATTGAATTTTATGTTGTGGGCGGGGAATATCCATGCAGTACGGATATCCTGTGCGGTCAAATATTTTGACCTTTATAGATTGACACGGCTGACTTTACGGTGCCGTAAAACAATGAACATAAAATGTAACAAACATTCCAGTTGCATTTGTTCTGTCGCGCACGGACTCACCAAAACAGCTTTCATTTCTTTGTTTTTGTTCCCAAAAATAGAGCACTGCTTTCTTAAAGACCTCTATAAATTATAATCGCCACAGAACTCAAAATAAAAAAGAAAACGCGGCAATTCAGCCGCCACCAGTGTCCGGAATTGCGCCTACGCAGGCTGCTATAGCCCACTGACGAGAAACTCCACAGCTCAGCGCAGTCGGGCAACACTGACGTACACTCTCAGAACCAGGGACGCGCGCTGTAAATCGCTTCGTTCAAGACTGCCGCTGGAAAGGTCTATACTTTCGCAGCATGCTCCTTGATTCCTCGGGAATTGAGAAAAACGTGTGCACCACCTAGAAGACAAGGCTTACGCCCCCGTCTCATGGGTCATTGGTGATGGATCCAGGCAGCCCCATCTCCTTGCGTCAGAATGGTCGTTAGCGCGTCTTGCAGCGTTTCCAAGGAGCGCGTCGCTATCACGCAGTGACGCCAAGACGGACGCGTGTGCCGCTTTGCGGTCGCTCTCGTCAAGCGTGTTTGCCGCACGCGGCGGGTCGGAATCAACGTTATTTGAATAACGTTAACTAACGATAACGATAACTAGCTATGACCTCCGACGCACAGCTTTTATTGATTACGTCCATGCGCTTGATTGAGCAAATAGGCGCCTGGACGGCTCTACGACGACGCGAACCCAGGAGAAACTTCCTATCGTGAAGGCCGGACGCGCTTGCACGAATTACCGGAAAAACTGAGCTCGCAGCTCCATGACGTATCAAATGAAGACTAACTCTAAATTAATTATTACATTTTGCATGAGACAAGTTCGATCATATGCTAGTCCTAAGCAACGACCGGTAGTGTTCCCGTGTAATAACATAAAAAAAAAAAAAAAAAAAAAAACGAAAGGCAAATTTCGAATATGTTTAGGCGACTACCATGGGCCCCAATATATTGTTTTCATATAGCCGGTCGTAGCATTTCAATCTGGGTATCTGCCGTAGTAAAAGGTAGCTTAGAGCATGAAAACAGATATTTAACCTCGGAATTTCCAACCAGGCTCCAAAGGGCGCTTTAATTTCAAAGGCGTGTGCATCGCGCAATTATGACGTAGTCATCTTCGACACCAATTTTGTCAGGTTTACGTAAATGCCTAGCCGTGAGAAATTCGTTTACACATACAAATTTCAATTTATTTGATATTGAAGTTCGAAAAAAAATGTAATATTTCGAATTTTTTTCTAACTGCAAAGTCGAAAATTTTAAAAGGTTTGATTTCAAGTTCCAAGTCTGAATTTCACGAATGAAAATCGAATTCTGCACGAACTAAGTTTTCATGAATTCATGTAGAAAGTTAGCGAAATGTGTTCCCAATTTTACTAAAAACGTTGCCCAGATTATTATAAGCTTACATCAGCTCACTCGCGCCCTCCACGTTGTGTTATAAAATACTCATTCCTTCTCAGTGCTGTGGTACTGACGGTATAATCTGTATTGCTCGTTATTTTTCGAAACTTATGAAACAAGCGTTGAACTGGTTGAGCGGTTCATCGAAAAAACCCGACGCGGTCGGGTGAACGTACTTCCTACTTGCGAACTAATAGCAATCTGTTGAAACGTCGCCTAAATGCAACGCTGGCATAAGACAACTAAATATGCGGTACAACGCAGTCACATGAAGGCATCCAGGCTTCTCAAATATTTTCAGTTGCACTGGGCGTTTATTTTCGGCAGGATGACCCGTGGGATGGAGAAAACATTGAACACAGGCACAGCACTCTACACTACTCAGGGTATAGGAGGCAACCAGGCTCCATTAGGGATCCCCAGGACTAATACAACTGATCAGGTCACGATCGGTTGTTCTCGACCAAACCATAATGCCGCTCCCTGAAACTTTTCTTATTCGACGAATGGAAGTATTGGACGCCCTAAAATGTAGCCGGTCACTAATGATAATGAAGTAAGCGCCGGTTCAGCGTTCACTGCAGCGCATCGGTGACACTCTCCGCGCGCGTCTTCCCTTGACGCGAGGGAATCGAGGGACTCGCGTTAAAAAACAACTAATGCTACGAAGGACGCTCCCAGCGAAGCGCCCCGGTTGAATTTTGAGCATGCAGATAAAGGATCTGTTGGCCTACAGGTTACCTCGGGGCAACCTACGGAGTTGTGCGCGCGAGAGGCTCTGCGCGGAAGTCAAAAGAAGAAGGTGCGGGGTACGAGGCCACCCTAAAGTGATGAATCGGCGCTTTACAAGCATTGGGGAGGAAGTGGCCGAGTGGGCTAACGCGTCTCAGCTCGGAGCGTGGAGCGAAAGCTCGCGCTGGGAACCTCCTGGGTTCGAGTCCCCGCCACCCACGCCCGTTTCGATCTGGATGAGTTTCGTACCGGCACGCGTTCGTGTGATGACCACTGCGTGATGCACTTTAAAAACCCCAGGTTAGCGGTTGTACCGCACTGGCCAAATTTCTCATCTACAGCTAAGAGACCGATTACCCGTTGAGGCGCATGAGATCAAGGCTGTATAAACATAAAGAGCAAACCAATTTTTTACAAGCATTTCGTTAGTGGCAGGATCAGTTAACGGTAAGAATCTGAGTGCAATTTCAACTTCACTTCATACATTGACACCTCGCATTATTGATATTTGTTGCCTCGAACGTGTACGTTCGAGGCAACAGTTCGCCCCTATATATAGTGGTGAACTGGGTTGGAACTTTCTCGAACTTTTGTTTAAAAGTTCGAAGTTCGTTGAACTTTTGAATTTAGCAGGGTCGAAAGTTCGAAAATCGTCGAATTTCTGAGCGTAGTAAATTCAAAACTGTCGAATTTAATAGCGCGAAAAATTGGAAGGTTGAAAACAATCGGAAACCTCAGCGCAAAAGAGCCTTTGCAATCCTTTCGAAGCTTCGCAAAAAGTTCACGGAATCTCTAGTTCTAATGTCGCATACATGATGTGCTCGGATCACCGCCGCCGAAGCAAAATGGCCGTTCAGCCCGTCATTAGCCCTCACAAGTCGTAACAAATATTTTCACGCGAAGGCCTTGATGATACCACGTGGAAGAGTTTATTTACTCTGCGTATGAACTTGTAAATCGAACAGGAAATGTGCCTTCAATATAAGCGGTGAAAAATGCGCATATTATTTGTTTTTCTCGTCATTTTGTTACCTTAAGTAAATGCCTACTGATATAATATTTAGTGTGCCATCATCCATGGCACGTCTTGTGTTTAGCTTGAGTTTCTTTTTGTTCCGATCGGCTCAGTGACGTTCATGCTCAGTGTCGTTCTCCTGAACTCAACATGGAGGGTTCGAACCGCGGGCGACCCTTTGCCAAGCAGTTTTGTGAGCGTCGCTCACAGCCTCGGTATCCTTGCAACTTATAAGGTCCTCATATCTTGTCTTTTGTTGTTGTTATTTCTTTATTTTTTTTTTAATAAATATGTATTTCCGGGCGTTTATTTTGAAAACTCTGAATAAAACAATGTAATATTGTTACATCGTGATAAAAATCGGTGGTGGGAAGAAAGACAATGAATAAAAATAAAATGTACTTGGCGCACTCATTGTGAAATTAATAGTTTGTGCGCCTAAACACCGCTCCAAGAAGTTCACATCAAATCTATATGCATTGAAATGACTAAATACACGTCCTACGGCGAATGAGTCTCAGAGGAGCTACCAATCCACAGTGTTCTCGTTTTTACTACAGCAGTTCAGAGCATCCGGGAAGGGTGCAGAGAAAAATGTCCAAACTGCTTGCAAGAGCAGAAAGCAGACTGGCTGCTTCGTTAGTTATTTTTTTTTTTGTTACCTTTTCTCCCTTCGGTTATAGTAAACTTCCCCCGATTGTGGACACGCGTATTGTACAGTCAATAATAGATAATTCACAATAGGGAGTAAGCACAATAAAGCAGAAGATTATGTCAACGTAAGCTCTAAAGCTTAAAAATCCGCGTACTACCTGGGTTCTACTCTGTTGACCCTTAAGCTGACAGTACGGTAGAAGCGACGGGCTTGTAGAATCAATCACCCGCCTTTCTTTCCTCACCTGACTCCCCTCTCTGTGCGTGAGAACGTGATCACGTGGCAAAGAGATGACGGTATGAGTGGTTTAACAAGCGCGTATCTTCCACCCCATTTTCAGCCTACGGCGTGAATAGGGTATCGGGAAAACAAATCCGCTTAGCGTACACCGTCCGTCGGGCCAAGGCTGCGAAGAGAACCGACGAAGCGAATAGCAGGAGAGGCTGCGCACACAAAAGCGTCCCTCCTCGGGCGACGGGACCGCTTCTCAAGTGTCGAGGCGGGGTCGCCATCCTGTAAGCCCGATGTCCTTGTGAACAGAAATTTGGCGTGGGATGGCACTGTTTAGCCCCCCTCCTTCGTTTCGCTCTCTGCTACTCTGAGTACATGATTATTTGCGTCGAAGGGCCATCCGCGTCCAGAAGCTCCTAAAGTATGAAGTCTCGGCAGGGAAGTCGTGGGCATAGCTAATGACACCATAAAAAACTTAGAAACTTGGGCTAGTTCAAATAATCTAAAAATAAGTGACAATAAACCGAAAGCTCTTTTCTTTCGCCCCCAAAATAAGTACTGTGACCTTCCATGCGATATTATTTCAAACTCTTCTCCTGTCGAACTAGTAAGTTCCTTTAAAACATTGGGGGTGTTATTTTCGAAGTACATGTCGTAGATCAAACACGTCGACATAGATCGTAGACCGAAAACGTCGAACGACACCGGCAAGTTTCTAAACTCGCTTGTGTCGTTGACACAAGACGTGGTTAGAAACTTGGTAGCACTCCATTTGATGTCGAACATGTAAAAACTTCCTGGGCCTACATATTCACATAGTTGTCTCGATATTATTTAAAGGGGAGGGAGAAAGAGGGGTGTATCTATGTGTGTGTGTGGGGAGGGGGAGGGGGGAGGCGCCCTACCAAGTCTGAATTACCCGGCTTCCATATCAGGGGTGACAGTGGCAACGGCCATTGACGGTGGCGATAATGTGTGTGTACGTGTTAGGCGAGTCGAGAGCGTTTTTCTGGCCCCTCATCGCATTGTTTACTTCGAATTTTTGCAATTTTTATAGGAGGAGAGGGGCGGGCTATCGAACCCGTCTCCTCTCCCTCTGTTCCAACGCTACCCCAACGTACATAACGTTTTTTTTTTGTTTTTTTTTAATGTCATATTTATATGTTACGTTCAGTCGTCACAATACAGGATTGTTGTTAGCTCTTTAGTCGGACTGGCCGTTACCCTTTTATAGGCTTCACTAGGCATATTAGCTGTTAGCTGTTTGCAAGCATAAGGAAGGGGTTTGCTTTGTTTCTGTCCCGTAGGAAAGTAGGTTGAGGACAATGTAACCCTAAAAGTCGCAAAAAAGCGTTGTGTCTTGTTTTTCTTTCTTTTCTTTACAGCAAACTGCTTTTCACCCTGGAAGAAAAACAATTCGGCAAACTCGCGTCTTAGTTTTGGATAACTGACCGCGTATCAGAAAGTTTTCTTCAATTTCAGCGGTCGCAACCGTAAAATTCAGATGTAAAACTTTCTTTTTATGTGCGAATGTTTTTTTTTTTGTTTTTTTTGCCACCTTAGAAGCTAATTACGAGTTTTGATTGTTTACTTCCATCCAGAAGAATGAAATGTGAATAGAATAAATACTAAAATTTTGTGCTCATGGAAACTACGTAGTGATCATCAGGACATCACTATTTGTAGCGCGTGATAACGGGGGCAAAGCTAGTTCTTTTAATGTTGAGACGTGAATCTGATACGCTCATATAATATTCACAGCGAAGGCCTAGAAATCCGCTTTGAAATTGTAACGTTTATAAATTTCCTAACCTGGACATTAATAAAACAGCGTTAAGCGATTACTAAGTTATCCGATGAATCCACGTTCAGTAGAATCTTTAGTACCCCTCTAACACGAACGTTATTCATTGGTCTCTTTATGCAGTATAATAGCACCGACGTTACTAGTGTTCTCTATACAAAACACATGCTTAGTTTGCAAAGCTTTCGGAGTCGGATATTTCAAGTGCGGCCCCTGAAAATCTGAGTAAGAAGGTCTTGCGTTTTAGTTGCAAATCCAGGTCACATGCGTAAGCATATACGCATATATTCGGAAACAACCATACTGCATCTTGATCTTCAGACCGATACACTCGAAAGTCAATGTTGTTATATGTTTGAAGTTTTGTGATGTTAGGCACGTAATATTTGCCTTTAAATTAGGAAAATATAAGTTTGTCAGAGCTGACGGACCTATATCAAATAAAAGTAATATTATTTTTCAACATCAGCAGAAAAAAAAAAAAAATCCCTGCCAGAAACAGTAAGCGACTGGTTGCTTAGAACACCTCCTTTTTGAAGCGATGTGCTCCTGTGCCCGACGGCTGGACCGCACGACCAGCCGACCCAGTTGACCACCGCCCACCCCACCCGCAAACTTCTCTCTCACTTCGAGGGGAGAAGGAAGGGGAAGACGAAGGGTGCCTAGCGGTGATCATCGGCTCAGCGCGTTTGACCCCGCTTCCCGCTTCTTCGCTCGTAGTCCGCTCGTCGCGCCATCTGGGAGTTCCTGGGGGAACTAAAGCAAATGTCTCCCAATCCTGGCCTTAGAACTAAGAGGCAAATCATATTAAGGACGAACAGCAAACCAAGAATATGACCTGAAGTGGAAGGTATTGTGAAAGGGTGTAACTGAATATGGCACAATATCACGTCACCCGGGGGGGGGGGGGGGGGGGGGGGGGGCGCCAATCGTAAACCCTGTTTCGGGTCTCAACCAAAAAGATTGCTTATACCGGATGAAAATTTTCAGGATTTCTTTGTTTTGAATGTATATGGTTGTCCTGGCCATTTATGCTTTTAAACTTGAAAAAGCTCCTGCGGGCTAAATCTAGAGTAAATGGCGCTTTCAATAAGGGTGAGATGTTCTGGTTATGTTAAACGAGTATAGAGCAGCGATAACTCAAATCAAAAACGCAAAACACTTCTCCCTGCTGACTCGAAGGGCTGCGGACATGTCGAAAATAGTTTACTGTGAAATAAATCCTGCATGTTTAGAATTGAAAGTTTCTGGAACCATTGTTTGGAAGTCGATAAATATAAACATATCACCTATAAAAAACACGTTTTTTTTATTTGATTTCTGAGGCTATATCCTCCGTTAAAATCATCTAGCGCATATTTTACGGTTATTCTATTGTCACGCCCTTAGTAAAAGCGATGTGACCTGTTTAACATGCAACCGAGCCTCCGCTACTTTGTCACCATAACCATAAGCACTAAAGCCCCTTTATACGAAAAGTAGCGACATCCTTTGAAGAATGCCGCCTTCTATCTTGGACCAAATTAGGCGGTGCAACCGTCGACGCCCGGGTGTAAGAAAGCAAACCCTAAAGATAAAAAGTGTGCGCGTCAGAGGAGGAGGGAGAAGGTATCGCTACCTTTTTTACTCAGGGGCATTAATATGTACGGCCTCCAGAATGTTTAACAATACCGCGCGAACAGCGACCGGCCGGTAGATCAGCGCCTTATTGCGGCGCTAAAGAGTAGGTCAGTGAAACAACGCGCGTGTGGCAGAAGGCAGACACCTCGCTGACTTGCTGTTTCACGCCATGATAAGGCGCTGATCTACCGGCCGGTCGCTGTTCGCGCGGTTTTGTGAAAAATTCTGGAAGCTGTACATACTTTTATGTAAGATACTCGACTTCCGAAATGTCGTTCGCGGTACCGGCGAATCCAACTTCCTTTGAAAGAGAAATTTTGGACCGATCAAAAGAATTGGTATTCATCCCGTACGACACGCCCGACCACGAAGCCGATTTGCGCGATGACGTCGCCGAGCCGTCGCCCCTTCTGGTGGCTGAAGACGTCGCTCGCGCAAACGTCAAGCACAAAGTGCGTACTTCGAGTTGGATATGCACGCGCTCGATTTCTTTACTATGTGCGAATGTGGCCAATGCGTGGTGCTGCCGGATTTCGAGCCGGGAGTGCCTTCGGTGGGGGGAAATCGGCAGCACACTTTTCGACCTACAGTCGACTCGGTGCTACGATGAGTTGCCCCCGTAGCTCAGCGGAAAGATGGCCGCTTCAGAGGCAGCGGACCCAGGTTCGATTCGAAGTGTGGCGTACAGGTGTTTTTTGTTTGTTTGTTTTGTCAACATTTTCCGATATTTACATTTATTTTTTTACAATTATCACTGAAAAAAAAAATGTTGTGGAAGAAATGTTGCTGAACTAAATGGTATGGGATTCTCTTTTCGACACCTGCAAACTCAATGTAGTCACGTTCCACAAAATGGAAGGAGCATATAAATCGGGGAGCGTCCGCTTTCCGAGGTGCCCGTAAATGTGACGCAGGAATTGCAGCCAGCCATTCGTCACGATCCCGTTGATCATACGGAAACTTCTGCAAACTCTGCCTCACAATGCCACTTTCGGAAGCAACATCTGTGAGGCAGCTGTTCACGCAACAACTTGGGGGTATTCTTTTCTGAGCCAATCACGGGAATTCACTACGGGCACTCCTACTCTTTAATGTACAAAAGAACTCATCTTAAAGGGCAGAACAGCGATTGAAACAAGCATAACTGCAAAGGAATCACATGTCGTCTGTTGCGCGCAAAAAAAAATAATAATCCGGGAAAGGGGGAGGGGATTTTGAGAAAAAAAAAACGCCGCAACAGACCAATATTTCTTTTTTCTGCGTGACTGAGAAAGGTTTTAAGCTGTCTAGTAGGAACGAATTATTCGTAATAATTGTTCTTATAACGAAGCGCAGGGAAAAATGTTCTCATGTTTTCCCATAGAACTACACTATTGGCCTCAAGATCGACCTAGAGGTGGCGCTACAGGCGCGCTATTATCATCATCAAAGCGGGGATAGGAGAACGGCCGCCCCATAGGCTCTCCACTTTCGCGCGCGAGACGGCGTAGATTCTTGCGTTTATTTTGTCGCATACTATCGGTGGGAAAACAATTCTAGCGGAAAAGGATGCGGTACTGTTCGGTGCTTCAGTGAAGATCGAATCGTGTTGCCAGCGTGCGGCCTAAATTTATATAATCGCTTCTTTGCGTGCGTCGTCTGCTCTAGAGAGACGTTGGAAAGCATAGATCACCACGACGAATGCCTGTCTCCGGCTGAACTGGAATATTTATATTAAGTATTTGTTTCTTTTAAAATGGATGTATCGGTTCATCAACGTGGGAATTAAAAAAAACAATAAATTCCAACCCAGATGACATAATACTGGTACTGGTACTGTGGGCCGTGAGATTGCAGCTTCTATGCTTTTTTTTAACTTCTAGCTTTTGCAGTAATATAAATATTTAGAGTGAGGATAAGTTAAAGATGTATTGGAAATTACCATGCTATTGAGTTCCTATGCCCTTTTACTGTGCCATAGTGTGGGTAAGTTTTTTTAAGTCTGAGCAAATCTACAGCGTTGCGATGAGGAGAGAGTGTCTCTTCTAGTTAAGATCTACAAACTGCACGGTTGGCAAGACAACTGAAACAAGTGAAACAAACTGTTCCAATATATCTGCCGTGACTGTAACAAGCGAGTGTAACCGAGCAACGCAGCAATGTTCCTGTTATTAAATGCTTTTCTCGGTAGTGTGGGTTCACCCGCTTCAATTTTCTTGGTGAGGGCCGCGGATGTCAAGAGGCTAATACTATAAATTTCTGGCTAAATAATCTTGTATTCAAACACAGTAGACTGCAATCCCAACAAACGACGGGCACCACGACACAGACAGCATCGGCCGCAGTGATACTCGTTTACTGATGAGGGCTAGCGACCATCACGAGACTTTTCGATCACCCTCCGCCCTCACCTAACGTATATCGGGACTGGGCAGTTCATCGATTAACTTTCAGATTATTCAAGTAATGCTTTAATTGGAATTTCTTTGCCGGTTAATTGGAGTCTTGTGCTGGAGAAAGTCAACAAGAAGTAAAAAATAGCCGCTTTAATATTTTTGACGTCTTTATTTCTTTTGTGACACAGGCTTGCACGGTAAACCACTTCAGCGTGCTTGTCATTTCACCGAGAGTGATTATACTGTTTCAATATTAACTTTAAAAAAATATTTTTAAAAGGCTTCCCGCGTTCATATTTACGTAGGACTCACAACGTGAAGTTTAGAATGTGAATGCAATATGTCATTTATGACATAGTAAAACCAGTAAAAAATGTGTAGTTTTAACGTCTTTCACACAATATGACCGTCGAAAAATCAACATACGGATTTATTGATTGATTAGTATATTAAAGGAGATAGCGATCAGTCGGGTTAATTTTCTGATCAAACCACAGACCCACTCAACATTCAATGCTTTATGAAAGCCACGGTTTTTGCAAGATAACAAAAATACGTGGGACCAGCGATTGTATACAAACAAACACTAAAATTATGGAAGCTTCCGACTTAATTATAATCGCTTTGCTGAATTTCTACGCATGGGAAACAATACAACACAACCTTTAGTAAGAAGAAACGGCAACAAAAACATAGAACATTTATTGAGGAATGTCAAGCTCAGCCGGAAACAGGCTTGCGTCGTCGAGATCCATGCTTCTGAGCGTGCGCCCGTAGCAGACGACGCACGGCGGTATCCCCGCTTTCGCGTGTTTCCAATTTCGGCCGCACGGTGGCGACACGGTTCGATCTCGACGCGAATAGCTACCAGAAGTCGAATTCAGACTAGTTGCTGTCTGCTTTAATTTAAAACCGCACACTAGCGCCAGTTGGACCGCTAGCGTATATCCGGCATTCTAATATTTACAGGTCCTCAGTCCAGCACGCGCAAGTTTGTCGCTTCGCAAAGCGAGAAAATCCAGCGCCATACGAACGGGAACTGAAAATGGAACCGGTCAGGTGCCGTTTTTTTGGGAAAGTCTATAGACGCTTTGCACCCGCGCCAGATTAAAGCCGCCATTGCTGACCTTCTCTTGTCTTACCGACACACCGAGCCACTGAATTGGTCGTTGATGGACCTCCACGAACGCTAATGCCGGGGAGAAGGACACAGTAGAATCTAAAGCGGCCATAACCTGGCCTTCTATAGTAATGATGACGTGAAGTAAACGGAATAAGAGAAAACAAAAACTGAAGATCAGTCATGGCGGCGTCCATGCACAGCCGCTGCAAAGCGTCTATAATAACAAATCTCCGGGTGCACGAGAGCTGGAGCACACTAGGCATTCAGTGTTTCATAAACGGCCAGCGGAAACGTCTTGGGTTTCTCATATCGCAACACCAATCAATCATAAACGGAAAAGGCCTAGTGACTCGCGCTTTTCACGTAGCGTCCGCTACGTCTGGACATAAGCTGAAACAAATTCCAGCCGCATAAAAAAGGAAAGAAAAGCAACACGTGTAAGCGGAACCTAATGGCTATTCACTTGATTACAGATGCATAGAACATTGTTCCAAGCATCAATTAGGCAAAGAAAAATTAAAAAAACACACAATTATTATATTGTCGCCTCAAGGCTAGAAGCTCTCAATGCGGAGTGTAAGTTCGTCTGCTTCTTGCGCAGGAGTTGCACTGACGTCACAACAGCGAGCTCTGATTGGCTCTGATGAAGGGACGGTGGGTAGACCTCAAGGCATCTACCCTTAAGCATTACCCACTATCCTTCAATTAGAGCCAATCAGAGCTCGGCGTCTTTCTGACGTCACCGCAACCCCTGCGCAAGAAGCAGACGACTTGCTCTCCGTAGACACAGTTTATATGAAAAGCGGCGAATGCCTAGGCTAAGCCTAGTTTTTGGTGCCACGGCTTAGCAGGCCTATCTATAGGCATATCGATAACTGTTTTTCGATGTATAATAAAAACTCCCGAGTCTTTTTTTTTTTTTATCTTGGGGAAACCACGAGGTGAGTCCTTCACAAATTCTGAATTTGGTTTCAGTCCTTACATAATTCTCAGAAGGTGCTCAACTCCAACTTGTCGTCAGGATACAAGCCCAAGGAAATAATTATCGGGTTGAACTTCAGCACCTTTGATCTAATTCATGGGAGTCCTAACGTCGTCAACAAAATTAATGAGTAAGTCTATTTTACTACACTCTCTTTATCGTGGATTCATTTCGACCAAAATTAAACCTTCGCTCGGATGTTCCCCGTGCGTAGCAGCTGTTGTCTAACGCAGTTACACGAAGCTCATTCGTCCATTCGTGTCACGTGATTTTTGCTTGCCGGTCGTGGCGATTCGTGAGTACCGCCACGGTCGTCAGATAAAACTTTGCTGGTTTTTAGTTGGCGGTTTCCGCACCCTGTAAGTTTTGGCACCACAAGCGGTGCTGCCGCAAGTAGAAGTGAAATAAGATGAACATAATTGAAAGTAAAAAAAACTGGACAAGTCTCAAAACATTTCGATATTTCTTTAAAGCTCGTCTATACTTTGTTTCAGGTTAATTCCAGAGATGATGATAATGATGGTAGGGGTGATGGTGGTTGTGTTAGTGGTGATGATGGTAATAACGATAGTGATATTAAAATAATATTAATATTAATAGTAATATATTTATTGCAGGCTGGTGCTTCGAATCGTCCATCTATTCGACGCGACTTCTTCCCAGGGACTTATCCGAACTCAAGTTCATGCTTATACCGTTCAGTTCTCCGAGCGACCTGGTCGGTTGACCCCTAACATTACCAGCGCACACCCCTGGTGTCCCAATTTGTCCATGTGGGAAGAGAGAGAGAACATGTATTTATTTAATGAAAGGTTCACTCGTCTATGAATTCGTGTCCCTGAGGCGAGAGGGAAAAGGATTGTGGGGATTGATAGCAAAGGCTAAGGCGACTATGTATAAATCTAGATGAAGTGATCAACCCCAGAGTCCCTGATGTAGCTGATCAGGGGGTCGAGGATTTCTTTTCTGTGCTGCAGCTGTCCCTTGGGGTGGGTCTAGCCTTCAAGCTTCGTGGACCTTTTCTCGCTGGGCAGCGAGTCCCATACCCCTACTCTAAAGTCTTCCAAGCCTTTGCATTCCCAGAGCACGTGTTCGGTCGTGGCCATGGTTTCCTCTCTGCGTGTCTTGCACGTTGGGTCCTCGTAGTCCTTCAGTCCCAAAGGTGTTTTTTTTTGGCCAGAGTTAGTGCCGTCCCTATCCTGATTCGTCGTAACCGAACCGTCTCCCATCTTGTGCACCCTGGTAGTATCGGGTCTTCCTCTGTTAGCAGAAGACCCTTAAGGTACAGTTTTCTCCCTTCTTTGGCTTGCTCGGCCATTTTATCTCGGTCTATTGACATCTTGTTCGTCGTTTCTACTTGAGAGGTGAGGCCTGGCGCGGAGCTGGTGCCGCTAGCTGCCTCCGCAGCGGCCTGGTGAGCCCTCTCGTTCCCCGGGATATTGTTGTGTCCGGGTAGCTAGTCGTTCATTATGTTAAAATCCAGCTTCCTGAGCTCCTTCGCAATATTCTTGATCGTCTTGACCATTCTGCTTCTCGTTCTGCAGCTGCGGCAAGCTTTCAGTGCCGTCTGATAGTTTGTGGAGATCCAGGTTCTGTTACCTGGGTCGATTATTTCTTTGATATCTTGGCTGCGGCTAAAATTGCACGCAGTTTAGCCTCTTTAATCGAGCACTGCGTTGGAAGCTTCTCTGACCCGGTCCTGTCCCTTGCAAGGTCGACGGAGGCTGCTGCGGCAGCCCCGTCGTCCTTCGCGGCATCCGTGTACCTTATTTCCTTACATTGAGTGTTCTCCGCGAGCCACTGGACGTGTTTCTTGGCTGCGAAGTTTCCCTGTTTAGTTCTTTGTCCCTTGAATGTGGGCTTGTGATCAGTTATTCCTATGTCTTGCCATGGTGGAGAAGCCTCTTCGATCGGGGGCCTACCTTCCGTGGAGTATCCTAAGATTTGCAATAGTCTTCGCCCGTGTTTAGTTCTTTCGAGGCGTTGGAAGAGCGCGATTTGTTGCGACTCTGCTTTCTTCTCTATCTTGTTAATTCCTGCATAGTTTCTTAGTTCGTCGAGGCGTGTGTATCTCGGTAGTCTTGTTACCCTTCCCATGGTTTGATTGTTGAGTATTTCGAATTGCCTCCACTGAGCCTTGGTGGGGTTCATCCAGAGCCCTCTGGATGTGAGGAGGGCTTCTACCGTGGTTCGGATTACTTTTTCGTCCGCCCCCCACAATTTACTCGTTGTCCTACGAATACGTTTCAGGGCGTGGTCCCGTACCTTCTTCAGTTCAGGTAGCCATGTGGTACCCCCAGCTGTTTCTTCAAATGTGATTTCAAGGATTTTTATGCTCGAACGTCGTTCTATTTTCTTTCCAAGGATTCGAAGTTGCACTTGCTCTGCAATTATTTTTTTGTGGTCCTTAGGTCTCGCAACGACCATGTATTGGGTTTTTTCAGGGTACGGCTCCATCTGGACATCCTTTAAGTACTTTACAAATTCGTCGTCGATGCCCCGTAGCATTGTGCACTCCTGGTCTCCCAGGGAGCATCCTTTGGTCCACAACGTGACATCATCCGCGTATATTGTGAACCCGAGGTTTTCGATGCGTCGCAGTCCCGTTGGTAAATCTGCCATTACCATGTTAAATAATGTGGGCAATATCACTGCCCCCTGTTGTACACCTCTGTTGTTGAGTGTTTTCGAGCCTATTGTGTTCCCAATTTTCACCCTAAACCTTCTATCGGTCAGAAGGTCTTTGATGAATTTTAGTGCTCTGCCCCCCCCCCCCCCCCCCCTTCTTAGTCCACATCTCTTAGCTTCTTTTTTCACCGCCCAATGCGGTACGGCATCAAAGGCTTGTGTTATGTCAAAAGCAACTACAAGTCTTGGATCTATGCTCTTCTTGTCCGCCATCACGACTTCGTATAGTACCTTGAGACCGTCTGGTGTTCCCATGGCTTCTCTGAATCCTGATTGCCTCGGGTCCAGCCTGTCGTACGCCTCGAGGTACTGTACCCTCTGCGGGACCATTTTCTCCAAGACTTTGCAGATGCTGGACTTTAGTAAAACTGGTCTGACATTTTCGATCCTATCCTGCGTCATTACGGGTTTAGGTATTGGTGTAAGCCAAGAGATCTTCCAGGAGTCAGGGATCTTTCGTTTCTTCTATGTTTCGTTAGATTTCTTCAATTGCTCTTTTTTGGATTCGCCTGGGAGGTTACTAAGGGCTCTATATGTTATCCCGTCGGGTCCGGGTGCGCTTCCTTGTTTGGCTGAGTGGATGGCCTCAAGCAGCTCCCCCATGTTGAAAGCTTCGTTCATTCCCTGTTTTGCTGCCGTGATGTGCGGGAAAAATATCTTACCTGCATTTACCGCCAGCTCCTACTCCGTCATCTTCAGGCGAAGCGGAAGGTTCTGTGCTGCGTTCCGGCTCTTGAGTTGGTTCTTGGTCATCCCCCTGTAAGTCCGCCAGGCCTTTCAGAGTCCGGCACGTGCGTTGAAGGATGCGCACTGGCTTCTCCATTTGTGCCGGCGTAGCTCTTTGGAGTATTTCATAGCCATGGCGGTCGCTCTGTTGAGCTTCATATTATGCGCCGTCACCCTGGTTCTCCTGCATCTCGTTAACGCTTGTAGTCTACTAGCCCATAGGTTCAGAAGGTGGGTGTCCGGTGTCGGATCGCCTTGTTTGACATTAACTCGGGTTCTTGCCTCCTTCATCGCCTTGCAGATGCTTTCCTCTATGTCTCCGTGCCGCTCAAGACTGCTTAGAATGAGCTCCCGGAATCCGTCTCATATTATGGTTGGTCGAAGCTTCTTATCTTTCCGCCCACTTGGGTGTGTGACTGATCTCGATGGGGTAGTGGTCGCTGCCCTGTGTGTCCCTCCTTGGTGTCCATCGTGTGTCGAGGAGCTCTGCGGCCCACGTGAGATCTGGTGTAGTGTCCTTCTGGAGTTGTTGTTTGGCTAGTCGCGTCTTGAACCCTTGTTCATTGCAGAGTTCAAGCCCGGCTGTTTGCATGGCTGCGATGATGTCTCGGCCTTTCTTTGGGTTGGTGCCGTATCCCCATTCGCGGTGTTGTGCGTTAAAGTACCCTCCAACGATAAGTGGGTTCTTGCTTCCTTCATCCGCCAGCTCGGATAGCTTTCGGATTCATTCTGTTGTCTCTCCATGTTTTTAGGCTTTATGTAGACAGATGCCACCACTAGTTTGAGTTTACCTCGCTTTAGTCGGACAGCAACTACCTCCCTCTTGTCCGAGAAGAGTTCAGTGGTCTCTAGCTGCGTCTGTGGTACTTTTTGGAGTACGCAAACTGCCACCCATCCCCTCTTTTCAATGGGATTCTTCTCCATGTAGCTTGGCTTAGATTTGATGTTAGTAGTTAGCTAAACGTTGAAGGCGGTGATTGTCCGGTGTTTTAGTCTCCTGCAGCAGCAGAATTTCAGGTGGCGCACTTCTTTTGAAGCGGAGCCTGAGCTCCGCTGCTCTTGCCGAGAACGTGTTGCAATTCCACTGTAGGATCCGTGTCGGTGTCATCTTGGTCTGTCCGGGTTCGTTAGTTCTATCTGCCACGCTTGAGTTCAGCAATTTTTTATTTAATCTCTCCGAGTACTTAAAATACCATATTAAATCCCATTCCCATGTCTGTCATAAATTTGGCGATTTTAGATTCTCGCTTCTCGAACCTTGCTTCGAGTGCTTGTACTTCCTTCCTACAGTCTGGTTGTTCGGTGGTCTTAGCCTTCGTACGCTGGGCCCATTTTGGGATCCAGTTTGGGGCGGCCATCTTCTCATTGGAGCCAACTGTTCGCTTTCCTGGGTTGGGAGGAATGTGAATGACCTCCTGCTGTGTGTTTTGTTGGGCGCGTAGTTGGGCCTGTGAGGTGGCAGTTGCTTTGGCTGCTGCCGCCTAACTTTCTCTCGGTAGCTTTGGCTGAGGTGGCTTTGCGGATTGCTTCTTATCTAGATCTTCCTCTTGGGACAATTGTTGCTGGTTGCCACGCGGGCCCCACCACAGTTCTTACACTGTGGATCCCTTGTGCACTCCTCCATCTCTTCTTCGTGGATGTGCCCGCATTGGTCGCATCTGCTCTCTTTGCTTGGGCATACGACCGTTTTGTGCCCAATGTTGCGACAATTGAAGGAGACCATTGGTTTTGGACAGTACGGTTTTACGTTGAACACTTCGCGGCAGAACATGACTTTCTTCGGCAGCCACGTTGCCTCAAATGTGATCACCACATCGTTGCCTTTCTTGCCCATAAGGCAGGCGTAGACTACTTTGGCCGTTCTGCATTCCAACTCCGGTAGTAGCGTTCCGGGTCCCTCGTCCCTGTTATCACCGAGCAAGTAGATGACTCCGTGTACTTGATCGTTCCCCATTGCCTAGCATGGAAGCCGTACGAGTTCTTGCCTTTCGTGATCTCCGTGACGTATAGATGATTTTCGATTCCGCGTTGTTAGCGCAATGTTGTTCGTCTTCGGCTGAATTTGAATTGTGTAGTCCAGCTGCAGGACTGGCGATTCCCGTCTTTTCGACCGCTGTTTTTATATCTCGAGTCTTGAAGTCCGTGACATATTTTTTGCATATCGCTTTTAGTACCACTGTCTGGGTTGACGTAGGATTTTCGTGCCTATCTTCCATAGGTGAGGTTCTCGGTTTTTGGACTGTTGAACACCGGCGTTTTTGCCGGCGTTTGCTTATATACATTTATAACTTTTCGTCTTAAGGTTACTGCACCGAGAGGGCGGTTGCTAAGCTCTTAGGCTTAGCTTGTCGTTCTTCTGAAGTTGCGTTTCCTGGTTTCTGTAATTTATCTAGTGGTGGAAATTGGGAAGTATATTGTGAACTCACCTCTTCGAATTCCATAGCGTTCCTTTGCTGACTGGCCATCCAGCCTGGGGTCAACGTCCCTTGTATGTAGCTGTGCAAGAATGTGGTCTTTAACTTGCCGATATCTTCTTTGGTGATTCCTAATTTTTCGAGGAGTCCAGCGTCAAGGTCGATGGCTTAGGTCCTGGCGGGCTCAGGCTCCTGCTGCGCTTTCACTTCGGCTTGTGGACCGTGCGTTCCCGAAGTCAGGGCTGCCGCGGTGTCCGTCTTTTCTGGTTCCGAAATCGTCGAAACTAACCCCGTCGGTTGCGAAATTAGCGGGCAAAGCGTCGTCGAAGGTCCTTGGTGTTCCATGACACCTTCATTAACATGGCACTGTTTCGCGGGTGTCGGGACCCCCTAAAGATGCAACGGATCGTCCAGGTTCGATCTTCAAGGCAGCTGGAAGTCCAAAAACTATAGAAAGTGCAAAACTTAGTAAATTATCAGGAGCCGAAAATTCCGTGTTCCCTTCCCAGGGAACTTCGTCGTCGTCCTCCATGAGGAAACCTTTCGCTCAACGTGAAGACAAAATTCCAGACCAGGCAATCTAAGGACCGCGGTACCACTTCAAGGGCTGTCCAAAGATATCGGCCCGCGATCCGCTTTCCGGGAGGCGGAATTTGTTTTTTCTGAATGCTGCGTGACGTCGCCGGTGACGTATTCCGGGTTCTGTGTTCCGACTTTCAGAGATTAGCCTCTATGGCTAATGTCCCCATGAAGGCTAATCTCCGATTCCGGAATTTGGCCTCTATGGGGATATTAGCCATAGAGAATGCGGCGAAGAACTATGGCTTCTGACACGTTCGCCTGTCCGTCATTTTGAAATATTACAGGTGTTATGAAGCGACCAGTCGCAATGAAGTGGTGGGCGTTGTTGTGTGTCTGAGTGTTCTTCCAAGGATTTCCTTCGTTTGTTGTTCTTTCTTTTCAGCGAATATCCGGTGACGACCTTTTTGATCCTAAGCCACGTTCAGGACTATAAGAGCGGCACTCCAATTAAAGGAGCGTCCACCTGGCGGGCTCACGTTTACTGGGCTTTGGTGAGTGCGCATCCGGCGGTGCAGTCATAAGAGCTCTGGATCCCGTTTCGCTCTCAAACTCCAATTATTTTCTCCGCTGGGAGAGGAAAGGTTAACCCTCCCACACTCCTACAGCAGCGGAAAAACAGCATTTCTCTGCATCATATTCGACGTAATGACACAAACACGCAGATATAAACAATAAATTTGTATTTATAGATCAAACAAAATATAAAACAACTGTACAGATTGTTATTAGAAACACAAACAAAAAACTGATATAATACAGTAAAGAGTATAAAGATCAGATTGAAAGTACTTTAAACCCTTTACAAATACAAGATACGAAAGCGACAAAAAAAATAGGTGGAAATGATATTCAATGAGTTACCCGAAGATAAGATCAAATCGTCAAAAACCCGCAAATGTCTACGATAACAATGAATAATCAAAAAACGAGAAAATACGGAAAAAGCCTTTTTAAAGGAACTTTCTAATTTGTATTTCTTGCGGATTAGAGGCAGTTGTCGATATATCCACGGTAGGATGTCACCAAACCTCAGAATGCTCAGCTAGGTTTAGAGGCTCGCTTCTGTGCTTCTGTCGCCACGGCTATTGGAAACAATATAAAATATTACCAAAACAATTTATTATTTTTGGCATTTTTGTCAAACATCCAAATTGTGTTCTCGTTAAGTGACCTTGTTTCCCCTGTACAACAACTACCGCGTTGAATTCACAGGCATTAATGGCTTCTGTGGGAACTAAGTTGCAAAAAAACTGTATTAAAATCATCCCGTGGGTTAGATGGCTATATACATCATATGATAAAATTAACGCAAAGAGATGAGAGGAAGAAGGTAAAAACAGGATAGAGCGCTACTTCAACTGGCGTTTACTACTAAGTGAGAGAAAAACAGATACGAAGTACTGAGAGTTAAAAGAGAAAAAGGAGACGCGTGCTTGGTCGACAAATTCACAGCCGCATTTGCTGCAGTTCTATGCCAGTCCTTGGCCCAGCCACCGGCTCAAAAATGACTTATGATCCCCATCAGCACGAAGTCTCCCCCCCATGCTTTCAGCCGGTCCCAAATCCAGCCATATCCACCGCCATGACAGCATCCCAGCGCCAGCCTGCTAGGCCCTGCCGCAAGGTATGCCAAAATCCTGTAAATCGATGGTATGTCGTAACCTCGAACAAGTATCCGAAGTAGACATGCACGCCTGCCTCCATACGGCTATTTGGAAGATCCGTCTAAAACGAAACTCGCAACACGGCCTGACTAATAATCCATCGAACCAAGCCTCGTCCACCTTCAAGCCTAACACGGGGCAAACCACCACCATCTCGCCACAAAAAACCTTCAGAAAAAAAAAAAAAAACAACGCCCACGTCGCGATTGATTACCGCGCGCCCGGACCCCGTCCCCATCCCCGAAAACCGTTCTGCGCAAAATAAAGTTGCCCCCCCCCCCCCCCCCCCCCGGCCAACCAAGACATCAAAACGGCGTCGTCACAAACGACCCCGTTGGCGGCTACAGCTGCCCAAAATCCTTCTCCAAATGAGCTCTTCTCTTTCTGTGATGGCGCTTCCGCGGCCTCAATGATTACCACCGACCCTGCCGCGCTGCTCCAACTCTTCCCAGCCATCGCTGCCCAGATGGGCACTATCGCGCAGAGCAACACTAACACCCCAGCATGGCAGTAAACGCTACTCAGCGGAGCAGCCGAGGTTTTCGGCTACAGTCAGCGGAACTCAAAGCCAAGCATGGTAACAAACCACCGGAACGCCCAGACGCCTACCTACTGCAGGAAGTCTACAGCACCACCGTCAAGCCGACCGGTTAAAATCCTATGTGAATCCCTCGATGCCGTCCATTCGGGCGGGCCAGTCCGGAAGCCATGAAGGATGGTCTATCTAAAAAAAAACATTGGCCACTGAACAAGGTGACCTTCGACAATGGTGCACGGAACGTCAGGAAATGGTAGCCGTCCTAACCACCCAGCAAGACAACCTTCTCATCCTTGTGTCCGTGTCCTACGAACTCGGGCTTATGTCGAGAAACCCAGGGACCACGCATGGATTGCACAACTCGACGGCCTTTACCCGAAAGAGAAGAGGATCGTCGGGGGAGACCTCAACCTCCAACACACACTGTGAGGCTGCGCCCAGGACACCTCGGCAGACCAAAATCTTCTGGGTGAGATGACCCACCATCGCTACATCCTGATCAACACCACTGGAATGAAGACACGACTGAGCTGCAACGCTTGGAAGAAACAAACCACGCCAGATCTCACCTCGACAAACAGCCTACACACGGTGAACTACACCTGGAAGCCGGAGGCCGACACTCGTTGAAGCGATCACCTACCTTTCAGGATTGTCCTGACTCTCACCGGATCGGTGGCCTCCAATCCCGGGTAACGGTTTGCACACGTCTTCAAATGTATAGCCAACTGGTCCAACAGGTAATTTGATTCAGTATCGTCAATTGGGATCTATACAGGAATCAACGCCAAAACAGCACAACTCCAACTGTCTTCGAGACCGTCAAGGAGGCCCTCCTGGCCGCGACCAGAAAGAAACAAGTAGAGCTCGACACCCCTATAGCGGACCTTCACCTGTTGTATCCTTAGGCCCGGTGGCTTAGGGTTCTACAGTGCTACAGAAGAGGCCCGAAAAACGCGAGAGCCCTGACGGAGGTCACAAGAGCCACGGTAGCTGCCCGCAAATATCACGTCACGTAAATGTCACGGGTGGTGACCAATAAACAATAAATAAACAGAAAGAAATAAACGTTTAATGTGGCGAACTTGTGCCAAAAATAAAAGGGTACCAAAGATAATAACGGAGCGTCGCGGGCGTCGAAGTGGGCGTAGCAGCACAGTCCAACGCTGGGCGAAAACTGACTCGACAAGGTTGCGGGCGGTCTCTTATCTAGAGGGAGTCACTATTTTGAAGATTCGGCGGGGAAGGTTCGAGCGTAGCGCGCCTGGGGCGAGAATGAACACGCACTTTCTAGAACAACAAAAACGATATAAGTTATGTTCGCAGCAAGAATAAACGAGAACCTTCTGCAAGTCTGCGCGCGGCATTATCCCCCCCTTTAAAAGCGCATCGTCCCGATGCAGCACAAACCGAAAACAAAGTAAACAGAAATAACGGTAAACTAAAGAGTCATGGATGAAGAAAGAATAAAACAATTAAAACAGGGACAACACAACCACATCTTTCAACTAGCAACAGACGAGAGTCATTTGGAACACATAAGGTCCACAGTCCTATCGCGCGTAGTACGGCTTCATGCGCACACCGTGGACGACTTCTGGTCTTGGAGGGCGGCGTGATGAAGTCCGTGTTCCATCGGGCATCACCTCGTAGTTCAGATCCCAGAGTCGACGAAGCACTTTGTAGGGTCCAAAGTAGCGCTTCAGGAGTTTCTCGCTGAGACCACGGCGGCGGATCGGTGTCCAGACCCACACCCTGTCTCCCGGCTGGAAGTGGGCGTCCCGGCGACGAAGGTTGTAGCGGCCAGTGTCGATACGTTGTTGGGCTTGAATCCGGAGTCTGGCGAGCTGACGGACTTCTTTTGCCCGTTGGGCAACCGCCTGGGCGTCGTCGCTTCCGTCGACAGCCGGTTCGTGGGGTAACATTGCGTCCAGCATTGTCGTCACTTTGCGACCATGAACCAGTTGAAAGGGTGTAACCCCGGTGGTTTCTTGCACGGCCGTATTGTAGGCAAAGGTGACGTACGGCAACACCTCGTCCCATGTCTTGTGTTCAACGTCGACGTACATGGAAATCATGTCGGCGATGGTCTTGTTGAGTCTTTCCGTCAGCCCGTTGGTCTGAGGGTGGCGCGCCGTGGTGCGACGATGGCTGGTGTGGCTAAGACGAAGGGCTTCTTGTGTCAGCTGGGCCATGAACGAGGATCCACGGTCTGAGATCAGGACTTCGGGAGCGCCGTGCCGGAGGACGATGGATTCAATGAAAAACTTGGCAACTTCCACAGCAGTCCCTACAGGAAGGGCTTTTGTTTCGGCGTACCGCGTGAGATAATGAGTGGCGACGATGATCCAGCGATTTCCCGACGTCGACGGCGGAAAAGGGCCAAGTAGATCCATTCCGATCTGTTGGAAGGGTGCCGTTGGCGGAGGAATTGACTGCAAGAGTCCGGCCGGCCTCGTTGGAGGTTTCTTTCGTCGCTGGCATTCGTGGTATGATCGTGTTTATAGGTGGACCGTTTTGGGGAGCTCGGGCCAGTAATACCTTTCACGAATACGGGCCAGTGTCCGGCTGTAACCGAGGTGTCCGGACGTCGGGTCGTCGTGGCAGGCTTGGAAGATCTCCTCTCGAAGGTCGGTCGGGATTACCAGCAGCCACGTCGAGTTGTTGTTGCCGAAGTTCTCTTTGTAGAGAACTCCTTGTCTAATGCGAAGGTCGGCAGGGCTCGTGAAAAAACACGTGGTATGGCACTCCCACGCCCTTCCAGGTGCTCTATTAGTGCGCGCAGCTCAGGATCGTCTCGTTGACGTCGGGCCATGTCGTCGGTGTTCACTGCGCCCAGGAAACACTCGTCGTCATCGTCGTCGCTGCTGTCGGAGGGTGTTTCGATGGGAGCTCTGGATAGGCAGTCGGCGTCGCTGTGCTTGCGGCCTGACTTGTATACTACGGTCATGTTGAACTCTTGCAGTCGGAGACTCCATTGCGCAAGGCGTCCTGACGGGTCCTTGATGTTCGCAAGACAGCAGAGCGAATGGTGGTCCGTGACTACGAGGAACGGGCTTCCGTATAAGTACGGACGAAACTTCGTGATCGCCCAGACGACCGCAAGGCATTTTTTTTCAGTCGTGGAGTAATTTCGCTCCGCCTTGGACAATGTCCGACTTGCGTAGGCGACGACTCGTTCGGTGCCCTCTTGTACCTGAACCAGTACCGCGCCAAGTCCTGCGTTACTTGCGTCCGTGTGAATCTCGGTTTCCGCATCCTGGTCGAAATGTCCAAGGACAGGAGGAGTCTGCAGTCGTCGCTTCAGCTCGTCGAATGCCTGCTGCTGCTCCTCGGCCCATTCGAACTTCTCGGCGTCCTTCGTGAGGCTTGTGAGCGGTGCGGAAAGTCTTGCGAAATCTCGAACGAAGCGCCGATAATAGGCACATAGCCCAAGGAACCTTCGCACGGCCTTCTTGTCTCTTGGCGCTGGAAATGCTGCGACGGCGCGAGTCTTCTCTGGGTCTGGACGAATGCCTTCGTTACTAACCACGTGACCTAGGAACTTCAGTTCGTCATAGGCGAACCGACACTTTGACGGCTTGAGGGTGAGTCCGGCGGTCCGTATGGCTTGGAGAGCAGCTCGGAGTCGTCGCAAGTGCTCGTCGAAGTCGCCGGAAAACACTACGACGTCGTCGAGGTAGACGAGACAGCTCTGCCACTTCAGTCCTGCCAGTACGGTGTCTATGACACGCTGGAAAGTTGCTGGCGCCGTGCATAGTTCGAAGGGCATCACCTTAAACTCGTACAGCCCATCCGGTGTGACGAAGGCTGTCTTCTCTCGGTCCCGTTCGTCGACTTCGATCTGCCAGTAGCCGCTCTTCGGGTCCATCGATGAAAAGTGTCGAGAATGGCGCAGCCGGTCTAACGTGTCATTGATGCGGGGGAGTGGATAGACGTCTTTCTTCGTCATTGCGTTCAGTTGCCGGTAGCCCACGCAGAACCTAAGCGTCCCGTCTTTCTTCTTAACCAGTACGACTGGGGAGGCCCAAGGACTGCTTGAGGGTTGAATTATGTCGTCGTTCAGCATCTCTTGAACTTGCTCCTGGATCACCTGCCTTTCTTTGACGGACACTCTGTATGGAGATCGGTGCACAGGGCGCGCTTCGTCCTTGGTAACGATGCGGTGCATCGCAACGGCGGTTTGGCGCACCTTCGACGACGTCGCAAAGCAGTCGCGGTATTCGGCGAGGAGGTTAATCAGCTGACGTCGTTTCGGGCCCGGAAGTTTAGGATCAATGTCGAGCTGCGCTGGTGACGTACTGTCTTGCTGAGGTGGCGAGGATTCGTCAGCAATGGCGGCGATTTCCGCGGAGTTTCGGAGTTCCTCGACGTGGCCAACGGCTGCCCCTTTTATGAGGTGTTGCGCTTCGTTTCGGAAGTTCGTCAGGAGGACCACAGTGCGGCCATTCTGGAGTTCTGCTACCCCTCTTGCGACGCCTATTCCTCTTCCCAGGAGCAATTGAAGGCTCCCCTCGAGCAGAACTTCGCCGCAGAAAGCTTCGGTGATCCCGACAGGTACGAAAACACTCGACCGCGGCGGTAAGTTTACGTGAGTTGCGAGGACGCGGACCGCGGATGACGTCGCTTTGGGTTCCTCCGGTGGTGAAGCAGGTTTTCGCAGAGTTAGCCGGTTTGCTCTGAGGTCAATGACGGCGCCATACTTGCAGACAAAGTCCATTCCGAGAATAATGTCCCTCGAACAGTCTTGCAGAACGACGAACTTGACAGGGCACGTCTCACTATGGATCTCGACGCGGGCAGTGAATCTCCCAACCGGCGTGATGAGGTGCCCTCCGGCGGTTCGTGTTTGAGGTCCATCCCACGGCGTCGTGACTTTTCGAAGACGGCGGGAGAGCCTCCCACTCAAGACTGAGTAGTCTGCTCCGGTGTCCACGAGTGCTGATGCGTCGTGGCCGTCGATAACAACGTTTAGGTTGTTGGACACCGATGCAGAAGCTTCGTTGCGATGCGTGGCGTCGGGAAAGTGGGAGCGCTCCGTCGTTCTTGGAGGCTCTTTACGTCGGTCGTCTTCGGCAACTCCACCTCCAGGGGTTGCCGCGCCTAGTTTCCCCGGCGAGGAGCGAGGGGTGACAGGCTTTTACGTCGGGGTCAATGCATCGGCGAAGCTGGACGTCGTGGCGAAGGTGACCGGAACTCTCGGCGGGACGCAGGCTCGGGGGACTGAGGTCGTCGCAGGTACTCGTCAATCTCCCGAGGGCGTTCACCATGACGGGTGCGCGGGTCGCTCGGGTGGAACCCGCGTAGCCCGAGTCGTCGGTATGGGCATCGGCGGTAGGTGTGGTCCGCTTCCCTGCAATGGAAGCACAGAGGGCGTCGGTTGGGCGTTCGCCACACGTCAGTCTTGCGGGGTGCGCGAGGCTCCGGGCAGGCGTACTGGACCTGGTCGTCGTGGCGTCGGTCGTGCTGCGGCGCAGGAGACTGACGTCGGGGCGGCGTGACATAGGTGCGACGAGGAGGCGGTGGCCGTCGGGCCACTGCGGCGTAACTCAACGTCGGTGGTTCCGGAGCGGTGCTGACGAGAACCTCAGGCTGCAGCGCTTGCTGGACTTCTTCCCTGACAATCTCGGCGATTGAGGGCGAAGCTGGGCTTGCGGCGGCAGGTAGAAGTTTCTTGATCTCTTCCCGGACGACGTCTCGGATCATCTCGCGGATGTCCGCGGTGTTGCAGCCGGAAGGCGAAAAGGAACCGACGCCGGGAACTCGGTGATAGTGGGGGGCTCGTGCTTGAAGGGCACGTTCGATGTTGGTGGCCTCCGTCATGAAGCCTTCGACGGTGGTAGGCGGGCTTCGCACAAGACCACCGAAAATATTTCCCTTGACGCCACGCATCAAGACTCTGAGCTTCTTTGCTTCGGATGCTTCGGGATCGGCGCGGTTGCTCAGTCGCAGGACATCTTCCACGAAGCTAACGACGCTCTCGTTAGGGCCTTGAACCCTCGCTTGAAGAAGCTCTTCCGCGCGTTCTCTTCGTTGTTGGTTCGTGAACGTTCTTCGCAACTCAGCCTTGAGTTGCTCCCAGGAAGTGATCGAAGCGTCGTGGTTCTCGAACCAGTTCCGGGCGGTGGCTTCCAAGGCGAAGTAAGCGTTTTGCAGACACTGTTCCGGTGTCCACCCGTTATGACGGGCCACTCGTTCGTACTGTTGGACCCAGTCGTCGATGTCTTCGTGGCTTTCGCCGTGGAAGGGAGCCGGTGTCCGAGGAGCGACGGGTAGGTAGACGACGGCAGGAGCGGCGGGGGCCTGCGACTGGTTGTCCATTGTCGTCTTCTTCGGCTTGGGTTTGTCCAGGAGCAAACCGTACTCCGGATCCTCTCCCTTGGTGCGGCGGCTGGTCCGAGTTTCAGGTTCCGCGCTGAGTGGTCTTCCCAGCGAGCTTGGAGTCGGGCTTGTACTGCGGGTCCTGGGAGGGGAACGCTGCACGGGCATGCGGTACCCCGCACCTCCACCAAAATGTCACGGGTGGTGACCAATAAACAATAAATAAACAGAAAGAAATAAACGTTTAATGTGGCGATCTTGTGCCAAAAATAAAAGGGTGCTAAAGATAATAACGGAGCGTCGCGGGCGTCAAAGTCGGCGTAGCAGCACAGTCCAACGCTGGGCGAAAACTGACTCGACAAGGTTGCGGGCGGTCTCTTATCTAGAGTGAGTCACTATCTCGAAGATTCGGCGGAAAAGGTTCGAGCGTAGCGCGCTTGGGGCGAGAATGAACACGCACTTTCTAGAACAACAAAAACGATATAAGTTATGTTCGCAGCAAAAATAAACGAGAACCTTCTGCAAGTCTGTGCGCGGCAATAGGCAACCTGCAATGCTGTTTGGTTTGGCGCTATCTAGCGACTGAAGCAAGAAATATTGGGTACCCCTGGGAGTGGCGGCTGCATTGTTCAAACGTGAGCTATTATTATGGTGGCGCCGCTGAGCCTAGTGTCCGAAGCAAGAAATACTGGGTATCCCAGGAAGCCGTGATCGCGTAGCGTGCCAGTAGAGCGAAAGCTACGGCCCTGGCGGGCCAATCGGAACGTGACTGCATATCACCGGAGCGCTCCTCAACTCCGAAGAAGTATCAGGCTTTTCGCTGCGTCATGCTCCGATATGTGTGCGTTGCGCTCGTATACGTCGCGCATTTCGAAGCACTCGGCACGCGAAGTGGGGCTTATCGTTCGCCGTTTGCCAAGTTACAACGAGATAGGGTATAACCGTGCGCTCTCACCCTGCTGGCGCCGCCTGGCCGTTACCGGCTGCCTATATGCGGTTCAGCACGATCGGCAGAAGTGGCGGGAAAAAAACGTCCACTCAGAAGCTATGGGCAGTCAGCTGGGAATCTGCCAATATTCTGCTTTGTATAATTTTGACTAGCAAAAATAATCGATACACGGAAAGGTTTATGCTACTCAAAATAAACGAAGAAACTCTGGGAACTTTCAGCGACTTAATGGGGCAAGAAAATTGGGATGACGTTTATACGGAAAATGATTTAGTGCTTGCCTACAGAAAATTCCTGGTTAAATTTAAACACTTTTATAATGCAGGTTTTCCTCTATGTGAATCTAAACTACGACCTAGAAAAACAGAAAACCGTGGGTAACTTGCGATCTATATAAAAAAAAATTAAACAAAAGGACCGCAAGTACCATGCATTCATAAAACACCGTGATCCCCGCTTACTGGATGAATTCGAGAAATGTAGAAACAAGTTGAACTCCGATCTCAAGCAAGCAAAAAGTTATTATTACCCAAATAATTTCATGCATCTCCAAAATAACTATAGGAAATTATGGGACACGGTAAACAATCTAACATCCCGAAAGCAACCGCGTTGTAATGTGAAGGAATCGATAATTAATAATGTAAGTATCGCCGGAAAAGAACTTTCCGACAAAATGAATCGTCCTATTATTAATGTAGGTACGTTCACGAGAAACAATTGTCTCGTAGATGACCGTTTACTTATAAGAAATCAGCCAGGATCTATTATGCTAATGCCGACGTGTCCGCTTGAAATTGATAAAATATTCACTAGTGTAAAAACCGATGTCGCAGCTGGTGATGATGGAATAAAAGAATTGCCCATTAAGCGTACCGCTTGCATATTAAGTCCAGTTTTATCCCACATAATCAATAAGATGTTTGCGTCCGGCGACCTCCCCGATGAATTAAAGATAGCTAAAGTAATCCCTGTATACAAATGTGGGGGGAAAACCAAAGTTAATAATTATAGGCCAATATCAGTCCTACCGGTATTCTCAAACATTTCCGAGCCTGTCGTCAATGATAGGCTTAGCAATTTTTTTTTCTTTTCAAAAATACAATTTAATATGGATTTCAAAAGGGGAAGTCTGCAGAGGTAGCACTAATCAGCGTAAAATATAACATATTTGAAAATATTGAAACCAAACTCATCACACTTGGTTTATTCTTAGATCTAAAAAAAGCATTTGATGGTGCAACATTATATTTTACTAAAAAAACTCGAAATGAACGGAGTACGCGGTGTGGCCTCACAATTGATTAAAACTTATCTTTCAGATTGATACCAATACGTATGCATAAATGATCAGTCATCTAACAAGACGAAAATTCACCATGGCGTTCCCTAAGGTTCTATTTGAGGACCAGTGCTATTCCTTGCATATATATATATATATATATATATATATATATATATATATATATATATATATATATATCAATAAATGATGTCACGAAAATATCTGGCTGCCAGGAACTAATAGTGTACGCCGACGACACAAATGTTTTCTGGCGTAACAAGAAGAGCTGTAGAGACCGCAGCTAATGAATATCTGCTGAAGCTATCCAAGGGGTTAGAAATCAATCGCTCGTATTTCAATACAAATAAAACAAAGTATCTCATTTTTAAGCCGGTAAATAAGCGAGGTGACAGCACTGTCCACATAACATTTGAAGCTACGCTACTGGATCAAGTGATAGAACAACAATTTTTGGGTGTATGGTGCGGTGGGGACCTTTCATGGAATACGCATATCAATAGACTCAAAGCTGACTTATACCGAGTAACTGGGTGTATTTTTTGAATACAACATTTACTACCTACTAGGCTTAAACATATATTTTTTTACTTCCATTTTTACTCCAAAATCAGCTATGACATTATTGTCTGGGAAACAACGACTAATACCAACTACAATAAGTAAATCCTACTCCAGAAGAAGATATTACGTATATGCGAAAATTATAACGGAGATAGAAGGGATCTACGCTCACAGCCACACTTTATCAAATATAATGTGCTTAAAGCAGATAAGATCTATTATTTCAAACTCTTGCAACGCATACAAGTAAGCAAAATTCACTGCGCACCAACAAATAGTTTGAACTCATACATATTATGAGATCAAAAGCGAAATATGCCAGCCATAAGGACGAACTTATGGCTGGCATCTTTCGCGCTGAGCTGCCTTGTCGACGATGTTGTCGGCAAAAGACACGGATCAAAGGATTGCGCTACTCTGCTCCGTAGGAGCTGTGTAGTGCTCTATTCCAAGAGTGGATGGACGCAAATGAGAAGCTCGCGGTATACACTGATGCGGCTTTCGTCTCCTTCCCTAAACCAGCTTGCTCCGCTAAGGTTGTGATTCCCCGCCTCGGAATCTCCATGGCCAAAACATTGCCCGGCGGCACCTTGGTCAAGGGAGGAGAACTTAAAGCCACCCAGCTAGCACCGCGCACCGTCATCTAGAAGGGGGTATGACCAACACACCTCCAGATTTTAACTCTCTGCGGCTTTATTAATAGACTGTCGCTCCCACCACTCCCCGAGCAAGCGAGTTAAGGCAAACCGAGGAATGGCCTCCGACCTACTTGCAGCCGGTACAACCATCAAAGTGTCCTGGATACCTGCCCACGCTCACATCCAGGGCAACAAACAAGCTCTCTGCATGGCCCGCGCGCAATTGGATTTCCCCCGCGAGCCAGGAAGTGTGCCAAGTCACCTACAAGAACACGGGTACTCGCTCGCGCCAGAGCCCGGCGAAGATGGCGAAGACCCCGACTACGACCCTGAGGAGGCAAAACAACTCGTCAAAGAAGCCTTCCCTGAGTGCAGTCCTGACCCCCTGCGTAAATCCGTTCCCGAAGAATGGGCAGGGGACCAACGGTGCTGCTTCGGAGGATAGTCACAAGCACAACATGCACACCGGCGCGCAGGGCACATTGAACCGCGCCACCCACCACCCCACTGCCGTTTTTGTCAAGACACCACCCTTCTTGCCGACCAAAGCCACCTACTTTGGAACTTCCTGGAAGTAAAAGAAATTCGTCGAAAACACATACCACCAGACGTCTCCAGCATGGAGAAATGGGCCCCTCCTCAGGGCCCTCCCGACAAACGTCAAGCTGTCATGACCACGCTTGTGGATTTCATCCACGATGCCAGGCTGACCGCCTATCTATAACCCTTCCCCTACCCTGGCCATAGATCTAGGCTTGTAAGTCACCGATCTCACTCTCACTCTTCCTCCCCAAAAGGCCAATAAACGCTTCTGAATCTGAAAAGAGAGAGAGACACACAAATAAAAAAAAGGGGGAAATAGCGAGAAAGTTTGAGGAACTTTCGGACGTTTCCTTGCTTCTACACAGGGATGGGCAAAATACATGCAAATATGTATCGAAATACAAATACAAAATACTTCGTCAAAAATGTATTTATTTACAAATTTAATTACATTTCGAAAAAATCATTTAGGCACAAGATACAAACACAACCGAATGTATTTGGTCTCCTCCAAATACTTTTTCAAATACATTCCTCAAAATTTGCGTCAGCGACTTCAGGGCACCTGCAACGGGTTTCTGGGTATCTCATTTTAGTTTGGCATTGCACACTCGGGAGTTCGTGTGCGAGGCTCTAGTTACGTAAAAGAAATATAATCACAAAAAAAAATGTAATCAGCTTGGACCAGTGGCGTACGCAGGATTTCATTTCGCGGGGGGCCGGACCAACGAGAGTAAAGGGGGACAAGATAAAAAGAAACGAAAGTCCAAGAGGGAATAAAAGCACCTTAATTTTTTCTAATAACTATGAATTCTTCTATTAAGTAGATAAAATAAAGTTGTCATATTAGTTTTGGGATGATTACGATACATAAAAATGATGCCCCGGAAATTCCCCACCAGGAACGCATTTGCATTTTACTTTTTTTATATACAAGTCACGTCAAAAGAAGGCACCAGAGTAAGCAGAAAACAAGAATCATAAAAACAAATATTTTATGAAGCACGACTCCAATGCACAAAGCCTCCAGTCATCGGGGCTGATAAAACAATGATGCATAAGTAGAAACGCGGAACATCTTGATGGATAGACGATAAGCACTGGAAAGCTGCTCCACCATAAAGTACTCCCTATCTTAACCTGATCTAACCAACAAAAATCTCAAGTGATTTGTTCGTTGGTGTCGATTTCTAAGGTTTCCGAAGTCCGCTCACAAAGGAAGTCAAGGAAGTCACAGGACGCAACAAAAGAACGATGGAAAATGGTTTGTACACTCACATATTGCACTTGGTTCTCGTCCTGAGGCAGCAGGTCGCACACTCACGCCCCTACCTCGCGCGGTTCTCAAACTGCCGATGACAACTTCCGTACTCGAACCTTTAACCGCAAATCCCGTTCCTTTAGGCGCCTATATTTCCTTTTCTAAGACTTTTCCCGCCATCCGTGGAGCCAATCAGATATAGCTCTTTTTAGACCAATGGGAGCCACGCGGTACAAAACAAACACATACAATACAAAATCCAATTAAGAAAGGACACGTGCATAGACCCCCGAAAACTCCTAAAAACCTTTGTTCTAACTGTCGATCGTCAGCCGGACACCGCATCAAGGAAAAACCCCTCGTCGGGGTGCAAGAGCAGTACCACGGTCGCTGGATCTTCTTTCCGCGCGCTAGGGAGCGCGCAGAAAGAAGATCCAGTGGCCGTGGCAGTACCGACGCTTCTTCTCAAAATAAAAAAAAAAAAGCTACAAAACATCGAGGGCCCCGCTGCGCTCGAGCGAGGCACAGCGCATGGTACGCACCCAGAACGGGGTCCTCGAGGAACAATGAAGACAGGGGACACGGGGGCCGCTCCGTGGCGACGACAAACCAGCCCTGGCGGCTCCGCGAGAGGGACATGGGGCACTCGCGAAACAATAAAAGTAGAAGTAAAGAAAGATATTCGTTAATTGAATATTTTCCATTCATATTAGATAAAATACGTTAAAACTACACATTTTTTTATTATTTTTACTATGTCATAAATGGCATATTGCATACCCTTCCTTTTTTTACAACTTCTCCACGAAGTTTGATATTGATAAACCCGAGAGTCAGTAACCTCGCCGACTCCCCCCCCCCCCCCCTCGGAAATTTCGGGGGGGGGGGGGGGGCCGCCGCCCCTTCGGCCCCCCCCCCCCTCCTCTTTGTGTACGCTACTGGCTTGGACGTAATAGGTGAAAAAAGTACAGAGCTTCAAACAGCTTTTTCTGTCGATTACATTTTGGTATAGACCAACAAAGAACCGAGACGACCAAAATACGCAGCACTAGCTAGAGAATTTTTTATTGCTGCAATTCGCACCAGTTACGAAAATCAGGACGACTCGTGCATTTAGAATATTCCACGCAAAAATATGGATGGAAATCAGGCTGGAAAGCATCACAAGTTGCCCCAGCCACTTATTTAGCCAGTCTGCCTGTGAACGTCGATTTCGTCACTATTCTTGCCCTGGACTAGCACCGTAATCACACAGTCACTAGTCGCTTGTGCTTGATTGAGAGACACTGCATTCGGTGCAGAACGCAGTTTTCTTCCTGCTCTAGACAGTGACAATAAATTTGAGGGATGTATTTTCGCCCACAAAATTGTATTTAATTACAATTGTATTTGAAATACCCCAGTTTTAGTATTTAAATACACACGCCAAATACATAACCCAATTTGTAAATCAATACAAATGCAAAATACACAAAGTATTTGAAATACTGCCCATTCCTGCTTCTACAATAGCTCTCAGCACGAGAAGAAAAATATGTCTCGGGCCGAAAGACCGAAGATTCGATGGCCTGCTGGCCCATCATCGTGCATCAAGCCCCTGACGGCAGGTCGGCGGGGTTCATGTACGTTAGTAACAACTTTATTGACAAATATATTTTTCTTTTCTGTTTTGAAGCAACGAAAGAAAAAGAGAAGAAGAAAAACTTTTTGACTTTCGCGCTGCGCCGCGGCGCAGAGCGAAAGCAAAAGCTCTGTTGAGCACCACAACGTGGTTTAAAAAAGGGTTTCGGCACAACGAAAAAAAGCGAAATAATTGAGAAAACCCTTCATCCGCTCTCAGCACGATAAGCTCTTCAGCCCTTTTTTTTTTTTCGACAAATTCACATGTTTTTTTATTCGTCTTTCTTTTTTAACTGTCAATATTACTTCTCCATCCTTCTCTTGCTTAGTATTAAAGGCGAACAGTAAGTAGCGCTCTGTCCTCCCTCTTCCTTCTTCCTCCGTTGTCTTTGCTAGAATTTTACTAAGTTGTAAAATGTGGAGAACAAACAAATTGTATTGCAGATTATTTGCGGTTTCTCGCCCACATCCTTAGTGTATTTCAGAAGATATAGATTGTGGCCAGTATTCAGGTCACGGTTTGCTACATTATAGGACAGTCTTTAACGCAGAATATTTGATCAGCCAAATTGTACGAGAAAACCGCTCGAGATGTTAACGGATATGAGTATTATTATTTTTTATGTCAATATGTGCTTGATGTCACCCAGCTGTGCAAATGTTTGGTTCATATTGATGCGCGCAGGTGTGTATTGTTGTTTGTATGAGTCGGCGTCCTCACTGCCATTCCTTATTCGTGTTAGACTGCATAGTCCCCCCTCATGTAATGCCAACAGGCCTTTGAGGTACTTTGAATAAATAAATAAATAAAGATGTGAGACTCGCCTGACGTCCAGCGGCACCATGGTGTCGTATGGCGCCGGGTCACATGACACCAGACGTCACGTGGCGTCATGATGTCAGGTGATACCGTGACGCTACGTGAGCCACGTTACATGACATGGCGTTGCAGAGTCACGTCATGTCACGTGACAGCATGGCGTCGTGTGTCGTCACAGCCACATGATCTCATGAGGTCACACAGATCATTCACAAGTCACAACACAACCGTGCCGGCCTTTTTCGCCGTGATCAAGCTGGCGTCATTTCCCTTCTTCTCTCTGTCTCATACTTTTTTTCAGAATTACACTCTCCAAGTGTACAGCAATACAGTAAATTTTAGGAAAAGGGCTCTGATGACGTTCACGATGAGTGCGTCCAAGTTCGAAATTGAAGGCAGTTTTAATATTATTCCTTCCACCTTCTCGGCGATCACGGCCAAGTCGTTCACGCAGACGGGCTACCACCAGGTACGGACAGCGAGGCCAGAACTATCCTCATGTAATGGAAATGCATTTGATCAAATCTTAGGGATAAAATAATAGCTTAATACGAAGAGCTCATATACATACACTCGATAAATGAAAGGGCAGGTAACTACGGGTAGAGGGCCTCAATGGTGCCTGCTGGATGTGCCTTTCTAGAGTGGCGACATCTTTGAGGAGGGCATGCAAGTGCCGCCTTATTTAGAGCGCGGCCACAATTTTGCCCCCGGTGGTGTATGAGACTGGAGGATTGGCTTAAAGGGGCACTGAACCACTTCCTGCGATAGCCTACTTATGGTCATAGCTCAATTTGTGGGCACTAATAATAATAATAATGAGTTTATTTCCATCGAACGTTGATGGTGGCGATCAAGGAAACAAGCTGTATCGCACAGCTTGACAAGTCCTTGATCACCTACAAGGCACAGTAGCAGCAACTAAAAAAAAAAAAAAAAACATTCACAAATTTTTATTACCGAAATTTAACAAAGCGTGTTTCAGGCTATATATTTTAATATCGGCTATAACAGAAAAGTGACCTATTTGCAGACAGAAGTTATAAGGCCCCAAAAGTTTGGTTCCTACTCACATTCATTTGTGGAGAAAATTAGTCTAATTTCTCTAAGGAACAATGCGCTGAATTCTAACCCTTCATCTTCAAGTAAGTTAAGTATTTTTGAGATAGTATGTTTGAGTGTTTGTGTGCCATAGTTGGTTCTTGCAGTGACCCCCTCCCAACATTCTACACGACGGGTAGAATACGCGTGAATATTTTCACAGAGCTGTCCAAGGTTTATCAAAATGTTTGTACCTCTAATTTGTTCTAGTCTTAGACTAGTGACAAGTCTGTAGCTAGAGAGAGCGTGTATATTGATAACGCGAAACTTCTTAAATAAATTAGCTGTGTGGAAGTGAAATTGACCGTCTTCTATAGTCCTTAACGCTTCCTCTTTTTTTTTTTTTTTGCAACATGTGTATTTTTTCTAGATTCGTCGACGTTGTTGTACCCCAGACTAAATTACAATAATTTAGGTGAAAGTAAAATAACGAATTATATATTAATAACTTTTCCCTTGCTGGTAATATGTACCGCTGGCGGTTTATCACACCTACTACTTGTGACAGCTTAGAAATAAGGTAGTTAACATTACTATCCCATGACATAGTCTCGGTGACACCGAAGAACTCGAAAGATTTTACAACCTCTATTTTGGATGAGTTCAAACGATATCTTTTGTAATTGTGACTACCTTATGTTTTAGGCACTGCTTTTGCACTGCTTTTGTTTATCGACGTTGATTTGTTGGGAATTAATACGACTCCAAATTGCTAATGCAGATAACGCCTGATTTGTCGTGTCAAATTGCACATCAACATTTTCAGCTGAAAAAAGCAAACTAGTGTCGTCGGCATAGTTGATAAATGCTGCATCATAGTTAATGTTCACAATATCATTAACGTAAATATTGAAAAACAAAAGGACCTAATATACTTTCTTAGGGAACACGCATGTTTTGAAAGCATGTTTTGAAGCATGTTTTCAAAAAAAGCATGTTTAAAAAAAAACTACATTGATGCGTGGCCTAATAAAAAAAAATTAAATCGGTATCAAAGATTTTTTAGGGCGTTTTCGTCGATCTTTTCGGCCGTCCCGCGACGCTCTCCGCAACGGGCTACGATACCTGAAACTTTCCAGCCAAGGCCATCGGCGCGCAAGCCCAGTAGCGACTTCTTCCTTGCGGAGGGCTTAGCGGAACGGGAAACGGGGTCTACGAAGACTCCCTATTACCTCCCTATTACCTCCCTATCGCAGACATTCGAAGGCAGGGTAGGAGGGGAAGAAGTAGAGAAACTGTGCAGGCCCTGCTTGCAAAGCCAAAGTATCGCCTTCCTTTTCCTCTCACCGCCAACTAGCGCACTGGCAGAGAAGCCGTCACGTGCGCCGAGCTGGATCCAAACTTCATGCGGGAAAGCGACCTAGCAGGCGCCGAGTTTCGGGCGGGCGAGTTTCAAGCCTAGCGTTTGCGAAATATACATTCTACACTAATATCCAACAAACTGTAAGGTTCTTTGACCCTTGAACATTATGGGCAGTCACTGCGTACTCTTTTTTTATTTATACCGCCAGCGATGTTTGAAAACATTCGTTTCTTCGCCGAGTTTTTCACATTGAAAGTCTCCATCGGCAACAATGAAAAAGTGACTATGACAATAACTATTCTGAATTTTGCCATACTAAATAACATACCAAGAAAAGTAAAGGCTGGTGATTCCGAAAATGTAATTATAATTACATTTTCGGAAAGGTTCTTACTATATTTCCAGGGCATTGTGCCCTGTGTACACAGTTCACGCGAAACGACGTCTGCTTTATGGTGGGCGGTGATTGGCCTGTCAAAATATCTTTAAAGGGGTACTCCGGCTATTTTAGCTACCGCAATTATAATTGCGGTAGCTAACGCAATTATAATTGCGGTAGCTAAAAACCGCCGGAGTACCCCTTTAAAGATATTTTGACAGACCAATCACCGCCCACCATAAAGCAGACGTCGTTTCGCGTGAGCTGTGTACACAGGGCACAAGGCCCTGGAACCATTGTAAGAACGTTAGGAAGAGGAATACATTTGAAGATAAACGGAGAGGGGCCTGGCACAAAAAATTAAGAAAACGAAACAGTTCTGGGCTCGCTTATGAGAATGTAGCCACCACTCGCTCCATACTAGCAACCTGGGCCCGTTGGCTCTAGTTTGCACGAAGCGCTAACCGCGGCTAAAGTTAGCCGCAGTACCTAAGAAAGGGATTTCGAAATCACGTGACTGCCTCAGTAGGGATGCGAGGAAACATGGTGGTGCCCCGGTGAGTGAGCGCCGCTAGCTTTGGAGCTAATATGTAGTTGTAGCTGCAAGATCGGGCCTGTTAGTCAGCAACGAACGGTGCAGGGGGCTTTCGCTTTGCCTTACCTCACTTGAATTGCAAAGAGTGAATAATGACCTCGGCGCATTTTTTTAGACAGTCTTTCGATTCTGGCCATTCCTAAGCATAAATGAACGCGATGCTTGTCGGCATGGCAAAGTTTTTGGAAAGCGGATTGCCTTGACTCAATCGGCCGGGTATTGATAGCGCACAAAAGCAGACAGCACAGCTAGTGTTCAGACAGCGTCCCCAATAGACCTTTTTCTAAATTACCCAAGCATCGAGGATAACGCTGGAAAGTAATTCTACGGTCCGCGCGCGCTGGCCTTCCTCTTATCAAAAATTAAAGTAAATAATCATAAGGCTTTAACGAACGCGCGTGCAAGGCAACATTCGTTTTAGACTTTTTGCTTTAGAACAATGGACCTTTTCCAAATACCGACGGCACCAGGCGCTGGCATCACGAACTAAAAATCGAGGAAGTGACCTACCTGCGCTACCAATCGATAATGGGAGCTACGCTACCACTTGCTCCGCACTCTGAGCTGCGTCGCATGCCCAACGCGACTTTAAAGAGGGAAATCCGTAGCGTCCACCCAAACGTCGTGTTTTTCTTTCCGTCCACTTTCTTTTTCTGTGTAACACAATTATATATATGCTGCAATTACGTGTTCTACTCGTCGATCTACAGCCTCATTCCGAATTTCCTCGATTTTTCGTTCCGACTTCCACCGCTTGGCATCGGGCGCTCGCGCGTGCCCAGAACGCTTCTCGGAAAAGGCCCATTACTACTGCAGACGCCACACGTGCAACGCGTGTAACTACACTCGTAGCATGCACCTTGGTGCTTTGGGAAATTCAGAAAAAGGTATATTGGGACGCTGTCTGCTTTTGTGGGCTATCAATACCCGGCCGATTGAGTCAAGGCAATCCACTTTCCAAAGACGTTGCCATGCCGACAAGTATCGCGTTCATTTAGGCTTAGGAATGGCCAGAATCGAAAGATTATCTAAAAAATGCGGCGAGGTCATTGCTCATGCTTGGCGATTTAAGCGAGGTAAGGCAAGGCGAAAGCCTCCTGCACCATTCGTTGCTGACTAACGCGCGCGATATTGCAGCTACAACGACATATTAGTTTTAAAGCGAGCGGCGCTCACTCATCGCGGGGCACCGCCATGTTTCCTCGCATCCCTGCCGAGCCAGTCACGTGATTTTAAAATCCCTCTCCTAGGTACTGCGGCTTACTTTAGCTGCGGTTAGCACTTTTGAGCAGACGGGCCCAGGAGCGCAATTCTACCTGTTCCAGTGTGTTTCAGACTTGAAATCACTCGCACATTTAGTTTCTGGTCCTGTTCGCCTAAAATAAAAAAGAAGATCGGCGCCGGGCACGTAGGCACGTGCCAGAAACCGAACTCGCGGCTGCTGCCGCGCCGGTCCACGTTTACTTCGATTCTGTGTATAGTATAGCTTGTAGTCTAACTACTGCGGAGCGCAAGTTCGTCTGCTTCTTGCACAGGGGTTGTGATGACGTCAGAGCGCCGAGCTCTTATTGGCTGATTGAAGAAAATAGTGGGTAGACCTCAAGGCATCTAGCATTGAGCTATACCCACTATCCTTCTAATCAAAGCCAATCAGAACATGGCGTAGTTGTGACGTCACTGCTATTGCTGTACAAGGAGCAGACGACTTGCTCTCCGCATTCCCTAATTTTCACTTACCGATTCGCAAAGCCATAAGCCAGCTCCTCTCACCACAAGATAAAACTGTGAGAAACAGCACGCAAGGCATGAATGGAATTTTTATAATGTAAATATATGCGTCAGTTCTCCAAGAGGTAACATAAGTAATACTTGTTTTGGTTCATGAAAGCCGCGGCGTCGCAGAAAGGCAAGTAGTACCATACCCTGAAGGCCTGCGGCACCGCATTTCATGATGATGTGATGAGGCAGCGTAGAGGGGCAGAGAGGTGCTGATGATGCTTAAATTGACCTTGTGGTCAATGATGAAGGGGTGATGTTGCGGGCAATAACAGCTTAATGCTCTTTAGTGGGCTGATCGCTAGGCCGGTCTTCTGTCCAGCTGGTACCACGACTCAAATTACCTCTTGCAGGGACCATGAGATACGCTGGCTAAACTCAGGGAAGTGACCGGGGAGCCCCTCCAGTGTGGTTTCCGGTCCCTGCATATTGGTGACCAGCACGTGATACGAACATGCAACCTTTTCCGGTCGCAGGGCAGGTGCTGCGGCACTACGTGGACGGACTTCGATCGTAGACTGGAATTGGGAATCGTTCGTCCTTTGTCCAGCCCATGGGTCTCATCCCTCCACATGGTGCTGAGGAAACATCCGGAGCTGGAGACATTGCACAGATCATATATCTTAACAACGTAACGCTACCAGCGGTTTATCAATCGAGCTCATCTTGGTATCCCGGATACAAAGTATAGTATATAAACAGAAGCAAGTAAAACAAGTGAATGGATTCAGTATAAGGGCCTATCTTAAAGGTGCAATCTCTGTTGGGTAGGAGACCTAACAAAATTTATTAAGGATTAATACTTACAATGCATAGCACATACCACTTATTCATGTTTCCATATTCCCAACCTCTTTACTATTGCGGGGCACTAAGGCTTCCTCGGCATGGGCTCCATTGGCCTTTCTTCTTAGCTGCGGCTGTCCTGAGCCAATATAAATATTTGTAATGCCAACTAAAGGAGCTTAGGGCATCAGTCAGGGATATATCCACTGTAACTCTATAGGGTGGTCCCAGGTCGCGCATTTCCGGCTCAGTTTCTAGCCGGGCGCCATGTTGAGGAACTTTCGCCCTATGCCTTTATATGCGTGGAGGCAGTGTTTTCCCGCTCGCTGTAGTTCTTTAGCGTCATGGCCGACTGTTTCAGCCAGAGTGGTCGGAAACATAAAAGAGCATGGTCCGGTACTCGATTCTTATGCATTGCAGTCTTTGTTCGGATTTAAGACGAGCCGGTGCTCAATACGTCGACCCAACAGCAGACAAAATGGCCCCGGTAGATTCCGCCGGGGAGACTCCCATCCGAAATAAATCAGAATGAGCTCGAGGTTATCCGACCCAAAATACGCCCCCAATCCTACTTACTCAGTTCTGGAATGGACTGAGCCAACCGTAATTTGTGTTCACAAGCACCAAAACAACGCCTATGACTGAGCGTCTCAGTGAAAACTAATGGAAAATGTGGCGGACGCTGGTCACCAGCATGGTGGAACGCGGCTTACTGGATGGGAAAAGGTGCTTCGTGAAACAGCCCTACGAAGCATATACGACAAAACTAAAGTAGGTTTGCAAAGCAACTGGCTGGGGTCTGCACAGAGATCTGAAGTCACGGACAGAAGTGACATAAACGCCGAAGCGTTACCGAGATTTATTTTGTTTACCTATTTTCAATTTCATCAGACACTAACTATTTCTTACTAAAAATATGGTGTATATAGTTTTTTTTTCATGCAAATAATTACCTTCACGGCTTAGCAAAAGGGAGGGGAGGAGGAGGAGTTGCGGTCGCTCCTTTCTAACTAAATACGCCTCTGACGAACCCATAATATAAATGTTTAGTTTATGATGTGGAACTCTCCACTCTGCTTCAGACCTGCCAAACAGGTTACTCAACCCCTGCCAAGGTCATCCCGGATTATTTCATGTACGTGGCGAACCTCACCACCAATACCTTATTCATATTTGACAACGAGGAGACGATGGAAGAGAAAGTGAGTGCGCTTGGGTCGAGAAAGTGATTGCCGTAATGACCTTTGAAACCTAAATCATACCGCGTTCGTGGCTAAGGAGCCATCGTAGATGGTTCGTGTTCTGTGCTCTGATAAAGTCTACCCGCTACCGATACGAGAAAATCAACGAAATAATTGAGAGCTAAGCGATTAGCACTTGGTATTAGCCGACGTCGGCGACCAAAGGCGTCGCTGTGGTCGGCCTTCCCTGATGGTTCAAACGCTCACCATGTGCGTCTTAGAGGGATTAATTCTACTTTAATCGACGAAAATAAGAGCAATGTTGGCGTATTAACGGAGCTGCTCCTCGCGCATGGGCCTGGCGTTCGGAGTTCGAATGCCGAACCTCGCGCGAGAAGCAGTCGACGTTCTTGTTTGCTCTGATTGGAAGGGAAAGGGCGGCTAGAGACAAAGCCAGGTATCCCTCGCGTCTACCCACTATTCCTTCCAATCGGAGGTCGGCACTCTGATGTTACCGCATGTTCTCACATTTTTCTTCCAGATAAAGTTGATTTTCGAGCGCCTCCACTTCAAGGAACGCGGCTGGGCGCTCTTCGACATCGAAGACGATGACTACATGAATGTCTGCCAGAGAAGCAACTTCAGCAGGGTGCTCGCAGTGAAGAACGCCCTGTCTTGATGGCAGGTGACATCACGTCACCCGACATCACGCGGCGTTGTCACGTGACGTCACCACATTGTGACGTCACGTGACAATGCTCAGCGATATCATGTGCCATGGGTTTTGCGGGGATGCGCGGACTCACAAATTACTGGAATCATAAAGAATTTTATGCTTTAAACTGCCTTTCTTTCAAGGAAAGGGTGCATAATTGTCATCCAAGATAGCGTAAACATTATTTATGCTGCAGAGGTCGAAAACTGGAGGCTATTGAATTGATCCTTCTTGGCACTTGCTTATGGCCCATTCGTCTGCTGCAAACCGCACCCGACCAGTGCAGTAAACTTTTTCCACTTTAGTACACGGTGGGCTAGTGGGGGAAGAAGGAAGCTCCGCTCTTCCCTTTAGCCTTCCCTGTACCATGAACCGCACTGCACCCGTGCGATGCGGGCCCACACGAATTTGCCATTAAGCGCTCGTTAACCCAATCTAAAAAAGTAAAAGCCGTTTACAACTCCTGTAACGCCGAATTAGAGCGCAGCTCTTGAGGAGGAGGGAAGGGTACTGAGGGTCACGTGTTCTGGGGGGCCACGTGACCTCGGGGGGGTTCACGTGACCTGGCGATGTGGTCACATGACATTGGGGAGTCACGTGACCCCCCCCCCGATGTCACTTGACCCCCAAGATCACGTGACCCACTCCCCAAGGTCACGTGGGGGGTCACGTGACCTCGGGGGTGACGTCACCTCGGGGGTCATGCGACCTCGGCGGGGGGTCACGTGACCCCCAGAGAAATTGTTCCGTTAGATTTAGTGGGGAAATGTTTCTGCTAAATCTAGCGGGGAAATTTTTCCGCTAGATTTAGTGGGGAAACCTTTCCGCTAGATTTAGCAACAAAACCTTTCCGCTAGATTTAGCGGGGGAATTTTTCCGCTAGATTAAGCGGGGAAATTTTTCCGCTAGATTCAGTGAGGAAATTTTTCCGCTAGATTTAGCGGGGAAATTTTTCCGCTAGATGTGACGAGGAGATTTTTCCGCGATTTAGCGGGCAAATTTTTCTGCCAGATTTAGCGGGGAAATTTTCCGCCAGATTAAGCAGGGAAATTTCTCCGCTAGATTTAGCAGGGAAATTTTTCCGCTAGACCCGAAGGAAAAATCCATCAATGTAACCCTGTTTGTCAGTCAATGTTTCCTAGTGGACCGCTGACTGTGCCTGACCGTACGTCAAGCATGTCTGATTGGCAAACAGGTTACTCTGACCGACAGTCAAACTCCAGTTAGACCCCGCTAGTCGGCTTTCTGATGGTTTCCTGGTGGCAGTCGGCCGCCGCGAAATGCCATCAGGATGTCTTTGGTGGTGATTCTGACTGTACATCGATTGTCTCTGACTGTACGTCAGAAAGCTTTGACGTGCAGACAGACGTACGGTCAAAGGATGTAAAGTTCGTTCGGATACCACTATTTCGTCAAATCTATGAATACGAAAAGTAATCTATGCACGAGAAAACGATTTCGGGACGTGACCCCATAAAACCGCTGACGTTAGAGATATTACACGCAACCGACCGACAACCTTGATCAGAAGCCCGCCGAAGCGCCGAAAACGACACTTCGCACTTCGCTTCGCCCATAGAGGCTTCGCCGAGCTTTCATGAACGATCGCTCTCGACTCGTTTTGTTTGCCCGCTTGCTCCAACCTGTCGATCCAGCCCGGGCTCTACAATGTCTTATGTTTTAGTAGAATTTCTACTCGACAAGACCCAGCCTGTTGTGAGTTCCGACGTTGTAAAGGACTTTAGTGGTGTAGTTGAAGACGACAAGGTGTACCAGGTCTACTGGGCCGGTGACGCGCGAACAAAAGGATCGTTCTACGACGCGAAAGTGCTCTACATAGAAGGTGAGTAGAACTGAAGTACGGCGAGTGATGTACGAGTGCTTTACATAACATGCTGAAATCTTAACTGCATTTGCAACCGAAGTATCTCGTATAAAACGGATGGTGAAATCTAGTTCTGTAAGAAGCGGCGTAGCATAGCAGTTACCGTGTCCGATTCGTACGCAAGTGGTCGCGGGTTCGATCCGCGGTGGTCCTGCTTTTTTTTTTTCTTTTTTTTTTTTTTTCGAACCCTTGTTGATGAAATTCCCTTGGCAGTGGCAGTCAGACGTCATCTAATGGACCATCAGATGACGTCTGATGGTCCATCACGTTCCACCAAGGCTGCTGACTGGCAGTCAGTGTCTCAAATTACGTACCTTGATGGAATTTTCAATAGGGGATTTAGCGGGGAAATTTTTCCGCTGGATTTAGCGGGGAAATTTTTCCGCTAGATTTAGCGCGGAACTTTTTCCGCCAGATTTGGCGGGGAAATCTTTCTGCTAGATTTAGCGGGGACATTTTTCCGCTAGATTTAGCGGGGAAATTTACCCATAATGCACCGCGCGGTTACGCCGACGTTGACGCCACTCAATCCGGAAACGGGCCCTTAAGAGCTGCGCTCTAAAGCACACATTGGCACCATGTTGAATTAGACTTTAAATGCTGAAAGAGAAACAGAATTCACGTCCACCTTTGTTACTATAGACCTTTTCTGTGTACTCTCGTCCCCAGTCACCTAACAGGCGTATCCGGTATGGGGGACGAAAAAATAATCCAACGTTTCAACCGGCAAATAGTAAAAAAATAAAGGGGATGCAAAACGAGAAAGTGTGACGATTGCGCTTATATCCTAAATGCCATCTATTGGCGTGGCAAAGGCAAAACAATGTTTTCGCCCATACTGGAAGTGACGTCAATTCAAGATGGCGGCGCACTTGCAGAAAAGGTTTATACTGTAACATTTATCATCTCTCAGTGAAGTCATATCACGGCAATTAAAAAATAAAGTAAGGGAAGTTGTGACGTTACAGACATATTTTAACATATGCACTCTTGCCAACTTGTGGACTTTTAGATTCGTAAAACTCCTGCGGCCGCGGAGAGGGGGGGTGATTAAGGGGGAGGGGGGAGGTTGCGGTAGTATAAGAGGCAGCCACCTTTCAGAATGAATGATGGTCTATTTTGTCAGCAATTTTTCTGTTGCCGATTTCGTCTGCTTTAGAAAGTTTTCGGAACACGTGCAACAACAAACACAGGCCGGACTGCTCGCCACGAGACTGGCCGAAACAGCGAGGCCGAACCACGAATAAACACGCCGAGCCAAAGTGCGCCGAGGAACCTAGGTGTGTGGAACGCGCTGGTTCGCGTCCCAAAAAGTGGTCCCTCAATTTTTGCCTGATGACGTCATAGAAGTATCACGCTGCCGCCGATCGCGATCCTGGTGGTGTCCTAGCAGCGGTGCTGAATGTGGCAGACGCCTGTACTGCTACAGGTCGCTCTCCAGTGTGACAGTCCACGGAAGCTTCGGCAGCCAGAAGTTGGAACACACTCAGGTTTGCTTGTGCTTTTTGCCAGCATTTCTACGACCAACAGCCAGGACCAACAGCACGACACTCCGGCTTCTGTGACGTCATTTGTTGCCACTTCGGGACAACTTTTGATGTATGGGCAATTGGGCAGCATGGGATGCTAAACACACCATTCGGAGACGCGGTCCAGGCACCATAACTGAACACACGCACAAAAGCTTTGGGCTTTGAATTGATTTTGGATCCGTGGTTTTCGAATAGACGGATAGTTGAAACCAAGACGGTGCCGTGGACGTTGCGTATCGCCCTCTTGTGGCGGTGCAAGGTACAGCCAGCAGCGGATATTTTTTAGCATTTTTTCGTAAAATTCGAAGCAAGATTCGTAAAATCGTAAAATTAGTCCCAATTCGTACCTTTACGGAAGATTGGGACGAGTTGACAGGTATGAATATATCATCTCTCAGGGAAGTCATATTACGGTATTTCAAAAATGAAGTTAGGGAAGTTTTTACGTTACAGACACGTTGGTCGTTGGGGTGTGGTACACATTAAAACATTTTACATTCTTTAAGTAGTACGGAAAACAAATGTCGGAGCTCATTTTTTTACTTTCAAATAAAAAGGATTAGAACAGGACTTCATCAGTTCCAATATTCCGCAAGAAAACGCGCGAAAACGTCCCTTAAACGATATAAAACAACCAAAAATCGCCTGGTGAAGTTCGTGAAGCTTCGATGAAATGTCGTGACGACACCAGGGGCCCTAATCAGGACACTAGGAGAAAACGTCGGTGAGAACTCTAGCGGCTGTGACTGGCCAACGCCGCACTTGACCTCGCGCCGGCCAATCACTGCCGCCGGATTTGTAATCTGCACACTTGGAGAAAAAGTCATCGGGCAATCTGGCGGCTGTCATTGGCCAGCGCCGCACTTGACCTTGGCGCCGGCGAATCAGTGCCGTCGGATTTGTAATCTGGACACTTGGAGAAAAAGTCATCGGGCAATCTGGCGGCTGTGATTCGCCAGCGCCGCACTGGACCTTGGCGCCGGCTAATCAGTGCCGCCAGATTTGTAATCTGCACACTTGGACAAAGTCATCGGGCAATCTGTCGGCTGTGATTGGCCAACGCCGCGCTTGACCTTGGCGCCGGCCAATCAGTGCCACCGGATTTGTAATCTGCACACTTGGAGAAAAAGTCATCGGGCAATCTGGCGGCTGTGATTAGCCAACGCCGCGCTTGACCTTGGCGCCGGCTAATGAGTGCCGCCGGATTGGTAATCTGGACACTCGAAAAAAAGTCAGCGGGCAATCTGGCGGCTGTGATTGGCCAGCGCCGCACTTGACCTTGGCGCCGGCTAATCACTGCCGCCGGATTTGTAATCTACACTTGGAGAAAAAGTCATCGGGCAATCTGGCGGCTGTGATTGGCCAACACCACACTTGACTTTGGCGCCGGCCAATCAGTGCCACCGGATTTGTAATCTGCACACTTGGAGAAAAAGTCATCGGGCAATCTGGCGGCTATGATTGGCCAACGCCGCGCTTGACCTTGGCGCCGGCCAATCAGTGCCGCCAGATTTGTAATCTGGACACTTGGAAAAAGTCAGCGGGCAATCTGGCGGCTGTGATTGGCCAACGCCGCACTTGACCTTGGCGCCGGCCAATCAGTGCCGCCGGATTTGTAATCTGCACACTTGGAGAAAAGGTCATCGGGCAATCTGGCGGCTGTGATTGGCCAGCGCCGCATTTAACCTTGGCACCGGCTAATCAGTGCCGCCGGATTGGTAATCTGGACACTTGGAGAAAAAGTCAGCGGGCAATCTGGCGGCTGTGATTGGCCAGCGCCGCACTTGACCTTGGCGCCGGCTAATCAGTGCCGCCGGATTTGTAATCTGCACACTTGGAGAAAAAGTCATCGGGCAATCTGGCGGCTGTGATTGTCAAACGCCGCGCTTGACCTTGGCGCCAGCCTATCAATGCCGCCGGATTTGTAACTTGGGAATTTGGAGAAGTCAGCGGGCAATCTGGCGGCTGTGATTGGCCAACGCCGCGCTTGACCTTGGCGCCGGCCAATCAGTGCCGCCGGATTTGTAATCTGCACACTTGGAGAAAAAGTCATCGGGCAATCTGGCGGCTGTGATTGGCCAACGCCGCACTTGACCTTGGCGCCGGCTAATCAATGCCGCCAGATTTGTAATCTGGACACTTAGAGAAAAAGTCATCGGGCAGTCTGGCGGCTGTGATTGGCCAGCGCCGCACTTAACCTTGGCGCTGGTTAATCAGTGCCGCCGGATTGGTAATCTGGACACTTGGAGAAAAAGTCATCGGGCAATCTGGCGGCTGTGATTGGCCAGCGCCGCACTTGCCCTTGGCGCCGGCTAATCAGTGCCGCCGGATTGGTAATCTGGACACTTGGAGAAAAAGTCAGCGGGCAATCTGGCGGCTGTGACTGGCCAGCGCCGCACTTGACCTTGGCGCCGGCTAATCAGTGCCTCCGGATTTGTAATCTGCACACTTGGAGAAAAAGTCATCGGGCAATCTGGCGGCTGTGATTGTCAAACGCCGCGCTTGACCTTGGCGCCAGCCAATCAATGCCGCCGGATTTGTAACTTGGGCATTTGGAGAAAAAGTCAGCGGGCGATCTGGCGGCTGTGATTGGCCAACGCCGCGCTTGACCTTGGCGCCGGCCAATCAGTGCCTCCGGATTTGTAATCTGCACACTTAGAGAAAAAGTCATCGGGCAATCTGGTGGCTGTGATTGGCCAACGCCGCACTTGACCTTGGCGCCGGCTAATCAATGCCGCCAGATTTGTAATCTGGACACTTAGAGAAAAAGTCATCGGGCAGTCTGGCGGCTGTGATTGGCCAGCGCCGCACTTGACCTTGGCGCCGGTTAATCAGTGCCGCCGGATTGGTAATCTGGACACTTGGAGAAAAAGTCATCGGGCAATCTGGCGGCTGTGATTGGCCAGCGCCGCACTTGCCCTTGGCGCCGGCTAATCAGTGCCGCCGGATTGGTAATCTGGACACTTGGAGAAAAAGTCAGCGGGCAATCTGGCGGCTGTGATTGGCCAGCGCCGCACTTGCCTTGGCGCCGGCCAATCAGTGCAGCCGGATTTATAACCTGTACACTTGGAGAAAAAGTCATCGGGCAATCTGGCGGCTGTGATTGGTCAGCGCAGCGCTTGACCTTGGCGCCAGCCAATCAGTGCCGCCGGATTTATAATCTGCACACTTGGAGAAAAAGTCAGCGGGCAATCTGGCGGCTGTGATTGGCCAACGCCGCACTTGACTTTGGCGCCGGCCAATCAGTGCCGCTTGATTTGTAATCTGGGCACTTGGAGAAAAAGTCGGCGACAAATGAGCCGGCCGTGATTGGCCAACGCCGCACTTGACCTTGGCGCCGACCAATCAGTTCACCGGATTTCTCGCCGACTATTTCGCCAAGTGCCCAGTAAGAGCAGCGTTACAACGGGAAGTACGCTCACCCGTAGAAATTAATTAGGCCTAAACGCAGTGCCGACCTCGTTTTGCCGAAGAAAGTTACAGCAGAGTTGGTCACCATTGGTTGCAGTTTCGGGCGATATTTTCGACAACGGGAATGTCTCCGGCAATGTAATGACGACGCTACGAAATGTCGATTTTAACGGGCCTGAATGTCCGCCTCTCCCGTTGGCAAGATAGCCGCCATGGGTTGCTATCTTGTCAACAACCATGGGCTGCTATCTTGTTAACCACTTCGTAGCGATCGAAATGCAACGAACTCGATCGCTACGAAGTCAACGCAACTACCATCGTTGCTAAAAGGAGACGACCCGCACGGCTCTGCAAAGCGGCGTAGATGTAAGCAAATCGCCGCGGCGTTTTTCGTGGCTTCCTGGATGCGGGAGGGAACCGACGTCCAGGAAGACACCATGTCACGGGCATAAGCTGAGCTACTTTGTTCATTGCTTTCGATGGGCCAACTGAACGAAGATTACACCGCACACAAAAAAACACCCGTACGAAAATGTCAGATCGAAGCGGTTCCAGTTCGGATCAGCGCGGTTCTAAACTTGTGGACAGTTCAGATCCGCGCGATGCTGGGTGTAACCAGTCGGATCCAGTGAGATGTAACGCACTGGAATCGCACGGTGATGGGTGGATCCGATCCGCTCCCCCTGTTCCAGTACGCTCTGTTCCCGGCCAGCCGGCGCGCACATGCGTGACTGGAGGAGGGGAGGGAGGAGGGGGGGGGGGGGGTCGGCGGGGAACTTTTGCGGTCTCTCGCAGGTCACGTGTTAGGGACAGGCGCATCCGCTACGCAGGCGCTGCGAGCGGGCGTTCTCCGCGCGCGCGCCTGACTTTGTCTCTGAGAGTTTAGTTAGTTTGTCCTTCGCTCTCGTCGGCGGTCGGTCAGCGCTCGACCAGCGGTAACGTTCGCGCTGCGGGCGCACGATACTGACGCGCCTATCGTTGCCCTGGATGAATACCCACTGACCTAGGCTTTTAATCTTTATATAGTGTGAAGCTGCCGACCCATTGAGGTTTGGCTCGGCATCTGGATGCGCTGGTGTGCTTGGTGATAATACTTGGACAACTCGGAAACCGCTTGCCCGCCAGAACTTCCCGATGCGCTCAACACTGGATACTGTGCTTGTGCGTACTGTGTTCCGTGCACCGTGTTTGGTGACGACGCCTAAACGACCGTGTGCGCCGCCGAAATTGCCGCTGTGCTCACCACTGGACTCTACAAAAGTATTTCGCGCGATGCCCGTAGCCGTTACAAGCAAGAGATCGTCGTGATTTCATACCCAGTCCGCCTGGGTCTGAAATCGCGACGTTCTCTCGGTTGTAAGGGCTAAGGACATAGCACGAAATACTTTTTGTAGAGTCCAGTGGTGAGCGCAACGGGAATTCCGGCGGTGCACCGCCTGGGTCTAAATTTGGGGCTGGAAATGCGCGGTTCCAGGCTGGATACAAACTGCTGCCCCAATTTTGGTTCTAGGCAGAACCGGCATTTTTCATTCCGGTCTGTATCTGACATTTTCGTATGGTCACCATTCATACTGCTGGGCTTGCAACTATTTAGGGCAAATATTTTTTTCTTTTCTTTTTCTCTCTCTCTTTTTTTGCCAGTAATTAATATTTTTTTCTTTATTATCGCGTGTTTCTTTTTTTTCTTTACGCCGCTTTTAAATGTTTGCTTTTTTGGGAGGAGGCGGTTGCGCATTCTTCTTTCTTTTATCTTTGCCCAGACTCTCCGGCAGGAACGCATCTTCCTTGCGTTGGAGTGCCTTGTCCTTGATGGCTAGGGGCTCTAGGAATTCACGCGCGAGTTGGTTTCTGTTTCGTCCCATAATGACAACTTCGCGTAGCTTTGCTGCACATTCGTATGTACGGCAGTGAGCTGCTACGTCTCCTGCTGCTGTTAAGGCTCGTAAAGATGCAGCACATTTTCCGACTCTATCGCTTATACAGTGTCCTGTTTGGCCTATATAATATCTTGCAGACACTCTTCTAGTCCAGGGCGATACGTTTGAACTAAAAGAGTGTCAGCAAGAGCCGGGTTCAGTCTGGGAGCGGAGCCACACAGGCACCGCGCTCTTGGTAACCGCTTCAAGGACTATATTTTACAACCGCTTTTATAAACCGCTGGACTACTAGACATTCGCAACTTGATGCTGATGCCATTGCTTGGCTGTGGAAAAATTAACCGGCACTGAGTAGCTCCCAACAAATTGCTCTAACTCGACGTGCGTTGGCGAACTGTCATGTTGGAATAAATGAGACATGCTAAAAAAAGTGTACGTACGTACCTATGTTGCGACTCTCCAGGACTATACCACACAACAATTAGATGAGATCGATGAGTGTCCCTTTTCGACGAGAGCGTTCGCCACTGCTGCATATGAAAACAAAAAGATAACAAGGGGAAACACCGGCACTCTTACCCGAAAATAAAGGTCACGGTTCAAACTACTTATACGGGAAGGATGCACGAAAATTGCGTGGGCATATTCCATGCAGGAAACCAGCCGGTCGTGGGCAGAGGGTCTAAGCCGAACGGTCTTGGCCAGGGTCGTGGGAGCAACGTTGCGTCGGAATTATTTGCTAGGCCCAGCCTTCCTAGTTAGTCCTTGGGGGTAGCTTGGTCGGTGCGATCATTGTTGTAGCTTTAGCGGATACCGGTGTCCCTGTGTTTCTCTTCGTGGCGGTCAGTTTCAATTCTTTTTTGTCTTGAAGTTGAGACCAGTGTTGGACAAAATACTCGATAAAAGTATAAGTTAAGTTACTAAATACTTGCATCATAAAGTGTTTAAAATTCTACTTAAGTTACTTTCACTGTAAAGTATCTTGAGTAGAGTACTAATACTTAGAAATGTAATTTAATTACTTTTGAAGATACTTCCGCATAGCGTTATTTGTATCGACGTCATTGACAACGAGAATCATACAGTTGCACAAATCTGGTTTACCAGAGTGGTTTTGTTAGCACGCAACACAAAACGGTAAGAAAAAAGTGAAAGCCGCTTACAACTCCCTGTAACGCCGAATTGGAGCGCAGCTCTTGAGGAGGAGGAGGGAAGGGCGCTGGGGGGGGGGGGGTTAGACTAACCAGGGGGGGGGGTTACGTGACCTTGGGGGGTCACCTGACCCCCAATGCCGATGATGTCATCACTGACGTCACTGATGACGTCATTAGTGACGTCACTGATGACTTCACCAGTGATGATAACGATGACGATGCGAATGTCGGTGACGTCATCAGTGACGTCGCTGACGACGTCATCAGTGATGATGACGATGACGATGCGAATGCCGGTGACGACATCAATGACGTCACTGATTTCGTCATCAGTGATGATGACGATGACGATGCGGATGTCGGTAACGTCACCGGCATCCACATCGTCATCGTCATCATCACCGATGACGTCACCGGCATCCACATCGTCATCGTCATCATCACTGATGACGTCACCGGCATCCACATCGTCATCATCACTGATGACGTCACCGGCATCCGCATCGTCATCGTCATCATCACTGATGACGTCATCACTGATGACGTCACCGGCATCCACATCGTCATCATCACTGATGACGTCACCGGCATCCACATCGTCATCGTCACTGATGACGTCATCATCACTGATGACGTCACCGGCATCCACATCGTCATCGTCATCATCACTGATGACGTCACCAGCATCCACATCGTCATCGTCATCATCACTTATGACGTCACCGGCATCCGCATCGTCATCGTCATCACTGATGATGACGATGACGATGTGGATGCCGGTGACGTCATCAGTGTCGATGACGTCATCGGGGGTCACGCGACATCGGCGGGGGTCACGTGACCTCGGGGGGTCACGTGACCTCAGGGGAGTCACGTGACCTAGAGGAGGGGGTCACGTGACCTCAGGGGAGTCACGTGACCTCGAGGAGGGGGTCACGTGACTTCGGGGGGTCACGTGACCTCGGGGGGGGGGGTCACGTGCCTCCCCACGAAGTCACGTGACCCCGGTGGGGGGCTCGCGCGGTGCATTATGGGATATTTCCCATGATGCACCGCGCGGTTACGCCGACGGCGACGGCGACGGCGACGGCGACGGCAACGGCGACGCCGCTCAAGCCGGAAACGGGCCCCTAAGAGCTGCGCTCTAAAACATCGTAGGGCTATTTTGTGCGTCCAACTATAAGGAGCAGGATGTCCCGAATGTCAAATGATGAGGCGGCAAATAACTCAAGAAACTAAACGTTTAATGGGGCAAACTTATGCCCAAAAAGAAATGCTAGCGTCTCAGGTGTCGATGTCGGCGAAACAGCAGGGTCAAGAGCTGGGACGAGATTAACTACGGACCGCCACGCGGAGCACCTTTTGAACCCGCGTGGGTTTCTGGAACATTCTGTGGAGAACGTTCGGCGCGTAGAACATTCATAACTCGATCACACGACAAAGTTTTCAAACTTACGAGAATGTCAAGTTGAAAGAATAAACAAAAGAGGAGTCCGCTCCCTAGAATCGAACCCGGGGGAGCCAAACGCAGTAACCATTCGGCCACGCGCTCGCTCGGCAACGCGCGTGGCAATATCACTGGTACATTAATACTTATATATAAAACACGGAGGACAAGCACAGGACAACCACATTCTTTCAAAGAATGTGGTTTTCCTGTGCTTGTCTTTTGTGTTTTATTTTTTCGATTTTAAGCTCGTGGAACCCCTGTGTTCCCCGGAACCCAGTTTGAGAACCCCTGCCTTAGACACTCTCTTTTGCAGAAGCTGCAGGCATGTTCACCTCGCTCGCCTTTACCAGACCCCTGATACATGTTACAAAACATTTTGGGGACAGAAATAAATAGGTCGCTTTAGCTATAGTACATCGCTCAATATCACGTCCTGCGGCGAACCTTAGATACATCGTTTAACTACAATTTATATTTCCTATATGGGGAGTTCACTGTAAACGAACATGGGATACGGATATGAGAAAATGGACAACAAAGAGGACCTACAAAATAGTCACGGCAGTGGTCGCACCTCCTTCAAGTAGTTTGCATTCAGAAAGGCACTCAACGTTGGGGGACGCTTCGTTGGGGTTTTGAGAGGTCATCCAGTTTTTAATTTGTTTCCTGTCCTGTTCTCTGCTTATCAATGTTCGTTTACAGACAGTGTTCGCGAGAGTAATAAATGAGAGGCTGACAACAAAAGGAAAAAAAACTCGACGTTTTGCTGTAGCGGGTTTAATACACTAGCAAAACAAAATGTCCTTTTTTTGTGTCCACTCCTCATTTTCCTTCATTTGTTGTTTTCCTTACACTCAAGTCTGCATTGACGTTGTAAGTCGTTTCCGGATCTGCGTTGCGCCTCAGTGTGGAAATCTTTACTTCCGTAGAACAACCCCTTTTGTTTGAGGAGTTTTCGGGGGAAACTTTAGGAAACAAAAGGCGCTTTTGGGAAGGCGAGGAGAAAACCTTCATTTTACAAACTTTGGGCTGAAATATCAGTCACAATCGGCCAAAAAGCGATGTTTTTTTTCACGACCTCAATCAAAGTCACCGCAGCTAATCGAAACTAGCAACAGGATTTGGGTGCTGGAAAGAATGGTCGCGTTTGCTCGTGCCACGCCCACACCGCTTCATACCGAAAAACTCGGAAAATGGTGGATTCAGTGACGTACCAACTTGTTTTTGAGTTGGGGGGCAAAGCAGATTTCCTCCCCCCCGGGTCGCATATTTTTACTAATGATGGGCTGAACTTTTGCCGAATCGAAAATTCGGCGCAACTTTTGTTGAACTTTTCTAAATATTTGGCAATGATTCGGCAAACATACACTGTTACCAGACTTAACATTGATATTTATTTTTTTCTAACAAAAAAAGTTTTTTTTCACAACATAAATAATACATGTAGTGCCTATTGACACAGTTATGACTAAATAAGGTGATATTCTACAGGATAATTGTATTGATGTAGCTTTTGTGTGTTTACTGACAATTTTAGTGTTTTCTAGCAGAAAGTGGCTTGACAACGAGGTTGGGTAGCCGGCGCAGTCACGAATCACGCTACGAGAGTTTTGATTTTGAGGCTTCATCAGCGCACGCCTGCAAGTGTGTTTACATTGTTAAAATAAAGGCAATCACTGCGTTCTTACTTTCTCTAAGAGTCACCGATGCGTGCGCGAAAACGAATGCAACGGTCGCTGAGCCTTCACCAGAAGAGATAACAATATTGTAAATATGCATGTTTTTCGATTTGAGTCACTTGACGTCAGATTTGCATGAAAGTGCGCGTTCCGTATTCGCAACGTGCCGTTTTTAACCTTTAAAATACCAGTTTCTGGTTTTAGGACACACACGAACGTTTAGAAAGATGGGAAGAGTTAGGAATGTCGGATGTGCAACATCGAGCATACTAGTTCTTTGTTTAGTTGTATGCAGATACATGAAAATCGCGAAATAACCCGAACTAAAAAGCAATATTATTCTGTGTTGGCACAAACTACTTGTGAACCAAAAAGAGGATTGTTATAATAATAATAATAATAATAATAATAATAATAATAATAATAATTGTATTTGCACATACTGAAAGGTGCCCATGTGATGGTGTGCGGGGTTAGGCAGATAGGTGAACCCTTACGCGAGCGCCTGCCAGCCAAACTTGTTCGTAGTTCAACTACTTTACTCAAGTTGCTGTAGTTTAACTACTTTTCTGGGTAGTTTAGTAACTTTCGATTACATTTCTATTTTGGTAATTAGTAGATTACTTTAACTACTTTTCCAAGTGACTGCTTTGCCTATCAACAGAGATAAGATGTTGGAAGATCAGCTGATATTTGCAGAAGGGGAAGCATGTAGCGTAGAAAAAGGGGGGGGGGGAGGGGAAGGAAGCAATTTGGATGGTCCAAAACCCCCAAAATATTAACCAGCCCTCCACTGCAACACCACTGCTATGAGGCGCGAGGAACGAACAGACACGACGCAAGAGAGGGCGAGTAACTGTGGATTAGCGCCGAAGACTGGCGTTTCTTTGTACCTCGAAGCTCAAGGAGACTTGACGCATTTGAAGAAAGGACTTGTCCCCGCTTCTCCCCAGTGTAGGAATTCTTGCCCACTACAGGAGGTATACACACTACATCCTCACTCAAATGAGGTAACAAAGTGCAGCGCCCGCTCTGAAGTTGAGCTGGTGCTCCTGTATAGCTTGTCCTGTCTTTCGAGACGTCATCTGGTCATTTCTCTGAGTGAAGAAATGGCGGCTATAAGACCGATACAAATAAGTGCCTTATAAGTTCATTGTGTTAAATGGTTCGTCAGCGAGAATAAAGTGATTACTCTATGGCGTATTAGTTGCCACAATTTCCACAAAAAAAAAACTGATGCACCTATGATTTCCCCTGAAGCAATGCACACCGGCCTGTTAAAAAAAAACAAAAAAACGCTGTATAGGGAATGAGAGGGCATTCTGAAAGATTGTGTTAAAAAGTACTTCTACTTTACTTTGGAAGTACATTGTATTTATAGTACTTCACTTCAAGTACATTGCACTCATTGTACTTACTACTTTACTTGAAGTACATAATCTCTCATTAACTTTGTACTTCCAAGTAGTTTTTAGACGTACTTCAGCAACATTGTAAGCAATCAAACACTGTCTGCTAAATCAAGCTTAGGCAGTGCTAAACCTCAAAGGTGAAATGATACATCCGCAGTACATCCTTTACCAAAAAGTACACAACAATTAAGCATGCAGAAGCAGAACCAGCTATTAAAGCGTTTCTGTGAAAACACAAGTCACATTATATTCGGCCAGCAAAATTTCGCTAACGCATCAAAACCTATGTAAGTACGTCCTTGTTAGTATAGAAAAAAAAATAAAAGAAACTTCAAAGTAATTTGCTCCTTTTTTACGGTAATTAGTATTTTACTGAATTACTTTCCATTTGAGTAACTTCTACTCTACTCAAATTACTTTTGAGGCTAATACTCAGTAACTCAACTTAATTACTTTTTTTGAGTAGCTTGTACATATCTGCTGCCAGCCCAATACCACATATAAAAAAGAGACAAATAAATTGCTGAATATAGACACTACAGAAAGTACGCAAAAAGGAAAGAAAACAAGGGAGAAAACATGTATCAGATTATGACGAGAATACCAGCTGCATCCCATACATTCTGGCAAGCTCTCATGACTCTGCCCCGTTTGACGGCAGTGGGCCGCGCACACTGCGCGTAATATGCGCAGTTGTCAGTCAATGTTTCAACTACCTCGTTGCATCAATGGAAAGGTCAAATGAAAATCACGTTATCCAAAATGCACCACATCATTTGTCACTTGCGCAGTGGACTGCGTAAATTACTGGTCTATCTTCTGTTCTCCACACTCGCAAAAGCTCACAAGCGCACAGTTACCGTGTCGCCTACTCCACACCTCGCCGTAACCACTGGTTATACTAAACTGTACTATGGTAACCGCGCGACTGCGCGGCGTCCATTTGCGATCCATGACCCCATCGCTTTCGTGCGCGTGCGCAAACATTTGCCAAATTTTTGCCGAATCTTTGCCGAACTTTTTTTCAAAATTCGGGGATGTGTGGAACTTTGCCGAATTTGAAGTTCGGCAGATTCGGTCCATCACTAAGTTTTACGGCGTGTGTGTGTGTGTGTGTAGGCGTTGTAAAAGAGGGGGGAGGGGGGAGGAGAGGGCCAGTTGTGTATGCGCACCGGGCTCTTTGGTCACTGCTCGTTTTACGGCGCAGGCGATAGACCCCCTAGCAACGACGCGCTGACGCCGGATTGGCTGCTCGCCAACGTGCGGGAACTTAAATTTCGGATTCGGACGGCGCGTGTATCACCCGAAGCGCGTTAACCCACGCCCGTGCGTGCGTTCTTCGCGGCGACAGTGTGCGGCTGCTAATTACAAAACTATTAACCACTTAGCCTCCCCCCCCTCCCCCCCTACAGGCCACTTTGCGGCGTCCAGTCGCCTACCTGAGCCCCGCTGTCCCCCATGCACTTCCGTAAATAGAGTCCCATACGATTTAGTTCAGCGATGTTTCATCAAAAACATTCGTTTTTTTCTGTGTTAATCGTAAAAAAAAATGTCGTAAATATTGCCACATGCCTCGACAAAACAAAATGTTCGAGGAAAAAAAATAAAAAGTAAGCCCACACCATGGACAGAACCCTGCTTGATACCTATGAGGCAGACATCTTACCACTAAGTTATGCTACCGCTTCGGAAACTCGCATTGTATCCGCTGCCTATGTTGACGGAGGCAGCGCCTATCTCTACGAGCCAGCCAATCCGGCGTGAGCGCAGCCGTTGCTAGGGTCTGTATCGCCTGCGCGTTAAAAATATGCCCGCGCGGGTCGTGGGCGGTGCCCTTGGTATTCCTTGGGCGCCGCCGGCCAGTGTTTGCCCTGCCCAGTGGCGGCCGTTTCAGGGAGGGGGGGGGGGGGGGGCAAAACACATGCCTTGCCCCCCCCCTCTGAGAACTGGAGGGGGGGGGGGGGGCGGGCAAGCGCCCCCCTTGCCCCCCCGGTTGGTACGCCCATGTGGTGGAATGTCAAAAATGTATTTGAGATAGTGAGCACAAGATACTCAGAAATATAATTAAAATACAGTATCAAATACTCTCGATCAGAAGTATTTGCAAGATACCAAGATACTTCGAAAAGTATTTTAAATACAGTATCTTGAGTAGAGCATTTGAGATAGGCACAAGTCTGGTTGAGACGCATGTGAAGAGCACGTGTCTGCATCGAAGTCCTTCCGGGTGCGGTGGTGACGTCCTTGTGTTTCTGTTTGTATCACACCTTGTGTGCTGGGTGAAGATGAAAACGATAGGGTACGCTTCTTTTTTTTTATGTATTGTTTGCAGTTTAGTGTATTGTGATTCTGGTGTATTGTTTGTAGTTCGGTGATCAACGGTCGTGGTGGTGGCGACGTTCGGGGGAGGTGTATATAAGGCGTTGAGGCAATAAAATGTTAGACGAGTTTGAGACGTTATCTCTCTTCTTCTTACTTTACGAGTTTCCGTTTTTCAAGTCTCGGGTTTCAATCATCATGTATAACTTACACCAGCTCGCCTGCACATTAACTGTTTTTTCAAGATAGGTAGTTACTCTTGCTTTCGTTTTCTTGAGAGTTGGCTGGGGCGTCCATTTCGTGACAAGTCTCTCGGGTAGGATGTTCACATCGGAGCCGGTGTCAAGTTTGAAGTTCACGTCGTAGCCATTTACATCGAAAGCACTCGGTGAAGGAAAAGACTGTCGGCCGTCTTGTTGAACTACAGGGCAACTCCGATGAATGAACTTGCATCTCCGGTAAAGATGCTAATGGGAAGGAACAGAACGCTAATCCCAGCCCATCCCAGCTCACTCCTACCTCACTACCCGCACAAGTTCCTTCACAAGAAGTTAAAGGCAAGGCAACAAGCTCAGCACAAGCAGGGGGACCAACATGCACAAGTACTGCCTCCTTTGCAGAAGAAACAACCAGTTTGGTGCTATTACAGGAAGAGATGGGAAAAGGCTGTGTTGACACAGGTGGGTCCGGAACCACGGAGGTACAGAGTTACTGCGTCTAACGGACAGACATATACACGCAACCGACACCACATTCGAGTGACATCCAGTTCAAGGGACCCCCTGGTGACTGCAGAAGATTACTATGCGATCAACACCGCAGTCAGTGCAAGTCACCCAGAAGAGACATCCTTGAGATGTGTGCCAAGCCAGCCACAACACCGAGCAACATGCTCAGGAAGGACTGTCAGAGGTCCTTCAAGATTTCTCCTCTAGCATTTTAATTTTAATGATTAGTACTTGTGTGGTGGCATGTTATGTAGCTGTTTAGCAGTGCCCCCCTACTTGGATTAAAATAAACCCCCACCAGGGAGCACTTTACATTCCTGGACTGGAGGACGGGTGTTCTGCGAACCAGAACATACAGAGCGAAGTACCAGGAAATGGATACATTGTGCACTGCTTTTGGAAAGGAGGACGAGACGGCTGAGCACTTTATACTCTACTGTAAAGGGCTTCACCCTATGCTTACCGAAGACAACATAGATTTATTAAGGTCATTGGGTTTTAGAGACAGCGAAGGAAGAGTGGATTTCAAGACAGTAGACATTACCGAGCGAAGATTAAGTGAATGGTGGCGGAAAGCGAGAGAAAAAAGGTATTTTCTTATTAAGTGATGGCAAGGGGGTTTTATAGCCTCACTTTTTCTTTACAGTACGGAGTGAATATAGTTATCACATTTAAATATTTTAAGCTTAAATGGTAAAACAAAATGGCTAGGTGGCGTAAGCTACCTAGCCATTTTGCTACTAAGTTACCAAGTAGTGACGACTACTTGGTAACTGATAAGTGGTTTCTTTGTAAGGATGTAGAAAAGTGGACTTAGGACGACAGACGAGGTGTGTCACTGGAGGGAACACCAATGTTGCAGTCAAGTGAATGGGAAGTTTCAATAGCTGATTTTCGTCAGTTTGGTTGTGTTCGGTTAGCTTCAAGATTGAGCCACCCACGTCGGTCGGTGCGTTGGCTATTCATCTTGGCTGCTTTCGCCGAAAAAGCCTCTGGACCACACCGAAGGAGCCGGGCTGATTTCGCAATTACTGGATTCCGGAAAACCTGCTCGCTGCATAAGATTAATGAGGAAAATTGTCGGCTTTCAAAAGAAGGGGGACGCGTCTCGCAAAGTTAGCTGTCACGGCATTATGATCTATCACGCCTCCAATATTTATATTATACCCATAGGCGTAGACTACGGGCCCTGACAACACTTTCCCCAGGATGTCCTCAGGACAGCCTTTTGAGGACATTATGATGTCCTGATGATGTCCTCAAATGATCCTGGAAGCATCCTAAAAACGTCCTATTGTCCCGCCTCAGGACATCCCCAGAACGTCCTCAGGAGGGCAGCCGAGGATTTTTCTAGTACATTTTTAGGACAATGCACTGCAGGTGCAGCTGTTCACTGAGCTGTTAGGATTCTTTCATTTTTATTGTTTCTAGGTTTTCTCCAACTGGATTTTGAACCTGAACATGCCGGCAAGAGCTGCCTGCAGAAAGTAATTCATTGTTGTGTACTATTTGAAAGTCAAATTCACACACTAATTCTAGATTACTAGACAGTGAGAGGCTAAGAACACAGGGTAAGGGAAAGGGGGAAGAAAGCTGAGGGAGTGCTGAAGAGGAGAGAAGAAAACTTCTTCCCTCCAGCATCCCGTCTGATTTCTCCTCTACATCTTTCCTTGCCCTGTGGTCTTAGCCTGCAACTATGAGCATGATCATGCCATTCATTATTGCAAACAAAGGTAACTGTTCAAGAAATACTTTATTGGAGAGCAAATGTTACATATGACTTTTTTCAATGTCTCACCAGACATTCAGTCTGGCTTCGCATCTTGCCAGCACTAGTCTGAATAGTCAGCGGGATCTAGAAAGAAAAATCAATTCCATAAGCATTATTAATAAAAACAGGTCATGTGAGAAACTTTACCATCATGTTGAACATCTCTGGCTTTTGACTGCAGCTTTTTCAGCTTCTCTCCAGCGTGGCGCGGCCACACTTTGATGATGGTCTCCACGTCAGCTTTGTTTGCAGACTCAACAGTTAATTTCACTGCCCCTGAAACATTGATTTGTGATGACAGTCACAGCAGAAAACTAAGATGGTCTAGAAAAAAATCACAATTAATGTCAATAAAAATAGATGTTCCAGAAATTATGTCCCTTAGAGCTAACGTACAACGATACATAGCTATCTGACCCACACAGCAAAAGTTTCACCTATTTAGACAGAACTATGTTCAGAAAATCGTATCATTCTCCCACTCCCGAGTTAAGTTAGTTTGTCGGTTTTCATGTAAAATCAGTCTTAATTTTACCATCAGGGAAAGGATATTCAATGCATTCTGCATTTGACGCTAGCTCTGAACCCGACAAGGCCCCTGTGCAATGTTTTACATAACCAGTTTAGTGAATAAATTAGATGACTCGCACAGGACAAACAAAAGTGTCTTACTGTAAATGATGTCTGCCACATTGAGATCCCGAAACTTTGCCTTTCTGGCCTAACCAGCTGAAATTTACAGCCACTTTCCGGCTAAGCAGGACCTCCAAGGTGTTCCTGGTAGCAGACCCGATGGATCTGCCACCAACGCCAGTGAACTGATGCAGCTAAAAATAATCTATTGGATCCCATGAACGCTCTTCTTAAGTCAAAGGTTAGAAAATGTAACAAGATTGAGAATCCTTCACACCAGAAGCGTTCTTTTCCTTTCATCCGAAGATAGACTAGAGTCAAACTCCAGAAAGGCCTCCAAGTCGGCGAACGGCTTTTTCAGAACTTCCTCCTCTGCACTTAAAGCCCGAGGGACGCCATTGCATACCGGTCGTGCGATCCCATCCAATTGCCTCCCTTGGTATTCTACCCTCATCTGTATTGTGTGCAGTGTCCTCATGACTTGTTGTTCAAACTCTGAAGATTTGTAAAGAACAAAACATACTTAGAATATAAATCACATGAAGTTGTCATTCATCCTTTTTTAGGCAACATGCAATAATAAGCAGACAGGATGGACCAAGTTTCCAGAAATTAGAGTTTTCAAGTATCAACTAAGAGTAACTTTCCCCATGCTTACCAGAAAGTCTGGAAGTGCTGGCAGCTGAAGGGCATGAAGTGTGAAGTCTCTCGTCAGACCTTGCTCGGGGTGCTGCAAGTCATCAAGGCATAAGTAAACCAATCGAAAATCACATTCTTAAAAGCTTACCCGGCCGGAAATGACTAGTCTCAGGCCTTGACAGTGTCATGGTTGGGGAACAGATTGTGACGTTCTGAACCCCACGGCTGCCATGGGGCTCTGAGCCTATTTGAAAACAAAGCCGGTTTATTTCACTTCTGAAAGTAAGCTTTGAGAATGCGACAAAACCACTCTACTTACGTGGTGCCCCTCGTACACTTGGAAGCTGGGACCCCGGTCGTGGCCAGCTGGAAGGATACTCTGGATATCCTATTATAGAATGAGAGCATGCATGCCACGCGCGCCATAACTTCTTGGCAAATAGATAAAGAACCATGTACACAAGTCTCATTTTACTCAGGTGGGCTTGGAATTGATAGACCAGGGCTTGTATACACCTGGGTGTTTTCCGATCTGTTGTCACCACTTCCAGCTGCAGAGATGTGTGCAACAAATCCTATCAATACTATAGCTTACTGGTAAATAATGCGCCACATTCTGGAGACCAACATTGGTTGTAGCATCAAGCAAACATCAATATGCAATATGGGAAACGCAGATGTAAAGGCGGACATTGTCATCATCAGTTAATTTCACTTCTGAAAGTAAGCTTTGAGAATGCGACAAACCACTCTACTTACCTGGTGCTCTTCGTACACTTGGAAGCTGGGACACCGGTCTTGGACAGCTGGAACTGTACTCTGTATATCCTGTCATACAATGAGAGCATGCACGCCATAACTTACGTGGCAAATAGATAAATAGCCCTGTACACAAGTCTCGTCCAACTGGCGTGGGCTTGGAATCGAACGACCAGGGCTTCTAGAGTGATGGGTGCCTTCCCACCCCTCATCACCACTTCCTTCTGCAGAAAAGTGTGCGACATTTCAAATAGTGACGAATCCAATTCATAATTTTGCTTATTGGTAAATAATATGGCACTCTCTGGGGACCAACATTGGTTGTAACATCAATACACACTATGGGAAACGCAAATGGAAGGGTGCATATTGTCATCAACCACTGAAGTGAAAAAGCATTAGAATTCTACACATGCTGTGGCTGCCCTGCTAGTGACAGCGACACACATGCTGCAACACTATATATGCAACTGTGAACAACTGTGTGTACAAGAGGGCTATAAGCGTGCAACATGCTGTTCATAGAAATAGACTGCTACATTGTTTGTCCTGTAGATTTGCCATGTATGCTAAATATTTCATATTTATGCCTCACAAAGCTTTTTGGGAAGCGTACCATTGTGTCTGCACTGCTGGGAATGAAGCAAATCCAATGGCCTTCTTGTGCTCAACCAGTAGTTTCTCGAATGGTCTGTGGGACATCAAGTATTCAAGCGTATGGAATAAATATACAAAAAAAATTACCTAGCTAATCCAATACATCTAACGGGAAGTTGCAAGTGCAGAAAGAATGTACAATATACTTCTAAAAATGGACCGCTGTGGTGATGGGGATTGCTGAGCTGTAACGAGTTTACAGCTCTTCTGAGCTGTGAACTCTTTTTGTCTTTCTTTTTTGTTTCCCCCTCCCAGGATCCACTTCGCTTTGTAAGTCATTCGTGTCTTCCGCCCTCCTCAAATTTTTGTCGTGCTTTTTCGTATGTAACTGAAAAAAGTTCTGATGATCTACTTAATCTAAATTGCACATAAATGTAGTTTGACATCGACAGCAACAGGTGCCTAAAATACCATGAAAGCCTATGTACATAATTGTATTACCATATGCCTTTACTGCAGTGCAGGGCACTGGTATTCAGTCAGGTCCTGGGGTTGCTCTCGCTTTTAGCAGGCTCTGCACTTTATTCCTTTCAGGAGGCCACATGCAGTAGCCTTCATGTACCCAGTTTTTATGGACAATGGCCACTAAGTCATCTTCTTCGGGAAAGATAACAACGATGCTAGAGACCACCTTACAAAAGAAAGAAAACATTTTTATGAGCATACCATTTTACACGAGTGCTTCACAATGACAAGAACAACTGGCCACTGCCATCTCTTACAACACAACAGCATGTAGAAGAGGGGAAACAATGGTCTCCCTTTGAAATATAATTTTGAGGCACTTCTGAGCAATACAGTGAAGTAGCCATGACCGCAAACAAGAAAGTTGCGAGACTGTGCAAATCCTCAGCATCGTTGACGGGCATGGCAACGAATACAGGTCCCTCCGTTGAAGAAACTTCCTTCCAATAACACATGGAGCTCCAGATGGGAAATGAGCAAAGTTCTTCACTGTGATCACTGACCCATCAGAAAGTATGCAACAGCTGTTTTTGTTGCCAACTGTAAGAGAAACGTTGGCTGAAAATGAGACTTTAAAAAACTGTGGACATTCGCAGGCCTCAATAAGCGGCCCAGAGTTGTGTGGTGCAGTAAACAATGGGTAGCGTGTCACCTTCTGCTGCCGTTCCAGAACGACTCCCTGCTCCGACAGCCTATTGCGGAGCTGCTCCAGAGGATATTCCGGCTTTCGAAGCATCCTCTTCAGAGTTGCCATGTAATTTTCAAACTGAAACACTCTCCAATCAACCAAGCATCTCAGGTGCTGAACATCAGATGCAAGATGAGACAGTCCATGCACATTGTGTGTTAAATCCTCTTGGCCATAAATCTCAGTAAAGCAACTGACAAAACACTTCAGCAGGTCAGTTGTGGTGGCACCAGGTGCTGCAAGTAGGCTGATTGCCACATGCAAGACAAGAAAATTCTCATACATGTGTGAGGGAATGAGTGACAACAGCACTACAGGTCCTCCATACAACAAGAAAAAACGAAATTCAGTAGCTTTCCATTGTCCTAGCTCTGCCAGACTTTGTGGCTTTCTGTTAAAAACAGAAGGAACAAACTGTGCTAGCTTCTGATTTCTTTCCGACACCTCACTGAATACGTTGATCCCAAGTCTTACTTCCTTTGGGCCACGAGCCCAAAGCAGGAGCAGCTTCCGTGTTACACCCAAACAAACGAGATGCATGTAATCTAACTGTACATCCTTCACGAGATCTATCGGAAGTACCTATAGAATACATTGACCAGTGTGGTGTTGCTTTTGTGATTTGCAGCGGAAACTTTGATTGGTTTGCAATTGCTTGGTCGTATCTGGAAAGCACACCCTGCATTTCCAATACACACCCTTAACAGTGCATTTTGTGCGACTGTGATAGCCCTTATGGCCTCTGATGTACAGTATGAAGGCTTTAGCTGGTGCATCACAGATTATGGCATGAATTCTCACACGAACTGTCACTGTGTCAGTAATGAAGCCTGCAGTGATAAGAAGTTTGAGTTCATCAACGAACTGCTGCAGGAGCTGGTTCGCGTCCTGAGGTTTGCTACCACAAAAAAAAAAAAAAAAAAAAACACCCACAACAAATGGTGCCTCGTCTTCAAAGTTGTTGATACGCCCAAGAATAGGCCAGAACTGTTTTTTGGAGCTCTTGGATATAGAGAGGCCGTCTATATTAAAACTGAGGCTCAATTTAGTCGGTAACTCCGCACAGTCTTTCAGGATTTGACGAAGCCCGCCTCAACACCAAAATGACAGTATTCGCCTCCCCACAGCTTCACAATACCAGATGACTTCTTTGGAGTCTGTAGCAAGGCTCTTGCAGAAGATGGTAGCGAAGAAAAGCATGTGTGGCTGCGCAGCACTGCCAGAAGCGATGTGACCGCGGAGTGAGAGGATCGAGAGTCTACTGCCCATGTTTGCAGCCTCTGCCGTACCAGCGGCACAGAGTCTTGGTGATCGAATCCTCAACCACTTGTCGTACAATCGTTGGCGCCCACAATGGTGCACTCATGTTGGAGCAGAGAATCGTCTTGTAATCCAAAGGTCGTAAGCGGCAGGTCGACCTCTCCATTGTCTGGACTAGGACTACGTTGGTACGGCACACGTACATCTTTATCGGAGTCAGGAGAAAAACACGCCACCGAGGATGGTTGTGGCAATTTTGGCGGTTGCGGTTCGTGCGAGGAAGATGCCCTTTCTACCGAGTCTACTTTCGCACAGTTGATGAGCTCGAAGCATTCGTTTACGCGCCGGCATCTTTCCCGCCGAAATTGCCGTTCACTGCTTTCCGCCATTTCGAAGTACTACATATAAAAAGAGCACTAACCTTCGTCACTGCCTTGCATTGCTGCCATCATCAATTTGGATGAAACAGCGCGGATATAGACTCGCAGCTCGGACTAAGAACTCAGTGGTATATTTCTTCTTTTTCAAATCGTTCTCTTCTTCTACTTCGCCGTTAATGAGAATGTTTCAAATTTTTAAAGGGACGATGCAACGATTTTTGTACTTTGCGCAAATACCGCTTAACATGTCATTAACGTACCCCTGACGTTAATGACATGTGAACATACCTCGGCAAACCTCACTCATGACGGCCCTCACTCACCCTCGCTCACCCTCAACTTCACAGGTGAGGTGAGGGTGAGTGAGTTTCTGAACCAGGAAAATTAATGAGCGTGAGGGTGAGTGAGGGCCGTGAGGGCGGTGAGGGCCTAGAGGGCCGTGAGGGCCGTGAGGGCGGTGAGGGCGGTGAGGGCGGTGAGGGCCGTGAGGGCGGTGAGGGCGGTGAGGGCCGTGAGGGCGGTGAAAGCCGTGAGGGCCATGAGGACCATTAGGGCGGTGAGGGCGGTAAGGGGTATGGGGCCATGAGTGTGTGAGGGGTGTGAGGGCGGTGAGTGGCGTGAGGGCCATGATTGCGTGAGTGGTGTGAGGACGGTGAGTGCGTGAGGGCTGTGAGGGCCATGAGTGCGTGAGGGCAGGGAGTGACACGAGAGGCGTGAGGGCCGTGAGGGCCGTGAGGGCGGTGAGTGCATGAGGTGGGGTGTGAGGGCCATGAGTGTGTGAGGGCGGTGAGTACGTGAGGCCCCCTTCAGATCGAGCATCTTTCTCAGCAATTTTGGTGTTAATGGCGGGTTGTTCTCTAGCTTTCCCTAGATCGACACGAATTGCTGAGACCGGGTCCGGCTCCAAATAAGCAAGCAACTCGGAGCAATTCGAATACGTTTAAAGCGGCTGCATCCAAATTGGGACGCAAACTTTTCAAGTGATACCTCGTGCCGGTGATGATGACACCGAAAGACTTGGTTCTGGTTTGAAATCGATCGTTTTTTTGGAAATAAACTGTTTCAGAAAGGTGCAGTAGTATTCTTAACGAGATTTAAATGCATAAAAACACGTTTATAACGCGTAATTGTGTCTAAATGGTGCAAGAAAAATAAAATTTTATGATGACGATCACAAATGGCGGCAATTGGTTGCTGCGTGTGATCGCGGGCGGCAAGTGTTGCTGGTGTTGCGACGTAAAGTTTCTGGGCGAACTTGCCCCATCTGAAGCTGGCCTGAGTGGCGTGAAGGCCATCAGTGCGTGAGGGGCGTGAGGGGTGTGAGGGCCGTGAGGGCGGTGAGGGCCGTGAGGGCGGTGAGGGCCGTGAGGGCGGTGAGGGCGGTGAGTGGCGTGAGGGCTAGGAGTGCGTGAGGGCCGTGAGGGCGGTGAGGGCCGTGAGGGCGGTGAGTGGCGTGAGGGCGGTGAGGGCGTGAGGGCCGTGAGGGCGGTGAGGGCCGTGAGGGCGGTGAGGGCCGTGAGGGCGGTAAGGGCCGTGAGGGCGGTGAGGGCCGTGAGGTCGGTGGGTGGCGTGAGGGCGGTGAGTGGCGTGAGGGCCATGAGTGAGTGAGGGGTGTGCGGGCCGTGAGAACGGTGAGGGGCGTGAGGGCCGTGAGGGGCGTGAGGGCCGTGAGGTTCAGTGAGGGTGAGTGAAGGGCTGAAGGTGAGTGTGACGGTGAGGGTGAGGGTGAGTGAGAGGCTGAAGGTGAGTGTAGCTGTGAGGGTGAGGGTGAGTGAGGGGTTTAGGTGAGTGTGGGTGTGAGGGTGAGGGTGAGTGAGGGCGACCTAAAATGCCGACCTCTGCATGTGAAACACCCGTTAGTTTTTCACCACACGCAATCGAAGTCGCCGAAAAAATTGAAGAAAAACGAGCAACGTTCACCCCCTCAACTCGCAGCCAGAACAAGCGGCCACGTGATCTGGAGCCGATCATAGCCACGCGCTGGGGTTGGCAAGGCATAGGACACGCGCTGAGTTCCAGACTTAGTCAGTGCAGCGATTGGGCACGGGCCACTACCCGAATGCTTCCCTAGCTATCTATCATCACGAGGCCAAATCGAGTGCCCACGCAATGCTTGGGTCAAATTTATGAGCAGCATTCAAATATCATCATTGGGCGGTACTGCGACCGCCCAGTTGCGTCATCAAGTTTCACAAAGGAGAGTTTCAATGAAAATTATCGCTTTTGCCCTTGGAATTACTCCGCAATAAAGGAGTTTCTTGGCCAATGGCGTTGCGTGCAAGTATCCTTGAGTGCCACTAGTGCCAGTAAGCTCGCGTAAAGTGAAAAAACATTCCAACTGAACATCGTTGCACCGCCCCTTTAAACACCATTAACCAAATAGGCAACAAACGTTATTAAGTCAATAATAAATAAATTATTTAATGACAACAAAAAAGGAATAAAACAAAAAATAAATAAATAAAAAAATAAAAAAAATGTTTTTAGAAAATAAATTATAATTAAAATTAAACTTATTTTTTCTCATTTTTTTGTTTTATTTATTTTAGTTGGTATTTATTTATTATTTACTTATTAATGTTTCTTGGCTATTTGGTTTCTGGTGTTTAAAAATTTTAAACGTTCTCATTAACGGCGACGGAGAAGGTGACGACGATTTGAGCAAGAAGAAATATATCACTGAGTTGTTAGTCAGCGCTGCGAGTCTGTTTTTTTCTTGTGCGCCTGTGAGTGTTACTGTCTCCGCGCTGTTCCATCCATAGAGTTATTATAATGTACGCTAGAGGTTCAAGTGGCGCTAGTGTGCTGACGCAAATTGAAGCAGACAGCAACCAGTCGAAAATTGACTTCCGGTTATACATTTCTATGGGAAAAAGTGAGTGCATTTTCTCTCTGCGCTCTATCATAAGAGCAAATATCCCGAATAATTCATACGTAATAGGTAGCTTAGAACATTTCTCAGTCATGCCGACGAAATAATTGGTCAGTTATGGTGTTTTTCTTTCAGATTCATCGCATTAAAAACGGTGCTAAAACAGCTTCGTACGTGTACTTATGTGCACTGTCGGACACTGTTAGCGCGAACACGACGTCGGCGCTTTTCAGCGTGGGGGATATACGTGCCAAACGAACGAAGAACATCTGGAAATTAACAAAGACGGCAAGAACTACGCAGTAACACCGGATCAGTAACATACACGTGCATATACGATCAAAATTAATTGAAGGCCACGTAATCTATTCCTATTTTAAATAAGAAAGTACCGTTTTATTCTTTCTGCTCTGAGCGAAGCTGCTTGTTCTACGTTCAAAATATCACTCGCACGCTCGAAATCTTTGAGAACAAGTGCCCGATAAAAGCTGCCCGGCAGAGAAAACAATACGAAGATACAACTTTTATAGCCCACGGACTTTATTCTCTACGTTTTGAATGTTTTTATCCGCTCATGCACGACGGGGTCATTTTTATATAGTGACAGGACTGGCATATTAGCAATATATAAGCGTCACCGGATTGCTGGCGAGCCTAGAACACACTCTACATTCCTTTCGATTGTAATTTTGCTTCGAATCGTCGCTTGTTTTTACACACCTGCTGCGGAACACACGTTTGGGACTGGAATGTAGCGAAGTTAAACATCGTTCACTGATGAAGAGAAATGCGCTAACTAAAGCAATTACACTTTTACAGTGTTAATCAAGGTACATACTATTCGGTACGACCAAAATAACCAAAGTGTTCCGTGTTATTTTCCGGCGAAGAGACAAAATGCACGCGCGCTTTCCCATAGGAATACACAGGAAGACTGGAGAAGTGGACTGGTTGCTGTCTGCTTCAATTAGCGTCACGGAAGTCGCATAGACACTAGCGCCAGTTGAACCTCTAGCGTACATTATAATAACTCTATGGTTCCATCCAAGCATGATTTACCAACTAGCCCAAGCATCCACATTACCAAGCCATCACCAACCTCGAGGCTATTTCTGTTTCTGTCCTGGCTTGGCTTAGCTAGCCTGGGTCTCTCGGACGGGTGGATAATTGCAATAACGTTAAGCCTTCTAGTAGGCGGTAGCTTGCGCCACCTAAATTGAATGTTGCCAATGAACTGAATTCCGTAATACTGCGCAAATACAAAATTAATAATAATTGTAGTGCGTCCTGGTTTTATTAAAGAATTGTTTTATCAAAACTATAGTTAAAGGATGTCCTAAACTTGCACAACTACATGTAATAATTTGTATGTGAAATTTAGTTTAGCAGTAAACATGAACTGTGTATAGCTATGCAGCCATTTCATTCATTTTTTTTTTAGAAACGCAATCAAATTGAGGAGGAATATATTACCTTTGACTTTGTACCCTTCGTCCTCAATAAGTCCTCGGAAGGACATTTCTATTATGATCCAGCTACTGACGTTCTCAGGATGTCCTGAGGACGTCTTGAGACCGTGAGGACGTTTGTACCTTTTGAGGACGTCCTGAGGATGGCGGGTGTTGTCTAAGGAGGGGGGGGAAGGCGACGGGGCTCGTGCCCCCCCTGGTGAAATTCGGGGGGGGGGGGGGAGGGGCAGAGCCCCCTCACCCCCGGGCCACGATGCTTACCGATATGCTGTTTACGCTCCATGTAACGAGCTTCTATAGTCGGTTGCAAGCTAAGAAAAAAACGGAAATGCCTCTCAGAGGGAAATGTAATCCTACGCCGAGAAACGCCAGCCAATCGTTTTCATGACGTCACGATATCGTGGACCAATCGCGATCCTTTTGAAAAAAAAAAAGCTCAACATGGCTGCTGGCCTTAGTAACGCGACGCTAGTTTCTCGTGACAATTATTCTGCTTTTTTGCACCGTCTTTTACGTGCCCGAGGTTACGCCACGAAATCTTAATGGTATCGGCTTGCGGTTGCAGCAGTTTTTGCGCGACAACGTGAGAATCCAGCGACGCTATCGCCAACGAAAATTTCGAAGCGGGCGCGAGGCTTCGCACTGCTGAGAGGTGAGAAGCTACGCCGGACGTCGTCTGCTTCGTTGGATTTCTGTCGCCTCTGCCCCACGTTGCTACTCAACATAGTACCGGCACCGCTGCTTCAATTCGCTGTGGTTTCCGCGGGGTGAGCTGAGATTGCCGTGCTTATTAGTCGCAGGTGAGATCAGTATACCGGGAGTCCCAGCGCGCTGTTCCGTCGTAGAATGGACCGCATAAATCAGGGGTGCTATGTTGCGCTTTTTGGACCCCCAGGAGACTAGGGAGAGGGAAGTGACGTCAACGACACAGCAAACGCAGATTGGGTGTTAATTTCGTTTTCTTCTGTCAACATCCACTCTGCGTTTGCTGTATCGTTGACGTCACTTTCTTCTTCCAAGTCTCCTGGGAGTCCAAAAAGCGCAACATAGCACCCCAGGACTCCCAGGAGACTAGAGAGAAGGAAGTGACGTCAACACGCAGCAAATGCAGATAGGATGTTGATTTTGTTTTCTCTGTCAACATCCAATCTGCGTTTGCTGTGTCGTGGACGTCACTTCCCTCTTCCAAGTCTCCTGGGAGTGCAAAAAGCGCAACATAGCACCCCAGGACTCCCAGGAGACTAGGGAGAAGGAAGTGGCGTCAAAACGCAGCAAATGCAGATAGGATGTTGATTTTGTTTTCTCTGTCAACATCCAATCTGCGTTTGCTGTGTCGTTGACGTCACTTCCTTCTTCCAAGTCTCCTGGGAGTGCAAAAAGCGCAACATAGCACCCCAGGACTCCCAGGAGACTAGGGAGAAGGAAGTGACGTCAACACGCAGCAAATGCAGATAGGATGTTGATTTTGTTTTCTCTGTCAACATCTAATCTGCGTTTGCTGTGTCGTTGACGTCACTTCCCTCTTCCAAGTCTTCTGGGAGTGCAAAAAGCGCAACATAGCACCCCAGGACTCCCAGGAGACTAGGGAGAAGGAAGTGACGTCAACACGCAGCAAATGCAGATAGGATTGATTTTGTTTTCTCTGTCAACATCTAATCTGCGTTTGCTGTGTCGTTGACGTCACTTCCCTCTTCCAAGTCTCCCGGGAGTGCAAAAAGCGCAACATAGCACCCCAGGACTCCCAGGAGAATAGGGAGAAGGAAGTGACGTCAACACGCAGCAAATGCAGATAGGATGTTGATTTTGTTTTCTCTGTCAACATCTAATCTGCGTTTGCTGTGTCGTTGACGTCACTTCCCTCTTCCAAGTCTCCTGGGAGTGCAAAAAGCGCAACATAGCACCCCAGGACTCCCAGGAGACTAGGGAGAAGGAAGTGACGTCAGCACGCAGCAAATGCAGATTGGATGTTGATTTTGTTTTCTCTGTCAACACCTAATCTGCGTTTGCTGTGTCGTTGACGTCACTTCCCTCTTCCAAGTCTCCTGGGAGTGCAAAAAGCGCAACATAGCACCCCAGGACTCCCAGGAGACTAGGGAGAAGGAAGTGACGTCAACACGCAGCAAATGCAGATTGGATGTTGATTTTGTTTTCTCTGTCAACATCTAATCTGCGTTTGCTGTGTCGTTGACGTCACTTCCCTCTTCCAAGTCTCCTGGGAGTGCAAAAAGCGCAACATAGCACCCCAGGACTCCCAGGAGACTAGGGAGAAGGAAGTGACGTCAACACGCAGCAAATGCAGATTGGTTGCTGATTTTGTTTTCGCTGTCAACATCCAATCTACGTTTGCTGTATCGTTGACGTCACTTTCTTCTTCCAAGTCTCCTGGGAGTGCAAAAAGCGCAACATAGCACCCCAGTCGGTGAACGGAGCGCGATAAAACTTTCCACGGAGGTGTATTTAGACGGTGCGTTTATCATACGAAATTTTAATGAGCCTAGGTGTCCTAAACGAAACGCGAGAAAAGAAATGCCGTAAATTCATGCAGACTGGGACGCGGTCCGCGTCCCGGTCTGTCCGCCCATAGAGATTTACGGCTTTTCTCGCTTTTCGTTTCGGAAACCTAGGCATGAAATTTTAGTATGATAAATGTCCACGAAGGTGTATTCAAATACACCCTTGTGGAAAGTTTCATCAGGCTCTGTTCACCGACCGATCTATGCGGTCCATTCTACGACGGAACAGCGCGCTGGGACACCCTGTATCTATACCTTGCGTGAGATGAGCATAAAAACTTCCAGCACTGAGTTGCTTCACCAGACGTCGTCCGCACTACTGGTGGTGCTACAGCAAAGAAATAAACATTGCGAAAATGGGTTTGTCAGCGGTATTCATTCATATGACAAGCCTGCCGTTTTCAGTTTTCGTCGTGATTAGTCGTAAGGTAACATGATTGCCATAGCACCTTCCGTCGGAATGGCGACCTGATAAAGCCAGTGATATTTGAGACTCAAACCTCTCCCTCGTGTCATTTTGGTTATCACCGTGCAGGAGACGTTGGTCAGTGTGCGAAATATTTCAAACCCTGACTGCACCCCTAAATCATGGGCCCCTGGGGTCAACCAACTTGAGACACTGCAACACTACCAAAAAGAGCATCGTACCGGCGTGCGGTCGTGTATCACTACTGCGTGAGCACGTTAAAGACCCCAGGTTAGCAGTCGTACTGCACTGGCAAAATTGCTCATCTACAGCGTGTGACTCGTCGCAAGTTTAATGGCAGACCAACTACACGCTGTATAAATATCCCCACAACCCAATTATTATTAAGAGAAACAACACTGCTGCTATGCCCTCGACTGTGAAAACCAGAGCACCTTAAAACCAAAGAATACCGTTCATTCCAAGCAAAAACAGTTCCAGAAGCAAGTCAGGCACCGTATTTACTCGAAAATAAGTCAACCCCTATATATTGAACCCCCCTAAAAAAAAAAGAGAAGATAATACGAATATAAGTGGACGTGTATAATAAGACAACAGTACAGGAGGAGCAGCAACTGGAGAACGACACGGCCAGACAAACAGCTTAAAAATAATGATAGCAGGTCGAAGAAGGTTCGCAAAAGAAGAACAAATTGTGACGGAACTATCGAATCGACCCTCGCAGTCATGATAATTTTTTTTACTTCGCTTCTCTTTTCTGCAAGGTGGAGTCACTGTGCATGCCACTGCTGTTAGCTCTTTTCAGTTTCATGTTTTTAATTGAATTCCATTATTTTGATCTGTTTCGAGATGATCGGTATGAACTGAACATACTCTAAACATGTTTACAGACGTACAGCGCAGATGTAGTGATGGGCGCAAGGGCAGCCCATGATCTTTGATGACGATTACAAGTCGACATGCTTTGGTCACGTTGATCTGGGTCCCCCTCAGTCTTCGGTTTAAGTTGTTGAAGGTGTTGTTGTTGAAGGTGAAGTTGTTGAAGTTGAAGGTGTAGGCTTCACACTTCCTCGAGCGGCTCCACACCAGACAGGTCGCTCTCAGATGTGTCGTCTTCACCCAGTTCGATGACGATCGGCTCTACATGGGTACTTGTAGAACCGCCTCGTCTGTAGCCTTCCTCCACTCCAACGACATGCCCCACAGCATTGCGCCAGTTGTCAGCCGTGACCTTTTCGGCTTTTTCCTTGAGCAGCCTTCAACGTCGCTGATCTTGAACGTTGTGTTCCTGGCTGCAACGCCGTTCTTGATCTGTGCCCAGATGAGTTCAATGGGGTTGAACTCACGGTGGTAGGGTGGAAGTCTAACTACCGTTCAACCAGCCTTCTCTGCAGCAGTATCGACGCGATACTTCAAATACAGTGGCTTGACCGGCGCCACTATGTCAAGGAGCTGCTTCTTCTGCATCTTGGCACCCCACCAGATGTCCTTTGACGTGAGCCACTGCTGGATCACCTCCTTCCGGGAACCCGATGTTGGCACTGCTTCCAACCGCCGAGAATGGTAGGAAGCATTGTCCATTACGATGACACTCCCTGTCGGCAGAATCTGAAGAACAGCTTCGAACCACGTCTCAAATCGTGTGCCGTTTATCTTTTCGTGGTAGTCGCCGGTCTTTAGTCCGCGGAAGGCGTCCAGGCACCCAGCGACGAAGCCGTCCTCGCTGCCGATGTGCGTGACGATGTGGCGCTGGCTCTTCTCTGACGGCTGCTTCAGGCCCGTCGTCAGACCCCTCATGAAGGCGTCGTGGGACGAGGTCACGGTGCAGTCCACCCATGCCGTCGAGGCAGTGTGCCCTGCCGTCACCCACGTTCCGTCGAGGTAGAAGATCTGCCGACCCTCTTGCCTGTGACGTGCAATGTCCCGCAAGTACCTCTCCAACCACGTGATGATCTCGTCTCGCTCGATCATGCGCGAGTTTCGACCAGTCTTCTTTCGCTCGAAGCCAATGTCGTGCAGAAGGCGAAGCACAGTCCATTTCTGCAGCGAGGGGAGCTCAGGGCTTGCACAGAACTCAGCTATTATCTTTGCGACGGTCGGGATCTCGTTCTGGCGAAAAAAACGGTGCACGCAATATCTCATTGCACACAGCACAAAGTCGCCGTACGTCACGCTGTGCCGTTGCTTGCCTGAACTCGCAGGTCGCTTTCGAGAGGGTGTCGCAACCTGTCCGTCATTCTCCTTCGCCTTCTTTCTGATCTCGTGGACGCTCGACACGCCGACACCAGGCAACCAGCTGACAGTTTTACAGACCTCGTTGACTGTCAAGTCTGGCTCGGTATGTCACGTCCGAACGTAAGCGTTCAGGATCAGCTCCCGCTGGCCGCTGTTCAAAACCCGACCTCGCTTGTGCTTCTTGAAAAACCGCTTTGGTGTCGCCGGTAAGGCTGCACCAGGCTGTTTTGTCCAAGAAGAATCAGGGGAATCGCTTTCCGATGTGACCTCAGTGGGATCCATGACGGAAAACAAAGAGAGCGGGGCGCGGTGGTGGTGTCGATGACTTGGGAGGGTGCCGATTTTCAAAACCCGAAAAGTATAATTATTCTTGTTTTCTATTCATCCAACAAAATAAAGGCACACATTTCGTGCGCAAAGCCCACAAAACTAAGTAAATCACTAAATATTTATTATTTGCAGGAACTATAAGTGCTTCGCTTTCACTCAATCGAAGGCGCTGGAAGACGGTATGTTAGACAGTATCTTGGACAGAAAATGAATTGGGAAGACGGTACATTGGACATGACTTTCTTTCTTTACTAAACAGATATTTCGTTAACAAAAACGTATTCTAACTTATTTAAATGTCCTGAATGAATTAAATAAATATTGTAGTAGTTTAAGATACGTTTCCTGGAGGAAGAAAAAGCAACGTTGCTAGCGAGCTACTTTCTCGACGGCGGAGGCACTTCAGATGGGCGCAATGCGCTTGTGGGTGGAGCTAAAAGATTGTTCTCAGGTTGCATCCGACTATAGGTGACATTCACTTGACGTCACTCGCTAGGTTCGCTGGCATCGCCCACCACGGTCGCCATCTTCGAGGTCTCTTGCAATCGCGGGTGTCATCTGGCCGGACCTTTTGAGCGTGGTTTGGCAGTATTTTACAATTTTAAAGGGTCTTTTTGACCGAAACTAGTAGTTATTCTTATACTTTGGTGCTTTTGAAGCGCCGTGGGAGTATTCTTTGTTTGGTTTAGTTCGTTTTTGCAGCTATCGGACTCGTTTACCGCGGCTGCGTTGCTCCCTCGGCTCCATGAAGCGCTCCGTGTCGCCCGCCGTGCCCACGGCGGGAGCTCTTGCAAGAACTAATTTTTCTACCTTGGTGCTTTCGTAGCACGGTGTGATTACTCTTTTGTTTTGTTTTGCTAGTTTCTTTATTGTTTTTCTCTAGTGGATTTTCTGTACTACGGCCGTGTAACCGTGTTGCTCCATCGCCGCTGTGTCGTACATACGTCGTGCCTTCGGTGTTCGTTCCTGTGCAGAAATATACCGTGCGGCTCACAGAGTGTGCAGCTTATGAAAAATGCGGCGCATTTTTCATTAGCCCAAGCGATTTAAAAACCGCATGTAAGCGATTTGGCGAGCGGGAAGACAAGCGAAGGCGACCCGCTTCGCTGCCGCTCGGTCACCCGCGCGACGAGGCAAACCGCATGAAAGCGACGGGAGCACACGACCAAGGCGATGAGCGCTAAGTTTTCTAGAAATCCCAAAACCGAGCTACGCGACGAGTGACAGTGAACCGCATGTAAGCGATTTAGCGAGCGACGGTGACAGCGACAGGAGTCGGCGACGAGCGACGGAGATTCCTCGCGATCGGTCGTCACGTCGCTCGGTTTTCGGATTCCTAGAAAACGTAACTAATCGCCTTGGTCGCTTGCTCCCGTTGTTTCATGCGATTTGCCTCGTCGCGCGAGTGACCGAACGACAGCGAAGCGGGTCTCGTCGCTGTCGCCCGTCCCGTCCCGTCGCTCGCTAAATTGCTTACATGCGGTTCAACCTTTACACACGGTATTCGGCGGAAACAAGAAAATTAAAACGGCCCGCCCCCGAGATAAACCTTCTTTTCTCTTCTGTTCGACGAAGCTTCTTCAACTATATGAAATTATCACACACTACCAACGTCGGACCTGGTACACAAGCCAGTCAAACCGCGACCTCGAAGATGGCGGATCGACGGTGGCGCTCCCTGGCAAAATCGAACCTGCAGGCTCAGTGGATACCACCTATAGTAGTGGCATGTAAACAAAATAACGCACATAGCGACGGACACATGGCGATATGCATACGCTGTAAAATGTACCCCCTAAAATAAACTACTGATAATTGCCGCTGTAAAAAAAATTGCGCAACCCCCCCCCCCCCCCCCCGGAGAACTTCTCAGCCTGCCCTGCCCTGCCCTCCTCCTCCCCCCCCCCCCCCCCCCCCCCCCCGGGAAAATAGAAAGTCTACACCGCTGATTATACCCCTGTCGAAGCCAGCAGCGATATACGTCTAAATTGCTCAGGCTGTCCGGCCACAGAAAGATACTCAATTTCTCCGTTTAGGATTCAAAGTCGAGTTCAATGCAGAGTGGTTCTGCGTGAATCTCCGATGAAGACTCTCTTCAGTTTGCCCGCATTCGTCTCCGTGCTCCAGGCTAGAACCATTTGGCTGAGTTTAAGTAGTATCTCTCTTTCTGTAAAATATACTTTTATTCAGCAGTTCACCTAATAGCTAGTCAACTAAGCTCATTTTTCAACCCGAAAAATACACTATATTGCTTTAGTGCACCCATAGTATGTAATATAATACATAACCTACATATTCGTCAAAATGACTTCTTAGTTGCTACTAAAACCTGAATTGAAATCAGGGGCGGATCCAGACCTCCATTTTGGGGGGGTGGGGGGGGGGGGGCCGGTTCCTCGGTGTAAAACGGTGGGGGGGGGGGGGGGGGGGGGAGAGGGGGAGTGTTTATATTTTTTGTGGAGTTTTCGTTTTTACTAAACTCTGATAACATAATATAGATCTTGAGAGCTTTTGTATCGGTTTACCTGTCGGGGATGAACTTTGTGAATTAAAACCTTTCGGGTGACCACGCTAGAGATAAGTATCTCGAAAATTGCGGTGACACTATCCTTTCTGAAACTTGGATTTCAGACCGACACTACGTGAGCAGTCGATTTAGGGCAGCTTAAAGACATTGCCTTGGCAGACATTCTGGTTGGAGCTAGTGCTCAACTGCTGCGGCAACGGGAAGAGCGGCTTAAATCAGCAGAGCGAGTACGTTGCAAACAAGCGACAAAAATGGCCCGGCGGCTTCGACGCCGCTCGCGGCGTCAAAACACTGTTGACGCAGCGAGCGAAACGAACGCTGCCATGCAAGTTCGTCGGTTGTTCGCCGTATATTTGGAATGTCCAGAGCGCAGCACATGCGGCATTGCCAACCCAAACTCGTGTTTTCACGTGTTCTGGATGCAACTTGAAAGAACGAAAGCGAATAATTGTTGAATATTTTTGAAAGCACGTTGCAGCTCGGCGACTATAACTTTTGAACTTAGACAAAACCTTAAAGGGATACTGAACCAAGGAATTTGGTGTCCATAATAAGTGGCGCACGTTCTTTCCACGAGCCAGCAGCCGCCGGTGTGCGCCAGCACACGCAACAAAAATGACGTCACAGACCTCCATTCGTGGTTGAGATGAGAGTGAAATGTATGGGCTTCGGACCGAAGGAGAATAAAGACAAGTTTTTCATCTACACAGTGGTGCCTGGTGTAAAAAGTAAGCGATGAATCGGTCTAACAAGCACGTAGCTTTCACTTGTAGAGATGAAAAGCCTGTCTTTATTCTCCTTTAGTCCGAAGCCCATGCATTTCACTGTCACCCCCAACCGCGAATGGAGGTCTGTGACGTCATTTTTGTTGCGTGTGCTCGCGCGCACCGGCGGCTGCTGGCTGGTGGAAAGAACGTGCGCCACTTATTATGGGCACTAAATTCTTTGGTTCAGTATCCCTTTAAACAAGCAATGGATCCTTCCAAATTATATTCAATTGCATTTCGTCTGGATATTTTCTGCATCAAAGGAACACTTACTTGTTTCTGGGTAGTTAGCTCATTCGTCAGGGTCGAGAGGACAGGTGCAGAGATATGATAGGGCAGAGCGGTTGTAAGGTCGGCGAATCTCAACTGGGCTAAAGGCCGATCACGACTGCAGCATGAATGTTTGGGAGTCGGCGTTCACTCGAACGGGCCCAGGCACTGTCTATTTAATTTATGTATGGCCGCATCTTTGAAACGGCTCGTTTTCCCCAAGTCCGTCGACACACACATATTCGCTCCTGCAAAGCCGCGCGAAAGCTCTGCCGTCAATCTACAGAAGCCGCGTTTAACTGGAAAAGACGGCGCCAAGGGGAGACAAGGGGCAGCGGGCGCCTTTCCTAAAAATATGTCCCGCCACCCTGAGTTGAAACGGCATTGTATACACGAACTCATCTCTGTTACGTCCCGGCGCGGTGGTGGCGCGTCAGACGCACTTCCGGTCTGGGGCTGTGGGCGGAAGTGCCCATTTGAGACGCGTATTCCTGCGTTGTTTTGAAAGGAACCAGACAAAAACCTGCCTTGTCGTCAAAATGCTGTGACTGGGGCTGTACCAAGAGAGTCGAGAAAGGTTTGAAGGTCGGTTTTCATGCGCTCGGTTCGTCCGAGATCGCGGATATGTGCTGTGAAAAGGGAAAACGAGACGCCGTCGGACCACGATTGCTTGGGCGGGGAGCACTTTGGATTGAATTCACGGATACCTTGGTCATCAGATTTATTTGTTTTGTTCCAAAATGAACGTCGGAAAACCCTCAAGTTGTACGGACCACCTGCGGACTACGCTCAGTGCGTCTTCAAGTTCAAACGGTCGCCTGATCGTTCGAGCTGTCGTCTGCTCTTTCAAACGTTTCTGCTTGTCGTCTGCTCTTTTAGAGGACACCCGCCTGTAGACCGAACGTGGGCCGGGTACTTGCGATAAGAAATAAGTGCAGGCCTTAAAAGACTTAAGTTTGAAGGTTGGTAAGCAGGCTCGACGTATAGAGTAGAAACAAGGAGATGTTGATCATTGTTACCAGTGGCCATCACCGACTTGCTATGCCTGATTCACTTGGTTAAATTCTGCTTGCGATTTTCAGTATCGACGTCGACCATCTCAGCTACGGTTCACGCTTTTGCAGTCCGAGCGACGTTGCTACTGAAAATTGCGAGCGAAATCTCATCATGTGAATCAGGCTTTAGCGTACGTTCTGCGGCGTCCACGCGGAATGAATTGCCGCATGTCAGATTATTCGCACGAAGTTTTGCAGTGTAACAAGCCTCGTTAATTTCGCTGACGCTGCTCAAGTAGTCAGACATCATTAGGAGGACGTAGAATCAACAGTTCCAACGCAAAAAAGAGCGCGGCGACTCACACCGGCGCCGAAAACATCGCATTTCAATGGTTTGTTTATGGGCGACGGCGAGCTTTTTGCCCACACCCCCATCGCGCATGCGCGGTGCCGGTGGCATCCGCTAAGGGCGCTCCGGGCGCTCCGATTTGTTTGTAAACATGAGTTTGTGTATACAAATAAATGCCTACGGCGTCGGCTTGAGGACCCCGTGTAAGCAGCCTCCATCCTTCAGAGTGCTCGTACCGTTTGTCTTTCTTTTATTAGCTTCCTGCCACGAGAAGTACCGCAGGCAGTATGAAGCCATTAGAGGACACATCTCCCCCTTCTGGCGCTCGTCGGCTTCTTTCTGTATTCCGCGCTGCGGCGCTGATCCTCAGTGAAGGATGGAGGCGAGGACGAAAGCGGGCTTATGTTTAAGCCAAGGTCGTGGGGAAGTCCGGAGCGTCTCCAGGAGAAGCTCAGACCCAGACTACACCGTACCCAGAGCATTTGTTTCCTCTCTCAGTTGAGAAGAAAAGCAATTGGTCACCTGGTTGTACAAGCTGCATCCCCCCCCCCCCCCCCCCTGGAACGTCTCCTCCCGGTACGTCCCCTCCGCACTTGCCTTGGCAATGAGCACACCTTGCCAATAAGATACCTTTAGTGAACCCGTGGGCGACAGCATCTCAAAGCAAGCCAAAAAAGACATGCCAAAAAATAAGCCCAGAACCACGAAGAAACCATCAAACGAAAGTGATGAAAAGGCGGCCGCTAGAGAGGAAGGATAATCCGCTACCCTTAAGGAAGGCTGCTTGACGTCTACGTTTGGGAGCTTTCAGGGCACAAATATTTCGCAGACAACCCCCAAAGAAAGAAAGGGAGACAGAAAGAGAGAGAGAGAGAAAGGGGGCTAGATATGTTGAAGGTATTCCCCCCCCCCCCCCCCCCCGTGCTCGACGTGCTGGCTTTGTTTGGAAGTGTGCCTGCAGTCGAGGACCCTGATATTTGGTGCGCCTCCCCACTGTCTCTCCACTTCGAAACTTCTGGCGCCGTCCCTCTCGGGAAGACGTACCGTGACCTTGACGGAGATAAACCCCACTTTGGAAGCGACCAGCAGGCGCGTCCACCCACCGCTGTTTTAATCTTTTGTTTCTCGCGTCGATTGCTTACGTTTTTTCTTCAAGCTGACGAAGAACCCCGGGGGGGGGGGGGGGGGGCGATCGCCCCCACCGCCCCCCCCCCCCCCCTTGGATCCGACACTGATTGAAATACATGCTCCTTGGCTCAAGAAACGCTTGCCTAATTTTTGTAATTTTCCTGCAGCCTGGCATGGGAGGAAATCGAGAAGTCACGCCTCTAGCGGTACGCTTCAGCTGGGGGGACAACAAACCGAATTTTCGTGTTTGTTTTTGACCAGAAAAATGGAAGATGACGACGTGTTGTTGACCGAGAAGACGACTGGAGCTGTTTCTTAAACGCGGATACGCACAAAAGCTCGATTTCGAGGACAGAAAAGTCGCATGGTCGGGGCATGCGAGTTAGCTGAAAATTACTCACGGTGGAACAATTCTGTGGTCATTGCCACTTTTCTTAGCTGATCAAAACTGATTAGAGTCTATTACCGTCTCTCAGCAGCCCATAGCTTTGGTTTTGAACGAAATCTCAGAAACAAGTTTGACATGAAAAGAACAAAAAGCACCGGGAAAACAAAACTATGCTCTGCAATTTATGAAAACCGGTTACACTTAACCGTCGCAGTTCAAATACCTAAAAAATATGGCATTAAACAAAAGAAAATCTGTTAAATTGAATGCGCCACCCGTTCAGGTGGCCCAGTTGAGCCGACGCGACCTGTTCCCAGCCGCCATGTTTGTTTGGTGGGGGCGTCCCCTATAGGTCGCTGGAGTTGCCTGTCGAAGATGTATACAGGGGTGAGACAGGCGAAACAGGTTTTGGAGCAATTTTTGGAGCAGAAAAATCTGGATTTTGGAGCAGCTTAGGAGCACAAAATTCTCGTTTTGGAGCAGCCGTTTATGTATTTTGGAGCCACTTCGAAGCAAAAAAGTCTACAGTTGGAGCAGATAAGGCGCAGAAAATGTTAGAGCAGGTTATCAGCAACTTAAATCATAAAAAATCTGATATCAACGATATAAATAAGATAAATAAGATTTCTTTTTCTATCGTTATTTTTGTCCACCTTGGTTCCAATAAGTCACCAGCGCCGATACGCACCGAGACAAAATATAAAAAAGGAAAACAGAAAAGGCAAACGCGAGTTTTAGGCGCATTGATGAGGACAGGAAACACAGGCTTGCTGCAAAGTTAGGTGGGCACTATACTCCGCGACAACTTTTCTTGGCAATGCAGTGGAAGGTACAGGCCCGCGTCTCCTCTCCCATTTTGAGTGTACGCAGGCTCTCCTCCTTTCCCCATTTCCGGAGAGAAGAGGATAGCCTGCGTACACTCAAAATGGGAGAGGGAACGCGGGCCTGTACATTTCCACTGCATCGCCAAGAAAAGTTGTCGCGAAGTATAGGTACCTCAAGCTTATACGAACTGGTGCCAAAGCGCAATTGTAGTGCAAAACTTTTCAAAGTGGTGATTCGAGAGCATGAACAGGGAAGCACAGTTTACTAGAACCAGACATCGATCGGACGCTCGTAGAAAACACGCGCAGATAGAAAACAAAAACTCTCCACAAAAGTGAGTCACAAGGTAGGTAGTGAATGAGTAGAAAAACTATGAGCAGCACAAGCACGCTAAATACGGGTGTATGACCGATTCATTCCATTGCTCACGCACTGGAAGCACGGGTTTGATAACCGAAACTACTCACGGCGGCGGCACCGTACATTTTGACGAGATTACGGACACAAATGAACAATTACACAATGGAGGCGCTCAATAGCACTTCTAAGAAAAGGTTTACTCTCAACACGAAAGATAAGTTTGCTCATCTCGATAGCCTGTGCGTCGTACCTCCCGCGGCCAGACTGTGAGACCGCGTGACAGCACACCATTAGCACGCAGTCACATTGGATTGGATTGGAGTCTGCGGCTCTCCCCTTTGTATCGGGTGATCAACAGTAACGGAAACTGGATCTAGCCTAGTCAGTCGCGCCTCCCGCGACTTCCGCTTCCGCTTGGTGCTCCGCTGATCGGTTGCACTCCCTCCACCAGACTTCCAGCCGCCTCTTCGTCACGTCTACCGCCGATCGAACGTTCTTTTGTTCTTCCTCTGCCTGTTCTGCACCGATTCGGAAACCCAGTGCTACTGGTAGCACCGTTATACTAGGGACTGGTACAATGTGCCGGCACTGCAGCACCAGGTGCTCCGTCGTCTCGTCGGTCTGCCCGCAGAGTGTGCACGTCCTCTCCTGGCCCTCCGTGGACCTGGCCAGGGTTCGTAATGTATCCATGCGGGCCTCTGCGAGGAGTCCACTGCCTGTCGAGTTGTCGTACCAGGGCTCTTTCCCTATGGCCTCCTTCTCCGCGTAGTACATCGCGAGGGACGGCTTCGCCGCCGCTCCCCCTCTCCATCTCTCGTCTCCACTGCTCGGATGCCCTTTCTGATTGCAGCTGGGCCCTCCCGGTTCTCGCCCGCTGACTCCAGCCAGATCGGTTCGAAACCATAGCGGCCCCGCAGCCTTCGGAGGCGGTGCATCCATTTGGTGCCTCTTTCCTGCTATATCATGCAGCGCAGGGTGCGGTGGGCCCAATTCCCATCCGGGAGTCTGTGCCCTCTTCTCTCGTACAGTGCCTTGGCGCTGGCTTCTCTGGCCTCCAAGGACGACTAGCCCAGGTCCCCCTCGACACCCTCGTTGGGTGCTGTCCTTGAGACTGCCAAGGCCATTCTTCCCGCATCTCTGTCTTCTCTCCAGGAAATCTCTTGTTTGCGATGAGAGGACGAGTACGCCATTTGCATACGTGAGTCCCGGAACGACGGCCATCTTCCATAGCCCTAGCACCACCTCGAACCTGTTGAACGTCCGCTGTATGGTGCCTGGATCGCGTCTTTGACTGGTGTGTTTAGCGTCCTATCCCGCCCATACATCAAAAGTGGTCCCGATGTGGCAACAAATGACGCGAGTGTCATGCTGTTGGCTGTCGCGATCCTGGTGGTTGGCCGTAGAAATGCTGGCGAAAAGCACGAACGAACGCGAGTGTCGCTGTCGTCACGGCGTCCCTTAAGGCGTCCCAGGCGTCCCAACTCCGACTGCTCTAGCTTCCGTGAACTGTCACAGTGGAAAGCGACCTGAAGCAAAGCACGCATCTGCTACATACACCACGGCTGTTGGGACGCCGCCAGGGTCGCGACCGGCGACAGCATGACACTTTTATGACGTCATCAGGCGGAAATCGAGGGACCACTTTCTTGGCCGCGGTAAACACACCAGTCGGAGACGCGTTCCACATAGAGTAATATACACAAGGTAAAGAGCGGACACTGCCATAGGCCCCAGCGGCCCAGATAGACCAAAGACAGGTAGCGCTCCTAGCGGGCGGTATTAAGTATAATCTGATTCCGTTTCCGGTCAAGTTAGTTTCGGTTTCGGTTCGGGCGTTTCTGCTCCGGCTCTCCGGCACCCTTCTCTCTCTCTTTCCTCCCCGCCTCGCTCAGCTCTCGGGAGCCCCTTGACTCCCGAAGCCGCGGTTTCCTTTTTTTTTTTTAATAGTGACACACTTTTGCTGTATTTTTTACGATAGAGTTCGTACAAAATGTGTCAAACAATATTTCAACTTACTTCACAAAGCAGAAGTATATATATTTCTTGTTCTTTTTTCTATTGTAAAGCACTGAAGTTACACAATCGCCGCATTGACTCCTGGCTGGTGGAGCATTTTGGGGTCAACAACAGTAAGTGGTTCGAACACATTTTATTGGACCACATTCATGTATACATGATTTACTTCGGAAGCTCTGTATGTTTTATACGAAAGAGATCGGTACTCACAAAAATAAATGAATATGAAGGACTTCGGCATATCCGACACCTCGTAATAGATTCTTAGCGGAACCAAGTTAACAAAACCTTTCCACGGAGAACATGCTGTATGATACATTCACTTTCACGCCGACTCGGGTACGGAAAGTAAGTGCAAAAATAAATAAGACATCACTATCATTACCAGTCATAAGAGTATAATAACAGTGCGAAGCACACGCCGGATAGTACAAATTCCCGATTTCCGGCAAATATAATAAAAACACCAATTCGCATAGCCTCAAACTCACTGCGGGCGAGCCATTACCAAACAATAAAAACTCTATTCGAAATCTGACAAGATTCGACGTCCCTAAACATTCCCCGAAATTGTTCAGAAAAGAAATATGGCTTCAGAAAAAAGCGGCTAAAAAACTATGGACAGTGGATACAAAAGTGGGTACATTTTCTTTCAAATATTTTTAGCCTCTATACACAATTTTCTATCGAAATGTTGTAAAAAGTGGACAAATATTTTTGTTAGGGAGCCGTGATACACATTCGCTGGAAAAAGGGGAAACAAATACTTGGAGAGCAAGCTGCACCGCCCACTTAATAAGTACTTTTTTGTTTTTGGTTTGGCAACCGCCTCTGTTAATACACTATTAACAGTTAAACCTGTCTCCTTCTTACTAGCCACTAAAGAGTGCAACCGAACTTTGTCCAAATTCCGGTTAAGAAATCAAACATGTCAACACAAGCGTATTCTGCAAAACAATTTTAAAAACCCTTTGTGGTACTCCTCTGGGCAAAGGCTAAAACCGCCCAGACCTCAAAATGTGCTATACAAGGCGGCACACACTCTTTGAACATGTGTCAGACTCTCTATTATGGGAAGAAAGTGATTTTCTAGTAGCAGACTGAAATGAAAGGCAGCCTGTTATGGTACTACTAAGTTCACGAAGAATTTTCCAGGTACGTGGCATGCTTTAGGAACCAGACAGTACTGGTGAGGCCTGGTCAAGTTAATAGACTCATCCGATAGCAGCTGAGAACAGCCACAGCTGTAAGTTGTCTGTTCAAGCAAAAACTTGATCAAATAGCCTCAAACGTAATAAAAAAGTGGACAAGTCATCAATTATGTTAGACCTGATGTCTGATGCCAGCTCAGAAATATTCTCTAGTGGCGGGAAGTTATCAATCGGAAGACATTCCACAAGGTCTGAAATTAAAGTTTCATGGTGCGAAGATATTTGCAACTCCTTTAGGAGGTCAGCCTTATCATACTCGACGTTTTCATTGTCCGACAGATTGAACAGCTTCTTTATCCAGAGGTGTTTTAGTCCTGAGGTGAACTGATGCACATTTGGGTTTGTGTTGCAGCCCAGCATTTGTCGTATATAGCTCCAAAAACGTTCTCAAGTGTGTCTTGCTGCAGGCGTCGTGTAAGTAAGAACTTAAAGTCATGGCTGCTTGAAAGCTCATCCCAGAGCATAAGGACACTTTTTATAGTAACTTGCCACCCAATGATGGCTTATGGCTGCCTCCTACTTTGGAACTGCCATGCTGAAATCCATCCGAGTTACTGGTGAAGAAAATCAATTATTTCAGATTCTCCCTTCAGAATGGCATGACGCAACGTCTGCCCTGTCTTCTTGAATTTTTTAGCTATTTAGACAATCAAAAAGTATGCACATCCTATCACAGAAATAGGCTGTAGCCATGGCTGCCTCAGGAAGTTCCTTGGCATAAAAAAGGGATATGATTGCAAGAAAGAGTGAGGCACTCAGTACCTGTGGGGCACAATTTTCTTCCATGTTACAGAAAGGTTCTTGAAAAAATGTGTCCCTCAGTAAGTTTCGCAGCCAATTGCAAGCTCATCTCATGGATAGAACAATAAAGTTCAACAATAGAAGACCACTCAATGACCTCATTTCCAATGCAAAGTTTGTGGGCTTGGAGATAGCTCTTGGTTGTTTTGGGAAGGTGCGGAACATCAAAGACAAAGTAAACGTGTTCGCTGTGAACTTCAAAAAATGGCTTACCACCACACACACTAAGCTTACGTTTGAAGCCCCCTAACCACTGTGAAGCCAGCAGTCTTAAAGGGGCGGTGCAACAATTTGCGGACTTTGGCTAATTAATTGCGGGAATTGATCCCGGCCACATATAAAACGAAGGACCGAAAACTTTTCTTTCCTGCTCGCCCTATTTTCATTAAAAAAAAATAAAAGAAATTGGTATCTCTGGCACCCCTCAACTCAACATTGAAGCGGCACCAGCTTCGCCTGTGACGTCATTCGGAGTGGCGTTGGTTTCCGGTTGGGTTTTTCTGGCTTCCGTTTCCCCAGCGCTCGCCGGCTCGCCAGGCTCGTCTCTCTGCCGCTCTCCCGCTCTCCCACAAATTCCCGACTAACATGGCGGAATGGGCGGACAGCCTGAGCGACGTCGAGCGCAAGATGCTTGCGACGCGGCGGGCAGCCGAAGTCGAGGTCGAGACACCAGGAACAATGACGATACCACGATACTACGGACCACGACCAACGCACTCCGTCGAGCGAGGGAAAGACAAAACGTCCGGGTTGCTCGTGTAGCCACCGTAGGCCCGTCGACGGATGACGGCGACGGCAGGTTTTGTTGACTTGCGGTAGATGGCGCCACAAATAATTCATACCCTTTTAGCGGCAATATTAGGCTTTTGAAGCGTTTCTGCATGCCTAAACAACAAGATTTTTTAAACTTAACCTTAAATCAAGCTTACAATTGCCTAATACTATCACTTACAAAAACCACTCCGAATGACGTCACAGCACAGGTTCCATTTGCGGCCACCATGTGGCCGCAGGTTGGGAAAAAAAGTGTTTTTTATTTTACGATTACGCAGCGAAATAGAGGTATTTTTGGGGTATGGTGGCACTTTTTCTCTTACTTATGCCGAAGTAAACAATATAAAAAATACAAGGTGCACATTCGTTCAGTGTTAAAATCATTGCACCGCCCCTTTAAAGGGGCGATGCACTAATATTTGTATTTTGCGCAAATACCGCTTAGAACGAATCCCTTACGTTAATGATCTGTGAAATACCCGTTCGTTTTTACCACACGCAATCGAAGTCGCAGAAAAAAATAAAGAAAAACGAGCAGAGTTCACGCTCTCAATAGACCCTTTCCGAAATTCAGTGCCCTCTGGTGGTTTGTAAAGCAGTTTAGGTTTTGCCATATCAATGGCGGAACTGAACTTGTATCGGCACCACCACGTTCGCAGGTCAATGGCACGCGAGGAATTGTCCAGTGAGTTCTTTCTCGATCACTTTCAGTTCGATGATGACCAAAAACCTGCACTCAGAACAAAGCTACAACCCACTCAGATGCTTCGAGAAAATTATATACACCAAAGTGCTTTAAAGCCGATTGTGTGCCGCCCACAGATTGACTAAATCTGAGTTATTAGAAATAAACGCTTACGTAGCTCTTGTGTTCCATTCCCACGTCGCGTCGTGCTGACCTTCCCGAATGTACAGGCCTCGCAAGATCCGCTTAGGAGCATCTTCAGCGTCTTCCTCTATCAGTCACTAGGAGGCCGCCATGGCACAGATGCCGTTCCACAGATGATGATAGTGATCAAAGTGGCCAGACTGAATTTCGGGAAGGGTCTATTCGCAGCCAGAACAAGCGGCCCCGTGATCTGGAGCCGATTATATGCCGCCAATGTTGATCATATATCCATGCACTGGGGTTGGCAAGGCTCAGGACACGCGCTGAGTTCCAGACATTGTTATGGTTCGGCTGTTGTCGTCATTGCAGCGATTGGACACAGGACTCTACGCGAATGTTTCTCGAGCTATTGCCATTTAAAAAATAAACACTTTTCACGGAAAGAGTTTTAATTAATTTTAACCAAATTGCAGAAAGGTGCCACGTGGCGGAGAGTATTAAACGCACTATCTGGGCCGCGAATCGGCTCCTGTGTCCTCTCTTTGCGTCTACTATTCGCGACTCCAGCGACCTATAGGGGGCGCCACCACCAAACAAACATGGCGGCTGGGTCCAGGTCGCGTCGGCTCGGCCGGGCCGCCTGAACGGGTGGCGCATTCAATTTAACAAATTTTCTTTTGTTTAATGCCCAATTTTATAGGCATTTGAACTGAGACGGTTAAGTGTAGCCGGTGCACATAAACTTGCCCAGCATATTTTCGTTTTGCCGGTGTTTTTTCGTTCTTTTCATGTCAAACTTTCGTTTCGGAGACTTCGTTCAAAACCGAAACTATGGGCTCCGGAGAAACGGTAATAGACTCTAATTAGTTTTGATCATCTAAGGAAAGCGGCTATGGCTACAGAATTGTTCCACCGAGAGTAATTTTTAGCTAACTCGCATGCCTCGACCATGCGACTTATCTGTCCGAAAAATCGAGCTCTTGTGCGTATCCGCGTTTAAGAAACAGCTCAAGTCCTCTGCTCGGTCAAGAACACAGGCCGCAGGAAAATTACGAAAATTAAGCAAGCGCTTCTTGAGCCAAGGAGCATGTTAACCCGCTGGCGCTTCACTAAGCAGCTGATACTCGTATTTCAATTCAGGTTTTAGTAGCAATCGAGAAGACATTTTGACCGAGCGGGTTATGTATTATATTACGTACTATGGCCCAGCAAAGCGATATTAGTATATTCTAAGGGCTGAAATATGAACCTAGTTGACTAGCTATCAGGTGACCTGCTGAGTAAAAGTATATTTGACAGACAGAGAGATACTCTGCTTAAAGTTAGCCGAATGGTTCTAGCCGGTAGCACGGAGACGAATGCGCACCAACTGAGGAGAGTCTTCATCGGAAATTCACTCAGAACCTCTCTGCGTTGAACTTTGCTTCGAATCCTGAACGGAGAAAATTAGTATTTTTTGTGGCCGGTCAACCTGAGCAATGTAGACGTATATTGCTGCTGGCTTCGACGGGGGTATAATATAAATATTGGAGGCGCGATAGATCCTAATGCCGTGGCAGCTTCTAACCTTGCGAGACGCGTCCCCCACCTTTTGAAAGCAGATAATTTCCTTCATTAATCGTACAGCGAGCAGGTTTTCCTGAATCAAGTAATTGCGAAATTAGCCCAACTCCTTCAGTGTGGTCCAGAGGCTTTTTCGGCGAAAAGCAGCCAAAATGAATAGCCAACGCACCGGCCGGCGTGGGTGGCTCAAACTTGAAGCTAATCGAGCACAACCAAACTCAAGAAAAGCAGCTATCGAACCTTCCCATTCACTTGACTGCAACATTGGTGTTCCTCCCAGTGAAACACCTCGTCTGTCGTCCTAAGTCCACTGTTCTACATACTTATAGAGAAACCACTTATCAGTTACCAAGTAGTCGTCACTTTGACTGATTCCAGACAGACAAGAAATCAAAACGTTTTTCCCTGATTCCTGCCCATCTAAGAAATCGAAAGCACTCGACCGTGTGTAGTGGAGTAAACGGGCTTTCAAACAAATGATGGAAGGAAACAATCTACTGAGGCTTCACCACACTAATGAACTCTCAGGCAAGCTTAAAAAATTTTCGGACCTTCGTCAAATTACATTGTTCGCCACCACGCCGGCAACACGTGTCCGCGAAAGCCACCAGAGACGCTGAGGGGCGCGGAGCGACCTGGACCGGCGGGTTCCCGGTTTTCCCGCTTGGCGGCGTCCGATTTGCTGGAGTCGCGAATATTACTCTATGCGTTCCAGGCACCATAGTCCGCTGTTACAAATGACAGCGGAAAGCAGTGTTGCCAGACGGAGAAACAAAAAAGTGAGCAGATTGATCTAAGAAAAAGTCGGTAGATTTGCACAAAAATCAGTAAATTCTAAGAAATCTGTGATTTGCCATGTTTTGCCATTTTCATTAAACCATTGTGTGTTTTGTGTTTATTACCATAACATGGTGATAAACGCAAATGAAATATGAAAAAAAAGACCAGTTTTTGAGTAATTCTTTATGAAAAACAAAGTAAAATGGCACCGTGAATATATATATATATATATATATATATATATATATATATATATATATATATATATATATATACATTTATCACATCGACTAGTGTTGCGATTTCGAGGATTATTCGTTGAAATCGAGACTGAGCCACTTTTGGGATCAACAGATGAGGGCGACAGTGGGACATCCACTTGTCGCTATTATGGAAACGAAACTAAAACAAGACGTTCTAGCAAGTGTGCGCGTGCAGGTCCATTCTATGTCCTCTGCAACGTTACTAAAACACTCAGTTGGGAAACTCGCCATCGAAACCTGGGCCGCTGGCGTCCACCGAGACCGAGCTAAATGCGACAACAGCGCCACTCTTTTTCGTTTGTCTGTACTGTGGTCACCTTGAACTTTTTAAAAGCCTGTTTTTGCGTAAAAACAAACGGAAAAGACTCTTTTTGTATGAAATACATTGGAGTTTAGAACAAAATAAAGGGCGCGTGATGTTTCTAACATCTTTAGTTTACAAGGTTTTGCAGCACAATTAATATTGTTTTTATCAGGATGTCGAACCGGAACCGAACCGAACCGAAAACCGGAACCGAACCGGTATTTTTTCCGGAACTGAACCCGAACCCGAACCGTTATATTGTTATCGCGATGAACCCGAACCGGAACTGAGCCGGAAAAAAATAACGGTTACCGACTCATGTCAAAACGGTTCGGCCACGCGCTGTTGACAATGAATGTGCTATCAATGCCATTTGTTTTTTTAAGTGCCGTCAACTGACACACACCTCACTTACATATTTTTCTTCTCCACTCAGTCTTAGGAATATAAACGTTGCATCCATGAATCTTGACAAACGCTGCATCCATGAATCTTGACATAGGAACCAGCATTGCGCTGGTCGCGGCCTGCACAGAAAAAAAAGAATTGGAAGGCTGTGCAAAAAAAAAAAAAAAATCGCGTCACGGGATTTTATTTTCCTACAATCTCGTAAATCCTAAATGCTGTTGTGTGCTCATTTCATAACACGTTTCTAGAACGCGCGAGTTCTTGAAGCTTGCTTCCATCGGAATGAGAAAAGAAAAGGCTGTGGAGTTTGTTAATAATGCATCTGGTTTCGTATAGGCACTTAGAAGCTAACATATTTGTGAGAGAGCGAACTCTTCTATTTTAATATTTATTTTATTACGTCCTTCTGGCGTTGCGTTCGGTGAAGTTTTTTTCATATTCCGTATCTTGTTTAATGAAAACTTCTTTAAGGGTCTAATTTGAGTTACCGAGGGCTAGTTCAAATAAAGAAAGCTGTATTTTCTCCCCACTGTTCCTTCAATTGCTTACACGCCGAGGTGGCGGGATAGTTAGCGAGTTCTACTTGTAAGTGGGTTTGTAAGGAGGTCGCGGATTTTACAGCTACTGCGTCGGACCCAATTAGATGAAGTCCGAATGCGTAAACGTCGGTGAGGTAACCTTTGAGTGCACATAAAGAAACCATTCCTGGTAGAAATCCCTGAGCCTTACACTACGATGTATCCCGTTTCGTATGTGCTGATTTCAGATGTTTTATTTGTAATTTATTTTGATGTTGCAATTTGTCATTTATAAGTTCCGAACCGGTTCGCGAACCGGTTCAGCGCCCCGAACCGGTTCGCGAACCGGTTCGCGGATCGAATTAATCGAACCGGAACTGAACCGGAACAAAATAAATTTACCTGAACCTGAACCGTAACCGAACCCGTATTTTTTTCGGTTCGACACACTGGTTTTTATACAACCATGCCTCAGCGGTGCTTTCAGGTAGCGCGTCCCGACCTAGGTGCATTTTAAGCTTTAAATTCGGTAGTAAGACGCGGCGCGTCCGCTGGGGAGATGGGGGTGGCACCCCTGTAACGTCTCCCGCTGTACCTGTTTTGGCGCCAAAATGGCCGATTAAAGCCAAATTAGAAGTAAGGTGCAGTTCCTCGAGTGGCCGCTGCGGGAGAAATGGCGGCGTTGTGTTCGCCATTAGCTCGGTTCTCGAGGACAGATCGGGGCCACTTTTTCAGAGCAGTCTCTATGGCAGTTTCCCAACTGAGTGGTTTAGTAACGTTGGTCCTCTGCAAGCTGCCAATGCCATCTTTCCTTAGGCCCGCTTCAGACGGGGCAACTTTTCCAGCAATTTTGAGGTTGCTGGCGGGTTGTTCCCAACGAGGTAGAGGGGCTTAGAGTGATAAACCGGAAGTTCCGAAGTGGCACCCCCCCCCCCCCCCCGGTTGCCGCCATGTTTTACGCAAATGTGACCACTCGTCACGTGACCTAACAAGAGCCGTGACGTCACAGGTAAGATGGCAACGCCCAGAGCTGACGGATCCGAGTTAGTTCGGTGCGGCGGCAGCCGTGATGTGCAGCGGCTTTCCGACGATTTCGGGCTTTTTCGTGCTCGCTGACGCAGGAATAATGTGAAAATATGAAGGAATTAGACTTTATACCTTTTCTGCGCAAGATCGCTCTGGATCATCTGGATATTAACACATGTGAGAATGCATCAGCCGTATCGCCGTACCGGTGCTCGGATTCGGGATCTGTTCGAGAATCGATAGAACTTTTGAGTGGTTTTAGCATACAATTTTCGCATTCTCTTAGCTTTGTTTGAACGTTGGAATGTCTGAGTGTCGACGCGAAACGTGTACGTTGCGTTAGGGCCTAGGAGAAGTTTTTTCAGGCCTGCGTCACCGAATAACCATAGCAACTTTTAGCGAGGAAGCTCCTGCGATCTTTAACCCTTTGTGCTAGTCGACGATTCTACATTCGATCGCTTTTCTTCCTTTTTTGGTGAGTGCGAAGTGCACACTTATTTTCAGCTACGAGGATGACGTTTTATTGAGTGTGGGGATGAATAAGTCGTTGCAGGCACCTGCTTCAAAGCTATTCGACTTGCAATAAGAACAACTGTTTTGGTGTATGCATAGATTAACAGCACCTTTTTTCTCTTTCGTAGGATTTATTGGAGCAATACTTTTTTTCATCAAGATTGCATTGTATTAGTCGGTCAATTATTTACTTGTTCTAATTACCTGGATAAAATGATTCATATTTGTGTTCATCCCTTGCCTGAAGAGCAGTCTTGTTGAAAAATGTTGACCATTCCTTTCGGTCTCTTTGATAGCCTTTTTTGAAAAGTGTGGGTTGCCTATAGACGCTTTACACACGCGCCAGTTTACGGACGCCATTGCCGACCTTCTACTGTCTTACCGAGATATCCAACCACTGAAGCGGGCTTTGGCAAGCCTCCACAAAGGCAAATGCTGGGGAAAGACACCGTCGTATCTAAAATGCCAGTAACCTGTCCTCCTGTGGTAATGATGGAGCAGAGTGAAAAATATAAGCGAAAATAAAAACTGAAGGGCGGTTATGGCGGCGCCCATGCACAGCTGCTGTAAAGCGTCTATACTTCGTATCATTGTAACCTGGAAAAGGGCAACCGCCACAGCCCCCTCGAGCCAATCAGAGAGACAGAGCGAAGGTGTGTGACAAATCTGTGCAGACGAGCACTCTGAATGGCATGTTGTCATGTGCCTCTCTCCAACGTGCATATCGGCTCAAGGAGACTGTAGCCTTTGCTGTTTGCCAAATTGTAATGAAACGAATTACAGTAGCTACTACTCTAATTACCCCAGGCTTTCATACTTTGGTCATTTGTTCGACAAGAATGTTACGCCCGCCATCACTGTGAACTCGGCTCAGCGCCTATTGGACTCGAATGCTGCATTAGCATTCGACGCGAACTGGGGCCCATTTGTGTGCTTTACGCCGAAAAAAAATGGTAACAGTTCTGTTGCTTGATGGGGTTCCGCAAAGGGTCTATTGTGTCATACGTATAGGAAGTGTCCTGCTATATAACAATGCATCAACACTTATGATTAAAGTATTCGCGACTCCAGCAAAACGGACGCCGCCAAGCGGGAAAACCGGGAACCAGCCGGTCCAGGTCGCTCCGCGCCCCTCCGCGTCTCTGATGGCTTTCGCGGAGACGTGTTGTCGGCGCGGTGGCGAACGATGTAATTTGACAAAGGTCCGAATATTTCTTAAGTTTGCCTGAGTGATTATTAGTGTGGCGAAGCCTCAGTAGATTGTTTTCTTCTATTACGTGTTTGAAAGCCCGTTTACTCCACAGCACACGGTCGCGTGCTTTCGATTTCTTGGATGGGGAGGAATCACGGAAAAACTTTTTGATTTCTTGTCTGTCTCGAATCACATTCAAAGTGACGACTGCTTGGTAACTGATACTGGAGGAAACACCAATGCTGCAGTCAAATGAATGGGAAGGTTCGATAGCTGTTTTTCTTGAGTTTGGTTGCGTTCGGTCGGCTTCAAGTTTGAGCCACCCACGCCGGTCTGTGCGTTGGCTATTCATCTTGGCTGCTTTTCGCCGAAAAAGCCTCTGGAACACACTGAAGGAGTTGGGTTGATTTCGCAATTACTTGATTCGGGAAAACCTGCTCGCTGCATACGATTAATGAGGGAAATTATCCGTTTTCAAAAGGTGGGGGACGAGTTTCGCGACGTTAGAAGCTGTCACGGCATTTTGATCTATTGCGCCTCCCAATATTTATATTATACCCCCGTCAAAGCCAGCAGCAATATCCGTTTACAATGCTCAGGTTGACCGGCCACAAAAAATACTCATTTTCTCCGTTCAGGATTCGAAGCAAAGTTCAATGCAGAGAGGTTCTGCGTGAATTTCCGGTGAAGACTCTCTTCAGTTTGTCTTCGTGCTGCCGGCTAGAACTATATGGCAGAGTTTAGGTAGTATCTCTCTGTCTGTCAACTATACTTTTATCCAGCAGTTCACCTTATAGCTAGTCAACTAAGCTCATATTTTAACCCGAAGAATATACTAATATCGCTTTAGTGGGACATAGTACGTAATATAATACATAACCCGCTCGTCAAAATGACTTCTCGATTGCTACTAAAACCTGAATTGAAATACGAGTATCAGCTGCTTAGTGGGGCGCCGGCGGGTTAACATGGTCCTTGGCTCAGGAAGCGGTTGCTTAATTTTCGTAATTTTCCTGCAGCCTGTGTTGTTGGCCGAGCAGACCGGAGCTGTTTTGTAAACGCGGATACGCACAAAAGCTCGATTTCGCGGACAGATAAGTCGCATGGTCGAGGCATGCGAGTTAGCTGTAAAGTTACTCCTTAGATGCTCAAAACTGATTAGTATATTACCGTCTCTCCGGAGCCCATAGTTTCGGTTTTGAACGAAATCTCCGAAACGAAAGTTTGACACGAAAAGAACAAAAAAATACCGGCAAAACAAAACTATGCTTTGCAATATTATCTGCACCGGCTACACTTAACCGTCTCAGTTCAAATACCTATAAAATTGGGCATTAAACAAAAGAAAATCTGTTAAATTGAACGCGCCACCTGTTCAGGCGGCCCGGCCGAGCTGCCGCGACCTGGACTCAGCCGCCATGTTTGTTTGGTGGGGGCGCCCCCTATTGGGGAGGAGGACAGACCGTTACGCCCCAAGCGGTTAACTTATCAACTACACGGATGGGGACAAGAAATACAATGACGCAGCGTTCGGCCGACATAACCGAACGCGTCGTCAGCGTTCGACTGGAGTTCGTGTTCTCCGGCGAGGTGGAGGAGGGGCTCTTTTGTTCCACGACGGCCTGCATGAACAATGCAGCATGCACGATCCCAGCTTAGCACAAAAGCCGAAGTGGGTCAAGCTCGCATTCTCAGAAGATAGATCCGGCACTTAACGTCGCTTCGTCGATTGTTAGTATTTTTTACATTAAACTGTGCCCCGCGCTCTATTGTAGAAGATGACATGGCCATGCCCATAAGGCCTGTTGGCATGTGTGCAGGCCTTGTGTTGAGTAAACACCGAGCGTGGGGAAAACAAACGGGTCAGAGCGCCCCCTATAGTTCGATCTCCTGCCCAATAGGTCGCTGGAGTCGCGAATATGCTCAGAGGTGTGTTCAGGAGAAGTGGAATGAGTGCAGCCCAATGCAACAAGTCTGCCAGTCTGGTGTGTCTCATTAATTAATATTGAAGGGTCAGAGATGCGAGTGTCCTCAAAAGGACCTGCGCGTGTGGTGAACACAATTCTTGGTGTATAAACTCTCAAGGCGTAAAGGCAAGCGGAAATAGGTTTATCCGGTTAGTGTATCAAATATGTTTATTTCCAAAGGATTACATAATTATTGATTCTTAGTTAATGGTTCCAGAACGAGTTCTTTCTCCGACAGTCTCCTGTCAGGCGTTCAGTCGTTATACCTGTGGACCTTGTTGTGGGATGACGCTCCTGGCACGTCGGTGTTTAGTTTGGTCGAGTAGCAACTTTGACCGACTGATGCCGTCTTGTAATCATACGTCATGTGCGCCCAGGGACATTTGACGCACTGAAGCTGCAGGGCTGGCTTCTAATCCGCAAAATTTTCCTGGTAGTTTTCTGCATCAATGCAGCAAGCTCGGGCATGTATTGGTTATGTGGCTGTGCCTTTTGCTGTACCGTTGACTTGATAGCTGGCAACAATGTTTGTTTGCCATCCAAGCCATTTCACTTCCATTTCGTAATGGAGACTTATTCTGCATCCCACGACCACTACAACTTGTGCAAGTCTTGTGGGGCAAAGTGAAGTCTCGTGATGCTTGCAGTCCACTTTTGAGAACAACCAACCATTCTATTTCTTAAGGTCACTGAGCGGTATTCTCCCTCAAAGTTGGAAATTGTGTGCTTCGTGGCGTGGACACAGATAATTAGTGTCAGCAAATTATTAGGTATTGTCCTTGGACGACAACCGACACCAGATCAACTCTCCTTGCATTGCCGCTCACTTGCGTTGTCATGCTTATCTCCCGTCCAGGTGAAGTAGATCACAAGCTTCGGGGTCATTTCGGCACCAGGGACAAAGACCGCCGAAGATAATCCCCAATCTCCCCGGACGCTCGTCGAGACGTGGTCGAGGGTCGTTCGGCACGAACCCTTGCAGGCCAATTCATTGGTACGGGCACCTCCAGTAGACATGGTCGGCCTCATACAGTGGTAGCAGAGTGGTTTTCGGTCGGCCATTCGCAGTACCTCCGTTTTCCTCGGTGTACTCTGTTCAGCGCGGACCTACACTGGTTCTTCCCGATCATGGGAATGCTTCGGCGATGGGGTGTCTAGTTGAATCGGCATTGAATAGTAACAGGTAGCCGGTGATGGTCGTTGTGACTTTGTTGCATAAGTCGCCCTCGTTTGGTCAGATGCCGCTTCGCTCGAAGAGAAGAGTCTCCAGTTGAAATGCCTGTCGAACTTCTGAAACAATCTCGGCGATCAAAATAAAAGCCGGGCAACTGATGGCAGGAACTACCTTCCTTAACTTCTCCCGGACACCGTTGTGAGTGATGTCACGGATGCCTGGACGACTCGAGTGTCGCGACGCTGGGGAGTTGTTGATAGTGACATGCTCGGACCTGTAGTGTACATTCAATGCTGGAAGCTTTATTGATATGAACCCTTCGACTGTTGTGTGGGGTTGCGGACAAGGCTGCTGAATGTGTTGTCCCTCACATGAGCAACATGTGATTCTTAGCTTCTTGTCTTCTCTAGCATCAGGGTTGGCCTGGGTGCTCGATCAGAAGCAAAACATCCTCCACGAAGGTGGTGACGCTCTCGTTGGGGCCGTGTCCTGGACAGAATCAGGAATTCGGCTCTCTCTCTCGTCAATATTGGCTGATGAACATGCACTTCAGCTCGATCTTGCAAACTTCCCACGACATTAAGGAGGATTCGTGGTTCTCAAACCAGTGCCTCGCAGTTTCTTCCACGAGAAGTATAGGTTCTGAGGGAGCTGGTTGTCCATCTACCCACTGTGGCGGGCGACACGGTCATATTATTCAATCCAGCCCTCGACGTCTTATGCACCTTTCGTGAAAGGGCATCAGAGTGCGAGGTGCGACGGGCATGCAAACGATGGTGGGAGCAGACGTGGTTTGCTGCTACCGGTTTGTCATTGTTGGCTTAGTCAGCTTCGGTTTTTTCTGGCAAAAGACCTAATTCCGGCGGTTCTTGCTGGTAGCAGCGACCGGCTTGGATTTCAAGTTCTTCGTGGTGTATTTCCGAGTTTCGTCCTGGTGGTACCCGCTCGTCTTGCGGTATTTCTGCCGGGCTCGGGATAGGACTTGGTTCACGGCTCGGCGGGGGTTTAAGACTCGGAATAATGTGCCACCCGTGTCTTGTTATCGGGCAACTCGGCTGAGGAGCCGCCAGGGTACACACAGTGAAGGGCTATGGGTAAAGTGCGCAGCACCTCCACCAGAACATACAATGACAGCTGAGCATGGCCTGGAACTTTCCAGAATAGTAAATATTGATAGAAAATAGGACTGGAGCAAGCATCCATGGCAATATAACGAAACGGACAGAAAAGAGTCTATCCTGACCACTAAAGAAGCTCCACTGGTTTAGTGGCATTCTGTTCGAACAAATCCTCTCCTTCGGGGTCTGGCGACTGCCGTGGGCGAGCTGAACTGAAATCGATGTGAGAGAACTATTCTGGTAACGAGCCGCTGCAGACTGCCGTCGCAAGCGGCGTGAATGGGTGGACTGGGTAGGTAACACGCGCGATGAAATGTCCATACAGCTTGCAATTCGCGTAACGAGTGTTGATCAAACTTTGGTGTCAACGAAACGTGCAACAGACCAGCAGAATCAATACCAACTGCAACACCTATGCTCCGTGAAGGTGCACGTCTACGCCAGAACAATTTAGTAGGCAGCACAGCGTCACCTAAAGCACGGCACAGGAACTACTAGCTTGAGGGCAGCTCTTCGGCGCGCCGCACACCTGTCCTTCGTGAAAATGCACGTCTACGCCGGAACAATTTGGGAAGCAGCACAGTATCATTTAGCACGGCACGGGAACTACAAGCGGCAAGGCATCTCTCCGGTGCACCGCACAACCAAAGTGAGCCTTCGGGCATTTAAACAAAGCGACACCACGATTGCACACTGCCAAGCACGACTCACGCAATCTCCGTCGCTAAACTGTGGATCCAAATGTATTGCACACGCTTTGCTGCAGATCTCGAAGGTTCCGATGGTCAACGAGAGCACAGAAACGTCGCCTTAAATTTTATCCTAGCGGTATCCGAACCAATCCGAGGTGCGAGCAACGTATGGCAGATCGTCTCTTCCGTGGCAATATTGCCGTCGGTCACCAGCGAAATGCACACCGTTCCTCCGTATTTTCACCTTGTACCTACGTCAGACATCACGCTGAACTCTGAAGTCGCTGTCGACCGGCCTCATATGACGGGTTCTGCGTCTGAAATCGACTGGCCGAGACGAGCGAGAACCAACAAAGCACCCGACAAGCTCCGGCCCAGCTTGGGCCAGCCGCTGCATGGGCGCTGCCATCTTTCCTGTGACGTCACGCATTTGGTTCGGTCATATGACGAGTGGTCAACTTTGCGTACAATGGCAGCCGCCGTATGGGGGTCACTTTCGAGTGCAGACCGGAACCCCGGTTTATCGCTCTAAGCCCCTCTACCTCGTTGGTTGTTCCCTAGCTTTCCCTAGATCGACGCCAATACATGCCTTGCACGTGACCTCATGTCCGGACAGGACATGACGTTGTGTCATGTCTTGTCCGGACATGACGTCACGGCCGGTCGTGCTCGCGAGTGAGTCACGCCATCTTGAAGGCCATAAATCGGCAGACCACTGTGCCGACTGTGCGGCAGACGTCGCGTGCGTTTGTGGCAGAGATTGCTGGTGTGTGTTTGTCAGGGCGCGCATGTGTTGATACTGCCAAGCATCGATCACAAGGAAGCAGATGGCTCTCGAACTCAGTGAATACGGCAAAAGTTTGCCCGCGTGTGCCCAGTCGCGGTACGCGGACAAGGTTATGCTCTGTGGTGGCAGAGACCCGCTGTTATTTAGTCCCGATGAGACTTCGACGGATCATGACCTGTACCCAAAAGTTCAAGACGTTGACATAAAGGACTACCTCGTCGGAAAGACGAGTTTTATTACAAGGGAGCAGTTCAAGGCTCATAAAGCGCTAGAGGCGCACAACTTCCTGACGAGTGGGTGGGTTCAGGCTCCACGGCTGAAAGTTCTACCCTGCCGCAACGTTGTCGTCATCGGAAAGGTAGGCACTACCTGCCTGTTACTTTAAGCGCGACACATGTGCGACGAAACCGTCCGACCCGGCGAAACGGCGATCGACTCCGACTTGCCTGGTCGAGTGGGAACGTCGGATAGGCCTGACCGTCCGTCCGATTACTCTGCGCCGATATGCGTCCCGTCGATCGTCGCCTGCCCAACATTACGACACGACCAAACAAATCGGACCCGACTGTCGTTTCGCCGGATAGGGCAGTTTCGTCGCACATCTTCCTCGCATGCTTAAATGTTTACATAACGTTAGGTTTTCTTATTGTACTCAGTTTTAATGTAACTTCCAACGGCTGAGGGTCCCCACAGATCTGCTTGCAGCTTTATTTCTATGCTGGATACACTAAGTTTTTAATAGCAAACGTGAGGCAGGCGGTGCAACTATTTCAGTTAATATTGTTGTTTTGTCATTCAATTTCAGGTCAACCACTCCCAAAGCACCAGGGAAGCCTGCCTGCAGCCCTGGTTGCTGGTGAAACCAGATGGCGAGGTCGTCCTAGCACACTGTGACTGCATGGCTGGACTTGGTGAAGCGTGTTCGCATATTGGAGCAGTGTTGTTCTACCTAGAGGTCGTCGTCAAACACAGGGACGCAAGGGCCTGCACAGAAAAAGACAACATGTGGCTGCCAGCCTACTGTAACAACTTGGAGTGTGTGCCCATTTCGAAAGTGGACTTTTCATCAGCCACCGCCAAGAAACGGCGAATTGACGAAGCACAGCCGTCTCACTTGCAAGCCCTGCGGTCACCCAAACCAGCAGCCTCGCGGCCAGATGATCAGCAGTGGGCCCAGTTCCTCGCCGATGTCAGCAGTGCAGGCACAAAGCCTGCGTTTCTGTCCCTCGTGGACGACTACGCCGAGCAGTACGAGCCCACAGCGTCAAAGTACAAGACTGCCGTGCTGAGCAACATGTTCAAGAAAGGAGTGCAGCCGTCATGGGACATCATCTTGAAAGAATGTGAAAAGGTTGCCAGCGGCATTCACATTGAACACAACGTAAGCATTCGAGTTCAGTGTCTCATGATGAAAAAATGGTGCAGGCAAGATGGAGAAATTCTAATTTAGGAACTTACGTGCCAGACCAGCGAACGGCATCCAGCACGCCCAAGTGAACGACTGAGGATTAATTTAATTTCATTTACTTATTACACTCTCAGGGCCCGAAGGCATTACAGAGAGGAGTGGGATTAAACAGCAATATAAACTGAATGAAAACAAAACGCCAAAAAAAGAAAACACTAGGTACAGATCTTGACCATGTGGGAATCTTTTGATGTGCAACCGAAATATTTATTACAATGCACCTTCTCTACAATAAGCTTCCATCATATTGTGGGCATCTTGGCCAGGGTTCGAACCCGCAAATCTAGCCGCTCGTCCAACTAAGTGAAGGACTACCGTGTTAGGTTAATTTATGTCATGGTTGTATCAATGTTTCCCATCCTTCTTGTTTGTTTGCCCATTTTGTTTCTTGAAATCCTTATTCTTATTGCAGGTGCTGACACTAATCGAAGAAGAGACAAGACCACAAACTTCATGCAGGAAGTGGTTTGTTTTTCGTGCGGGCAGGGTGACTGCTTCCAATGCCAAAGCCGTGTGCGCCACATCGGTAGGAAGTCCGTCAGAAAGTCTGACTCAACGGCTCTGTTACCCGGACAGTCACAGATTTACAACAAAAGCCACGGCTTGGGGTAATGAGAAAGAAGAAGGTGCAAGGGAAATGTACATAGATGCCCAGTCCACTCGCCATGTAAACTTCCAGTGCCGTAAGTCCGGACTCCACTTAAGTCCTACTCATCCATGGCTTGGAGCGTCGCCAGATGGTGTTGTTAGGTGCGAGTGCTGTGGGGAAGGCGTACTTGAAGTGAAATGCCCGTACAGTAGTCGGGACTGCACCATCGTAGAGTATATCTGCCTAGAGAGTAGTAGCCTGGCTCTCCCCGACGGAGAGTGCATGCAACTGAAAAGAAAGCATGCTCATTTCTACCAAATCCAGATGCAAATGTATGTTTGTAATTTGAGTTATTGTGACTATGTAGTGTGGACCACCAAAGAAATCTACATCGAGAGGATCAGCTTTGATGTTGAGTTCGCCGAGGCTATGGTTTCGAAGTGCACAAACTTCTTCAAGTGTGTGCTTCTGCCAGAGCTGCTTTACAAGGCATTTTCAAAGCCTCGGGAAGAACGCAAAGAGAACAGGGCTACATATTGCTATTGCAATGGACCAGAGCAGGGCAAGATGGTGCTCTGTGACAACCCCCAGTGAGAGCAGAAGTGGTTTCACTGGAAGTGTGTAGGCATTAAAAGAGCACCACGCAAACAGTGGCTCTGCAACCACTGCAAATGAGAGACTATGTTCCGACGAATGGGGCTCAAGGCTGTGCAATAGACTTCATCCAAGCATACCGTAAAATCCCGATAGATGCCACACTCCCGAAAGGTGGCCCACTACGTTTTGCTTGAGTTTATATATTTTTTTAGACACCGAAGGATAGCCCACTTATAGTAATAGTAGTGTTGGGATCCATGATAGCCTCGGCACGTAAATGTGGCTAGTTAGCTGCAGTGGCTAAGTCGAATTTGGGGGTTTTACGTGCCAAACCAACGACGGGCATCTGGCACGCCCCAGTGGAGGACTGAGGATTAATTTGGACCACCTGGGGATCTTTTGACGTGCACCCGAAAGCTCGATTACAAGGCGCCTCCTCCGCAATAAGCCTCCGTCAGATTGTGGGCACCTCGGCTAGGATTCGAACCCGCCACATGGGTATCTGTAGGCCAGCGCTCTCGCCTCGGAGCCACCGAGGCGGCTTTAACTGCAGCGGGATATACCCGATCATTGATGACTGCGAAGCAGTCATCTTTACTTTGTTGCCCCTCGCTACGATAAGTTTGGAAGGAAAGCATGACCTGAAAATATAATGGTTTCAACTTTTCTTGATTGTCTACTGAAAGTTAGCCCACCACATATTTTTACCAGATTTTCCCTTGATTTTAGGTGGGCTATCTCTCGGGATTTTACGGTAAATGGTTTCAAGTGTTTGCAGAGTGTGGAAACCAACCTCAAGAGAGGTGGAAAGAAAATAAAACTGTTTAATGTGATTGTGATGTATTGAAACAGATTGAATGGTGCTGTGCAATGATCCTCAATGCAAGTGAAAATGTTTATTTCTAAGTCTGTTTGCATGAAAACACTGCAATAAACTTCACACAAGTATAAATGGTGTCGTTTCATGTGCTGGCATAGAGTTTCAGGAAAACAGGGCCCCAAGAAAAGAGGTGCAAAGAAAACAGAACTGTGTATTCCGACTGTGATGGGTCAAACGGGGCAAAAAAGTGCTTTGCGATAATTCTCAATGCGAGTGAACTGATCCCCTTGAAGTATATGGGTACAAAAAGCATGGAAACACTGGTTCTTCAAAACAAGGCAAAAAGGTGCTGTACAATGAACCCTCAAAAGGGTAAATGGTTTTGTTTTACTAATTGGTGTGAAAGAAGTTAAACAAAAACTGGTTCTGCAAACACTTTCGATGAGACGTGTGCAATCGGTATTTAATCATCGGCAAGTGGTGTCCAAAAACCATGCAGTTGCTCTGTACATTCTCAGAAAGATTGGGAAAAGAGGACAGATTGTGCAACATGTGACCCATTTGCTGGCAGTTCGAAGGTATGGAACCCCCACTGTGTTGAGAAGCTTAGAATCGATTTCTTGGAAGGTGAAAATGAAGAACCGAGAGTACCTTCCATGATGGTCGAGAGCACCAAAGTCGACCATCATGGAAGGGATCGCAGACGTGCAAGGTGGCTGAAGTGCTGACAGTACAATTGCTCGAAAAAGCATGCAACAGCAATGTGTGACCCGCGCTACAATGTGAAAAAAAAAACAATGTTAATGTGCAAATTGCAAATATCACAAAACAGTGCTGCAGTCATCCGTGAAGGTTGAGCAGAGGGAGGATATGGTAAAAGTAACCGACGGTAAAATGCGGATATGAGGCTTGTAGTCTTTTGTTCCAATTACTGATCCATGTCAGTTGAACTGCACAACTGAGTCGCACAGGCTGGTCAGTGCACAGCAGACAAAAACAATCTTGTCCAAGGTAGTTGCATGATCCTGGCCCTCTGCGCAAAGCAAATCGATTGGTATGACACTTTTTGTAATAACATACTTATTTCGAATCAAGCCGATGACTCGTTCGACATGAATGCGGACATTTGCCAGCTTACGGGTCGCCTCAACACTCCATGGTGCCAACTGCTTCTGCCCTCTCGTGAAGGCTGGCATGTGGAGGCGAGCACAATACAGGCCTACGGACTCCTCGATAGTGAATCCCCTGTCCGCTAGGATACAGTCTCCAGGCTGGAGATTCTCTAGGATTCCCGAGCTCTCAGCTATCAGTTTATCACTGCTTCGCCCGCACCATCCTCGAGATATGAATGTCACTGTCCCCTGTGGTGCAATGCCGATCAAGTACTTAACAGTGTTATGATGTTTATACTGTGACCAGGTCAGTGACCTGGCCATGTGGGATGTGGGCCTCTCTATAAATACCTCGAAGCAGTCAATAATGACTGCAACGTCAGTGCCAAACGCAGCACGAAAGCACATTGGCATCGTCCGCTTCAGCTGTTTCCTGGTTGGCCACCTGATGACTCTGTCGAGGCCCAAGTAGAGACCGTCAACCCACTTTGCAATGCTTCTAGAGATGGTTGCCTCAGACACCTCAAATCTGCAAAAAAGAAGCATCAAAGTATTAAGAAACAGCCATCTAGTGGCAATATATCATGTGATGTTACCTGTAGGCCAGATCTCGCAGTGGGGTGTTCAGACGAAGTCTAATAAGAGTTACAATGAACTCCTGAAACTGTGTGAGGACATTGTTTGGGCTATGCCTCACCAACTGCTTCACTAGTTTAAATACCATGTGGAGCATGCTGAAGTTGGGGAGCCCAGTGTAGTATTTTGTCAGCTCCTCGTTATTTTGAAAGGTTTCCTCCGTGACGCTTTTCCTCTCCAGATTTTCACGTAGGAAGTACACTTCCAGTCGTAGGATGTTCAACTCTTTCTGATATTGTACCACTTGCTTATGTGCCCCATCATCAGCTTGCATTCCTGAAAATACGCAAAATGTGAATGACATGAAAAGCCCAGCCCTCGTACCTCCACATGGGGTTTCACCCTATTTAATCTTCAATATGAGAAACATACCCTTGTCTGCTACGGGCTTCTCCATGATTGAGACGACTTCAGCACATATTGTGCTCGTGGCAGGCAGATCTGTACAATAATAAAGTAAGATCAACATGAGTGTAACAATCATTTGCACTCTTCGTAGAAAACTTCCACAGTTTGGGCCAATCAAGACGCAACAGATTCATGTACCAGGATGTCAATATTTGTGTCCCTGATGATTGCTGATATTTTTTTTTTTAGTTCCTTACATCTACAATGCTTTGATTAGAGTTTCGAAAAACCCATAATGTGGGGCATCATCATGTGACAGAACATACCCAACCTTTTAACTAAAGTGGGGGAGGTAGCTGGGGTGCTCAGGCAGCAGAGTGATTGCCAAGTGTGTTTTGGCCCCTATCTCAAAGGCAAGAAGCATAATGAGAATGAATGTTTTATCTCATCAGTCACGCTATGTTATCGCAACAGATTTTGGAACATTTGAGTACTATGTGACCTTTTTGAATGGTCCTGCTGTGAAAATGACGCATGTGAAGGTTACATTGTCTCACACAATTGGCCACAGATAATCTAAGAGGGGTTGTTAAAGCGCAAATAGGAAGAATGTGACTCCGACAGAATAAATCAGTTGTTCACTTCATGCTGTGATATTGATAGATAGCCAAAACATGCTCGGCAATCGGTCAACTGCCCTGAGCATCAAAAGTACCTCCACCAATCCCAGTGAGAAGGATGGGCATGTTCCTTTGTGTGATGGCCAGTTAAAATGATAGCTGTTAGGACAGCGCCCCCCCCCCCCTCCCCCCTTGAAAAGTCAGGTGCTCGCTCGTAAGGCAGCATGAGGGTTGAAGAGCACAGTACTACTGCATCCAATCTGAGCTGACACGCCATGACACGTGACGCCCAGTACTATCACAGCTGCCTGTCGGATTTTTCTGCAAACCCTCAGTGTGTGCCAAGACAAATTCCTTCTTGTGCCATTGCACCCCTCTACGCTTCCATGTTGTCTGCAGCCTCAGTGGCAGGCACGCCAGTGGATGTTCGCTTGGCGACAGGATTACATTTTGCAGCATTACCTGTTAAGCCATGCTAGCCAGAGATTGTGATGCCCGTAGAACACGCACCTCCCCCCACCCCCCACGCCCCGTCCCCTGGCCTGGCCCCCTGCCTGGGGAGGTTCACGGCGTTCCTAAAAGTAGCACCATTCTTAAGCATTCACCGGAAACTCTCGTACCAGCTGTGTGGGCCATTGCGGGGTTGCATCCTCCGTGCAAGTAACCCGCATCGGGATTAGTGATGGAGTCGTCGGCGTCAGGTCCTGGCTCGGGCGTGGTGTTTGCGGCTGACCGTTCTGTGAAAAGGTCAAGTACATTCCGTGTAGTATCAAACTTTACCAAAGGGTTCAAGACGGTCTTAAAAGTAGCACCATTCTTAAGCATTCACCGGAAACTCTCGTACCAGCTGTGTGGGCCATTGCGGGGTTGCATCCTCCGTGCAAGTAACCCGCATCGGGATTAGTGATGGGGTCGTCGGCGTCAGGTCCTGGCTCGGGCGTGGTGTTTGCGGCTGACCGTTCTGTGAAAAGGTCAAGTACATTCCGTGTAGTATCAAACTTTACCAAAGGGTTCAAGACGGTCTTAAAAGTAGCACCATTCTTAAGCATTCACCGGAAACTCTCGTACCAGCTGTGTGGGCCATTGCGGGGTTGCATCCTCCGTGCAAGTAACCCGCATCGGGATTAGTGATGGGGTCGTCGGCGTCAGGTCCTGGCTCGGGCGTGGTGTTTGCGGCTGACCGTTCTGTGAAAAGGGCAAGTACATTCCGTGTAGTATCAAACTTTACCAAAGGGTTCAAGACGGTCTTAAAAGTAGCACCATTCTTAAAGGCCGACCAACAAACAGAAAGAAGGAAACTCTCCCTCAATTCCTCCGCTCCATTTGGGAAAGAGGAAGACCCCCCTCCTCTCTACCGGAAGTAGTTCAGAGATCCGCTCCTGTGTGGAGAGGAGGGGAAAAGTGGGCGAGCGGGAATGGAGAGAAGGAAACTGGGAACAGGTTTTTTCCCCGGTAGAAGACGATTCTGTAGGTCGGACTTTAAGCATTCACCGAAAACTCTCGTACCAGCTGTGTGGGCGATTGCGGGGCTGGATCCTCCATGCACGTAACCCGCATAGGGATCAGCGGTGGGGTCGTCGGCGTCAGGTCCTGGCTCGGGTGTGGTGTTTGCGGTTGACCGTTCTGTGAAAAGGGCAAGTACATTCAGTGCAGTATCAAACTTTACCAAAGGGTTCGAGACGGTCCTAAAAGCAGCATCATTATTAAGTATTCACCCGAAACTCTTGTGCCAGCTGTGTGGATCATTGTGGAATTGCATCCTCCATGCACGTAACCCGCATCGGGTTCAGTGGAGGGGTCGTCGGCGTCAGGTCCTGGCTCCGGCGTGGTGTTTGCGGCTGACCGTTCTGTGAAAAGAACAAATACATTCCGCGTAGTATCAAACTTTTCCGAAGGGTCTAAGACGGTCCTAAAAGTAGCACCACTCTTCAGCATTCACCGGAAACCCTCGTACCAGATCTGTGGGCCGTTGCGGGGCTGGATCGTCCATGCACGTAACCTGCATCAGGATCGGCGGTGGCGTCGTCGGCGTCAGGTTCTGGCTCGGGTGTGGTGTTTGCGGTTGACCGCTCTGTGAAAAGGGCAAGTACACTCCTCGTAGTATCACTTTACCGAAGGGTCTAAGACGGTCCTAAAAGTAGCACCATTCTTAAGCATTCACCGGAAACTCTCGTACCAGCTGTGTGGGCCACTGCGTGGCCGGATCCCCCATGCACGTAACCCGCACTGGGATCAGTGGTGGGGTCGTCGGCGTCAGGTCCTCGCTCAGGTGTGGTGTTTGCAATTGACCGTTCTGTGAAAAGGGCAAGTACACTCCGCGTAGTATCACACTCTACCGAAGGGTTCAAGATGGTCCTAAAAGTAGCACCATTCTTAAGCATTCACAGAAAACTCTCGTACCAGCCGTGTGGGCCACTGCGGGGCCGGATCCTCCATGCACGTAACCCGCATTGGGATCAGTGGTGGGGTCGTCGGCTTCACACCCTGGCTCGGCCGTGGTGTTTGAGGCTGATTGTTGTGTGAAACACGCAAGTACAATCAGTGTGGTACCAGAGTTTGTATTGCCAATAAATATCCATTTTTAACATACAGAAGCAAAGCACTCTGTACAGGTGTAGTTCACTCAGACAAAAATACCAGCGTTACCCAGATTCCCACGACTTACAGTGCCAACTTCAGGTCAACATTCGACACACTAACCCACTGACTGTTAATATTATGACCTGATCATGGATGCTAGTGAATGTTAGTGCTTCTCAAACATTTTCTTGCATGATGTTCACAACTGAGTAAACCAGTCAACCTCCTGAAATTTGCTGAAGATGTCATGTTAACATGTTGCAAAGGGTGCAATCATACTACAATGAGCAATTAAACTGAAGAGATTTAATCCTCAGCAGTGCAGCCTGATTTCGGCACACTTGTGGAAGCCCCTTCGACAAATTAAGCAAGGGAAATGACGCGAGTGGCAAATAGTGACACATAAAAATGAGTTGTCACAAGCTATACACACCATGCTGCGCTGGCTCCTTCTGCGATCTCGTCCTGGCTTTGTCTCGCGCTTTTAGTCGATTGTACCTGTAAATTAAGAACGTGATCTTTCGATTAGTGACAATCTGCCGTGTGTACCTCGTAACAGAATGCGACCTAACATATACGTCTTATTTACCTGGCAATTCCACGACTAAACTTCTTCTTGTGCCCAAGCAGCAAACAAGGGGCCCAGTCTGGGTGATTAGGGTCAAAAAGAGCCGACGGTTTGCCTGGCGTTTGAAGAATCATAAACAGAGCATATAAAAAGTTAGGTGTCAACAAACAGACGCGCTGCGTACCGCCCCCGCACGCACTCACTGGCCACGAAGGCACCGTAGCGAATGTCAATACCGTGCAAATTGAATAAACTAGTTAATCAATAGAGCTTCTTACCTGTCACGAAATGCACGCTACAAATCCGATGAAACGGAGTGGCATCCTTCAGGTCGGCTCGGTTCACACGGCGGATCCATTCGCGTCGTCGGGCTGTTGATAGGTCTCGCGTCTTGCAACAGGACGTTGTGATAACCGCCGGAAATCGAAAAAATCGGACGGTATCACTGTTCGAAGAGCCGGCTTTTTTGTGGGATCGATTGCTGCATCCGAAAACAGCACAGTTTACCATAACCAAAGCAAAGGAGTGCCGGCGTGCATGCGCCTAGCTGCAGTCACAGTCGAAAAGTGGCCGTCAAGATGGCGCCCAGCGTTTCCGTCGGCTAGCCGTCGGCGGAACTGACGTCACTCACGTGACATGCGTGACGTAGGTGCAAGCCATGTATTGCTGAGGTCGGGTCCGGCTCGAACAAGCGAGCAACTCGGAGCAATTCGAAGACGGTTGAAGCGGCTGCAGCCAATCAGAGACGCGATATTTTCACGTGACACCCTTGAGGTGGTGATGATGACAGCTCAAGACTTAGTTCTGTTTTGGAGGATCGTTTTCGGAAATAAACAGTTTCAGAAAAATGAGTTAGTATTCTCAACGCCGTTCAAAGATATAAGAACGCGTTTTTAGCGCGTAGCTGGGCGTCTAAATAGTGAAAGAAGAATCAAAGTTAATGATGATGATGGCAAGTCGGAGCAATTCGGTTGCTGCATGTGAACGCGGCTGCCGGTGTTGCTGGTGTTGCGACGTCAGATTGCTGCGTGAAATAGACCCTTTCCGAAATTCAGTGCCATCTGGTGGTTCGTAAAGCAGTTTAGGTTTTGCCATATCAATGGCGGAGATGAACTTGTATCGGCACCGGCACTTTCGCAAGTCAACGGCACGTGAGGAATTGTTCTGTGTAAGTTCTTTCTCGATCACTTTCAGTTCGATGGTGACCAAGAACCTGCATTCAGAACAAAGCTCTAACCCACTCAAATGCCTCGAGAAAATTCTATACACCGAAGGGCTTCAAAGCCAATTGTGTACCGCCCACAGATTGACTGAATCTGAGTTATTAGAAATAAACGCTTACGTAGCTCTTCCGTTCCATTCCTACGTCGCGTCGTGCTGACCCCCCGAATGTACAGGCCTCGCAAGATCCGCTTAGGAGCATCTAGTACCACTAAATAAGCTACGCTTCAGAGTAACGACACTTGGCCATTTTGTGTCGTAAAATCATGGTTGCCAGTTATCTGAAGCTTTATCTGAATTCACAGGAAACGCCTTTCCGCCCTCCACAAATATTTAAATAGTTCGTGACAGAGCAAAGCAATATTGCGTGACCTTTTCACAACCGAATCTAATGCTGAGGAAGTCGCACTTTTGAATCATGACGATCGGCAGTTGCGTCTGCTCTGCATACAAGCCAAAATGGCGGCGCCCACAATATTGCCGGGGAACGGAGTGCCGATACTCTAAGCGCAGCTCATTTAGTGGCTCTAGGAGCATCTTCAACGTCTTCCTTTATCAGTCACTAGAAGGCCGCCATTGGTATGGCACAGATGCCGTTCCACAGATGATGATAGTGATCAAAGTGGCCAGACTGAATTTCGGAAAGGGTCTATTGCTCCGTCTGAAGCGGGCCTTACTGGACTGTGGAAGGTTTTTGAACGCTGTCGGCGCGGAGCACTGTCGAGGCTATACGTCGTCTGCCACGGGCTTATTTCTTTTTCGCGTGACTCAAAGCTTGCGCTCGAACGTGGAGAAACTTAATTCGTTAGCTTTCTAAGCCGCCGAGGAATAACATTTAATTACTTTCTTGCCAAACCTGCCAAATAAAAGTTAAGAACCGAAATTTGGATGTCGATCCCACGCATTCCGCCGGGCGAATGTATGAAAATGGCAGCCCCATAGAGTTATTATAATGTACGCTAGAGGTTCAACTGGCGCTAGTGGAAGCGAGCAAGCCGGCCGTGTCGCGGCGGTCGCCTATTGTTCGCCGCGACCTGGCGGTAGCCGCCGCAGGAGCATCGGGCAGCAATGGCGACGAACAGCACGGCGGACAGCGTCCCCGTCGTGATTACGACGGAATTTAAGGCAGTTGCGAGTTCGGAAAGTTCCTTCGGAAGCCGGTGCCGCCGGCTCAGAATCATCGCGAAGTAATAGTAACGAACAGCACAGAGGACAGTGGGCGACTAAGAATCCGGAAAGCTTCTTCGGTAGCCGGTGCAGAATCATCGGGGGGAAGCAGTGGCGATTAGCAGCACAGCGGACAGTGTTCCCGGGGTGATTACGACGGGGTTTAAGGCGGTAACGAATCCAGAAAGCTTCTTCCGTGGTGCCAATATGACGAAGAGAAAACTTTTTCATGAATCTGGCCGCGTGTACGACGTGAAGGAGGTCCGTTTCGACGGACAAGTGGATGTCACGGAGCGCCGTACTCTGCAAACAAAATTAAGCGCGCCCGCAAAAAAATTTAGTTGGCGTTGAGGGGACTGCGGTAATTATGTACGTTTATTTCTGAATCAGCTTGACAATAACTGGGCGATTTTTTTTTTTTTTTTCGCGCCGTTCCGCGATTCTCTTTACTATCTTCCTGTAGGCTGATGGAAACATCCAAGGGTAGGCTTAGGAGGGCGACCGCATTCCGCTTCTCGATTCCGGTGAAGTATTTGCTGCATAGAGTTTGCCGTCGGTGTCGATGCTGTTCTATCGTCGCTAGAAAAGAAAAGAAGGTAACTGTATTATACGTCAGCAGCTTAAACAAAGCACGAACTGGAAGGTAAGAAACACCACTAACCTGTATGGACGCACAAGTCGTACCCAGGTCGCGCAGTGCTCCGCCTCGTACGGCTTCGAAGGGACGATGTAGTACTACGTGCCGTGCGCGATCTTCGACGTACTGTTTCAGCCGACCAGGCAGCACTTGTTGCGGCTTTCTTGGTGCGGAATAGTCATCTCAGAAATTACAGCGCTAACCGGATAACCCACTACAACGCACAACCAACGCAGCGACTGGCAGAAGATGCCCGATGCAACGGACCCGTTTGCCGCTAGGGGCGCCCTGGTCGGGGCTTGAATTAGATCCGCACGGTTCCTATGCGACTTCCGGGAGGCAAATTGAAGCAGACAGCAACCAGTCTACTTTTGCCATGCGCCTGTGCATTCCTATGGGAAAACGCGCGTGAATTTTGTCTCTCCGCCGGAAAATAACACGAATAACGTTTATTATTTCGGTTGTACCGGATAGTATGTACATTTATTAATACTGTAAAAGTATAATTGCTTTAATTACAGCTTTTTTCTTTACCACTTAACGATGTTAAGCTTCGCTATATTTCAGGCCCAAACCTCTGCTCCATGGCAGGTATGTAAAAACGAGCGACGATTCTAAGCAAACTAACGATCGAAAAGAATGTAGAGTGCGTTCAAGGATCGCTAGCATTCCGGTGGCGCTTATATATTGCTAATATGCCCGTCCTGTCACTCTATGAAAATGACTCTGTCGTGCATCTTTACGATCGTTTAAAAAACATTCGAATACAAAAAATAAAGTACGTGGGTTACGGAAGGTGTGTTTTTGTTATATTTCATATGTCAGGCAGTCTTTATCGAGCACCTATTCTCTAACTTGTCCCTATCTGCAAAGATTTGCAGCGTGCGGTTGATGATTTGAACCCAAAACATGTAACTTCGCACCTACTCATAAACAGAAAGAATAAAGCAGTACAAATCGGACTATATTAAGTGGCTTTCAATTTATTTTGATCGCCTGCATGCACAAGGAGTTACTTATCCAGTGTTACTGCGTAGTTCTTGCCGTCTCTCTTGGTTTTCCACATGTCCTTCGTTCGTTTGACACGTATATCACCCATGGTGGAAAGCGCCGACGCCGTGTTCGCGCTAACAGTGTCCGGCAGTGCACTTTAAATACATGTACGAAGCGGTTTTAGGACCGTTTTTCAGGCCACGAATTTCAAATAAAGACGCCGTAACTGACCAATTATTTCGTCTGCGTGACTGAGAAATGTTCCAATGTGCCTAGTACGTACGAAATATTCGTGATATTTGCTCTTATAATCGAGCGAAGCGAGAAAATGCACTCGCTTTTTCCCGTAGAAATGCATTACCGGAAGTCAATTTCGGACTGGTTGCTGTCTGCTTCAATTTGCAGCAGCACACTAGCGCCGGTTGAACCTCTAGCGTACATTAGAATAACTCTATGGGCAGCCCTCCCCGCTCAGCTGGGAGCAGCCGAGATTTCACCGCATGCGCTCACGCCTCTCGCTCTGCGCCGCAGGCTGACTGGCTCACTCGGGAGGGAGACGTTCACCGTCGAACCCAACGTTGGTGGAACCTGCTCTGGGTGAATAGATATGAATGTACAGTTACAGGCCTGTCCCAAACAGGATACTACAAAACTCACGACTCCGGCAGATCGTGCCGCGCGCGGCGCTCCGCTTCCGGCCGTCGGGGGGAAATTTCCCTCCGTCAATTCTTCCCGGGGGGAAACTTCCCTCCGTCAAATCTCCCCCTCGCTTCCTCCACGGCGGCCTTGCTCTGCTCATCACGTGGGTCCGGAGAGCCACTCACACGCTCTGTTGGCTGTCGGTCAATCGCTCAAGGCCTCCGCCGTTTTTCAGGTCCCGGAAACGGGAAAGGGAAGATTAGAGTGTGAGGGGGCAAGCAGGGGAAGCCAGGCGAGCGCGCGTGGTATCCAAGGTCGTGTCATCTTCCAGAGTTCGGTGGATTAAATTGGGTTCCCGCGGTTCTTCTTCCTAACCTACCTCGTATAACCCTTCTAGCCACCATAGTATACACCAACTCATGTTTACAAACAAACCGGAGCGCCCCTAGCGGACGCCACCGGCGCCGCGCGTGCGCGATGGGGGTGTGGGCAAGAAGCTTGCCGTAGCCCATAAACAAACGATTGGAAGGCGATGTTGTCGGCGTCGGTGCGAGTCCCCCTGCCCTTTTTCGCGTTGGAATTTGTTGATTCTATGTCTTCCTGGCGATGTCTGACTACTTGAGCGGCGTCAGCGAAATTTCCGAGGCTCGTTACACCGCAAAACTTCCCGTGAGTAATGTGACATGTGGCGATTCATTCCGCGTGGACGCCGCAGAATGTACGACAAAGCCTGGTTCGCATGATGTGATTTCGCTCGCCATTTTCAGCCGCGACGCCGCTCGGGCTGCAAAAGCGTGAACCGTAGCTTAGATAGTCGACGTCGATACTAAAAAGCGCAAGCAGAATCGGACCAAGTGAATTAGGGATAACAAGTTCTCAGTGTTTCTACATACAACTAAAAGTCTCACTGTTGCGCACTGCACTTTATTGATTTTTTTCAAGCTACGAACGTGGATTTTGACAAAGAAAGCTGAGCCAGGGCGGCCGAAACGCACCCTTCGACGCAGGAATGTCCCAAATCTACCCGAAGCCGGACCTCCTCGGCTTTCGACTTCCAGCCGAGGCAACGCGAGGGCGTTGGCGAGGTGAGCCAGACCAGCACCACCTAAGGCCAGCACACGCCTCCGGTGAACCTGAAGGCTTCGCGCGTAGCTTTTACGTCATAGAAACGCGGGTTTTCGCTCTATTTATTTTTATGAGCTAACATGAGAGCTGTGAACGCCGAGTGATATAAAGAACCAATTTTAGAACGCAGGAAAATTCTTATAACCTACAATTATTGTAGTGAAATACAAGAAAGTGATATCTTGAGACATGTGTTATTTTTTTAAGAGATAAACTTGGTGGTGTAATTATCTCTGAACGACATGGGACTTGTGTAATGAAAAATAATCCCTATGAAATGACAATAATCGAAGTAGTAGGACCAGATAAAACGAACTAAAGTAACACTTGGATAAATGATGCAGAGGCATTCATTTCATTTCATTTATTCACCTCAAAGGCATCCAAAGACGCATTACATCAGGGGGAATTAAAAAAAAAAGTAAATGAACGTAAAAAAGACACCAACAAAAAGGAAATGTCACACACACACGCACAAAACCACTTATTAGCAAGTAATTGTTATGATGCAGTTTTACAAATCAAAGTTCAGTTACACAAACTGATGCATTTTTTAAATGAAATGGGACATCTTTCAGTTACAATATGGTCATATAGTTTGTTCTATTCAGTGCTGCAAAGTACTAAGGAAGAAAAGAGGAAAGTGTAACTATGGCACTGAAATGGTTCAATCTTGAAGGAATTATCTAATATGGATGATATGAAATGGGCAGCCCAGTACTAAGTAGATTGAAAATTGGAACCTGAGTAATATACATCTTGAAAAAAAAACACAATCAGACTATATTTCGTCTTCTTTCTACATTAGGAAGATTTATGCTAGCTTTTAAAGCGGAGACACTAGTTTCGGATGAATAATCACTACATATAAATCTGTCTGCTTTGTTCTGAAGATTCGAGCCTCTAGATTTTAGGTGACTTAGGTGTGGATTCCAAATTATGCTCGCACATTCTATTGGTGGGAGGATAAATGTTTTGTATGCGAGTAGTTTTGCTTTAATAAGAGCTAGATCCCTACTGAAAAATCTCATTTGTGTGAGAAACTTCTGTGTCCAATAAACACATATGAATCATACAAGATATATAAGAACATGTAAGAGCCCTATAAGAACTAGATTAGAATAATATAAGAAATTTGTAAAACGTTTCTTATATATCTATATATCTTATATGGTTATTATATCTTGCATGATTCATGCGTTTATTCAACACAAAAATTTTCTTGTACAACTGGATTTTTTCATAAATTAAGTGTTTTTAGTGCACTATTTGTTATTTGCTCAATCCATTTATTTATTTATTTATTTATCGATACTACTAATCCTCATAGGAGGATTTTTGTAGGGTGGCACAAAAAACACAGATGCATAACCATAGTGCAGAAAAAACAGTTATACAGAGGATAAAAAGTATATGAAACAAACGGAGTGGATGAGACATGATATGTTCAGATCATTAGCGCTTCGACATCATCCATGAACTGTTTCAGCGAGCTAGCGTGAACAACGTGTCGGGGCAAACTGTTCCATTCCTGGACTGCTAGCGGAAAAAATGAAAATTTAAAGCAATTATTTTTAGGTTGGAACTCCCTGAATAATTTCCCATGGTTTGAACGGGTTTCTCTTCCATCGTGGGGAATAAGGTATTTAGATTTTTCTATTTTAGTCAAGTTATTGGCTATTTGGTAAATTAATTTTAATCTCGTGAGCTTAGCTCTTATTTCTAATGGCTGCACGCCGAGCACTCTACACAGCTCAGATGGTGAATCTCGCGTGCCAAACTTATTAGTAATAAACCTTACAGCGAGCCTTTGCACTTTGTCTAATTTTTGTATGTTAGTTTTTGTGAAGGGGAACCAAACAGGGCTGGCATATTCAAGCACAGGCCGAATAAGTGTCGTGTAGGCCAACAGTTTGGTATCGCGGGAAGCGTATTTTAATCGCCTTCTTATGCACCATAATTTCGTTAGAGCTTTTTTGGTCACTGCGTCTATGTGCATGCCCCAGTCAAGATCACTTGTGAACAGGACACCTAAGTACTTGAACTCATGAACGTTTTGTATATTGTTTCCATTGATCTTATAAGAATGATTAAATATGTTTGCTTTTTCTACTTATGGACATGGCTACTGTTTTGTCTGTATTAATAAGCATCTGCCATTCTTTACACCAGTCTGAGATCTTGTCTAGCGCGCTTTGTATTTTTAAGTGGTCCGAAGAATTTGTTATTTCAGAATATATTATGCAATCGTCAGCAAATAGTCTAACGTTAATTTCGATGTTATCAGTTATATCATTAATATAGAGGAGGAAGAGGAGGGGGGAGAGTACTGAATCTTGAGGTACTCCTGAACACACGGCCTTATTAGCTGAGCTATTTCCGTTAATTTTCACGAATTGAGATTGTCCAGAGAGGTAGTCTATAATCCAATTTACAACTTGTCCGTCGCCTAGGATTTTCGTTAACTTGAAAATTAGTTTGTTGTGGGAGACTCTGTCAAACGCTTTTGACAGGTCTAGAAAGATGACATCCACTTGGCTTCTTCGATTTATAACCGAGGAAAAGTCGTGCACGCTTTCAATTAACTGGGTGATGGTTGACAATCCGGATCGAAAACCGTGCTGGCATACACCTAAAACGTTGTTTTCTTCGACGAAAGCAGTGATATCCTTTAGAATAACATGTTCCAATAATTTGCAACATGTTGATGTAAGTGAAATGGGCCTATAGTTTGAAATGCTCTCTCTGCTGCCCGATTAATGAATTGGGATAACTTTAGCTTGCTTCCAGTCGGGTGGAATTTTTGATTCTTGCAGCGATTTCCTATATATTAGTGATAAGTATTTTGACACCCATTCTGCGTACCTTATCAGAAATGCGTTTGTTATATTATCTGGCCCGGCACTTTTTTTAGGGTCAAGATTAAGAAGAAGACAGAGTAAGCCGGCCTCAGATATTGTTATGTTGCCCACGGTATCTTGTAATTGCATATTCATGTAGGGTGACATAACGCCGTTGTCGCGTGTAAAAACTGAAAGGAAATAATCATTGAAGTTGTTTGCCTTGTCCGGGCTATTGGCGATTTCTGTATCGTTTATTCCTTTTGCGCGCGGATTTATATACCTCCAAAATTTATCTGGGGCTGTTCTGATGAAGGAATAAAGAGTTTCGTTGTAAAACTTCTTTTTAGCGCACTTTATTTTGCTCCCGAGTTCTTTAGTTAAGTTCGTGATTTGTTCTTTCTTCGATGCATTTTTCGTAATCTTTATTTGTTCTTGGAGTCTGTTAATTTTTCGCTTAGTATGAATAATTTCACGCGTTATCCAAGGATTTCGCTTAGCGGTTCTTTTGATTTTAGTTGGAATATAGGTATTCATACAATGGAAAATTATTGACTTGAAGGAATTCCAAAGGTCATTTGTGGAACTATCTGATCGTAGGGAAAGTTCATAAAAAGGGTCAAAGTGAAAATCGAAACAATCCAGGATGGCTACATCATTAGCATGATTTAAGTCTAAAACTTGAATAACTTTGCTTGTATTTTTTGGCACCGTATCTAGTCTAAGCGAGGCTACCACAATGTCATGGTCAGATATTCCGTCAACGATGTTCACGTCTAGTTCTTTTAGAAAGTAGCCGCTCACGAATACCAGGTCCAGGACACTCTGCGAGGAAGCCTGTGTACGCGTAAAGTCTGACACAATCCGGGTCAACTCATAACTAAAGCAAATATCGCACATAGGATTTGTTCCGTCAAGGCATGCTAAGGGTCTTGAGGTTCGGGCCAAGTAATTTCAGGCAGGTTGAAATCGCCCGCCAGTATTATTTTATCATTTGGCTGAACGTTCGATTGCATGTACTTATACAGAATGTAAAAAAAATCAGCAGTTTCGTTTGGGGGCCTGTAAGCAGCACCAACGTACAGGGTAAAATCATTAAACCAAAGTCTACACCACAATGACTCAATGCCCGTCACGTCCGGCATCGGCGTGGCTTTAAAACACGTTTTGTACAAGATAGCTATCCCACCGCCGAGTGACTGTCGAGCTTTTCTTATTACTAGGTAGTTGGGTATATCAAGCTCGTTATCTTGAATATGCGACGAAAGCCAGGTTTCCGTCACTATCAAAACATCTGGATCGTGAGTCATGGTTATGGCTTCAAGCTTTTCCAATTTGTTCAACAGGCTTCTTGCGTTAACGTTTAGTATTTTTATTGCAGACTTTTTAGTATCATCCCTCGGGCGCCGTCATTTGTGGGTACTGCTTCCAGGCAGGGGAGTGATGTCGTTTTTGTTTTCATCCCATGCGTACATTTGGTCATATCTTTTTTCTGACTTCTTGTACGTTTTTCGAAAAGTCTTCGTTTATCGAGAATTTGGATCCTTTAAGCTTCTGACAGTTTCGTAGGATTTTCATTTTGTCTCGAAAATCTATAAGTTTCAAGATGACGGGGCGGGGCTTTTCAATCGAGAATTTACCGATGCGGTGAATTCTTTCGATAGGTACAGGTTGTAGCTGCAAGCGATCTTCTATTATTTCTTTCATTACCCTTGCTTCAAGAGTGCTGCTGTCATTGCGTCCAGATTCTTCAATTCCATAAATTATTAAGTTGTTCCTACGACTACGGTTATCTAAGTCGTCATTCTTGAGTTTGAGGTCATTTAGACTGGTTTCCAGAGCTTGTACATTCGCGACGCAAGTATCAAGTTTTTTTTGCATCATTCCTAGCTCTTTGAGGCTGGCTTCAATATTGTCTAACCAAATCGACGTGGTTTGTTGGTTTGTTTTGATTTCATTGAGCTCGCTGCGTATTGCGTTCAGCTTAATCATTGCATCCTCAAGGGTAATAGGGCCGGGGTTGCTCTCAACGTCTCCGCAGAGCATAAGAAGCTTTTTCAACAGTTTGAAAACAGTGCACAAAACAGCAAGTTGGCTCCGTGGGCACGGCAGCAGGACTAAGCAAACGTCGTCACTTCTAATCGAAGATGTGTGACCCCCTCTTACCTGCATGAAAAACAGGAACGGGTTTGTGGCCGTCATCCTTGCAGAGCCACCGTGCCCACGAAGCGTATGTTCCCGGGGAATCGCCTTTATACGATCCAGTGCCGTTGATGCATCCGTCGATGCCGTTGACGATTTGTGAAGATAGCCGAGGAAACGTTGTTGCACAGAAGTATCCAGTCCATGGTACGACGTCGGCAGCAGCTTCGCTGTTGGGGCGTCTATCACAGTAAAGCGTTCGTCACGAAAGGCAGAATATCGATGGTCCTCCGCGAGATAACCAAGCGAAAATGTGGTCAGCACCTGCATGAAAAACAGGAACGGGTTTGTGGCCGTCATCCTTGCAGAGCCACCGTGCCCACCATGATAATGGTGGGCACGGTGATAATGAGTCTGTAAAATCCATGATAATGAGTCTGTAAAATTCACGCCCAAACACTTGTACGACACTGAGTGTTCTAGTGGTTCGGAAAGTAACGAGTACTGGGTTAGTGTTTTAGTGGAGGACTTGATTATGGACATTTCTTTGCATTTATATCTGTTAATGTTCATCTGCCACAGGGAACACCACGGTGATATTGTATCTAAATCGTCTTGGACAACATTTTCCGGTAAATAACTCAAGCATTAGCAAAAAGTCTAATTGTCGATTTAATTGATAATGGTAGGTCATTGATATATATTAGAAACAATAGAGGCCCGAGTACACTACCCTTAGGGACATCTGATGCAACAGCAACGGGACCCAAATTGCCAGACAAGTACAAAAGTAATAACATTCTAAAATTGTGATGTCCTGGTTAGAAAAATGTATTGTATATAGTTTAAAAAATGTATTGCACATAGTTTGAAAAATGTATTCCACATAGTTTGAAAAATGTATTGCACATATTTTGGCAAATTTTTATTAGACCTGTGATCAACCTGCATAGGTTCAGCAATTCAAAGCACTCTGCCTGTTCAAATATAGTACTTGTTTTGCAGCAAGCAACCTATCTGGTTACTACATCGAAAAACACCTGTGACCTATTTTTTGGCAATGTCATAATGTGAAAACTTTATATTTGCAAAAAAAAAGTACCGTAATACCCGAGCGTTGCCCCATATGCAGATGTACTTTGACAGTACCGACTCTGTGAAACGACACAGTTAAGGCGGCTAAAAACAAGTTTTGCACACAAACAGAAGTGGGCATGGGAGCTTGATATTCAAAGTTGCTTGCATTTACAATACAGAAGAGTCATAAATAAGAAATTGGTCACCTTTGAACACTGCGAAACGAGCCTCCTGCTATCCATAGGTTCTGAAAATATCCGTCTTCAAAAACATTTGTACACATGCATCTTAGATGCTGTACATTATGTGACACCGAGACACACAATATCTGTGCAGCATGTTGGGATTTACGTTGTAGCACCACAAGATACCCAAGAGACTGCTACAAGGACACCGATTATCTGCACACACACACACACACAGATTCACCGACTTCAAAGAGCAGTTAGTTGCCTTTGCATGAGGATGAAGCGCAAGCATGTTGCTGGCCGGACACGAACTAATTTGTTTAGCCTTGACCTCTTAGAGTATCTTGCAACAAAGGTTTCTCAGTTGAAAGTTTTCACTGCAGTCCAACACATGCTTTAGCTCGAACTCACGATGGGTTCATCATCACAGGCGTCAGACACACTCTTCCTTGGTCCGAGTTCGCTTCTTGACATCCGTGACGGTTGGCAGCGAGTGTCTTTGATCGAGTTTCAGCTTTTCATTTCTTCTGTTTGGCATTCTTGGCATTAATGCAAACATTCATTTCGCTACAGCATTTACAACCCCAAGATTCTCGGACAGGCGAGCGCCGTTACTACTTACGCCATCTATCGGCCGCCGCCGCGCCGGCGCCCGTAACTCAATGGACCAAAGCGATCTTTTTTTATACAAAGAAAACTAATTACTCAATCCCTTTGCACTTTTGTGTCACGTTTTAATACGTTGCCCTCAATCTCCACGAGAAGTTTCGTGGTCCTGGCTTTATATTAAGTCTGGCCAAAATGCAACCAAACTTTTACTCATTGGTTCCTATGGCGAACCGCAGAAAAATCATACGTCTTTTCAACATTCGATGCAAACCCTAAGAAAACCACACGATCAATTTAGTTGCATTTTGCTATATATATAGCCAATGCCTCTAGCTCCATGGAAACAGTTTTTATTTTCAAATTACTTAAATTTAAAGTGGTTCCCCAGGGCTTTAAATACCAAAAAGAATCCGCAGTTGGTGAGGAGACTCGAGGATTCAGTGACGTTGTTGCGTTCCTAAATACATTTCTTTAGCAACATATGTAATGTATAACAAAACGGCAACTACACTGAATATTTTCGTAATTGATAAACACAAAACCTAAATGCAGGTTTTTTTTTGTTTTTGTTTTTGTTCTTATCGCGTAATTAGCTCAAATACATTATACTTAAAGCGCTGAATAATTAAGGAGTCAAAGCGTTTTTTGATCCGAACTATCTTTTACAAAGTGTCCAAATTTCATTTCACCAGCTATTCCACTTCCAAGAATGGTATTAAAAATAAAAATGCCAAAATGAGTGGGCGTGGTCCAGACACTTTGGCAAACGGGACATGAAGAGTACCATTTATGGCGACATTTAGCACGCTGTTACTGCTAATTAATCAATCTTGTGTAGGTTTGCTTCGCGTGCGCCCAAGAGCTTTTGAAACGGCCCAGTATCTCTTAAGTCATCACAACCTCAGACGTCAAAATCAGGCAAAAAAGGGGTGTGTCCCAGAACTTTGGGCGTATCCGCCGCCAATTGTACCATCAATGGCGACACTCAGTACTCTATAAGCCATAATAATGCATCTCCTCCAGTTCTGCGACGCATATGCCCGAGAGCTTTTGAAGCGGCCCAGAATTTATTTAGTTATCACTCTCCAAAGCTTGCCTCAACCGTCAAAATCGGCCAAAAAAGGGGCGTTTCCCACAAATTTGGGCATACGCGCCGTCCATTGTACCATCAATGGCGACACTCAGCAGTCTGTAATTGATTATAAGGAATCTCCTCTAGGTGTATGACGCGTATGCCCGAGTGCTTTTGAAGCGGCCCAGAATTTATTTAGTTATCGCTTTCCAAAGGTTGCCTCAGACGTCAAAATCGGCCAAAAAGGGGGCGTTCCCCACAAATTCGGGCATACGCGCCGTCAATTGTACCATTAATGGCGACACTCAGCAGTCTGTAATTCATTATAAGGAATCTCCTCTAGGTCTATGACGCGTATGCCCGAGTGCTTTTGAAGCGGCCAAGAATTTATTTAGTTATCGCTCTCCAAAGGTTGCCTCAGACGTCAAAATCGACCAAAAAGGGGGCGTTTCCCACAAATTCGGGCATACGCGCCGTCAATTGTACCATCAATGGCGACACTCAGCAGTCTGTAATTCATTATAAGGAATCTCCTCTAGGTCTATGACGCGTATGCCCGAGTGCTTTTGAGGCGGCCCAGAATTTATTTAGTTATCGCTCTCCAAAGGTTGCCTCAGACGTCAAAATCGGCCAAAAAGGGGGCGTTCCCCACAAATTCGGGCATACGCGCCGTCAATTGTACCATCAATGGTGACAGTCAGCAGTCTGTAATTCATTATAAGGAATCTCCTCTAGGTCTATGACGCGTATGCCCGAGTGCTTTTGAAGCGGCCAAGGATTTATTTAGTTATCGCTCTCCAAAGGTTGCCTCAGACGTCAATATCGGCCAAAAAGGGGGCGTTTCCCACAAATTCTGGCATACGCGCCGTCAATTGTACCATCAATGGCGACACTCAGCAGTCTGTAATTCGTTATAAGGAATCTCCTCTAGGTCTATGACGCGTATGCACGAGTGCTTTTGAAGCGGCCAAGAATTAATTTAGTTATCGCTCTCCAAAGGTTGCCTCAGACGTCAATATCGTCCAAAAAGGGGGCGTTTCTCACAAATTCTGGCATACGCGCCGTCAATTGTACCATCAATGGCGACACTCAGCAGTCTGTAATTCATTATAAGGAATCTCCTCTAGGTCTATGACGCGTATGCCCGAGTGCTTTTGAAGCGGCCCAGACTTTATTTAGTTATCGCTCTCCAAAGGTTGCCTCAGACGTCAATATCGTCCAAAAAGGGGGCGTTTCCCACAAATTCTGGCATACGCGCCGTCAATTGTACCATCAATGGCGACACTCAGCAGTCTGTAATTCATTATAAGGAATCTCCTCTAGGTCTATGACGCGTATGCCCGAGTGCTTTTGAAGCGGCCAAGAATTTATTTAGTTATCGCTCTCCAAAGGTTGCCTCAGACGTCAATATCGTCCAAAAAGGGGGCGTTTCCCACAAATTCTGGCATACGCGCCGTCAATTGTACCATCAATGGCGACAGTCAGCAGTCTGTAATTCATTATAAGGAATCTCCTCTAGGTCTATGACGCGTATGCCCGAGTGCTTTTGAAGCGGCCAAGGATTTATTTAGTTATCGCTCTCCAAAGGTTGCCTCAGACGTCAATATCGTCCAAAAAGGGGGCGTTTCCCACAAATTCTGGCATACGCGCCGTCAATTGTACCATTAATGCCGACACTCAGCAGTCTGTAATTCATTATAAGGAATCTCCTCTAGGTCTATGACGCGAATGCCGGAGTGCTTTTGAAGCGGCCAAGGATTTATTTAGTTATCGCTCTCCAAAGGTTGCCTCAGACGTCAAAATCGGCCAAAAAGGGGGCGTTTCCCACAAATTCTGGCATACGCGCCGTCAATTGTACCATCAATGGCGACACTCAGCAGTCTGTAATTCATTATAAGGAATCTCCTCTAGGTCTATGACGCGTATGCCCGAGTGCTTTTGAAGCGGCCAAGAATTTATTTAGTTATCGCTCTCCAAAGGTTGCCTCAGACGTCAAAATCGGCCAAAAAGGGGGCGTTTCCCACAAATTCGGACATACGTGCCGTCAATTGTACCATTAATGGCGACACTCAGCAGTCTGTAATTCATTACAAAGAATCTCCTCTAGGTCTATGACGCATATGCCCGAGTGCTTTTGAAGCGGCCAAGAATTTATTTAGTTATCGCTCTCCAAAGGTTGCCTCAGACGTCAAAATCGGCCAAAAATGGGGCGTTTCCCACAAATTCGGACATACGCGCCGTCAATTGTACCATTAATGGCGACACTCAGCAGCCTGTAATTCATTATAAAGAATCTCCTCTAGGTCTATGACGCATATGCCCGAGTGCTTTTGAAGCGGCCAAGGATTTATTTAGTTATCGCTCTCCAAAGGTTGCCTCAGACGTCAAAATCGGCCAAAAAGGGGGCGTTTGCCACAAATTCGGGCATACGCGCCGTCAATTGTACCATCAATGGCGACGCTCAGCAGTCTGTAATTCATTATAAGGAATCTCCTCTAGGTCTATGACGCGTATGCCCGAGTGCTTTTGAAGCGGCCCAGAATTTATTTAGTTATCGCTCTCCAAAGGTTGCCTCAGACGTCAAAATCGGCCAAAAAAGGGGCGTTTCCCACAAATTCGGGCATACGCGCCGTCAATTGTACCATCAATGGCGACACTCAGCAGTCTGTAATTCATTATAAAGAATCTCCTCTAGGTCTATGACGCGTATGCCCGAGTGCTTTTGAAGCGGCCCAGAATTGATTTAGTTATCGCTCTCCAAAGGTTGCCTCAGACGTCAAAATCGGCCAAAAAGGGGGCGCTTCCCACAAATTCGGGCATACGCGCCGTCAATTGTACCATCAATGGCGACAGTCAGCAGTCTGTAATTCATTATAAAGAATCTCCTCTAGGTCTATGACGCGTATGCCCGAGTGCTTTTGAAGCGGCCAAGGATTTATTTAGTTATCGCTCTCCAAAGGTTGCCTCAGACGTCAATATCGTCCAAAAATGGGGCGTTTCCCACAAATTCTGGCATACGCGCCGTCAATTGTACCATCAATGGCGACACTCAGCAGTCTGTAATTCATTATAAGGAATCTCCTCTAGGTCTATGACGCGTATGCCCGAGTGCTTTTGAAGCGGCCAAGAATTTATTTAGTTATCGCTCTCCAAAGGTTGCCTCAGACGTCAATATCGTCCAAAAAGGGGGCGTTTCCCACAAATTCTGGCATACGCGCCGTCAATTGTACCATCAATGGCGACAGTCAGCAGTCTGTAATTCATTATAAGGAATCTCCTCTAGGTCTATGACGCGTATGCCCGAGTGCTTTTGAAGCGGCCAAGGATTTATTTAGTTATCGCTCTCCAAAGGTTGCCTCAGACGTCAATATCGTCCAAAAAGGGGGCGTTTCCCACAAATTCTGGCATACGCGCCGTCAATTGTACCATTAATGCCGACACTCAGCAGTCTGTAATTCATTATAAGGAATCTCCTCTAGGTCTATGACGCGAATGCCGGAGTGCTTTTGAAGCAGCCAAGGATTTATTTAGTTATCGCTCTCCAAAGGTTGCCTCAGACGTCAAAATCGGCCAAAAAGGGGGCGTTTCCCACAAATTCTGGCATACGCGCCGTCAATTGTACCATCAATGGCGACACTCAGCAGTCTGTAATTCATTATAAGGAATCTCCTCTAGGTCTATGACGCGTATGCCCGAGTGCTTTTGAAGCGGCCAAGAATTTATTTAGTTATCGCTCTCCAAAGGTTGCCTCAGACGTCAAAATCGGCCAAAAAGGGGGCGTATCCCACAAATTCGGACATACGTGCCGTCAATTGTACCATTAATGGCGACACTCAGCAGTCTGTAATTCATTACAAAGAATCTCCTCTAGGTCTATGACGCGTATGCCCGAGTGCTTTTGAAGCGGCCAAGAATTTATTTAGTTATCGCTCTCCAAAGGTTGCCTCAGACGTCAAAATCGGCCAAAAATGGGGCGTTTGCCACAAATTCGGACATACGCGCCGTCAATTGTACCATCAATGGCGACGCTCAGCAGTCTGTAATTCATTATAAGGAATCTCCTCTAGGTCTATGACGCATATGCCCGAGTGCTTTTGAAGCGGCCAAGGATTTATTTAGTTATCGCTCTCCAAAGGTTGCCTCAGACGTCAAAATCGGCCAAAAAGGGGGCGTTTGCCACAAATTCGGGCATACGCGCCGTCAATTGTACCATCAATGGCGACGCTCAGCAGTCTGTAATTCATTATAAGGAATCTCCTCTAGGTCTATGACGCGTATGCCCGAGTGCTTTTGAAGCGGCCCAGAATTTATTTAGTTATCGCTCTCCAAAGGTTGCCTCAGACGTCAAAATCGGCCAAAAAAGGGGCGTTTCCCACAAATTCGGGCATACGCGCCGTCAATTGTACCATCAATGGCGACACTCAGCAGTCTGTAATTCATTATAAAGAATCTCCTCTAGGTCTATGACGCGTATGCCCGAGTGCTTTTGAAGCGGCCCAGAATTTATTTTGTTATCGCTCTCCAAAGGTTGCCTCAGACGTCAAAATCGGCCAAAAAAGGGGCGTTTCCCACAAATTCGGGCATACGCGCCGTCAATTGTACCATCAATGGCGACACTCAGCACTCTGTAATTCATTATAAAGAATCTCCTCTAGGTCTATGACGCGTATGCCCGAGTGCTTTTGAAGCGGCCCAGAATTTATTTTGTTATCGCTCTCCAAAGGTGGACTCAGACGGGAGAGGCCCTTTCGAGCGCACGACACTAGCCGGCCTCCAGGTGAGGCGCTTCGTTTAGAACCTGCCAGGTGGCGCTGGTGTTCGATTCCGGAGCACTCCTGCCAGCGAAGCTCGCGCCAAGCGTAGCTGTTTTTGATATTAGCGGTTCATTAGTGTGGCCTTTGAATGCTTCATGGGTGTTTCAACGTGTATGAATAAATTGGTTAAAGCTTACTTCCACAATTTAGTGAAAACTGGGGTAACCAGTCTTGCATGCTGGCGCGTAGCGCTGCGCATCCGTCTTCTTTCTCTTCGTTTTCATTGCATAGCGACAAAACTCGAACCTATGTAATCACAATGCCAAGCACTTGATAATCACAAAAACAATTTGCAAAAACGACCATAGATACTACAGAAACCATCCGAGAACGTACGCGACGCCATATCCCATGTTACAGTAGCCATGTCCTCCGGATTTCGACAACAGCGCCACTCGCGGCAGTCTGCACTTCTGGCTTTACACGGCCGATGGGATGCCGCCGACATTTTTTCCACTGCCCCTATATTCTAGTTCAGTGTAACTAGAGCGCCGACGTTAGAACGCTCGACTCGAGAGCGCTGCGATAGGAGCGCGCTTACCATTAGAGTGCACGTCACAAGAGCGCATGACCAGTAGAGGGCATGTCACGAGATTGATCACCTTGTCCGAAAAAGAAGCTTTATTGTACGCAAACACTTTAAAGCACACAGAACCATTTGACGATCGATCGGCTGGGTGCAGGAGCCGAGATTGAATGTTATTTCGAATGGTGAAGTTGTGTACATTAGGAAGTGACTTCCAACTCAACCATAACCACATTTTCTGAGTTCCATGTTTGCGAAGCGCTGCTCAACAACACAAGGTGCACCTCACTAGACTGTTACTTTCTACCACACAAACTTGTGGTGTAGTGGAAAGTCATCACTTGGGCCACTAACTTTAGCGCGTCGGTGTCGTATTGGCCCTCACAGCATTCACAAACACGTTATGAAAGTGCGTCACACACCGCTAACAAATAAATGCGCCCCGCAAACTCAATAATGAGCGGCCGCATCATCGACGTCTGTCCTGAGCCGGCTCTGCATGCCATTCGTGCCTTCTTTTTCTGGACAGCATCTCCGTCGCAGTGCACACCGATGTTGTGATCGCCGGAGTACGATAGAAGCCGACCGTGTAGTTTCCGCTTCTTTTTTGTTGCGCGAGCGCTTGCTGCAGCCCAACGCACCACCGTCTTCCATAGCTCCGCTGCAAATCGCGGTCGTCTCAACCACCAGCATGGTCGAAACCGGCGTGCGACGTTCTTCTGTGGCGTAGGTGCAGCCCATGTATAGTACAATGGTTTGTTTTAGGCTTCATCTAGCAGTCTGAAGAGTTTAGGACATTTCGGTGCTCGAAATATTTGGTGCGCGGAGTTTTTGGTGCAAGGTCGTGGAACACAAAGCGACGCAAAGAGTCGCTTTTGTCCTTATTTTACGATTATTTTTTGCCCGAACTTCACTAAAAAATGTCATCTTCTCTTTCTGCTCGACTTTTTAGCAGATACCACCGCCCCACGGGGGTTAGAGCATGTGTTTCTCGCCTCCGACCACAATGAATAAACTTGCACCCCCGTGTAGCGTCTTTTGGAAAGCCGGGATCAGGGACTGCAATGGTGCTCGACGATTCCTCAGGGGCGTTGCTAGCAACGCCGATTAGGTCACAAAGCAGTGAGCACACGCGTTTTGTAAATAAAAGGGGCCCACATTACCCTTTGTGCATGATTATATTTCTTTTGAAGGCAGCTGGCCTCAGGCTTTATTACGTATACGACGACTCACTTGTGATACGTGGCCGTTATAGTATTTGGGAGGGCTAGAAACTGGCATCCTTTCCGGAATATATTATTATCAAGCCACACATGCGAATAACTTCATATGCGTATTCTTATGCACGTTACATACCTATCATCCAGACAAAATTATGACAAATCTTAATAAAGATGTCCTAGACGTATATTCTAACCTTTAAAATATTAAAGCATGCTATTGCCAGAAATGACGGGCCGTTTACACCGAAATATCCGTGTACCTTACGTCTTCTATGAACATGTCCTCACAGGATCACACAGGCCAATAATTGCTTCATTACACCTATCGTATATTTTCATTAGGGGAAAAACATAGTCAAATAAGACATCTCGATAATTACATCCCTTATATTGGGTCCGGACATTTCGTCGAACGCCGTTTCATCGAACGCCGTTTCATCGAAGCCGTTTCATCGAACACCGTTTCATCGAACACCGTTTCATCGAACGCCGTTTCATAGAAGCCGTTTCATCGAACGCCTTTTCATCGAACGCTGTTACAGCCTGCAATATTTTTGCAATTTATTTTGATTTTTATTCACAACGTCATCTAATTCTCCATTTTTTTAAATCACAGTATGCAGTGACGAGATAAGTTCCATTGTGAACATGTCCTGCTTCGAGAAGAAAGCCTTCATGAAACAATGACCCCTCTTCATGTCACATGAAACAATTAAAAATGAGACAAAAAAAACAACAAAAGAAACAGAAAGCACGATGTGCTTTCTGGGAAGCGGGTAGTGTTTTATTGTTTGACAGCGTGTACCTGTAACCTTGGGTTATGTGAGGATCCGAAAGGGTGACAGAGTACACCCAGGGCTTTACTATTGTCTGGTGCGGGTTGGCCTTCCTAAGAAAGCGTCCTGAAGATGATTCATAATAGGCAAAAGGGTCGGTAATAAAGTTGACAGTGAAGGGGAGGTGGTTCCAGTCCAGGTGCAGCCCGAAACCATGTTGGCTGTCACTTTGTGCAGCTTTTGACTCTGTAGAGTTTGAAAACTAAAAAAAAAAAAAAAAAAAGCAGAAACGTTCAATCTGAGCATAAAGCTGATAATCAGAGTATCATTATATTTTATTTCGTGTGCTCTCCTGGCAGAGCATCGTTTTATTATAAGCGTGCTGCCCTGGCAGTTAAATGCTTTTCGTGAATAAACCTTCAACTAAGCGTAAGTGTGCAAATGAGCTGGTGTGAATGGCACATTACCGAAACTCCCGGACAGGCGGTAAAAAAAAAACGACAGACATTCAAAAGTGTTTTAAGTGTCGGTCCTTTACCTCCAGTATCATGTTTTCTGACAGGTACATGAGTAAAACTTTTCAGTAAGTCGCATACCCATTTATTTTTATACCAATGGTTTTTATTTCTAGTAATTGGGCTCCACCCTAAAGACTGTTTCTTAAGTGACTACCTTAGTCTTAACAAATGTAAGATAAAACATCTACAAAGCACTGTTATGCCTCAAAACTCGATACAGAGAAATTCGATGAAACGGCCCTAAGCAATTCGATGAAACGGCGTTCGATGAAATGTCCATTCATTCGATGAAACGGTGTTCGATGAAATGTCCGCTAGCCGTCCGCAATGCCTGCTGGAAAGCTCAGCTATTTGAACTTCGAAACGTGTATTTACACAAAAATATCCATGCAGCAAAAAGTCTCTGCACCGAAAAGTCCGTGCTCCGAAATGTCGGCGCCGAAACGACCTACACCGAAACTCCAACAACCTTGCGAATAAAGACAGAGCCATTTGACTCTCCTTGTATTTTTCTAAATTTGTAAACCGCCAAGTATCCGGGTTCATCAGAGATTTAAGCCATAACTGCAGCGACTGGCGGCTTCATAATAATATATAAAAACAAAACTTATGCAATCTTTCACAAGAGCAGTCGTTGAAACAGGGCGCTCTCGCACTACCCCATGCCTCCCGCGCTTAGAAATATTGAATTAAAAAAGAAAAAAAAAAGAAAGAAGCAATACTGGAACGGGGTGTGTGTGATTCATGCTGAAAGCGAGGAAGGGGGGGGGGGGGTGCACTTATCATTCTTCTTTGTTCAGTATACCAGGAACTCTGTGATAACGTTATTGCCCGTTCAAGGTTTTCGAAACGCACAATGGGTCGCTTTAGAGCCTGCTTGCGGAATTCCTTCGGGTCGCTGAGGTGGGGCTTGATGGAAGTAGGACATCCGGACGCTACAAGCTGTTCCAGCAGATGCACTGCTGTGAGGGTTTCATATGACTTCTCGCTTGTTGGCGCGCATCGCTGCACCAAATCCGAATGCCACGTGTCACTTTTCCCAGCACTGAGTCACCTCCGATGTCTCATGGTATCGAGGCGCTCGAGGGGGAAGGGGGGGAGAGGAGTCGCCACTGCGTTCTTTCTTGTGTTCGGGTTCAATGTTTCAAGCCCAAGTCTGTAAATAACGGGTAGCCTTGGGAGAAAGCTTCGAAAATCAGACAGCTTCTTGTGCAAATCGTGATTGATTTGAGCCTGAGCTACGAACTACGTGCATAATGAAATGTCCGAAAATATTTGTACCCTTTTTTTATCCCTTTCATCGCCTCATCTAAAACTTTCTGGTTTTCTCGTGCGTAAATGACATCTTTAAAACAATTGTGATCTTGAGTGTTCCCTATTTTAGACAAGCTTAGTAGCACAAGTGTGACACAACTAGGCGGCGCACACCAAGTCACTGAGCCAGAAACTTTCTGGTTGTCGCGGGGTAGTCAGCACTGCATAGTGTACGCGTGTTTGTCCTCATGCAACTACCATTATATTGCCGGAGAAAAGCAGTTCTTTTCTTGGTCCTGACATTTAATTGAAAATATGGCATAGAATATAGTTGTCCTTCGATGCAAAAGGAACTATTTCCGAAAACGAGAAACGGTCTCCAAATACTATTTTAAAGCATTCAATTAAACGGCTTTGATCAAATGGCGTTTGATTCAATAACGTTTGATTAAATAGCTTCGATGAGACGGCGTTCGATGAAGTGTCCGGACCCAATCACCATCATTAATTTGAAATACGAGTTCATCTTTCCTACCTTGCTCAGTCCACGGATAAAACCACCTCATCTGGTTGGTTGCTAATATCAATGACCTAACTTTATTATAAATGCCATCAGTGACGTCTTTGCGGTGGCCCGTGACCTGCTTCTTTGTTTCTGTTTATTATTAGTAATTATTTGTTACAGATGTACAGACTATTTTGGCAGTGTATTTACCTTCCGCTCTATAACGACTTCGGGCCACGAGAGCGCATTCGATAAACAAGTACACAAAAGTAGTAATTGTGGTCGCGTTGTCAACTCCATCCCTTGCTTAATCATGTATACAATGCGTAGGAAGAAACGCGTTGATAGCAATATAAGGGGAGAAGCTTGGAAAATTGTTAAGCGGGCGTTGGTTTTTAAAAGCCGGGGATCTTGAAGATGTGTGACAAAACGCGGGGGTTTGCGGCAGGGGTATGGAAACGGGGCTTTCGGATTTGGATTATTTCTTAAACTAATCATGGAATGGGGCAGAATCGTAAATGTCGGCAAGAAGCACTTTATTCTGTCAGGAAGACCCGGCTTGCTTTTGTAAGTAAACGACCGTTGAAACAGATAACAGACATACACTGGATTCTCCAGTAGCTTCGAAAAGCCATGTTACGTTCTCCGCTCAAACCGTGACGTTGAACTTTAAAAATACGTGGAACAGAAAAAACGATCAGATAGAAAAGCTACACGGACTGAGTGTATCTCCGTTTCACCATAACTTGGTAAACGGCGAAAGCTACGATCCCCGTTGGCCAATCAGAGCAAGGGAGTGACGCACGAGACAGCACTCCGTGGGAGGATCGTGTTTCTATGGCACATCGTCAAGTGCTTTGCTCCGATGCCCCGATTGGCTCACGAGGGTCGTAGCTTTGTATCCTGTCTTCAAAGGACTGGCTCTCACAACGCTTGAGCGAGCACTTAACCCCTCGCATTGTCCTGTGCGGAAGGTACTCCGTGATAATGGTTTTGTCCGGTTCGACATTCTGACAATATACAATGACACTTTTGTGAGCTGCTTGGAGGTGTCTTCGGGGTAATCCGAGAAGTCAGACATACTGCTTCGGTACAAGATTATGTTCTGTATACCCAGGGATGGACCACACCGGACGCTGCAAGTCGTTCCAGCCAATGCAGCGCTGCGAGCGCTTCATTTGGCCTCGTGCCACACTCAGCGCATGTCACGTGTCACACACTCGGAACTGATTTACCTCCGATGGCTCGTAGCGTCCGCTGCGGTCCATTTTAAGGTAGAACGGATCGTAACAGTGTACGCTGCTTTGTGTTTGCGAATAATGGATCGCTTAGAGTGGTTCATTGGTAAATCCTGCTTGAGTTCAGCCTGAGCTCCCAAACTCTGGACACAATAAAACTATGTGGCGTAGAAATAAAAGCTTCTGAAAATGTCGGTATCGTTTTTCTTTTTTTACTTGTGACTTTTGTTATTGCTTGGGACCGAGTTCGGCCCTGGAAGCTGTTTGCCGCACTGTAAATTTGTCCAGTTATTAGTGAGTGTAATGATTTTTATGTAGGTGATAGGCCCTCTTGGGAAGAACACATCAGAAATAGTTCAATGCTATATCTTGAAGACATTGCCAGATAACAACTCACAAATATTGGGTAAAAATGTCAAAGTTGCCTAGTTCGTGTATTTCGAAGCGCTGCATTTTGCATGGAGACAAAATAATGCAACATGTTAATGGAACACCACGCGATATAGTGTAAAATATTTTCCTCGAGAAAAAAAAGGAAAACGAAGTTTTTTTTTTTAATTGCACGCTGAAGTTGGGGAACTTTTCACATTGAAGCACGTTTGAAGCGTTGTAAATATTTTCAGTTATAAAACTCGAGTAAAAAAATATTTTTAGATGATTTACCGTTCCGGAAAGAATATACAAAAAAAAAAATTCAACGCTATATCTAGAAAATATTACGAGATATGCACTCCTAAACTTCAGATACAAATATCCAAGTTACAAGCACGCACACACGCTCGAAGGTACACAATAACCTGAAAGCCGAATGGAGTGGCTGATGTACGAGTAGTGATCAAACTGTTTCTGCGGTTGACATCATGGAACGTCGCGTTCATGTGGGAGCTGTAAAGGTTAGGTGATCAAAAATGCACAATCATGACAATCAGAGCACATATCTCCAACATTTTTTACCCTCAGCAACCTTCTCTCCCCCCCCCCTCCTTTTTTTCTCGCTCAGGAAAAAAAAAAGAAAGGAAAAAGAAGGGAGATCATTTAATGGTGCGACTTTTGCCGACGGTGCACGCGCGCAAAAGTACATGTCAATCGCAAAAGTGTTATTTACAAGATAAAGTACACAGGAAAGTGATTGTCGCTTTAGATGTCATTAAAATTGGTTTTAGTAGTGCACCCATACAGTAGCCTAACCACATAGTTTTAACCCAACTACGTGAAAACGATCAGTTCTTTTGTTGACCCGTTCAAGACTGGCAGTTGTTGAAATATTTTAGCAAAGCGAAAACCGGGTATCGGCGCAAATGATAATCTATACTCAAACCTGAGTCCCTGAGACTTCAACAGTGCCTCCGGTATATGTGTGCGTGTGTTCACCTCGATTAGAGATGTCATTCCAGATATAGTCACGGCAGTCCGGAAAGTGGAAGTGCTTCCGTCGCATTCCAATTAATGCTCGGAGCCTTTATTATTGGCTGTAGGTATAGGTTAGGTTAGCTCGCACCTCACGTGTGAACCTAAGAAAAAACGATTCCGTCAAAGCATTTTATGCTGCACAGGTTACGCCACCTCAGCTTATCGGATATCAGTGATACATTACAATGGACTTGAGTAGCTCTTGCTGTGTTGCAACTTACAAGCACAAGTAGAGAATTAAAGAAAAAAATATTATCTTCTTTTTTTATTAAAAACGAGCTTGCGAGAGCACGGTTATGGTCTCATCTCATATGTTGCGCTGTAGTACAGCATGGCGACACCACTGATTCAGATACTTAGGAGTTACTAGCGCATCGTAAAACCTCGTTGTCATCGGCGGCTTCCTGAACAAGGTTGCGGCATGACAGTAATATATTATATTGCGCCTACATTGCACTGTTTGCAACAGCAGACTGATATTTCATTATCGACAAGCGAACTCTACCTGCAAAAATTAAATGTAATACGAAGAGAATGCCCATAGTTTTAGTAATCAGTAATTTGTAATGTGATATAATTAAATTTTAGAGATTTTTAAGAAAGGAATCGGTAATGTAAAACAGTTAGTTTTGGAAAATGCTTTTGCCATCTCGCCTAGAAATCTCAAGAGGGCGACTGTACTAAAGTGATTAACCATTTCGAGAAGAGATAATGAGTTGAGAAAAATTAACGCAATATTGTAATTACACTCCCAAAATTTGACGGGTGAACTTGTACTTTAAACTTTTGTTTACGGAAAGGTGGAGTTCTAGTCACCGGTGTGGCCACCTGCAATATGACGTCTAAACGCGGCACTGGTCACTAGTAGGATCTCAAAACGCAATATAAAAATGCAAGGAACCGGGGAAAAAAAAAAGGCTCTGCTTCGTATTATGGATTTTTGCAGATCTCAATATTTGGAGTTTCGGTCAAATGTCAGAACAAAAACAACGGTCTGACAGCCCCCAGCACTGTTTATGTGTGTCCCATTTAGGCAACACCAGGTTGGTTGCTGTAAAAGCACCGGACATGTTAGAGTACGCACGCTGGCATGAATTTCCGTCCCGTAAACACTTTTTGTAAGGCTCGCCACTTCCTCTTCAAGTACCCAGGGTCACAATACACTCTGTAGTACCGTATTTCCCGGACTATATAAGTTTAAAAGTTGAAAATTCACCCGATGCGGACTATCTACAGGTGCGGACAATACAATGATATAATTTTCGAGATCCTTCACTATGACAATCGTGAAGGATTTTATGAGTAACGGACTATACTAATGTTGATTTACGTACGATAAAGCTTCATCGTGAGCTAATACAGTAGGCGTTTGTCAAGGTCTGCTGAGTATGATACTTTTTACGTTGGGACTAGGTGCTAAGTGCGGGCTTTGCACTGGGTGCCGTTTGTGTACCGGGTGCGGACTATCTAAGCAAGCACTTTTATTTTTGACGCAAAATATTTCCCTGCGGACTATGCACCGGGTCCAGGCTATTAGCCCCGAGAGCGAACACAAGCGTCGCTGCGGTCGCCGCGTCCTGATTGGGTGAGGCGTACCGTGACGTCAGGGCGATGACTCCGCTCCGCGATCTCGCATCGGCTCGCTTCCCAGCACCGGTTCCCTGGTTTGGCGTTGTGTGCCGCAAGTTCTTCGAGGAGCTGGACTTCGTTTACCCGGTGTACAAGACGTTGAGTTAGGCCGACATTGATGTGCTTACGTACATTTTATAAGCCTGCTTGTCCCCTTTACCTTTAGAATTGGGCTACAAATCCCGAAAGCTATCGGCGGAGGCGATTCCGCCGATGAACCTCCCCGCCCGTCCACACGACACAAGGCAATTTTGCGAAGGATCGGTGGAGCGGGTAGCGCAAGTGTTTCAGACGCTGGAATTATGTCCCTTGCATGTTCATGATTTAGGGCGATATTACACCCCGCTTTCAAGGCATTTGAAGTGGCATTTATATCATGAGCCTTTAAGTCGTCGGCAAATTAGCTCGGGACTCCGACTTTGCGCTGCCGCTCTGCATGCGCTGGTTCGCAGATATTTTAAAGGCCCTGTGTCTGGTTATCTTTGAAGTGCTCATGGAACAGGGTTGTTTTACATAAATGTAGCTTCTTTGTAAATTAATTATATAGTTTATACACGTATGCAGGCATATTTCTTAGAAGATGCACAATTACTGGAAATAAGTTTGTATGGTAGCAGCAAAAACAGCCGAATTGCCCGCAGTTGCCTATATTATACCCAGGCAGCACAAAATGAACGGCCGGGCAATGGCTGAAGCATTTTGGCCAGTCACATTTCCTCCGGCCTAAGGCTGGTCAAACTACTATGCCCGAGCATGGCTGTGGGCCTTGGCCAAAGACTTGAGGGGACTGGCTGTTGGAGGCTGGCCGATGACCTGTAGCAGGACACAAGCCGAAGGCTAGCAAATAAAGACCGGCCAAAGACTTTGGTATGGACAGAGGCCAAAGGTTAGCATCCGTGCACTGGCCAATGCCATGTAGCCGAAAGCAAGCCGAAGTTGCGCAGCAGGACATTGGCCAATCACCTGCGATTGAAAGCTGGCCGGAGTTTAGCAAATGGAGGCCGGCCGAAGACTTGTGTCAGGACACAGGCTGAAGGTTAGCATCTGGGCACTGGCCAATGCCGTGTGGCCGAAAGCAAGCCGAAGTTTAGCAACAGGGCATCGGCCGGTGTCCTGTGATCAGAGGCAGGCCGGAGTTAAGCAACTGGGCATTAGCCGTACATTAGATGTCAGGTGCTAGGCGAAGAAGTTTGACCGGGCACAGGCCGATGACATGCAGCTGGACACAGGCCGATCCCTCGCAACTAATCATAGGCCGTACCTTTGCGATTGGGTGCTGGCCCTACAGCCGAGGTCGCACATTAGTGAGCAACTTGCAGTTAGGTGTTAGCCTTGCAATTAACTCATGGACGCACTGCAGAACAAGAGCCTGTGCCTGACATTTTGCCTGCACACTTTGCAGTAGCTGTGGATGCTGTATCAGTTAAGATCAACCACTTGAGATCAAATGTCGGGATGCACAAACTCACTGAGAACTGGTTTGTATTGTTAAATCAAAAAAGGCTGAGGATTTTCTGGGACTATTTTTATTTAACCTTTTCCATTTCTTCATCCTGCTTCTTGCTTCGCCCACCATCACGGTCGACAAATGACCACAGCCATCTCTTTGCGATATCTTGAACTGTCGCCTCGCTCAAGTCCGTATACTTCGCCTTGCTGGCAGCTGAGAAAATAAAAAGCATTGAGTTTAGACATAAAATTACAGTCAACAACGTTTATTGAACTCGCAAAAACTCTCTACCAGTCTGACATACTAAGTAATTCGATATAGACCGACACAATGTTTACTAACAAGCCCGCGTTTGCCCATACCAGGTGTGGGCACTGCGCACGCGCAGCAACCGAATTCGAGTGAACTGAGGCTTCTGCGCATGCGCAGTGCCGTCGACAGCACCACCGCAGCTGCGTGACGTCAGGGAGGCGTGTGTGTCTATAAAAGTTCTAATGATTTTGACAAAAAACAAGAACGCCACATTTAGGAAAGTTGTTTGCTCTCAAAGGAGCGTCTGTATGTCATGAGGGACGCGTCACGCGGATAGTCAGTGGCCGTTTCTTCATTTTTCAAGGTCTCACCCGCTCACCCTCTCCCCACACCCTTTACAGAAGAGAATTTTTTCTTCTCTTCCCTGTGGTCGACCCGGCCTCTTGAAAGAGAAAAGCCAGCTTGCTCTACAAGCTGGCTTTTTTATTTCAAGCGGCCTCATTGCCAGCAGGCGCACTGGGGGAAAGCCAGCTCTGCAAGCTGGCTTTCCCTCAAGGGCTTGTCTGCATTGAGTGAAAGCCAGCTTGCAGAGCAAAACGGCGCTCTTGGTAGTTCAATCTACACATGGGTAGCACGCGACATCATTCAAAAAGCGCTACGATGACCACCAGGGAGGAGGGCAAGAAGAAGCTCGCCTCTTATCAGGGCCCCCTTTAGTGCCTCCCAAATCCGGTTCTACTCTACCACACACCAATTAGTCTTAGCTTCTCACTTGTGGGAATAAGATGCAGAAAATTGGTTACTAAGTAGTTGCCAGGTCATTACTCACTCAGAAATTCTAGTTTTGCAGGCACCTCCTCTCTTCTTCCCCCCCCCCCCCCCCAAAGCATTTTGACCTGCTTCAAATATGCTGACACATAGGCCAGCACAAAGCAGACAGACCACGAGTGCTGCATCAGCATTCGGCTGGGGCTCGTGTCCTCACTGATCAGACTAAGAACTAGAGATGAAGCAAACATTTTCCAAACCTGAGGTCTGAAGGATTCAAAGATGCTAAACCTTTCTAACTTTGGCACTAACAAATATAACACTGAACCTATCATGTCAAAAAATTCGACTATTTTAGTCATTATTTCTCTACAGATTTGTCGAACTTCGAACCCGTGAAGTCCAAAAGTTTGACGAAGCTTAAACTTTTGATCTGAGGAACTTCTAACGAAACAGGATTCAATCGGTACCTACATGTTCAGAACACATAGCAACTGCTTCAACGCTTGAACCACGCTTGAACTGTGCAGATAACAATTGCTGTCGCAGGAGACTGACTCACAGCTCAAAGAGGCAAGCTAGGTGGCCGAGTGCCGACCTGCCCAGCAAATGCAGCAAGCTATCTGGTGGTAGCAACAGCTGTACCCATCTCTGCTTTCCGCAAGCTTTGTTTAAACTCAGTTAAACAGAGCTCACACATCAGAAAATTAAGAAATCCCTCGAAACTGAAACTGGGACCCTCGTGCGATTTGAAGACTTCTAACTTTACAAACTTATACTTGGAACAAAACTCTTAATCTTCGAATAATTCTAACTTAAACCAAGAAATTTCAAATCTTCAAATATTTTTAGAATCAAAATTGCAAAAAAGAAAGAGGAAACTGTTGAACTCTACTTTTATCAACATCGAAAGCAACTTTGTAAATTCAAACCATGGCAATGTTCGAAAGTTGTTCACTTTGCAACCCTTTCTAACTCTACCAAGGACCCTGCCGAATGCAGATGCGGCACTCGTGTTCAATTTGTGCACTGCAGTGGCCTACCTATGCACTGTCAAATTTGAAGCATGCAGGCCTTGAGATTTCAGATGTTGTCTAGACCCCCTGGTGGCAATCAGTTCATCAAAGAATGTCTCACCGACAAATTGCTTTGTCGATGAAGACTGTCTGTTTCAGCAACACATCTTGCCACATTTCATAGATAGCTTCCTTTTCATGACAGCCTTGAAATTGATTTTTGTTAACATGAATATCGCCAGACCTCTTTAGGATCGAAGCTCGGCCAACAGCACCCCATATCCGCCCTTTTGATTGCTAGCATAGCTTTCTAAAAAGGCTCACTGCAAGTTCAAGCCCAAGAATAGATTTATTTTCCCCTTGCAAAGCAAGGGGTGACTGCACAAAGCGCGGCATGTTTGGAATTGTAGCTTGCTATCACGGTGCCAATCAAACATCGCAACAGTTAAGGTTGCGTAATGAGTGTTGATAAAATGTGCACTGATGAAAATGTTGTTTATCAAACATGCATAGATAAAATGATAGCACCATGGGCATCCTGCTGAAATTGCAAGGCATTAAATATGAGGTTACTAATGTTGCTTCCTCCAAGAAAAGTTTGAACTAGTAGCTAGCCACGGCTAGCATTCCGCATCGACTGCTATCTGTGGACTGGATGCCGTGAAATTACAAAATTACCTATCTTTGGTGGTGCATGCAGAGTTGCAGAAATTATTAAAAAGCAAGCAACGACATCACACTTCAGCCAATCCCGATCCTCTGTTTACGTGCTCTTTAACAAGCCAAGATGTCATAAATGTTCTCACCCCTTTGGAGAAGTTCCCTGCATCCAGGTTGTGGTAGACGCGGCTCTCTTCAGCCCTGTAGGGAGCAGAAAAAAAGACGGCCTCAAGTAAGCAGGAATGCACAAGAGATAAAACCAAGAGCAAAATTGAATGTGTTCTGAAAGTGGGACCAGCTATACGTATTAGCTTGAGATATTTCATAATGAGCCCGAACTAACCTGATACATGATAAGCTGGCAGGACTGAACCTGAAGTAGAAGACATTCAAACACGAAAAAAGAGAGATGCTTAGACCGAATCAGAAAGAGTGAAACTGTTTTGTAGATACAGAAAACAATGCTACAAAAACTATAGGTATGTAAGCAGTGTTTTTTACAGTGTAGCCTTTGCAATGGCTCCCTGAAACAAAGGTAGGACTTATGAACTCTTACCCACATTTCTGACACTTCTCTGGCAATCCATTAAAAGGAATGCAGGACTGATGCTCAATTCATGTAGACTGCTTTTGTAATATCCTACCGCAAGAATGCACAACTCTGATGACAAAAATGTTTGGATTGAGGCCACATCTGTGGCCTCAGGCCTAGAGCCTAGAATAGGCCATATTGCTTAACCCAAAGCTAGAGCATATCTAAGCACCATGTTCCCAAATGTTCTTGTGTTAGAGGTATGGTGAACAACTAAGGCACTTTTTTTATTTCTTATTTCAGAGTGTCATTTTCCGAGCTATCTAGAACAGCGAACAAAAAGCTCAATCGCATGGTCGTCTGAAATAAAAGCTTTTATAAATTTGTTTTTAGAGCCTTTTCAAAAGTTTGTACCAACACCCGGCCACCATTGCTTGCTCACATACTCTGAGCATGTAATGGACACGGCAGTTGCGTCAGCGTTCGGAGTGAACTTAGGTCATATTGCAAATGAGCGCTCTGTCAGAGTTCGTCGAGGACTCGGATCCAATCGCAGGCTTCGTGATTGGATTCGAGTCCTCGCTGTGTCGATTGTACCACGTAAGTGAAAATAGATTATGTATATAATATTTGAAAGTATGAAAGATTGAGCCCAACAAAGTCAGAAATCAAAGACCACCAACAAGGCATTATAGACTACTGGCATTTCTTGGGGACCCCATGGTCAACACCTGTTCACTTCATGGCTGAGAGAACTACCCTGGGCGCAGGCTGGGGACATTTTTGTCTGGAAGCTTCGTTGGACAGCTAGTGCACTAGTACCCTAGTTACACGGGCGCTCTCAGCTGCCATTGAGTCCAACGACAGTCGAGTCCATCGCGATACGCCAAAGTTACACGGCAGCGCCAACCGTCATTGAGCCGCTAATAACAGTTGAGTTCGACTGAGCTCCCCCACCTCAGTTCAACCGAACGGACTTCCCAACGGAGGTAAATTGGCACCTGTTCGCGGGACCGCTGCCGGCAACCATTGTTTGTGAGGCACTTACTGTTTCGAAATGCAGGGGGGGGGGGCGTCTAGAAAGAATCGTAGCAGCAAAATTCTCGGGAAGGAATAAATTTAGGCGTCCGAGCTGCCAATAATAGCATCCCGGCTAGCCGGCAAGATTCTAAACGAGCAAAAATGGCGGAGGAACCTGCTGCATAAATAGACAAATAGTAGTGGGGCACCCATCATAGCGGGCAGTAGCTTGCACCAACTAGCCTAAAATATGTGCAACCTAGCCCTGAATCTGCTTTGGTACTCGTGTAAATGCCGCTAAAAAGCAACAAGGTATCAAGCATATAGTATGATCTACTTAAAATAAATAAAACGTGTGTCTCCGAGTAAATTCATATAAAAATTAGACTGATCACACGGCACAAGAACCAGTTTTGTGCTAGCTTTAACTGGGTTCTCGAGAGTTGAGTTGAGTTGAGTTGAGTTCAGTCAAAGTTGAGGCCGATAAATGTCGTAGACTCAACGATAGTTGAAAGTGTACGTATAACTAGGGTAACTAGGGGACTGGCCTGCAAGGTTTCAAGGACAAGCAATTCTAACTGATGTGGTACAGTCTGCAGCAATATGAAATACCCACTCGGAGCGCATGGCCGAGGCGGTGGCCGAAAGGGGCGCAGTACATGATTCGGACAGTTCCATGTTGCTCAGAGGGGAGGCTCGCTCAAGGCTGAACCACTGTTGGTTGTTTCGGGCACTGCACAAAATTTTCCATCCAGAATTAAATGTTGCTAACTGACAGCTCTCAGCTGTCTGTATACATCTTTCGTGCTTTCATTCTTTCAATTTTAACTACTGAATTTTACAATGTGCGTGCACTAACAGACTGACCTACACTCAGTGATAAATCAAGATCAAAGAGCGAGGAAAACGAAGGTGGGAAAGGAGAAAACAGATGGGGTGTTGAAGGTGAGAGGACAAAAACCTCCTCTTCTACCTTCAGTCTGCTTTCTTCTATCCAGCCTTCGTTTCCCTTGCCCTTTGTTACTGACCTGTTACTGACTATAACTATTTAGCAATTTTACAATCGCATAAGGAGCTTAAGTTATTCATGCAAGTTTTGATTCACATTGAATAATAATTTATAATGAACAGCCTTACACCGGGACACACTCTTTCTCTTGAGGCATCGTCCGAAGAGTCGCTGTCCATATGGCCAGCAGGCCTCCTAGCCCTTTCCTGTCTTGGGGCTACATCCGGTCCGTCAGTCCAAATTGGGTGCTCAGGCAGCTGCGACCAGATGGTCTGAAGCGTGCTGCAGTGTGGCTGCATGAGAAACGATCATCTCAATTATACGCTCAATTAAAAAGAAATCGCCAACCTAATGTAGGAGTGAAGAATCTTCACTGGGTGATTCGACCAAGTCAGTGTAATCTGTTCTTTCTCTAAAATTGTATTGAGGACCTGCTGCTTTTGCTTGTAAGGTGGCCAGTAGGAGACGACTTGCTCTAGCTTCCTCACCAGCCAACACTCCGAGACGACGTATGCGCTCCCTTCATCTAAAGTGCACGACGTGGTAGCTATAGAGAAAAAGTGTGGAATATGCATTCTACCAGAATATTAGAACCTATTTTAGACAGCTTGGGCAATGTTGGGGGCCCCGCCAGCAACCACTAACTAACCACTGCCAGATTTGTTTATTTTTGGATGGAGAAATCCGCTAAACAAATTTTTAAAAAAGGTACTTACAAATGCAGGTTTCTGATACAAGCATAATGCACTAAACTCACAAAAAACTGTAGCAGAGATCCAAAATAAATACATCTAGCAAAACAGGCACGTCTAACTTTCAGCGAGACGCAAAACGTCTGCACTTGACCCGCAGCGCATGACATCTTTTCGCCGCACGATTTGAAAAAGGAGCTCACTGTCACTCACGAGACGCGACCACAGACTGAACAGTGAATACGCTACACTTAGGAGCAAAGCAAAAGGTCTGTTTAGGGCATAGGTTCATGATGGTGTTTTTCAATTGATGTCGTGATGCTTCTGCTATCTATTTCAAGCCAAAATAAGAAGTCTTTAGCCACTTCACTGTCAGCCCCTGTTAATGTTGACACAGCAAGGCTGGGGTGCAAAGACCAGGCACCTAGCCAGGGGGGGGGGGACCATGGGGGCCCCGCCCCCCCACAATCTTCCATTTTCCTGGGACCTCCTCCCCCCCCCCCCAAAAAAAATCCTGGCTACGTGCCAAGCAAAGGCCCCTGTCGAAACTTTACTGCCCAACTACTCAGCTGCTTTGTAGTAACGCAAATGAACTTCTGCACGAGAAACACCAATCGAAAGTTAGACATGATGATTGAAAACCTGAGACTGTGGTTAAAAAATGGAAGAGATGCTCTCTGTCACTGTCTTTCTACTATGGTGCCTGGAACGCGTCTCCGACTGGTGTGTTTACCATGTCCAAAAAAGTGGTCCCTCGATTTCCGCCTGATGACGTCATAAAAGTGTCATGCTGTCGCTGGTCGCGAACCTGGTGGCGTCCCAATAGTTGTGGTGTATGTGGCGACGCCTGTTCTGCTGCAGGTCGCTCTCCACTGTGACAGTCCACGGAAGCTACAGCAGCTGCAAGTTTGGACGCCGTGACGACAACGACACTCGCGTTCGCTTGTGCTTTTCGCCAGCGTTTCTATGGCCAACCGCCAGGATCGCGACAGTCAACAGCATGACACTCCGGCTTCTGTGACGTCATCTGTTGCCACTTCGGGACCACTTTTGATGTATGGGCGGGATAGGACGCTAAACACACCAGTCAGACGCGATCCAGGCACCATACTTTCTACATCACGTTTTTCAGTTTTCCAACCACAGACTCAGGTTTTCAATCGTCATGTATAACTTACACCAGCTCGCCCGCACTTTAACCGTTTTTTCATTGAAAGTTAGAAATGAACGAACTACTGGGCGAGATCGAAACAATCGAAAGCTAACATTTTTGTAACGAGCAGCTGCAGACTGCCGCCGAAAAGCGGCGCGAGTGCAGTGCTGGGGAATGGGTTAAGACACGCCTCCGTTATTCACTCAAATGGCGTTGTTCGCTAAAACGTCATTCACGCATATGATATTATCAATTACCAGTAAAAAATCAATTATAAAAAAAAACATTATCAGTAAAATATTAATTATTAAAAAAAATCAATTATCGGCTTAAATAAAAAATAAAATATATTTATTTTCAGCAATAATTGTCAAAAAGAAAATGTGTAAATATCGCAAAAAGCTATCAATTACCACTAAAAATCAATTATAAAAAAAGCATTATCACTAAAACATTAAGTATTAAAAAAAATCAATTATCGGTGGAAACAAATAATAAAATATATATTCATTTTCAGCGATAATTGTCTAAAAGAAAATGTGCAAATACCGCAAAAAGCTTGACAAAAAAAAAAAAAAAGTATACCCACTGGGGATCGAACCCTGAACTTCTGCGTGAGAACCGGACACTCTACCACTGAGCTACTGCCGGCTCGAAGATTTCTACTCTTACAGTTCGTGTTATACAAGAAACAACATGCCAGTTCGGCGTTCGCGAGTTTTTCTTCGTAGGTTTGTCATGACGGTTGCCGGCAAAATCTCCACTTCCTATTAACAATCATACAATCATGTGGCTGCAGCAGAATCTAAAAAGTGCACAAGAGCCGCTGACATGCCGCTGACATGCCGCCGACCGCCTGATTTTGCAATGACAAGCCAGTGGCCCGAGCTTCCCCGACCTTGCGAACCAAGCGGGCTGCGACGACAGCGTCATCACGCTCGCACGAACGGACGGGGCCGCCTTTCCGAAGCACCGCTAATGCAGAGCTTGTCAACTGAGCCGTTACTACTAACCCTACGCCCATTGTGTTCCAATCACTTTGCAAAACAAAACACCGAGTAGAAAATGGACTTACTCCTTGATCAGCGTATTCATGGCCTCTTGTCTCTGGACGCCGCCGCGTGCTATCTTGGGTGGCTTGAAATGTGCACAAACCGATAACAAAGCTTCTCAAATCGTCGAACCTTGAACGCCTTGAACCGCTTGAAGTTGAACTAGGCCTGATGAGTCCACCATCAGCCAGCTGCACCGGCCATTGCACCGGCGGCATCAGCGCGACACGAGTAAGTGGATGGGTGAATAATAAAATTATAAGTTCACTTTTTGCAATGGGAGGTAGTTCGCGCCACCTGGCGGACAACTATCACCGCGCAGGGAATCTAGTCAGATTTTCGGGGATCAGGACGAACATGAATATATTTTAATTAAAGCACCCGTCACTCCTCTTTTATGCAAGAGAGTCGCCAGTTTTCGTGTTTACCCTACGCAGTCGGTGTACAAGGTATTCCAAGGAAGGTATGCATATGGTATGCATAAACAAGTAATGGCGGAACTGGCGGAACTTGCTGGGACGAGATCACTTCCGGTTCACCTGCTTCATCTGTATGTTTGCTCGGTGAGCAGAAATGAGCAGCGCGCCTTTTTTTTTCTTTTTTTTTTTAGTTTTTCTCCTTCGAAAATCGGAAAAGGTATGTCGAAGACCGGACAATTGACCTAGGACCGGACGTAAGATAGATCGGTGTATGTTTCTGGACCTTACGGAGCCAAGAAGAAGCACCGCATCTCGTTTTATTTGGCCTCCGTAGCCAAAGTTACGTAACCCTATGTGACGGGTCAGTGGAAATGTGTGTACACGTGAGACGTTCAACGAAGTTAGACGCCCACAAATCAACCGAGGCATCGGCATGTGATTGTTTTGTGTTTTTCGTGCACGGGAGAGCGTGTGTGAGAACTGCATCGCATCGTCAACTGCGCGGCGTCGCGGTGAGTGTTCGAGCTGGGCAAAGCGAGACTACGCTACGCCTGTCGGACGTAGTTGAAGGAAGGAGCGCAGGATTGTGCAACTGGTGCTCGATCGTGCCGTGGAAGAAGCAAGCGGTGCGTTTTCGACGACGTGTAGAGATATCGTGATTGGGACAAAGCCGTCGCACTGTGTATAGTACGGTTGTGCCGTTCGTTCCCCTCAAAAAGCTAGCGGCGTGTTTTCGACGACGAGGGGAGGTCTCGTGATTGTGACAACGTCGGCCTACCACGGCGGGAAGTGTGATTCGTTCGATAAAGTTCTTTCGTTGTCTCGAAGAGTCGGATATGTGTTTTCCTCCATTTTTTCACCCAATATTTTTAACCATGGCTTAGTTAGGAGAGCTTTCTTTTTTGTTTGTTTGTTTGTTTTTTGCTCTGCACGCGCTGCCATTAGCCCAATGTGCTTCTTTTGTAGCCATTTGACGACGTCCTTACTGCTACCAGTCACCTTGAGGTTTCCTCAGGTGGAGAGAGACCCGACTTCTGACCGTGATTTCACCCAATATTTTGTGACTGTAGCTTATATAATTTGGTTTTTAAGTGATAGAACTTTTCTGTTATATTTGATATAGCAATACTGCCAGCCAGGTTTTGGTTATGAAATACATGCGCTTATTGTGTGTTTGTTTTCAGGTTTTCTGGTTTTATCTTGTTTTCGCATTTTGTACATATAATTTGTGTTCAAATAATAAAATATAATTTTTATCCAAATGAAGTTTTCTGAGCCAATTTTATAGTATGGAACGCGCCACGGCCTGGATTCCTCAAGTGTTAATCCCTTCTCCCAGTCTTACCTGGCCTGGGCAAACAGGTAGCCACCCACATGTGACCAGACTTAATATTTGCAGAACAAGCGGAAGTCATTGCTTACCAAGCCTGTGGCTTGTATACTGTATTGTAATGGGCAATGTAATGCCAGAGAGGATTGGTGGTCCTGAATAAAAGCAGCACTCTGCATACCCATGTTCTATGGGACACTTTTTTTCTTTTGTTGACCAATTTGAAACAAGCCAAATAGGGTGACCATCTTTCGGATTGGTGGCCTGGGATAAAAGGAGCGGTCAGTACCCAGTCTTCTACCAGAAATTTTTTTTTTCATCATTGAATAAGTTACTGCCAGTCAACACTGGTCGGACATGTGCTGAGGATGTTTTTAGGACTTGTGGCCGGGGATAAAAAGTGTGGTCAGTAGCCAGGCTTCTACTGAACACTTTTTTGTCTACGTTGACCAAGTTGCTGCCGGTCAACATTGGCCGGAAAGGTGCTGAGGACATTTTTAGGACTGGTGGCCGGGGATGAAAAGTGTAGTGAGTCCCAGGCCTCTACCGGACACTTTTTTGTCTTCGTTGACCAGGTTGCTGCCAGTCAACATTGACCAGACAGATGCTGAGGATGTTTTTAGGACTGGTGGCCGGGGATGAAAAGAGTAGTGAGTCCCAGGCTTCTACCTGACACTTTTTTGTCTTCGTTGACCAGGTTGCTGCCAGTCAACATTGACCGAACAGGTGCTGAGGATGTTTTTAGGACTGGTGGCCGGGGATGAAAAGAGTAGTGAGTCCCAGGCTTCTACCGGACACTTTTTTGTCTTCGTTGACCAGGTTGCTGCCAGTCAACATTGACCGGACAGGTGCTGAGGATATTTTTAGGAGTGGTGGCCGGGGATGAAAAGAGTAGTGAGTCCCAGGCTTCTACCGGACACTTTTTTGTCTTCGTTGACCAGGTTGCTGCCAGTCAACATTGACCGGACAGGTGCTGAGGATATTTTTAGGACTGGTGGCCGGGGATGAAAAGAGTGATCAGTACTCTGCCTTCTACCGGGCACTTTTTTGTCTTCATTGACCAAGTTCATGCCGGTGAACATTGGCCGGATGAGTGCTGGTCACCTTTTTGAGGCGGGTGACCAGGGAGGAAACAAAGACTTGGTGGCCAAGCCCTTCCCGAACATAATTTGGAGATTGGTTGCCAATGGCAAAACTAAGACTCTGTGGCCGGGGACTTAATAGTGATCTTTTGGGGACCTTTGGCCAGCTGCTTTCCAGTGGCCGGGCTGGCCAGGCAGGTGCCGAGCAAAAATCAGGCATTGGCCAGTGTCGGGCCAAAATTTTGTGCTGCCTGGGTATGTATTGAACTGCCCAAAATATGCACAGCAATAGTGCCGTAATTTGGAATGTTTATACTTTTTCCTGACATTTTTATTCCAGCCTTGGGTATTCGGAAAATGCACCGTTTAGTCTGAATTGTCATTTCCAATTAAAAGAGATACTGCTGCAGGTCTCAAAAGCTGCCTCAGCCTCCAAACTTCCAACAGCTGGACTCTCTGACTACAGAGGAAAACAGGAGTAAAAGCAAGCATTCGAACGTCTGTCCAGTGGTAGTTGCAGCACTAATAGCACAAAATGTGAAACCCGTGAAGGGCGACAGTTTGCGTGAGAAAAGGTTCTGGTATTTTAGCTTCAGGACAATTCGATTTAAGTAAAATCTCAATTTAGGGCTTAACGGACTAATAACGAGCTAGACACCTTCGCTTACGTTTGTTATACATTACTTGAGGGTTGATATAAACAAGTCCACAGATATCACCCGTGTAGTCCATTCAATTACTATCCGAATCCAGCAAAGGTCAAACGCGAGCAATGTATATAATAAATGTTCCTTGTTTTTTTACTTTGCCCCTGCACTTGGGCTGTCTTACTTGTGATTCTCTCCCCATGGCCCAGACTGTATTTAGCATGTTGCCCGAGCAGCATGCAGCTTTTCTGCTCCGGCGAACCTGTTTAAAAACGTAGATACAAAACAAAAAATAGTATACATAACCTGCCAATTCATTCAGACCATCAGCAGCGTTTATTGTGCGAGATGTAATTCTATAGTGATGCTCCTGCAATTGTGGCCATATTTCTTTATTTTCATATACCACTCCAATGCATGCGTCGCCTGCCCTGTCAACCATGCTTAAAATGTTGGTTGAAGTTACGCCTGTAGCTACAGGCCATACCTCAATAAAGGCACATAAAAAAAAATTGCACTTCCTACAAAACCACGTCAAAAAAAAATAAATAGAAACGAGCGCGCCGACAGCTGGCGTCGTCGCAGCCTCCACAGGGCGAGCGGGGCGAGCCGGGGAAAAATTCTCTCCTCGCCGTGACGTCACCCCGGTTTGCTGTAAGTGGGCGCCACGCGAACTTCTCGGGGCTAATAGTCCGGAAAATGCGGTAGTTCCTTCGAACTCTAGGGTTCTTGGACGATGGCCCTTAGCCTATGCCCATCCTCACATGGCCTTGGGTCACTTTACATGGACGGCAGAAGCAGTCAAATGCTCGGAGTAGCCAAGCATGCTTATCGCAAAACAAAACAAAAATTCAGAGACAAAACTGAGAGGCTAGGCTCTGAAATGCTGCAGAAAGAAGAGTTCGGTTTCGGGCGCTTCTCTGGTATCGCCTGAGGAAAGGGGTCGCTGTGGCTCCCGCCGCAAATCGCCCATTATGCGCTTAGCTTGGCTTATCTGGCCCCGAGATGCAGCAACAAAAGGAGTCTCCCCACCGTCAAGTCAACTGTGGGAGAGGAGGAAATGGGAAGTGTGGCGAGGGGAACTTTTTTGTGGTTGAAAAATATTCTGCAGGTTGGTCTTTCAGCGCCGCGTGGTGGGAAGTTTTGAAACTAGCCCGAATGTCTCGGAATCTTGGCCTTCACCAGCTCTGTCTTCCTGTGCGAGCAAACTGTAGCCAACTTGTTTCGTGCTGTCGATGCGGCCTTGCATTTTTCGCCCCTTAGGTTTTTCAAGGTGGTGTAGACTGCACAGCTGGCCACATAGCCCAAGGCCGGGAGGCTGTGCCTCATTTTTTTACAGCCCAGGGCCCCATTGCAGGTATACCACGTTGCAGGTAGGGCGTCAAGTATCCGCTCGCTTGGGAAGATCTTTCTAGTTTCCATTGCTAGCTGTAGTGACCGTTGACATTGTGCTCCACAGCAGTATTCTGTTTTCATCTTCGCAAATGTGCCTTGTAGACACGTGATATTAGAAGCAAGCCAGTTGCCTATTGGGCAGGAGATCGAACTATGGGGGCGCTCTGACCCGTTTGTTTTCCCCACGCTCGGTGTTTACTCAACACAAGGCCTGTGCACATGCCGACAGGCCTTATGGGCATGGCCATGTCATCTTCTACAATAGAGCGCGGGGCACAGTTTAATGTAAAAAATACTAACAATCGACGAAGCGACGTTAAGTGCCGGATCTATCCTCAGAGAATGCAAGCTTGACCCACTTCGGCTTTTGTGCTGAGCTGGGATCGTGCATGCTGCATTGTTCATGCAGGCCCTAGTGCAAACAAAAGATCCCCTCCTCCCCCTCGCCGGAGAGCACGAACTCCAGCCGAACGCTGACGCCGCGTTCGGTTATGTCGGCCGAGCGCTGAATCATTGTGTTTGTTGTCCCCATCCGTGTAGTTGTTAAGTTAACCGCTTGGGGCGTCACGGTCTGTCCTCCTCCCCAATACATTCCGAAGTACTCTTCTAAGGTGTCAGTTTTCAGCTTGTCCCATGGAGGCCGTACAGTAGCCAGAGTTCGTCAAAGCAGTATACGGGATGTGTGACCCCTTCTGCAGGAAATAGAACAAAAAAAGGAGGAAATCATATTAAACTAAAGAAAGGTAATGTAATCAAAAATGGTTATAAAAAGATTTTAAAAAAAAAGAAGAAAGAATGCTCTTCAAGCTGAAGTGGTTCCGTATTTGAGAGAAAACACTGGCAGTGTTTTGATCTGGTATTTTTCGATCACAAACATCAAAATTATTCTTGAATTTGATGTGCCGAATGCACTATAATAATAATAATAATGATAATACTAATAATGCTTATTGCACGAGCACATAGAACCAGGTACAGAAAATAATAATAATTAATAGAGCTTCCTGGTGTGTGGTGGGATTCCTTGGGGAGTCTGAAGCGGCTCCAGCTCAATCGTTAGTATATGGCTCTGGTGTATGGATAGGTAAACTGATCAATGAACCATATTCCGGCTTGCGTGCACTGCAAACTACAGCTCAGAGACCCGCTAAAATATAGGTCTTACTAGTTACTTGTAGCGTATCATTTCTGCGCTCCGATGAGGATACGCAGAAACGACACAATGTACTTCTGTTGTTGCTGTTGTTTTTTAATTGATGTGCTGGTTGCAACCGCGATAACCTATCACTTGCGTACCTTGCGAAAACATTCCAACCTAAACTCATAAATCAAGCCATTTTTTTTTTTTAGTTCTGCACCTGCAAGTAGCGCCAGCATTTGAATGTGTTGCTTCCAGGCCACAACCAAATCACTCCCAAGCATGCATTCAGCGAAAAGTAAAAACAAAAAACGAAACCACGATCATCAAAATTAAAAAGTTCTCACCCTGCCATGCCGTCAAGGAGCGAGATTTTCCCATCGATTCACCACGCTTTCGTAGTCATCCTTGCAGAAACTCAAATATGGACACTTTCACATCCAGTTTTCCGTCAAAGCACAGAAAAACAACGTCTGTACGGAATGACACCACCGACAACCGAAAAGCAGCTTTCACGTCCACACACGAGGTCGCGGTCTGTATGAGGCCGCGAGAGCACATTCCAAAATGTGCTCGATCTCACTCGAGAGTTCGACTTCTGACAGTCGGTGTCCAAAAACCTACTCGCTTCCAGAGTTGTTCTAGTTGATTCCTCTAGCCTTATTGTCACGTGACCCAACCCGCAGGAGTAAGTAAAAAAGCCGTCGAAGAAAGGAACGCAACAAACGACCGTTAGGGAGAAAAAAAAATCGCAACGCCGTGGCTTTTTTTTTTTTTTTTTTGCGCTTTGTTAGACGTAGAGAGAAAGGAAAGTAAAAGAGAACGTGCATTGCAAAGAAGCCAACTGTCAAGGGGAGCCTTGCGGAGAAGCGCACTACCAGTTCAGCCTACCCATGCCGACGCTCCTTCAAGGGAGAGAGGGAAACGCTGCGGCTTTCCATCTACACTTCGTTTCAGCTTCCGTCCGAGCGCAGCCAAAGCTACGTGTGGCCGGAGCCAATCACACGCCGGCAATAGGTCACGCGATCTCGCCTCCACTTTTGTATCACTCCGCTGCGCCGCCGGTCGGCCGCGCCGCGCCGCCCGCTCTCGCCGAGTATTTCGTCTGCTACGGGTGTACCAACTGTATCGTCTGCGACGGTTTAAAAAGTGCCCTTTCACGTTCTGAAACTTAGTCAAAGGGGATGTCAGTGCGTATGCTGGCCGCTGGCCGCTGGCATTTCTGTCCGAGCTTTCCACCTGTTCGGCATAGTTTCGAGTTGTGAGTACACGTTGCAAGGTCCTCGATGACCCGGCCGTTGACGTTTCCTTGTATTGTTTGGATATACCAGGGCTCGAGGCACAGTCCTTTCCACCAGCTTCTCAGCGTTCAATGTGATCGGCAGGTAAAGGGGTGCCCTGATTTCGCCGCGTATCTGAATTGTTGTGGCCCGGACGCTTTGCTTGTTTACAACGCATTCGCGGTACAACGCGGCCGGAGCCTCCTGCCGAATTTGAAAGTAGACATTCAGCACGACTTCTCGCGCCTGACTCCCAAACGTGCCTCTGCGAAGGGCGTTTTGAAGCGATTCGACTATCGATGAGGAAAGCAGCGAAGCACATGATTCGGCGATTACGGGAACGAAATCGCAGAAAAACCGGGCGCTGCAGCCGTGTTGCCAGCGGATATACAGGGTGTCACAAATGAAAATTTACACGGTCTTTTTTACCGCAAAAATAAACTAGGCATCGCCGAACGCTCATTCTCCGCCCAAAGGTAGAGCTAGAGGTCACAACCAGATGCCAAAGTTTCAGCCCGATCTGATAACTTAATCAAAAGTTATGACTGATTTTCTGAAAATTTCAATGGGAAAATGGCGGCCGACGGAGTTTTCAAACACATGGGGCTCTATGGCACCAGAAACCGAAAACGGGCGAAAATGGGCTCCATTTTCTCATTGAACTTTTCAGAAAATCATTTATAACTTTTGATTAAGTTATCAGATCGGGCTGAAACTTTGGCATCTGGTTGTGACCTCTAGCTCTACCTTTGGGCGGAAAATGAGCGTTCGGGGATGTCTAGTTTATTTTTGCGGAAAAAAAGACCGTGTAAATTTTCATTTGTGACACCCTGTACATGTTTTCCCCAAACCGCATGCATTTACATATATTAATAGAAACATAAACTTCAGAGATTTGATTCCTTTAGTTGCAAATCATTTTCAGCGGTACACATCTGGAACATTGTGCAGTTTTTACGCACAAAACAGTTATTTTAAAATAAATTATTTTTGTGAACTACTTTGTGGTGCGTAGGAATGCTCTTCTCGAAGTTGCGAACCGTCGCTCAGCCTTTGGCTGCGCTCGGACGGAAGCTGAAACGAAGTATACACCAACTCATCTCTGTGACGTCACGGCGCGGTGGTGGCGCGTCGGTTGCACTTCCGGTCTGGGGCTGTGGGCAGAAGTCCCCATGCCAGACGTGTATTCCTGCGTTGTTTTGAAGGGAACCAGACAAAAAACTGCCTTCTTGTCAAAACACCGGGACTGGGGCCATACCAGAAGAGTCGAGAAAGGTTTGAAGGTCAGTTTTCACGTGCTCGGTTCGTCCGAGAATCTGAACATGTGCTGTGAAAAGGGAAAAGCAGACGCCGTCGGACAACGATAGCGTGGGCGGGAAGCACTTTGGGTTGAATTCACGGATACTTGTGGTCATCAGATTTATTTGTTTTGTTCCGACATGAACGACAGAAAACCATCAAGTTGTGCGGACCACCTGCGGACTACGTTCAGTGCGTCTTCAAGTTCAAACGGCCGCTTGATTGTTCGAATTGTCGTCTGCTCTTTCAAACGTTTCTGCTTGTCGTCTGCTCTCTTAGACGATGCCGGTCCGTAGACCAAATGTTGGCCCGGTAGTTGCGATAAGAAATGAGTGCAGGCCTCAAAAGACATACATTTGAAGGTTGGTAAGCAGGCTGGATGTAAACAGTAAATACAAGGAGATGTTGGTCATTGTTACCAGTGACCAACACCGACTTGTTGTTATGCCTAATTCGGTTGGTCCGATTCTGCTTGCGATTTTCAGTATCGTCGTCGACCAACTCAGCTACGGTTCACGCTTTTGCAGCACGAGCGGCGTCGCGACTGAGAATTCTGAGCGAAATCTCATCATGCGAATCAGGCTTTAGCGTACGTTCTGCGGCGTCCACGCGGAATGAATCGCCGCATGTCAGATTATTCACGCGAAGTTTTTGCGGTGTAACGAGCCTCGCTAATTTTGCTGACGCTGCTCAAGTAGTCAGACATCGTTAGGAGGACGTAGAATCACCAGTTCCAACGCGAAAAAGAGCGCGGGGACTCGCACCGGCGCCGACAACATCGCATTTCAATGGCTTGTTTATGGGCGACGGCGAGCTTTTTGCCCACACCCCCATCGCGCATGCGCGGCGCCGGTGGCGTCCGCTAGGGGCGCTCCGGGCGCTCCGGTTTGTTTGTAAACATGAGTTGGTGTATACACGTTTGCAAGTCCGATCTCAAGGCGCCGCCATCTTCCTCAGTGGGGTGCGCTCTTGGGCGCGGCCATAATCCGATTATAACGCCTTAGCAAGGCTTCGTAATCGGATTATAACTCGACCAAGCGCACCCCAGCCAAACAAGATGGCAGCGCCCTGAAGCCGGCCAGACCAACACCACCTAGATGGAAAGCCGGAGCGCTTCCCTCTCTCCCTTGAAGGAGCGTCGGCATGAGTAGGCTGAACTGGTAGTGCGCTTCTCCGCAAGGCTCCCCTTGACAGTTGGCTTCTTTGCAATGCACGTTCTCTTTTACTTTTCCTTTCCCTCTACGCGCTCTACGCTTGACGCCCTGTCAAGCGTAGAAGGAAAGAAAAAGAAACAAAAAAAAAACGCCACGGCGTCGCGTTTTTTTTTTTTTTCTTTTTTCTCCCCAACGGTCGTTTGTCGCGTTCCTTTCTTCGACGGCTTTTTTTACTTACTCCTGCGGGTTGGGTCACGTGACAATAAGGCTGAAGGAATCAACTAGAACAACTCTGGAATCGAGTAGGTTTTTGGACGCCGAGGGTCAGAGGTTCAACTCTCAAGTGAGATTGAGCACATTTTGGAATCTGCTCTCGCGGCCTCGTGTTCCAGGGCACCGGCGAGGCCAGCGGGTCGGTTTAGAGTTTTGGTTTTAGACCGAAAACAGAACGAACAGAAAGAAATATATAAAATAAATTGCATTTTATTTTCATGGTGTGGTGAAGACGTTTTGTTGAAATTACTGTTAGCGGACAAAGTTTTATATTTGTATTTTTGTATTAATGAGAGCCCCCCACCACCTAAGCGCTGCTGCCGGTGGCGACGCTATGCACAGCGCCGCTGATGGTGGCGACGCTAATGTCAGCGCCGCGAAACTGGGACTGTGACCGGGGCAACCGGGGGTTGCCGCAGAAGTCAACGGACAGGGTAAAGAAGGACATAGACAGAGCGCTGACTCGCAACTAATTTTTTAGTTGCGAGTCAGCGCTCTGTCTGTGTCCTTCTTTACCCTGTCCGTACCGCAGAAGTCAACGGACAGGGTAAAGAAGGACACAGACAGAGCGCTGACTCGCAACTAAAAATTTAGTTGCGAGTCGGCGCTCTGTCTGTGTCCTTCTTTACCCTGTCCGTTGTCTTTCGCGCTGTTTTAACCTTTTTTTTTTTTTTTTTTTGTTATTTTAACCTTTTTTTTAGTCTTTTAATTGAGTGCGACATCTCCGGAGGCCGTGAGGCGCCGAAAACCCGGCGAACATGTAAGTACACCCTTCGCCTCGACGGATGTTTCTCGCGTGCTCTAGCGCGCTTTTCCTCGCGCCGAAGCGAACCCTTGCAGCGTAACGATCCGAGCGAAAGACCACGGAGCCCGCTGTGACAGCAGCGAGTTTTAGTAGACCGTGTTTCCCGCTCCGCTAAGCCCTTCCGCTACCCGGAACTCTACAGCCAAGGCCATCGGCGCGCAGGCGCAGTGGCGGTTTCTTCGCAGCGGAGGGCTAGCGGAGCGGGAAACACGGTCTACTAAAACTCCCTAGCGGCTCCGGAACCGGGGGGGGGGGGGGGGGGGGGGGGCAGGGCAGGGCAGGGCAGGGCAGGGATGCGTGCGTTGGCAGCGTTCGTTAGGCCCGCTTCAGACGGGGCAACTTTCCAGCAATTTTGAGGTTGCTGGCGGGTTGTTCCCTAGCTTTCCCTAGATCGACGCGAATTGCTGAGATCGGGTCCGGCTCGAACGAGCGAGCAACTCGGAGCAATTCGAAGACGGTTGAAGCGGCTGCAGCCAATCAAAGACGCGATATTTTCACGTGACACCCCTGTGGTGGTGATGATGACAGCTAAAGACTTAGTTCTGGTTTGGAATGGATCGTTTTCGCACATAAACAGTTTCAGAAAAGTGAGTTCGTATTCTCAACGCCGTTCAAAGATATAAGAACGCGTTTTTACCGCGTAGCTGGACGTCTAAATAGTAAAAGAAGAATCAAATTTAATGATGATGATGGCAAGTCGGAGCAATTCGGTTGCTGCGTGTGAACGCGGGCGGCCCGTGTTGCTGGAGTTGCGACGTCAAGTTGCTGGGCGAAATTGCCCTGTCTGAAGTGGGCCTTAGCAACGAACGCTGCCAACGAGCGAGCATACGGCACCGAGAGTCAGCGTCTTTAGCAGACAATCTTTTCGACTCAAAAGCGGCGCACGTTCCGCAGGCGGCTACAGTCGCAGAAACAAAAACAGGCGCAGTTACAACATGGAACTGCAGTTCCTTGTCTGCTAATGGGCCAACTACAGCCTGGAACTACAGCACCAGCTACAGCCACCAACTACAGCCTGGAACTCATCGACGCCAGCCCAGGCGCTTGCTACCACTGGAGGGCTATGTTGCGCTTTTTGCACTCCCAGGAGACTTGGAAGAGGGAAGTGACGTCAACGACACAGCAAACGCAGATTGGATGTTGACAGAAGAAAACGAAACCAACACCCAATCTGCATTTGCTGTGTTGTTGACGTCACTTCCCTCTCCCTAGTCTCCTGGGAGTGCAAAAAGCGCAACATAGCCCCCCTGGTATGTGGGCCACGGCTGCCCGGGCGTTCCTTCCCGTTGCGGCTTTCTCGACTCTAGCACTCGGTGCGGGGGGACGGTCGGGTCAGTTCGTGCGCGCAGGCACACTGATCGCTTGTCGCGTATCGGATAAGGCAGCATCGCTCGTATTTCACCATGCAAACAAGGCTATGCCGGTACCGTCCATCCACGTGATCGGCTGTCATCGAGGGTTCCTCCCACGCGCTGGCCGAAAGGCAGTCCTGGCCGTCCTGGCCGTCCTGGCCCTTCCGAAGTTTCGAGGCTCCTGGCGCGCCGACTCGAGTTCGGTTTAACCGCCATAGCCACTGACAGAATGAGAAGGGCAGGGCGCGTCTTGAACGCCCGGCCTCTAACACGCGCTCTACGCCTTCCGCCTTCCTTGATTTGGCAAACGCCAATGTTGTCGAAGGTGGGAAGCTTGCGCTGGAAAGGCGGGGCAACTGAAGCTTTTCCCTGCCGTTCTCACATTGTGAGTGAAATTTGAAAGCGCAACTGCCCCATGTTGCGGAAGGACTGGAAGTCGCGCGGCAGCGTTTGACTACCTACGTTACTGTGTGTGACACGACCGCAAGCCACTGGGCTGCCCGCGTTTCATATGTTTCGTGCAAAGCTACTCCCTCGCCATGCTTTATACGAACCGCGTATGTCCTTGTGACTCGCGGTCGTAACTCGACAAAGCCCTCGTAGCGTGGTCTGCCGTATGGATGGGCCTTTATTATTCAAAGGTTGTGGACCGAAAGCGTAGAGCGAGAGCGTGCGGGGCACGGAGCACCCGCGGAAATTCCCTACCGCGTGCAGGACCTTGCACTCCTACTCGAGGGAACATCCCCGCAGGGGGCACCTGTGTTAGGTGCTTGGTGCGTGGCGTCACCACGAACCAGGATCCATGTGGGTTGATACACCCACGCCTGGCTGTACGTGGCTTAGCCCCCCCCCCCCCCCCCCCCCCCCGGGGCAAGGCAATATACAACTTTGGCCCCTGCTCCCCGTAGACGAGTGTCCTGGCTTCGCCCAACCAGGGTGGTGCAGTCAGTAGCCTCCTCTACCTTCTTCTCCCTCCTTCGACTTCTTTCGACTACGGTCTCTTCTCTCCTTTTCACATTCTTAGGTGGCAAGGGCCAACCTTAGTTGGAACCAGGTCCTGTACCTGCAACTACACTTGGGTATCGTACCTGGGCAGCACTGGTATAGTAATTGCGTCAGCTAAGCCATTCTTGCTATGGCATATTACAACCTCTTGATCGGGCTCTGAAAGAAGGTGGCACCAAAGTTCTCGCTGTAGCCACAAAGAACCTCCAATCTTTTCACATTCCCAGATTTTCTTGTTCTGCACTCTGGGGTCAAAAAGCCACTTGTTAAACTTCCCTCCTTTTTAGTGTCCAAAGTGCTCGAAGGGGGTGTCGGTGCAAACTTCAGCGCCAAAACAATCGCATCGGGCAACTTTCTCATTGGGATAAAAACAAGAAAGCAAAGGGAATCACTTCTAGACCTGAACTTTGCTCAGCAATGTCATTTTGACCATCGACTCTGATTTTTCCAACTATTGTAAAGGCAGGCTACCTTCAATATTGTGCCCTATGTGCCAAACCCTCAGCGGTTCCTTAAGTTCAGAAAATTTGGCCATGTGTTCGCTAAACTGTCGGGGTAGGAACACCTGCTCCAAGTGCCCTAGTAAGGAGCATTGCACTGATATATGTATGAATGAAGCTTGATGTGCCAACAGTAAGCATCCAGCATATTCCCGATCCTGCCCTTTATGGAAACAAGAAAAAAAATCCTTGAAGGCTACTGAAAACATTTCTTGCATTCATGCAAAGAAGCGCTTCGCCTTTGTTTCCAAAGGCTCTTATGCCCAGGCCGTGCTCAGGGCATCGATTCGGCCAGTGGTTTCGACTGAAACACGGACATCTCCGGACGATCTGTCTCCCATCGCGGTCTCCTTCAGTGTCCTCCGGAGTGGTGCCAGTGGCACAGTTTCGGAATTGCAAGGTGGATGCTGCGTCGTCAGCATTCACCCCGGAGAAGGGGATGACACCTTCTGCTCCACCTACCACTTCGACCCCTCAATCCTCTGCTCCCCAGAGGAAGCCCGGGAAGTTGCCGAAGCAGTCTATATCTAAGGGTCAGCTACCGGCGGCAACAGTAGAGCCCATGACTGAAATTGGGCTCGGGTCTGTTGAGGATGCTCCCCTCTTAGCATATGAGTCCTCTCTTTCTGTTGCCAGAGACCCCAATTGGAGGCAAAAAGATCCTCCTAGAAAACGGAGCACCCTGTGTGTAAAGATAGATTTTAAACCTTAACAAGCATCTTTTTTATGTCGCTATCATAGCATATATATTTTTTCTTCTCTAAATTGTAAAGAACTATAGTATCATGCAATTAAATTGTTGCGGCCTTTTTTCTAAATTTTTTCTCAACGAGTTTGCCCTGTCTTCATATGCATACCTGCCAAGTCTCCTTTATTACCCGGGAAATTTCAGTTTTGACCAGTTTGTATGGCTGTACGTTGACAGAAAAATCTCTCGGAAGACTCAAATTACGCCCCCCTCACGAACGTTTTTATAGTTTTCCTTCCTGTGCATAGAAAAAAACAACAATTTTTAGGCAGAATTTTTTTTTTTGTTTTCAATTTTTTTACATTATTTTTTAGTATAGAAAATGCACCAACTAAAGAAACCTTTATGAAAAGTTTAATTGTACTTGGTTCATTGGCCGCGGGTGGCGCTTGCAGCGCCATCGTTCCGGCTATGGCTCCGGCTTGGCCGCTTGGTCAGCTTGGCTCCGGCCGGTTCGCAGCTGTCGCCTGCTAGTTACACATTTTGTATTCACCTTCAAACACAAATCATGTCGTTGGAAGTTCGCTGGAAACAAATAATTGTTTTTGATGTATTTATATTTGTTATGAAGCGTGTTGGGGTGCCTCTATCTGCCGGCCGATTGAGGCACCCAACGGAGCTGCGGATCGAAGCGCCACCTACATCGTCTTCTAAGGAGTGGTTGTTCCCAATGCATGGTGGAGGCTATGCGATAACCACGCTACCCCCTTTAAGCCACTGTAGTGGGGCGGAGGCGCGAAGGAATGAAAAGAAACAAAGCAAAATGATAATAATGATGATTACATGCAGCTAAATGAGCTAAATGGAAAAAAAGGGCTAGCATAGCGTCATCTAGCGGTAGGATTCGGGAATATTCAAGTAGCGGTGCCAAACCAAGCCAATCCATTTGCAGCCAACATAGAATTCAAAATGGCCGCTGTTCAAAGGTGTTTCCCGCTGCTCGCTAGCGATGATTTTGTCCGAATAATCAAACTTTCTCACTTCAAGCTGTCCGAAACATTGGTCGTGAATATGCACTATTTCTATGGGATAAGTCACGGTTCCTTTTTTAGGTCCGAAATATCGAACATGTCTGTATTATCGGAGTCCGAAAAAACGGTCGGCGACTGTATATGAACTTTTCACGCCCAAATATTGCTCGGAAACACCCTGTAGAGGGTGCGGTGTCAGATCTTTCACAGCAGAACTGAAGCAATTGCAGGTGTCGGCAGGATTGCAGCTCTTTACATTGGCCGAAATTGAGGCCGCCTCGATCACCATTCGCCACGCCTTCTTGGGACGCCTGCGGGCAATGCTGAATGTGTCACTTGAACTGGGCCGGATCCGACTGAGTAACAAGGAGTTGTAAGCCGGCACAATGTCGCCGCTACTCACACCATTTCACCCCACCTCCCGCCTGCTCTGTCCCCAGCCCATCCACAACTTCTCTCCTGAAGACCACCGATCACTGTTCTGCGACTGCACAACCCCAAGAAAACTGAGGACATCGGCTACGTCATTTTTGCCCGGGAACAACCAGAAGCAAGACGGAGCTGTCGGTTGAGAATCCACTTCTGTAGCGCACCACATGGAGGGCCCCTCGCAGAAGCGTGCCGCAAAGCTCAATCCTGCCTACCACCAAGAAGCTTGAAAAGAAAAAAAAGCAGTGCACAGTCTAGAGAAGCCTTAGCGGGACCAAAGCCGCTTTATGCGGCGACCTGAGCACGTTCGCATTCAGGTTTAGATGGCCGTCTGTTAACAGGGTATCAAGGTGCCACCTTTGATGAACCAGTTTCAACAACGCCTGGAAAAGCGGATCACCCGGGGCCTGTGCAAGCTGCTGGGCAGGGGCAAGTCGGGGTCCGAGGCCGCCATCAAGAAACGTCTGCTCCTGCAAGCAGACCAGAATAAAGGGGCAAGAAGAATGTGACCACAAGTTGTCTATTGGTATTGCGGCCAGTGGTGTGGCACTAGTAGGGGATGGTCACTTCCCCCCCCCCCACAGGGGGAATGATGTGGGATTTCTGAGAAAATAAAGACGTTCCAAGAAACGAGAGGGTTTGCATTTGGAGCATCTGGTTAGAATGTGCTAGACACCGGCAAGTGTGCCGTTGATTCATCGTCTCTACAGTACTGATTGGGACAGCACACTGTAGGCTCAGTGTGATGTGCCATTAACTTTACTTTGTACAAGGCAGGATAACGAGCGAGTTCCTTGGAGGAGGCTCGGAGTTAAGTGCATGGTCCTGCGTGGGCATGCAAAGGTGAGTTTGCAGATGCCCTCGTCCCTCATGCGCTCCTCACACAGCACTTCAGTACACAACCCACCTCCCCCCTAAAGGTAGTCGCGCAAGTACTGAGGACGACGGACCTCTCACTTGGGGCATCGTGAAGGAGCAGTGCTCGTAGCTAAACCTGAGAAGTGTGAAAGCGGTGTTGATTGCTCCCTCTGGAGGTTCTGTTCCGCACTCAACACGGCATGTGGCTTGGCTATTTGCTCTGTAACTGTTGTGATGCATCGGTCGGCTTCTGGGTATGCGTCACTTCGGATGTGATCAACAGGCTGCTGCTGGTAATGCCTTTTACGTTAGGTAGAGGTCAATGGCTGATACTAAAGCACTGGCTAAGTTGCGGAAGCCGCTACCCAATTGAAAGGGCTTGACCTTTTTCATCCATCCATCGATGTTGCACCGTGCTATAGAACACCTGAATTCAAACCCACTTCATGTTGATGATAGGACTCGGTCCAACAGAGATTTTCGGACAGGGTTCCCAGGAGCCTAGGTGTTTCTAAATTCGAGTAAGGCGCTTTTGGTTGTTCATGGATGCACACAAATGAGCCAGGCACTCGCTAGCGTGCGAATTCTCGCCAACAGCCTTTAGGCTTCCGCAATGCTCTGTTGTAACAATGCCAAGAGGGAAGAAGCCCTTTGGCTGTCATACGAGGAAGGTTGGTGTTCCCTGGGATGGACAAACTAGTGACACAGCCTAGGCGGTGGGTGTTTTTGTGGGAATGTTGCACAATGAAGTGTTGCTTGGACAATATCAGGGGTGGAACAACTGTGCCATTTTGCACCAGACGCATTTGTCTGCGCCATATTGTAGAAACTGCGCCCCAGCCAATACCTTGCGCCATTATGCACCAAATCGCAAAATGTGCTCCAAAAATTTTGTCTTGGTGTCGGTTTCTATTGACTTGATTGGCAACAATGAGCGCGTTTAGCTTGGTCGACCTTGCAATCCTTTGTTCTGTTTATTCTCCCTGTATATCCTGAGTCAGAAGCGTGCGAAAAAAAACTCGGGTATCTCATTCTAAGCGCTACAACACCTGCTAGTGAATTGTTATTCTTTAACCATAGGCGATAAGCAAGTCGGCCGAGGTGAGGTTGAGTCGTTAAGCGTCAGATTGTCGAATCCCGGAGAAAAGCCCACCACAAAACCAGCGGATGCGGAGAAAAGCTCACCGGCCATTGAGCGTTTGCAAAGAAAAGCTCAGATTTTTTCTTCCTTTTTATGAAGGCTGTGGGATCATGCGTAACATATATCAGTTTATTATCAATAAAATTCGTCAGCTTTGTAAAAAAAGAAAATGTACTTTTTTGCAATATTTATTCAGCTTATTGGGTATATTGCTCCCAAATTAATAATTGTGGGCGAATTTTTTTGTGGTATACTCTCCAGGCAGCGAAAGCCTAACTGAAAACTTTATGAACTCGAAGAACAGGAAAACGTTTGAAAACTTAATGTCTGCCTAAAACCGAAAAAGCAAAACTGTAAATGCCGAAAATCCGAAAGCGCATGCGCAGCAACGCCGTGCTTGAAATTCTCTTTGTAGCTTTTGTTAACCTTTCAAGACAAGATAGGACGATCACTAGGATGCTGGAAATTCTTTCTTCCACAGACATGCACGTTTTCTAGCCGTTCGTGCTGGTGTTTTCATCCCCGCAGGGGGCACCTGTGAAAGCAGGTGTTTGGAGAGTGGCGTCTCCACGGACCCCGAGCCATGCGGGTTCGCCCGCCCACGTCTGGCTGTGCGTGGCTTTCCCGTGTCCGGGGAAAAGGGCATCCTGGTGGTTGAGCCAAGCCCGGGGTAGGTTTGGACCCTTCGGGGCCCCCCGGGTGAGGCAATACACCACTTCGGCCCCCGCTTCTCGTAGACGGGAGTCCTGGTAAGGCCCGGCCAGGATGATTCAGTCTAGTCGCCTTTCTTCTACTATCCCCTCCAATCTTTCACCTTTACCTTTCCTGTTTCTTTTACTTCTCTCTCATTTCTCTTGCTCCTTTTTCACCCCTCTTTGGCGGCAAGGGCTAACCTTGGGTGGCAATAGACCTCTGTCTTGACCCACACTTGGGTATAGTTTCCCGGCAGCACTGTTAGTGTAACGTCTCCAGCCAAGCTCATCTTGTTATGGTGCGTTACCTAACCCCTTGTTGGGCTCGGTGGTGGGCGGTGCACCGCGGATTCCGAACATTCTTTGCCCTTCTATGGCGCCCCACCCCTCTAAACCCCGTTCAGGGCACGCCCTTAAAAGGCGTTGCCTTGAACACAAAACCATTGACAAAGATCCCGAGGTAGAATCCTTCACAAAGTTTTTTGTTGTTCACTCTCTTGATGAACACAAGACAGTTGCAAAGATGTCACCCTTCATTGTAGCCAAAGTTCTAGAGCACCTTGTAGGGTTTTCCTACAAGGCAAAAAAACTGTATTCTGGAGACCTCCTTGTGGAGGTAAACACAAAAAAGCAAAGCGAAGCACTCCTCAACCTCACCACCATTGTTGATGTGAAGGTGTCGGTGAGTCCTCACCGCACACTTAACACCATTCGTGGAGTCCTCTCTGAAGACGACTTTCTGGACACAAGCGAAGAAGAACTTCTCGAGGGACTTAAAAGTTCCGGCGTTGTCGCTGTTAAACGCATAATGTTTCGGAAAAATGGTGAACAGGTTCCTTCGAAACATGTTATCCTGACCTTTGAAAAGCACACACTCCCAGAGACCGTCAAGGCAGGATACCTGAACTGCCGCATTCGCCCTTACGTCCCCAACCCCCAGCGGTGCTTCCGTTGCCAACGTTTTGGTCACGGAGCACGCAGCTGCCGAGGGAAGGAGACATGTGCAAAGTGTGGCAGTCAGGGCCATGTTTCTGACATTTGTGAGGAGGCTGTGGCCCACTGTGTTAATTGCGGTGGACCACACCCCGCTTACTATCGTACCTGTCCCTCGTGGAAACAAGAGAAAGACACCCTTGCCATTAAAGTGAAGGAGAACATTTCGTATTCGGAAGCGAAAAAACGTTTCTCCTTTGTGTCAAAGGGGAGTTTTGCCGACGTGGTGCGCAGGGGCCCTGCACCACGCTCGGAGTCGAGGGCCACGCAGGTCTCTCCCGAGACCTTGGCGGCCGACCTCAGGGCCCCAGCTCCTCGACAGGGGCAGCAGCAGCTTCCTCCAGCCCCTGGTGGTGGCACGCGTGCTGCCCCTCCATCCAAGGACAGGCCGGCAGCAGCCGCGCCTTCCCCCTCTCCTAGGTCCCCTCCTAGGGAGGAGCGAGCTTCTCGCTCCTGCTCGGTGGAGAGGGTCCCCCTACTGAAGGAGCAGCATGGTACCCATGCAGCTCCTGTGAAAGGAGGTGTCAAGACGAACTTGGGTGACCCCTCGCCCAGTTCGTCCGCCACTCCTCCATCCGGTCGTGGCCGGGGTTTTCCCCCGCGCGTACCAGGCCGGACCAGCTCCGTCATACTCCATCCATCGGACACTTCGCAGGACATGGAGATACCAACTGATGCTGACAGTCAGTCTACTCCTGGGTCCGACCAGGATGGTATGGAATGGGAGACAGCTTCTCGTAAATCTAAAAAGAAACAACCTGTAGTAGCGCCCAAGTGATGACCCCAATAGCTGCCGTATTGTGGTCACATATTCCACCTAGCTCAAGTTGGCTCTCCATAGCTTTATTTATTTTACCAGGTTTTATCTTCTTATATTTACATATTTACACACTTTTTTAATAGATGACGAAGTTACATTTTATGCAATGGAACTGTCGCGGTATTTTAAGAAATATTGATGATGTCAATCATTTCATGGATGAGCTTCGACCCATCGCTCTTGCCTTGCAAGAAACCCATCTTCACTCTAATTCTTTTAACATTTTAAGGCGCCATCAGGTTTTCAGGAAAGACCGTCCCGCTTCCACTCCTTCAGGTGGCGTTGCAGTAGTTGTGCAGAGTGGAGTCGCTTGCTCTCAAGTCCCACTCCGCACACATCTGGAGGCAGTTGCAGTGCGTCTCCTCGTGGACCGCCTTGTAACGCTTGTTTCTTTATACTTACCGCCAAATGTTCCTTTAAATCTTCAAGAGCTGCAGGGACTTGTTGGACAGCTTCCTCAACCGTTTTTAATTTTAGGTGATTTTAACGCTCATCATCCCATGTGGGGTAGTACCCGTCAGGACTCCCGTGGTGGTGTAATTGAACGTCTTTTATTGTCTTCTGGGCTGTGCCTTCTTAACGGGAGAGAGCCAACTTTTTTTAGTGCGGCACACAACACATTCACATCTATTGATCTTTCTATCGCTTCACCTTCATTACTTCCTTGCTTTTCATGGAAGGTTCTCCATAACCCTTTTGGAAGTGATCATTATCCAGTTGTTTTAGAAAGTACCGTTCCATTGCCTAATCTTTTAAAGCGGGTTCCTAGGTGGAAGTTAGACAAGGCAGACTGGGCACTTTTTAATCTTCACTCCACTTTGGATCCTTCGCTTCTTTCGTCTATGTCCCCTGAGAACGCTACACTTTATGTTACTGAGCAGTTACTAAAGGCTGCTCAGCAGTCCATTCCCCAAACATCTGGTAATATACCCAAAAAATGTAAACCTTGGTGGAATAAGGAGTGTGCCACAACCCGGGCGGACCAAAATAGGGCGTGGGGCAGATTTCGCAGGTACCCCACTTCAAGCAACCTTGTTGAGTTCAAGCGACGAAAAGCCAAGGCTCGTTGGACTAGGAAGCAGGCAAAGCGGAAGTCGTGGATGAAGTATCTCTCTTCTTTAACCAGCTTTGTCCCAGCCAAGGAGGCCTGGGACAGATACAGGAAAGTAAATGGGGATTACAGGTGCTTTGCCATTCCAACGTTTAATGCTCCTTCTTCGTCTCTAAAAGATATTGGTAACATACTCGGGGAACATTTTTATAATTCATCTAGTTCGGCCAACTACAGTGTTTCCTTCGGACAGTTAAAAGTTCGTGCGGAACGACAAAAGCTTGTCATGTCAGGAGGAAACTCGGCATTGTATAACCAACCATTTACGCGATGCGAGCTTGAGATGGCTCTTAATGTGAGAAAGCTCTCTGCCCCTGGTCCCGATGGAATCCATTATGAAATGCTGCGCCGCCTTTCTACAGAATCCCTTGAAAACCTTCTCCTGTTTTTTAATCTTTTGTGGGAAAAGGCATGTTTCCCTCAGGCTTGGAAACACGCACATATCATCCCCCTCCTAAAGCCTAACAAAGACCCCTCACAACCATCAAGCTATCGCCCAATTGCACTCACAAGCTGCCTTGGGAAAACATATGAAAGGCTTATAAACAGGCGACTGGTCTACATGTTAGAAAGCCAGAGGGTCTTTGATAACAATCAATGTGGATTTCGCCAAGGTCGATCTACCCTTGACCACTTAGTTCGCCTGGAGACTGTGATACGTGAGGCATTTGTAAACAGGCAGCACTGTGTTGCGGTTTTTTTCGACTTAGAAAGGGCGTATGACACAGCATGGAGGTATGGGATTCTCCGAAACCTGTATGCCTGTAATATCCGGGGCCGTATGCTACGAAGCATAAAGGAATATCTGACAGACAGGACTTTCCAAGTTCGTCTCGGCTCAGCCCTATCTGACTCCTTTGTTCAAGAAAATGGAGTCCCTCAAGGGGGTGTTTTAAGTGTGACTTTGTTTTTGCTGACAATGAATTCACTCGCACGACTGCTGCCACCATCTATTTCGTATTCTCTTTATGCTGATGATATACAGATTTCATCATCGTCCTGTAACCTTTCTAGTTGTGAGCGCCAGTTGCAGTTAGCCATAAACAAATTGTCCAAGTGGGCCGACGAAAATGGGTTCAAGTTCTCTGCTTCAAAAACGGTCTGTGTTCCTTTTTCTTTGCGACGCGGGCTGTCTTTGGATCCCTCCCTGAAATTAAATGGAACACCTATTCCAGTTAAAAAGGAGCACCGGTTTCTTGGTGTAATATTTGATAAAAAGCTTAACTTTATTTCCCACCTTAAAGCTCTGAAGCAAAAATGCCTTCAGTCCACAAACCTTTTGAAAGTTTTATCTCACAAGTCTTGGGGGTCTGATAGAAAATGTATCCTGCAGTTATACAACGCCCTTGTACGATCCCGTCTTGACTACGGTGCAATAGTGTATGGATCGGCTCGGCCTTCTGCCCTTAAAATGTTGGACCCAGTTCACCATCTCGGCTTGCGACTGGCAACAGGAGCCTTTCGAACATCGCCCGTCCTCAGTTTGTATGCAGAATCCAATGAGCTGTCCCTGAACAAACGACGTACATATCTTAGTCTAACATATGCTTATAAGATTCTGGCCGACCCCCAGCATCCGACATACTCTTCACTTACAAGGTCAAGGTTCTTTCGCCTTTTTGAAAATAAACCAAGCATTGTGACTCCGTTAAGCTTCCGTATTGAACATCTTCGCACTTCTCTGCACCTTCCTCTGGGCCAGGTCGGCCTCATTAGGAAAGTCAACGGTATTCCACCTTGGAAAGCACAGCGAGTTGAATCTGACTGGTCTCTTGCGAAGTTCAACAAGCACGGCATTTCCCAAGCTGTAATTATGCAAGAGTTTGGTGAACTGCAAACTAAGTATGATGGTTATCTTCATGTTTATACAGATGGTGCCAAGACTTCTTCTTTTGTCGGTTGCGCTGTGTATTCAGAACGCTTTTCCAAGGTTCAACGACTCGATTGTGTCGCCAGCATTTTTACGGCGGAACTCTATGCGGTATCAATGGCGATCGAATGCATTATCAATAGGAAAATACTGAGGGCGGTCCTGTTTGTTGACTCTCAAAGTGTGATTCTTGCAGTTTGCTCTCTTAAAGACACTAAAAATATGCTTGTACAACAGATTCAATATAAACTTAACACTGCTTTGCATGGAGGTCAAAATATAAAATTTTGTTGGGTACCCAGTCACATTGGCATACATGGCAATGAAGAAGCCGACAAGCTTGCAGGGTCTGCCGGTAACCTTCCACAATCTCTGTCCTGTTTACCCTATCAAGATATTAAGCCCTTGGTAAAGTCCTCAATTCTTCATTCTTGGCAATTGGAATGGGACATGGAGTGTGGTAACAAGCTTCATGTTACCAAACCGGCTTTGGGAGTTTGGGAAAGCTCTTCATGCAAGAGCCGACTCCATGAAACGTTGTTGTGCCGTCTGAGAATCGGACACTCTTTTGTAACCCATAGGCATCTGCTTTCGGGAGAAGATCCACCAGTCTGCGATCAGTGTGGTGATAGGCTCACTGTTTTGCATATCTTGTGGTTGTGCCCTGGTCTTGAGCCCAAGCGCCGCATTCATTTCCCTGAATTTTTTCAACATCATATCCCATTTCATCCTGCTCTCTTTCTGGGAGAGAATCCTCTGGTCTCTTTTGAACGAGTAATAGAATTTCTTGGTAGTATTGGCCTTTTATACCGATTATAGCTTTTTGGTTAGCCGTTTTGTAAAACCTGTTTTATAGTACAAACCTTCAATTAGTTTGGCGCAGATGGCCTCGTAGCTATTGCGCCATAAACCCCCAAAATCTCTCTCTCTCTCTCTCTGGTGTTTTCATAGGTTTCCTTTGTGTGGTAATGCCCTTCTACGGCGAGCCACCCATGGCCTTCAGAGCTGCACACTGTCACCGTTGTTACTTGTGGCCTATATAAGAACTAGTCTTCTGTAAGGTAGCATACTGGGCGAGTTGGTAAATGTTATACATGATGAAAACCGTTCAAACGACGAAAACGGTGCAAAGCTGTTCTCACAACTAATGTTTTATTAATTAAAATAACAGAAAGAAAACAGCTTGGCCGACGCTGATTACATCGACAAACACCTACTTATTAATGGGGCACCAGACAAGCTTCGGAGCTGGAATGGTTCACACACCGCTATTCATATTAGCTCGCAAAAAACAAACCTCTTCATCTGACAGCCGACGGCGCACTGTTCAAGCAGTAAATTGTTTTTTTTTTTTACGGGTGTTCGATGTTCGGATTTTATACTTGCGGAGTCATTAATATGCAGAATGGGTGATTACTAATATCTGAGGAATTAGTAAATATGCGCTTCAAGAATATTACAAAAAAGAGGACAAATATTTTTGATGAACTGACAAATTCTAATTTATTAAATTGCCACTTGTGATGCACAATTCGCTAAGCTAAGAAAAAAAAATTGGTGAGCTTTTCTCCGCATTTCCTCAAAGGCTGGTGAGCTTTTCTCCGCATCTGCCGGTTTTGTGGTGAGCTTTTCTCCGCCACCCCAGATTGTCTGAGGCTCTGCGACGCGGGATCCGGGCGTCAGCCGGTTGAAAACAAATGCGCAAAATATTCCTTTTAGTACTTCATCATTAGAAGTTGGAACCACATTCCCACAAGATAAATCATGATGTGATAGAACTGAAACGCGGTCCGATCCGAAACCTTGCCGGCCAGCAGCTCTCACGCGAGCGGTAGATCTGCTCGGCGTACTTTAACTTTTGTTTCTGCTTATCGCTTCGAATACGATAACTCCGTTAGTCATAGTCGGCTGCCTCGAAATTGAGTTGCACAATAGGATAAACTCACAATTTGTTGCCCTGTTCCTCCGCGCAACTGCACGTCTGTTGCTTACGCACGTCACATGGTTCGCACATATAATTACTATGTCAAGCACATGTGGGTTGTGCGATAGGCAGCAGCTGAAAGCCACTCAGAAAAGATTAAGAACACTATGTTCAGAAACAAATGGTACTTACTTTTTGGTTCTCATTAAACTTCACGATGTTTCAAGTTTTCGCATCTGTTGCACTGTTATCTTGTCTACCTAGATCCCTAACCACACATGTTCAACTGTGCTGCTAAGCACCATTAAAATTGCTCCTGTGCTTGTCTAAGACACAAGCTGAAGTGCAATGAAAACTGATCTGAGCTGCTCCTAGCCTGCTCCAGAACGTAGGCTCCCGTGGCTGCTCCCAAGTACACTTCATGAGTTCCACCCCTGCAATATGCTTAGAGTTACAAATAGCTATGCCTTAGCCTCATTCTTCCTGGTCTTGAAAGGACACCTGTGGACTCGTAAAGAATAGAAGACTCTGCAGACGGACAACCAATCGGTGTTCAAGAATGGCGTTGTGAAATGGTATTGGGTTTGAGTGTTGTATACTTTACATCAGCATACTAACGCAAATGGGAAGCAAGAGAAGACTGTAGGCGTAGAGAAGCAACGGTCCAGCAGTCATAGAGGCGTTTGTAGGCCAACATGTCTCCTCAATTGGCTTAGATCTAGCCTGTTGCACAGCTGGAGTACTTTTGCCTTCACTTTTTTTGGATTGAACCTCTCCAAGCAATTAAAATTCTTGTCTATGGAGACGTGTCTCCATAGACATGTCTCTATGTCCATGTCTGCTGGACCTCCTGCTTCAATGTCTGCAGTTAAGTATTGTAGGAAATCGCGTATTGCCGCCGATTCGCCATTTCCCACGTGGTCCGTCAACAAACCGAGTCCAGCCCGGTTCTTTCACGGGAGCGGGATTCCGCTCCCGGTTTATTCGTACAATAAAACACAACGCTACAAAACACTTAATCTAAACTACAAATACACACGACATTACACAAATATTTATAAATGCACGTTAAGCCCAACGCTAAACACAAAGAAAGCCCTTGGGCCTCGCGTCCCACGATATCGTAGATCCGGTCGCCACCTGCCTGCCTGCGACTCGGTCTCGTCCGCAGTTCTCGGAGGCCTCTCGCCCCCTGCCCCACCGAGTATATATCCATCGATGGGCGAGGAGGTTTCTCCTCACCCGCCACGGGGGTGCCTGCAGCGCCCTCCAGTGGCTAGGAGAGAAAGCGGCGCGTCGGGAGCCGAACTCGAGATCCCGATCGACCCCGCGGCGACACGACCCCGTGATCGTGTCTGAGGCGAGGCAGCTACGCAGCTGCCTGGCGGCCAAGGATGGCAGAATGGTTTGATGGGCGCCCTCGTGAATGCACGGTGCGCCATAGTGTGCCTAAGAGCTAGAGAAGACTTGTTGGCCTGGAAAAGCAATGACTTCTACAGTTTAACAACTTTTTATTCATGTAAACCTCGCCATACTAGAAAGAGAACAGCTTAAGTATTTTTGTGCACTTGATGTTGATGAACCTACCCCCTCGCACCTCTGCTCCCCAGAGGAAGCCCGGGGAGTCGCCGAAGCAGACGACCTCCAAGGGTCAGCTGCCGGCAGCAACAGACGAGCCCATGGACGTAACTGGGCCCAGGGCCGAGGAGGACGCTCCCCTCTCGGGATCGGAGTCGTCTCTTTCTGTTGCCAGTGACCCCACTTGGAAACAGAAAGATCCTCCTAAAAAGCAGAGTAGCCCACGTGTAAAAATAGATTTTAAACCTTAACGCATCTCCCTTTTAGGTCACTTTTATATATATATATATCTGTTTTTTTTTTTCGCTTAAATGGCAAAAGCTATAGTATTATGCAGTGGAATTGCCGTGGTCTTTTCCCTAATATTGATGACATAAATTTTTTTCTTGATGAGCTTCGACCTGTCGCTATATGCCTACAGGAGACTCATTTCAAGGACACACAAACAAATGTTCTACGTCGTCATCAGGTTTTTAGAAAGGACCGTGCATCCCATAGCAAGTCCTCTGGTGGACTAGCTGTGGTTGTGCAGAGTGGTATTGCCTGTGCTTCTGTTCCTCTCACAACCTCTCCAGAAGCAGTGGCAGTTCGTATTCTTCTTGACCGCCTTATTACGCTTGTTTCACTTGCCACCAAATATTCCACTGCATTTACATGACCTGCATAGACTTGTAGCGCAGCTTCCGCAACCTTTTTTAATCTTGGGGGATTTTAACGCCCACCACCCCATGTGGGGTAGTGCTCGCCAAGACTCCCGTGGTGGTGTCATTGAAAGATTTTTATTGTCATCCGGCCTTTGCCTTTTAAATGGACATGATCCTACATTTTTTAGTGCAGCACATAATACTTTCACTTCCATCGATTTGTCTGTTTCATCCCCAACTTTACTTCCCTGTTTTTCTTGGAAGGTTTTAGATAACCCTTTTGGGAGTGACCATTTTCCTGTCTTTTTAGAAAATACTGTAGCACCTCCATCACTTTCAACATGTATCCCCTGGTGGAAATTAGACAAAGCTGACTGGGCTCTTTTTGCATTGGAAGCAGTGCTTGACCCAGCCAAACTTTTAGCTATGACTCCGGAAAATGCCACCTTGTACGTTACTGACCGTACCATAAATGCTGCTTCTGCCTCTATTCCACAAACATCTGAATATCTTCCTAAGCGCTGCAAGCCTTGGTGGACCAAGACTGTTCTGTTACGCTTAAACGTCAGAACAGGGCCTGGGGCACTTTCTGCCGCTACCCAACGGTCTGGAACAAGATCGAGTTTAAAAAATGTAAAGCAAAGGCTCGTTGGACAAGGAAACGAGCTAAGAAAAGCTCATGGATGAAATATGTTTCCAAGGTGAACAGTTTTGTCACTACTAAAGAGGTGTGGGACCGAATGAGGAAAATTCGGGGTAACTACCTCCCTTTTAGATCGCCTCTTTTTCCCTCGGCTTCGCCAACCATGAAAGGCCAGGCAAATGTTCTTGCGGAACATTTTTGTGAAGCGTCTAGCTCATCTAATTATTCGGCAAAATTTAAGAAGTTCAAAGCTGTAGCAGAAAAGCAGCCAATTGCTATGTCAGGATCAGACACTCTTGTATACAACCAGCCTTTCACAATGTGCGAACTCGAGGTGGCCCTTGGGTCAAAAAAGCAGTCGGCACCTGGTCCTGACAAAATCCACTATGAAATGTTGCGGCACTTGTCTCCTGAATCTCTAGGCCATTTGTTAACCTTTTTCAATCATTTGTGGATGGCTTCTGCCTTTCCTCAGTGCTGGAAGCGGGCACATATAATTCCTCTCCTAAAACCCGGTAAAGACTCTACTCTACCAGCAAGTTATCGTCCCATTGCAATGACCAGTTGCCTTGGGAAAACTTATGAAGAACTAATAAATAGACGATTAGTACACTTTTCAGAGACTGAGGGAATTTTTGATCCCAATCAGTGTGGGTTTAGAATAGGGCGATCAACATTGGATCATCTTGTTCGCCTGGAAACTTTCATACGTGAAGCTTTTGTTCATCGACAGCACTGCGTTTCGGTATTTTTTGACCTAGAGAAAGCTTATGATACTACCTGGCGTTACGCGGTTCTAAAGGACTTATACACAGATGGTGTCCGTGGCCGCATGTTGCACTGCATAAGGGAGTTTTTGACTAACCAAACGTTTCAGGTTAGGTTTGGTTCCACACTTTTTCGACGTTTTTCCTCAGGAAAATGGCGTCCCTCAAGGGGCTGTATTGAGCATCACTTTGTTTGTGGTGAAGATAAACAGCCTTGCTGCAGTGATACCTCCATCAGTTTCATATTCATTATATGTAGATGATGTGCAAATTTCCTTTTCATCCTGCAATCTCTCAAGTTGCGAGCGCCAGCTTCAACTCTCAATAAACAAAATGAGCAATTGGGCCGATGAAGATGGTTTTAAGTTTTCATCTGAAAAAACTGTGTGTGTGCCCTTTTCACTACGTCGTGGTCTGGTGCTTGATCCTTGTTTGCAGCTCTATAGTGCTGCAATACCTGTAAAATACGAGCACAAATTTTTAGGTGTTACTTTCGACAAGAAACTTACCTTTCTGGCTCACGTCAAGGAGCTGAAGCAGAAATGCTTGCGGTCGTCTAACATTCTCAAAGTACTTTCACACACATCCTGGGGGTCTGACAGGCGATGTCTCATCCGATTGTACAACTCACTGGTCCGTTCCTGTCTAGACTATGGAGCAACTGTGTACGGATCAGCACGGCAATCTGTCTTGAAAATGCTGGATCAGGTCCATCACCTTGGCCTTCGACTTGCCACAGGAGCATTTCGGACATCGCCTGTTTTGAGCCTGTATGTAGATACACATCAAAAGTCACTAGAGAAGTGCAGACAATATCTTAGCTTGTGTTATGGGTACAAAGTGAAATCTGATCCTATGCATCCATCAAACAATTCGGTTCACACCTCCATGTTTTTGCGGCTTTTTGAAAACAAACCTAGCATAATACGCCCATTAAGCTTCCGGCTTCAGAGCATTTCTTTCTCCCTGCAGCTGGCTCTTCCTGAAAGTAACTTGGTTAAGGAAACACAAACTGTTGCCCCTTGGGCAGTAAGATTGTCATGTGACTGGTCGTTTACAAAATATAACAAAAGGTCAGAGTCACGGCTTGTGGTTTGGGCGCCGTGGGACCCGGGAAGGCAGGGAGCCAGCCTTTTGGGGGGAAAGCGTTTTATTCCGGTTCGAAGTCGTGCTTGCACCAGCTCCAGCCCACCGCGTTCCTTTTCTCCTCGCGCACCGTCTCCAGCCTCGGTCCTTCCGTCGTCACTTCGTCTTTTTCTCGTCGCACCAATCAGCGCACACCACGGGTAACAAAAATATAACAATCACAAAGCCCGATAACCCGTCGGCGACGGCGCGCGCTGAATTCGCTGCCTCGTGCATGCCACATGCATGACAGTCAGTTAACCATCAGGTTCTCCTCAAGGAATTTCTTGCATTACAAGAGAAATATCAAGACTATGTGCAATTTTTTACTGACGGGGCGAAAAGCTCGTCTTTCGTAGGTTCCGCAGTATATTCGGAACACTTTAGTAGAGCGAGACGTATTGACTGTGTTGCAAGTATTTTCACTGCTGAGCTTTATGCTGTGCTCATGGCGCTTGAACACATCTTCGAAGACCGTGTGAGGAAGGCTATTCTGTTCGTAGATTCCCAGAGTGCTCTACTGGCTTTATGTTCTCTTACCGTTACGAAGAATCGCCTCGTTCAACAAGCGCGTGTACAAATGAATCGCGCTCTCCTACTTGGCCTTGATATAAAACTATGCTGGGTGCCAAGCCATGTAGGTATTCCAGGTAATGAGGCAGCAAATAGATTGGCTGCCTCTGTTAATGGTGGCCTAAAAGCATCGGTCGGCCTACCTTATGAGGATTTTAAACCAGTTATTAAAAAATCAATTTATGAACTTTGGGAGTTGGAATGGAATCAAGAAACGGACAATAAACTACACAATATCAAACCTTGTTTAGGATTATGGGAGAGTTCCCACCAGAGGAACCGGTTCTATGAGGTCTTGATGTGCCGCTTGCGTATTGGTCACACTCGTTTAACGCATCTATATTTACTTTGTAATGATGATACCCCGCGCTGTGAGTATTGTGGCAAAACGTTGACTGTTTTACATATTCTGTGGCACTGTAGGTACTTGGATCAAAAACGACAAGTATGTTTTTCCACGATTTTTAAATCCCATCTTCCATTTCACCCCAAATTTTTGCTAGGAAATGAACCTCTTGTACCTTTCAATAAAGTTTTGGAATTTCTTAAAATAACAGGCTATCTACACCTGTTATAACCCCTCCTTTTTCACCATGTTTTTTATTTTCAGATAATTCCTTATTGATTATAACTTTTATACTTACCTGAAATTCATATCCATATCTTTTACACGATTCATGTTCATACTTTTATTGTATCACCAGCTACTATAGCTCTGTCTTCTCCTTAACCCTTTTCCTGCAATAGTGTATGCACCTGGCGCATTTTGGCCTAGTTGCTCTCGCGCCATAAGACTCCAATCAATCAATCAATCGCCGCGATTGACTGTATTTTTATTGCCGGCGGAGAACGCCCAAAAAGAAATCGTAATGCGAGTATTGTTCATGCTGACTTTATTGAAGACAACGTATGCTTGTTGTTTGCGGTTCATGTGTTTGCGTCTGTTCTCTGCTGGCGTTCGCTCCTTCACCAATTTAAACGTGTCTTTCTGTCGTCACTTCGCGTGCATATTTTCTTCGAAATGGCTGAGAAGGACCTGGAGGATTAACAAAAGTCAATGTCTAGGATACAAAGGACCTTGTTCGTTTTTATACCTTTAAAGACGGATAGACCGCCGCATCGATTCTTACCATCGACTCGGTGTCACTTCATAGACACTTCGGTGTCGCGTCTAGCAAGCAACTAAAAAAAAAGGTCTGCTTTCAAAGCAAAGTCGCAGAGTGTTATGTAAGGAAAGTAATGGTGACCAGCTTGGATACCGACCCAACCATTTACCTTGTGCGGAGCTTGTGAGCTCCGTTTATGATTCCCGGCCACTACAAACAGCTGATTTTACTCTCCTTGATCGCTTAAGTTATTCAAGCTTATCGCATCCGTCACTTCTCCGTCCTGTGTACCGCGCGAGGGCACGGGACATTGCCGTATTCGGGCATGTGTAAACAAACTCAGGCGGTGCGAAATCCGAGTTGTCTTGATATCGCGAAGGATTGCCTGCACCGTCAAAAAGTAAGGAACGGTATGTTAGAAACAATCCGTCTTTGAATTCGGCACTTTTACGAACCTTCGAAAAAGTGGGCCCAGCAAACAGATGGGTTGAAGGTTCACGGTTTGTTGCCAAGAAGTTTCATCAAGGTTAACAGTTTCCGTAAGGCTTAAATTCGTTTCGCTCGCTTTAAATGTTTTGTCATTTTTTTTAACTTGGCAAGACGTGAATGTGTATAGCGCACGCCTGAAAAACGGAAAGCTTTATGTTATTTTTTAATTGAGTACCGGGTACGGCATGAGTACGTCGCACAACCTCGTTTGCGCGTTTACTATTAACAAAAAATGGTCAAAGTGCAGGCGAGCTGGTGTAAGTTTAACATGATGGAAAACTTGATATATGAATACATGAAAGCTTGATGGAACATCGAGGACCGGGACGGAAAGAGTACTTCTATCAAGAAGTCCTGTATCCGTCCCCGTCCTTGATGTTTTATCCTTTCATGTATTTGTATCTATTCACCAACATTCTCATTTTTAATTATTAAACCTGAGACTGAGGTAGGAAAAGGAAAACGCAAAGGAAAAACTGGCAACGTCTCAAGAGACGTTGCCTGTTCTTTTTCTGTGTCCTTTTGCCTTTTCCTTTTCCTACCCCAATTTCAGGTATATCAACGTGTTCACGTTTCTGTATTTGAGTTAAAAGCAGAATGTATCGCTGTCACATTGATGATCCAGCCACCTGACACGGGGGCCTCTCGTCATAGGCTTTTGAAAGCAGGGAAAAAAGGGCGGGGTGTTTGAAATTGGGTGCTTTCGTGGACCACCTGCCAAAAGCTACAAGAACTTTCTGCTGCGCGATGGTGAGGCATGACGACTATGAAGCCAAGCCGCGAGAATAGCGGAGGAGTCAAGCATAACCAGCACTGTCTGAGCGGGCGAGGGAGCCACCAAAAATGGCGCATTTCTCTTTCCTCTCTCAGAGTTGGCGCATGCGCCCAGCAATCTTTTAAAAAGGTCAATTATTACGATTGTTTTTAATCTGAGAGGCACGTAGGGAGCCCAGTGGACCGCAGAGCCTGGACGGCTGGACCGTATGCCAGCTGTTTGTAATCAATAGCTACAGGACTGCACAACACTTAGCTTATTGAATCAGGCAGCAGCTTGCGCCACCTAGGAGGTGTAGTAGTAACCGCTAGATGCGCTAAAAAAAATGCTTATTCACCAACTCTCCTCAAGTACGTACGTACTGCACCTATGACAACTCACGCGCCAACACACCAACCACGATTATATTCTCCTTTCCTTATATGTTTTTTAAAACAAGAAAGACATTAAAGGGCAACTCCACTCAATTTTGAAAATTTTGAGTTAGTGGATGATGTTACCTTGCAAAGCACTCATAAACGACTCTGCATACTCTTTTCCCCAAAAAGTAAATTAATTTCCGAGTAATCTTGAAAGAAGCAAAATCGCAAAACGAAACCGAAACTTCGGCAAGGATGGGCAACACTATCATCAGCGTCTACGGTCGACGTCGAGAGCATGCACACACCGCGTGGGATAGAAAGGGTCACGTGGCCTTCCGCACGGACAGGCGCTGCACACGCGTCGTCTGCATCGCATCGGCTGCACAGGACTGCTCCCGCTTCATTTCCGTTGTGAACCGTAACACACAACGAGGTAAGTTCTTGCCAAGGTATATTTTGTACGCAATTGTAGTAGATGCAAGCTGGGCCTGTAGCCGCCGTCATATCTTATTTTATGCGGGGAAGCCAATGCAATCACAAGCTTGTCAACGCTACGTTCTCGTGCACGCTGCACGCGCTTGCACGCTGGGAGAGCTGTATTTCTAACCTGAACGGGCCTGAGTAAGGACTGTTGCAACGAAGTCAGCATCTGTGGCTTTTGTTCGTTGTTCTAATAACTTGTGTGGTGCGACCGTTCGTTGTTCTAAATTCCGATCCATGCAACTCTCCGATAGAAACGACTGAGTTGTTGCGTATGAGCGACTGCCAGTCTGTCAGGAGACAGTAACGTACGCACCGTGCATCGTGTTAACATTGCCCCGCGAGAAAGATACATCTCGAAAGCCCGCGATCGCGTAGTGAAAACGTTTTTTGGTTGCATGAGCAATCGCTCAACACTTGTCTATGCCAAAGCGATGTGCTGGAGTAATATTTGATTGCATATGTTGCCGACGCAAAATCGCGTTAGCCACTCAATTTCCTGGCTGTCGAGATCTGAACATGATGGAGCCACCGCTGAGCAGTCTGCTGTCGGGGAAGCTGTGCCGCGTGCGAAGATCGACGGCACGGCGTGCGGCTTCAGCTTCGCGTACTTCGTCGA